>NC_135411.1:4149976-4749976 GCF_051991245.1 Festucalex cinctus
CTGACTCCAGCTCCGCAGCAGAGCCCTGGGGTCCGGGCTTAGCGGTGAAGCGAATCCTTTTGGGCCTCCAGTGTGTCTGCTTCCAGGATTGATCCTCACTACGGTTCAATGATCCAACTATAAATTACAGAAAAATAAATACCATGAAATTTGTATTTATTGATGCGGTGTGATTTGTACTAAACACGTTTTTACCTCTCTTAGCCCCACACAAAGCAGCCGCAGTATTTCTGGATGTACCTGCTGTGAAACATAGAATCAAAAGATTACTTTTTGTTTTATTGCTATAGTTTTTTGCGGATTTTTTTATTTTTTTTCCCTCTCTTTGCTCTGCCAATCGGTGAGACCCGACTGGTGGATGGCCAATCTGTAAATAATAGAAGCATATGATTTTCACTGCTGCCTGGATTTTTTTCCCTTTGCTAAACATTTTCCTGCCCTTTTATACCCTTCGATTTACACCAGTCATTTTCTCCTCATTGCTTGACTTAGTCTAGCTTTTTATATACATGCACAGATGTCGATCACTGAAAGAAGAACAATAAATAAGACTAACTCGTCCTTCTAGCATCAATGCTGTACTCCGTATCACATTTTTATCCCCACCCACATCGACAGAAAAACACAACTCGTACAAGATGGGTTTAAATTTGACGATCGCGCAAGTTAGCTCATTATCGCAACACATTTACGTCCACAGCAATAAAATGCATCATCTGTACAGCCGTTAGTAATGGCAACTGTGGCAACAGTGTAATAAATGAAGTGCATGTAACGGAAAGACGAGGAGATCGCGAGTAAAGGCAAAGTTAGCGAGTTAGCACGTTAGCTCTCACCGTCATCGCTACTCTGCGATGTGTCCGAGTCTTCGCTCCAGCCAGGGGTTTTTGTGGGCAGATACTCATCCGATGAGTCGCATGACGTGTCCGTCCATTCAGTGGAATCGATGGATGCAGCAACAGATTTCTCCTGACTGCCTTGTGAGCTCACGGGTTGACTAACATGCGGCTCTGTTTGCACACGTGGTACCTTGCTCCTCAACGTCATCTTTTCCCTTCTTTGATCGTCATTATCGTTCAAAGATGACGATCCTCTACGTTTCTGGCTGGACTTTGGTTTTAACAAACTCTCCTCCAGTTGTAAGCTGTCTAAAAGTAGACATAATGCTTGATCTGCTATTCTAATATGCTCTGCTATGCTAATATGCTCCACTCTGCTCCGCTCCTCAACTTCCGCTGGTGCTTCACGGTAGATAAGCTCACTTCCAAGGCCATCTAGTGGTGGAAGTAAATAGGCTACAACCTTGAAAATCACACATCTGATGCCCCAGACTTTTATCCGCAGCTTGCCATAAAAAAAAAAGGGATTGACGAATTAACTCGTCAAAGGCAGGGGGCGCTATTTTTCACTTTAACGTCCAAGGCAGTGAATGAGTTAATAGGAAGTGACCCGGAAATGGCCTAAAATGAACAGGAAGTGACCCAGAAGTGTCGTCAAATCAACAGGAAGTGACACGATTTCAACAGAAAGTGACCTGATTTCAATAGGAAGTGACCCGGAAGTGACCTGAAATCAACAGGAACTGACTTGTTTTCAATAGGAAGTGACCCAATTTGAACAGGGAGTTACCCAGAAATGGCCTAAAATCAATAGGAAGTGACCCAGAAGTGGCATCAAATGAACAGGAAGTGACACAATTTCAATAGGAAGTGTCCTTATTTCAAAAGGAAGTGACCCGGAAATGGCCTAAAATGAACAGGAAGTGACCCAGAAGTTGCGTCAAATCAACAGGAAGTGACATGATTTCAACAGAAAGTGACCTGATTTCAATAGGAAGTGACCCGGAAGTGACCTGAAATCAACAGGAACTGACTTGTTTTCAACAGGAAGTGACCCAATTTGAACAGGAAGTTACCCAGAAAAGGCCTAAAATCAATAGGAAGTGACCTGAGTTCAACAGGAAGTGACCCGAAAATTGCCTAAAATCAACAGGAAGTGACCCAGAAGTGGCATCAAATCAACAGGAAGTGAGACGATTTCAACAGGAAGTGACCTGATTTCAATAGGAAGTGACCCGGAAATGGCCTAAAATGAACAGGAAGTGACCCAGAAGTGGCGTCACATCAACAGGAAGGGACACGATTTCAACAGAAAGTGACCTGATTTCTATAGGAAGTACCCGGAAGTGACCTGAAATCAACAGGAACTGACTTGTTTTCAACAGGAAGTGACCCAATTTGAACAGGAAGTTACCCAGAAATGGCATAAAATCAACAGGAAGTGACCCAGAAGTGGCATCAAATCAACAGGAAGTGAGACGATTTCAACAGGAAGTGACCTGATTTCAATAGGAAGTGACCCGGAAATGGCCTAAAATGAACAGGAAGTGACCCAGAAGTGGCGTCACATCAACAGGAAGGGACACGATTTCAACAGGAAGTGAGCCTTACTCCAGTCCTCAATCTTTCCTCCATTGCCGATTCAATTTGTCACTCCTTACACCATTGCTACTCGATTCTACGCTCCTTACTTCATTGCTCACTTAATTTTTCTCTCTTGACTCCATTGCTTCCTCAATTACTTGCTCCTTCCTACATTGCTCACTCGACTTCTTTCTTGTTGTCTTGTTAATTTGTTTCTTGCTAATTTATTTTTATTTGTGTGCTATTTTTCTTCCTTCAACTGCTTCTATATTTCTGTATAAATTCAAACCATTCCAAATTTAGCATGTTCAGGTCATTCCAGGTCACTGTATAGCATTCCAGGTCATTCAATATCGTCATTCAATATCATTCAATATTATTCATAATCATTCCACAGGTTTTTATTCACCCTTCCTGCATTCACCCGCAATTTCTCCAGAAATTGCATTTTCTAATATAACTTAGTTTTCATTTCATTGGGAATCTTCTGAACCATTTGTTTTTGTGGCAGATTTCAGTTGTTTTTAAATTTTGGGGAAAAATATTGCCTGTAGGAAATTAGAGAAAATGTCAAAAATCATAGGGATACTCTATAAAAGTAAGGATGTTTTAAACATGAAATCATTATATATATTATATAGTTCATTATTATTACCATATTTGACCTATTGTGTGGAATTATGGGGAATGGCATATAAAACAAATACTAACACCGTTTTCAAATTGCAAAAGAAAGCTATAAGAATTATTAATGGATCAAAGTATACAGAGCCAACACATCCACTATTTATTAAATTAAATGCAATGAAATTTTATGACTTGGTGGATTTTAAAATATCCCAAATAATGTATAAAGTTTATAACAATTTACTCTGCCACAGTACTCAGAAGTTATTTGAAATTAGACACAGTCCACTCCTTATGATATAAGGGGTACAAGTGTGTACAAAAACCCCAAAACAAGAACAAATATTAAGCAAAGGTGTGTATCTGTAAAAGGTGTTGATCTGTGGAATCATCTGGAAATTGCTCTGAAAAATTGTGACTCAATGCTGGAGTTTAAAAAAATGTTTAAAAGTAAAGTTAAAAAAAATTATCTATGTCAGACCAGTATATGAAAAATGTACATGTGAGTATGTGTAAGTGATCTGGATAGGTATTATGGTATATGTTTAGTAAATTTATGTATATATGTTTTTGGTAAATGTGAATATGTTAAGTGCACTTGTGTGTGTGTGTATATATATATATATATATATATATAACTTGGGTTATATATATCATTTATTATTTTATTATTATTTTTTAATAATTAGTAAATTAAAATTGTATTAATAATGAAATAAGTTTAAATATATTTAGTAAAAGGGGTAGGACTAGATAAGTTTTTAACTTCTTCCTACTCCCTTTTGAACATGTAAGTTTTGATTAATTGAATGATTATGTTATTGGGATTTTCTTCTATTTTGATTGTTGTTGTTTTTTGTTTTATCTCTGCTGTTCATCTGTTTATATGTTCAAAAAATAATAAAAGGAAAAGAGCGATATGGTATTTACTTAAGTTTCCATTTCACTTTTTTAGATGACACAACAGAGTCAAGATTGGCTTTTGTATTTTAGATTTTTTTTTTACACTAATATCGACACAGCCCAACACCCCCCCCCTTTATTATTGTTATTATTATTATTTTTTAACTGAAATTAAGAGCTGCTGCTTGGAAGCTCCACCCCTGCATCCTCGTCACTCTCACCCTTGTCTTCATCTTCACTCTTTAAAGGGGCGAAGGTCGGTGGCAACTTGGTGACATCATCCTCAACCGCCTCCTCTTTGACACGAACGGGCTTTTCCTCCTCTTCGATGTAAGGATGTTCTTCCTCCTCTTTAACATTCGGAGGCTTCATCTCCTGTTCGTCAGGACGAAGATATTTCTCACCGACGTCTGCAGGACACAAGACGATAAAACACATATTTGGTTTGGTTAAGTCAAATTTCAAGTAGGGCTGAACGATTATGGAAAATAATCTAATTGCGATTTTTTTTCACCCAAAAAAATGCGATCGCGATATCATGCGATATCTGCGATTATTTTTTTCAAGGTCCATTTAAGTATTTTTTTCCCCCCAACAAAAAGTTAATTATAATGAACAATATCTATTATATATTACAGGATCGTAAGATAAAGGCAAATTAAGCCTTTTAATATCAGTTTTTTTTCACCTACACTTTACCACTCAACATACCCAGCTTTTCATGTGGCATGAAACATACATGTAAACACTATTTATAAATAAATAAATTCAGTATACATATTTAGAAAAAATCTTGCCGATCTTCAGTCAGTAAACTCACACATGCTAAAGTGTAGACAAAATAAAGTTACACCTGCTTATATGACATAACATCTCTGATTTAATTTCAATTTCTGTAGCAATCCTTGTGTTGTGGTGACGCGGGTTGGGCAGTGTCCCATGGTCCGTGAAGGTAACACATTTCATTGGGAATCTTCTGAACCATTTGTTTTCATTTTTTTTTTTTTTGGTACCCCTTCATGGGTTGCTAATCCAATATGGCGGCGTCCATGGTTATCTCGTCATATCCTTCCAGCAACGCTGTAGCCAATCATATTGCAGCGGGGCGGGTACAACCTCAGAACAGCTACCAGCATGCTACATCACACCAAAAAGCCGGAAAGGGGGGTGCCTTTTGGCGGGGCGTTTGCAATTTATGCAATGGACTTTGGAACTGTTTTTGTTCACCAAGGGACGTCGCTATTGCGTCTTCTAATCCAACGCAAGATTTGTGACATCAAACGAATGTCGGAATTCCAACTGGCTGGAAATCGTTTTGGTCATGACTGAATTGTGCGTTTTGTTTCAAACGGGATCTTGGTTTAAACGCAATATTCGATGTTAGCATAGCACGAGTTTAGTTTTGTAAAACTCGTAGGCAGGGAAATCCCGCTCAAAATAAAGGTGGGACGTCATCTTGTCCGTTTCATTTGACATCCAGTGTGGTGGTGTTGAGAGAACATGAATGAAGAGATGAGGTGCATCACTTCGAGAATGAGCTGAGCTCATTCACACATCATATAAACAGAGGAATATACACACACATTTTACTCTATCCATATTCGATATGACTTATGACACATCCCTGTCTTCTGTTCATCAAATAAAACATTCAATAACTTGATCTTACAATTTGAATAGTTGAATTATAATAAATTGATCTGAGAATCATTCAAAGATCAGCGTTTGAGCGAGCGTTTTAATCCAACTACTAATAATAAGAACAATAATTATCAGCGGGGGATCAAATATTTCCTAGACTCTTGTTTTTTTTTTAAAATCATTGACACTTTTGCAGCACACCAGACTCACTTCATTTTTTTTAAGCTTCAAAGATGGCTGCTATTGTCACCGGCACACTCGTGTCTGTCAGCAAGCTCTTTACAAGAGAATCTTTTAGCACAAACACTGCAACCGAAAGGTTCCTTCACAACATGTGATTTTGTGTATTTTTTTAAAAACCGACTTGGGAGAGAAACGTTTTCCACAATCTGAGAAAGAAAAAGGTTTCTCGCCAGTGTGTCTTCTTGTATGTCTTGTTAAATGTGACTTCAAAGAGAAACCTTTGCCAGTGTGCACAAGCAAAAGGTCTTTCCCTAGTGTGTGACTTTGTGTGTTTTTTTTTTTTTAATACGACTTGGCAGAGAAACGTTTTCCACAATCTGACCAAGAAAAGGGTTTCTCGCTGGTATGTTTTTTTTTAATGTTCTGTTAAAGCTGACCTGCGAGAGAAGCTTTTGCCACAATCTGAGCAAGAAAAAGGTTTCTCGCCTGTCTGGATTCTTGTATGTCTTGTTAAATGTTCCTTCTGAAAGAAGCTTTTGCCACAATCTGAGCAAGAAAAAGGTTTCTCGCCAGTGTGGCTTCTTGTATGTCTTGTTAAATGTTCCTTCTGAAAGAAACTTTTGCCACAGTCTGAGCAAGAAAAGGGTTTCTCGCCTGTGTGGATTCTTGTATGGACTGTTAAATGTGACTTCAAAGAGAAGCTTTTGCCACAATCTGAGCAAGAAAAAGGTTTCTCGCCAGTGTGTCGTCTTGTATGTCTTGTTAAATGTGACTTCAAAGAGAAACCTTTGTCACAGTGTGCACAAGCAAAAGGTCTTTCCCTAGTGTGTGACTTTGTGTGGGTTTTTTTTAAATACGACTTGGCAGAGAAACGTTTTCCACAATCTGACCAAGAAAAGGGTTTCTCGCCGGTATGGTTTTTTTTATGTTCTGTTAAAGCTGACCTGCGAGAGAAGCTTTTGCCACAATCTGAGCAAGAAAAAGGTTTCTCGCCAGTGTGGCTTCTTGTATGTCTTGTTAAATGTTCCTTCTGAAAGAAGCTTTTGCCACAATCTAAACAAGAAAAAGGTTTCTCACCAGCGTGTTTTCTTGTATGTATTGTTAAATATGACCTGTGAGAGAAGCTTTTGCCACAATTTGAGCAAGAAAAAGGTTTCTCGCCTGTGTGGATTCTTGTATGTGTTGTTAAATGTTCCTTCTGAAAGAAGCTTTTGCCACAGTCTGAGCAAGAAAAAGGTTTCTCGCCTGTGTGGATTCTTGTATGGACTGTTAAATTTGACTTCAAAGAGAAGCTTTTGCCACAATCTGTGCAAGAAAAAGGTTTTTCCCCAGTGTGTGTTCTTGTATGGACTGTTAAATTTGACTTCAAAGAGAAGCTTTTGCCACAATCTGAGCAAGAAAAAGGTTTCTCGCCAGTGTGCTTTCTTGTATGTGTTGTTAAAGCTGACTTGTCATCGAAGGTTTTGCCACAATCTGAGCAAGGAAAAGCTTTCTCGCCTGTGTGGATTATTGTATGGACTGTTAAAGCTGACCTGTGTGAGAAGCTTTTGCCACAATCTGAGCAAGAAAAAGGTTTCTCGCCAGTGTGTCTTCTTGTATGTCTTGTTAAATGTGACTTCAAAGAGAAGCTTTTGCCACAATCTGTGCAAGAAAAAGGTTTTTCCCCAGTGTGTGTTCTTGTATGTACTTTAAGATTTGACTTCCGAGAGAAGCTTTTGCCACAATCTGAGCAAGTAAAAGGTTTCTCGCCAGTATGGATTCTTTTATGTTTTGTTAAAGCTGACCTGCTAGAGAAGCTTTTGCCACAATCTGAGCAAGGAAAAGGTTTCTCACCAGTGTGCCTTCTTATATGTGCTGTTAAAGATGACTTGTCAGAGAAACCTTTGCCACAGTGTGCACAAGTAAAAGGCCTTTCCCCAGTGTGTGTTGTATGTATTGTTAAACATGAGTTTGTATCAGAGCTTTTGTCACAGTGGGTACAAGCAAAAGGTTTTACCCCAGTGTGTGTTCTCATGTGAATTTTCAAACGTCCTTTTGTACTCAATGTTTTCCCACAGTGAGAACATTCCCAATATTTGCCGTCAGTGTGACATGACCTGTCACCATCAGCGTGTTCATCATTACCATCCAGATTATCATCATTGTCATCATCATGAGAAGAAAGGGACCTTATGTCATCACTTTTTGCTCGTGATGATCCCCAGCGGTCTGCATCACTTTCTGGAATCATGTTTTGAGGAGTTGCGATGCTGTTTTGAAGCTCCGCCCCTCTGCCCTCCTCACTCTCACCCTTGACTTCATCTTCACTCTTTAAAGGGGCGAAGGTCATTGGTGACTTGGTGATGTCATCCTCAACCTCCTCCTTTTTGACGCAAAGGGTCTTTTTTTCTTCTTTAAAATATGGATGCTCTTCCTCCTCTTTCACATGAGACTTCACCTCCTGTTCATCAAGACGAAGATATTTTTCGCCGACATCTGCAGGACACAAGAAGAGAAACACATTTCATTTCATTTTCATTTATTTCAGGCAATAGTGTACAGTTGAACACAGCAACAACAAGTCATACTGTAGTTTCATAATATGAACAGAGAAAAAATTAAAATTTGATTCTGCCTGAAAGGGAGTGGGAAGAAGAAAATTTATTTAATCCCACCCCCGTCTCTAATCTATAAAATTACAAATATACAGTACTTCCTGCAAGTTACCATCTTGCTATCTTAAAAATGTTTTTATCATATATATAGACAATATAATGGCATACCATTAACTGAATTATTAAGTGCTAATAATGGTGATGTTTTCGTAGGTAACAGATATCACATTTTTATGGTTCATACCAACGATGGTAATACATTATATATTCCAAGAATAAGACATAAACATACATAACTTTAGTAATAGACAATAACAGCAGTAGTAGCAGCAAGGACACATTTACACCAAGT
This sequence comes from Festucalex cinctus, assembly GCF_051991245.1. Classification (NCBI taxonomy): domain Eukaryota; kingdom Metazoa; phylum Chordata; class Actinopteri; order Syngnathiformes; family Syngnathidae; genus Festucalex; species Festucalex cinctus. Next base: position 4,158,700 of record NC_135411.1, read on the forward strand.
ATTTATAAATTCAAGGTCCTCCGACATATTGTGACCAAACCATGTTTTTATATAACATTTTAAATCTGAAAATATTTTGGGATGGCTTATGTCGAGTACCCAGACTATTCCAATATTTCACACCACATACTGACACACAAAAACGTTTGCAATTTATTCTAAATTTGGGCATTATAAAGTCTCCATATCCTCTCAAATTATGAACTAACTCTAAGTTGAAATAACTGTTGTAGATTAATTGGCAATAATTTATTAAATGCTTTATATCAGATTATCAAAGTATTAAATTTAACTAGATCTTTAAATTTGAGTAATTTTGACTGCGCAAAAAGATTGTGTGTATGTTCAAGAAATCCAACTTTATGTATAATCCGCAAAGCACGTTTTTGTAATATGATGAATGGCTCTATTGTACACTGGTCGGTGTTACCCCACACTTCAACACAATATGTGAAGTAAGGGAGGACCAGCGTACAATATAATGTACGGAGAGAATCCTGATCAAGACATGACTTTACTTTATTCAAAATTGAGAGGCATTTAGAGATTTTATTTTTTGTGTGTCTGATATGGGCTTTCCAAGATAAATTTATTAATTATAACACCTACAAATTTAATCTCACTTACATTATCAATTAGGATGCCATCTATAGTTATCTGCGATTCAAAATGTATTCTAGATTTACTAAAGATTGTTTGTTTTTTCTACATTTAACGATAATTTATTCATATCAATCCGCATTTTTATTTTATCAAGTTCATTATTCACAGCACTCACAAGCTCATGATAATTATTACCCCTATAAAATATATTAGTGTCATCCGCGAAAAGTACAAGTTTGAATGTCTGAGACACATTGAAAATGTTATTAACTCTTTGACCGCCAAAAACGTTTAATAACGTTTAGTAAAATCACGACGTATGCCGCCATGAACGTTAAGTTCAAGTTAACTACATTTTTAGTTTTTAATATATCAGTGGTCAGTGCAACATCCAAGTGCAGCGCAGCCAGGTCAATGAGTTATGAAATCAAAAGCATCCACTAACTATGGCCAGCAGATGGCAGCATTGTATCTCTTGTCAATGGGCTGCCGGTGTATGGAATTACTCAACTCAACTCAAGTTTATTTAACCTCACAGCGGAAGCTGCTCGGGCCCTAACTAGAGCTGCGAATTACAATGAACCATGACGCAATCTGATGAAATCGAACGTTTTCAAGGCCGTCGTGAATGATCACAGCCTTTGTCACATTAAACCTAATTTGACGGAGCGTCACTAAACAAAAAATATTAGTATGAAAGTCACTGTTGTGGAGAAAATGTATCTTTTTTCCAATTTTCGCTCAATGTCACTCAAATTACCTGTTTTTAAATGGTGATTACTAAAGAACGGAATAAGGTAGAAACACACTTTTTTTTCTAATGAAAGAATGGAATGTGATCTTTCATGTGGTACCCATGTTATATATGTAGCAAAACAATATAATTTTCAGTTTACATCAAAAATTAAGTTAAAATGCTTAAAATCCGCTGGCATTGGGGGTTGTTTTTTGATAACATATGGCAGTAAAAGAGTTAATTTACATATTAAATAATATTGGCCCTAATACGGACCCCTGGGGAACACCACAAGCAATGCCAAGTTGTCCAGATATGTGCTGCCCCATTTGAACATATTGTAACCTTCCTTTTAAATAACTTTTAATCCAGTCACCAGCAACTCCTCTAATCCCATATTATTCCAATTTATTTACTAGAATAGAAAGGTTAATTGTATCAAAAGTTTTTTTGAGATCAATGAAGACCCCAACTGCAATTTTCTGTGTCGAGTGCATTTGTGATTTCTTCAGTTGCATCAATTATTGCCATTGCCATAGTTCTATTTGCTATGAAACAATATTGACCTTTATGTATTAGTTGATATTTTTTCTTTCGTTTGGATCTTTCCAAACGAGAATTAAAAAAAAAAGTTTTTCAAATTTTTTTGAAAATTGCGGCAATAAAGAAATTGGTCGATAATTTGTAAAACTGTGGTTGCTTCCATTTTTGAAGGGAGGTATGACTTTTGCGATTTTCATTTCAGGACAACACTTGTCACTTCCTGCTCACTTGTTGCAGAGAGGAACAAGTGACAGCGGATTATGTGTGATGGTCGAGGTGCAATTATTAACTCCCAACAAATATTTGGGTTGGTAAAGTCAAATTTCAAGTGTGAGTTTAAAAAAAAAAAAAAAGGGTTGGCGACAACACCGTACATGGAGCACTTTGATCGATGGACGGAAGGTTTTTCACCAGTTTGTGTTCTTTTGTCTGTTGCAGAAGTTGACTTATGAATGAAACCTTTTTCCCGTGTGGTGTGCGCTTTCAAACTCCATTTTGAGCTAAAAATTTTTTTTTACCACATTGAGAACGTTCCTAACAGTTATATAACATATTAACACACATATATATAACATAGCCCGATATAGGCCGATTATCGGCGCCGATATTGGGCATTTTGACGAATATCGGCATTGGCCTTTTTCAAAATCTGACGGCCGAAAACCAGTTTAGGGTCTGGGAGCTATTGATCAAAATTTTCAGTTCACTTTATAAGAGATGGGAATCTTCTGAACCATTTGTTTTTGTGACAGAAATGTGAAGTTTAAGATTTCAGGTGTTTTGTTTTGTTTTTAATTTTGGGGAAAAATATTTACTCTTGAAAACTAGAGCGATATGGTAGTTACTTGCTTACTTTCACTTTTTTAGACAATCCAACAAAGTCAAGATTGGCTTTTGTATTTTAGAAAAATTTTGACACAAATCCCCCCCCCCCCCCCCCCTTACTTAAAATCGGCCTCAAATATCGGTTATCGACCTCCTTGACTACTAATAATCGCCATCGGTATCGGCCCTGAAAAAAAAAATATAGGTCCATCTCTAGTTCTTATATCATCATGAATTTGTGCTTGTGGTGGTCACCAGTGTTCTGCATCACCTTCTGTCGTCATGTGTTGAGTTGAGCTGCTGCTTGGAAGCTCCGCCCCGCCATCGTCCTCACTCTCACCCTTGTCTTCATCTTCACCCTTTAAAGGGGCGAAGGTCGGTGGCGACTTGGTGACATCATCCTCAACCTCCTCCTTTTTGACATGAACGGGCTTTTCCTCCTCTTCGATGTGAGGATGTTCTTCCTCCTTTTTAACATGAGGAGGCTTCAACTCCTGTTCGTCAGGACGAAGATATTTCTCACCGACGTCTACAAAGACAAAACACGCATTTGGCTTGGTCTAGGGCTGGGAATAAAAGTCGACCAAGTCGGTTTGGTCGACCAGAAACAGCAGTTGACGCAAAAATGCATGCGTCAAATCTATTTTAAAAAACATATTTGCGGCACCTGGACGTCCAGGACAAATATTTAGGTTTCGCACGGACACTTATTGTTTACTCCAATTCACCAAGACTAAGTAAGATCCTTCCTAGGGTTTGTTTGTGGTCTCTTTAGACTGAAAAGGGAGAAAATGAACATCGCTACATGTCTTGTGTTTGGAACAAAACAAACTGCGTCAAAATCGCTAAATAAAAGCTTGAATGAATTTGTTGCCGCCGGCAAGACACACGTAAGATGGTGGGCGGCCCTACGTGCATTAACAACAGGAAGTCGTAGCTCCAACCCCTAGCAAAAAGTATGGAGTCACCAGTCTTGGACAAGCACTCACTCAGACGTTTTATTGTGTAGATCAAACTCAGATAAAAAGCATGAAACAGTCGTAAGGTTATTCCAAAGTGCAACATCTTGGTTTTCAGAAACACTAAAAGAAATGAAGAAAAAACTTCGTGCTGGTCAGTCAATGTTACTTTTATAAGAGCAAGTGCAGGGAAGTAAATATGGAATCACTCCATTCTGAGACAAAAAAATGCAATCACTCCATTTTGAGCAGAAAATAAGGACACCCAGTCAATTTCCTTTCCTTAATTGGGAACCTGCCTCAAATGACATCTGCTAGTTATTCGGCAGTTAAAAACAGTGCAGTTATAACAACTTAGAGGGCTGCTGGACCAAGTGGATTGGCAAGAATCAAGGCTCCAACAAAGGAGATGTCTCTTGAGACCAAAGACAGGATTATAAAACTTGTTGAACGATGTGGCTGTTCACAGTCAGCTGTACCGAAGGTCTGGACCAAGTACCAACAGCATGGGAAGGTTGTTCAAGTCAAGCGTACTGGTAGACCAAGGAAGACATCTAAGCGTCAAGGCAAACAACTAAAGGCCATATGTCTTGAAAACAGAAAATGCACAACGAGACAAATGAAGAAGAAACGGGAGGAAGCTGGAGTCAATGTATGTGACAGAACTCTGCAAAATCGCTTCAAGGAAATGGGATTTACATACAGGAAAGCTAAAAGGAAAACGTCACTGACGCTTAAACAAAAAAGAACAAGACTGCAATGGACTGAGGAGAGGCAATCATGGACTGCGGATGACTGGATGAAGGTCATCGTCAGTGATGCGTCACCAATCTGCATTGGACAAGGTGACGACGCTGGAACTTTGTGCCGTTCCAGTGAGATTTACAAAGAGGACTCCCTAAAGAAAACATCTGTATTTATTACTGGATATTTGTGTCAAGACGCTATTGGTAACCCCTGCACAATCGGTGACGCGCATGCGCAGAAGATCGGCGATCTTGGATCGCCAATTACAGCACCCACACTAGAACAAGTACCTTTATATGCGTGTTCGTAAAAACACGATACATCCAGCCATCATCTGTAGGGGTCTGTTCAAAATATCGATACATAGACATGTATCGATATTAATAAAAATGGTACCGTATCGATATTGTAGTTCTGAGTATTGATACTCCTCCCTGACGTTCGGGTGGGCAGCGCAGCGAGCGACTTACATGAGAAGGGAGCGGCACAATGAGGAAAGTTATTACATTTTCAAAAAAACCTTTTTCAAGACAATGTACCTCCAGAGCAGAACAAGGGAGGCTCACCAAACATTTATCCGACAAAAAGGTGGGTCGGGGCTGCCTCCCCGGCCAGACTGCTCACTCGCAGCTCAGTTCCTCTTTCACCACAACAGCATCACTGCAGACGCTCCGCCTGTCGATCTCCCTTTCCATCCTACCCTCACTCGTGAACAAGACCCCAGATACTTGAACTCCTCCACTTGGGGCAGGATCTCATCCACGACCCGGAGAGGACACGCTACCCTTTTCCGACTGAGGACCATGGTCTCGGATTTGGAGGTGCTGATCTTCATCCCAACCGCTTCACACTCGGCTGCGAACCGCTCCAGTGAGAGTTGGAGATCTCGGCTGGATGAAGCCAACAGCACCACATCATCTGCAAAGAGCAGAGATGCAATGCTGAGGCCACCAAACCGGATCCCCGCTGCGCCTAGAAATTCTGTCTATAAAAATTATGAACAGAATCGGTGACAAAGGACCACCTTGGCGGAGTCCAACCCTCACTGGAAACGAATCCGACTTACTGCCGGCAATGTGGACTAAACAGGGACCGAACCGCCCGTATCAGGGGGCCCGGTACCCCGTACCCCCAAAGCACCCCCCACAGGACTCCCCGAGGGACACGGTCGAACGCCTTCTCCAAATCCACAAAACACATGTGGACTGGTTTGGCGAACTCCCACGCACCCTCAAGGATCCTGCTGAGGGTGTAGAGCTGGTCCACTGTTCCACGGCCAGGACGAAAACCGCACCGCTCCTCCTGAATCCGAGATTCGACTTCCCGACGGACCCTCCTCTCCAGCACCCCTGAATAGACCTTACCAGGGAGGCTGAGGAGTGTGATCCCTCTATAGTTGGAACACACTTCCTCCGGTCCTCCTTCTTAAAAAGGGAGACCATCACCCCGGTCTGCCAATCCAGAGGCACTGTCCCCGATGTCCACGCAATGTTTTAGAGGCGTGTCGACCATGACAGCCCCACAACATCCAGTGTCTTTAAGAACTCCGTGTGGATCTCATCCACCCTCGGGGCCATGCCACCGAGGAGCTTTCCAACCACCTAAGTGACTTTGACCCCAGAGATAGGTGAGCCCACCTCAGAGTCCCCAGACTCAGAATCAGAGATTCGACTTCCCTACGGACCCCGAAACTGGACGCAGACAGCCAAAACTAACAGAGACAGAGACCAGCCGCTAGCAGCTCCAAGCTAACACTATCCACGGTAACACAGTCATTTGCCAAGGGTACTCCATATGGAAAAAAGTTTGAAGTTTATTGAGCATGTAAACATAACATACAAACATAAACAAACAGCAAATAAAAATCGGGAGGAAAAAAAAACCCTCATAACAATCATTAGAAATTGTTTACATGTCCAAAGGGAGTAGGAAGAAGTTAAAACATCTAGTCCTACTGCTTATCCCTTACATCGTATTTCAACAGTAAATTAACACATCGCAATAAAAGAAAACGTGCAATCATACTCATGTGGACAACCCCACTTCAACACACAATTGCCAATAGCGCATGTGCATGAACCCCCTGGGCGCACACCCCAACAATACATCATCGTACTCGCACATTCAACCCTCATCACCCAAACAATGGAATCAAAAAGAACATTTCATTTCATTTCTATAATTGTACCGGTTCACGTCTGATCCAAATAATACTCTTGAACATTTTTTTTTTTTTTTTAAACTCAACGATTGACTTGCATCTTTTCAAGTCATTACCAAAATTATTCCATAAATGAACACCTCTTACAGAAACACACATTTGCTTAATATTTGGTCTTGAAACGAAAACAAGCAAGCAAGCGGTGGAAAGAAGTAACTGAGGCTGTTCATTACCATTTGTGTTTACTAGTGTTGTTCCGATACCGATACTGGTATCGGCAGAGGTGCCGATACTTCATTGAAACAGTATCGGTGTCGGTGACTACTCACAAGTAACATGCCGATACCATTAATTCTAACACTAATATAGGATTTTCAATGCAGCATCTTGTGTCTTGCTGGTGCACGACATTCACTGGTATGTGACATGTTCACTGAATGCCGATCTAAGATATCCTATTGGCCCTTGAATGCTCTGAACCAATAGCAGGACAGCTTTTTCATGTTGAGGAAAAAAACAAAAAAACAACTCAAGTATCGGTCTGGTATTGGGCGATCTTGCAAAGCTGGGTATCGGTATCGGGGGCCAAAAAACGGTATCGGAACAACACTAGTGTTTACAGCATAGGGTTTTATATAAATTTTAAATATGCTTTAAATATTAGAAAAATGTTCAAAAATGTGAAGTTTAGTCTAAAAATATATGTAAAAAAAAAAAAAAAAAAGAATCGTGATAAAATCGAGATTGTGATTTATTTATTTTTTTTTTTTAATAGAACCGTGATATGAAATTTTTACCATACCCCCTACATTGAATGATGCAATAGAATACGTTACAAAATACATTTTTGAGACAGGATTCAGCATTATGTAGCTGATTACAATTTGAAAGTATTCTCCCCAGCACTGTTTATAGTATATGCTCATCATGTTAGAAGTAAAAGAAAAAAAAGAAAAAGAAAAGAAAATCCCACCCACAGGTCTTGAATTTATTTTATTCCACTTGCTCTTTATATACAGTATTAAATATGAATATAATTTACAAGACTTAGACTTGACTTTATTGATCTTAAACAATAATAAATCAATCAAAAATAATGACTCTTTTCGGTTATTTCCAATGCATTCATATGGCGATCTGGATAGCAACGACCCCGAAACAGGAAGCATAAGAGCCAGTGGCCGCACATGCGCAGTTGTAATTCCGATTCGGCTTATTGAATTACTGTGTACAGTAATGACTGCATTTATTGTTTTGTTTTTTTTAACTCTATATAGTAGCGCTGAGCAAGGGAGAGTAATAAGAAGTGTACAAACCTGTTGTGTGTAGCACAATTCGAGGCTGCTGGCAAACATCGTCCAGCGGTTGAAGATGTTGCTCGTTCTCTTCCTTTACTCCAAAATGTTCCTCGTCGTACTTTGGTGTCGTTCGCGCAGACATTTTGGCCCAATAGTGTCAACAAAGTCACACTTGATCTCTTCCTGACCACGTGTTGTGTGCTTCTCTTTGTTAGCGGCTAGCGAGCTAAGCTTAGCTAAGCTAAGCTAAGCTAAGCTAAGCTAAGCTAACTAAGGCCGAGAAGCATCAACGCGCACCGAAACGAGTTTACACACATGCTGACATTTAACAAATGGTGTCGTAGACCTTCAAAATGGCGATGGACGTCCTGTGTGGAGGCTGAATTCAGTTCAATACCGAATAAGAAATAATGATTAAACGCCATGTACCCGCCCGCCGCGGCAGTGATGACTCCGGAAACCAAAGTAGACGTGCGGCGGAAGTCAGGGGCAGGACACGCCCCCGCTGCGCTATGATTGGCTGCTGGAAATTGTCCGGAGGCTTCAGAGCAAGCATTGTCATCGTCATCGGCAGATGTCGCCATTTTTGCTGCAGTTCGAAAGTCTCATTCCCGTTTTTTCAGTGTTTTGTTCCCGATATAATCGTAAAGTTTAAATGCCTGTTTAAATTGGACTTATTGAAAAGAGCCCCAGTTTGTTGTGGTGAATGTGCAGTTTAAAAATTCGCCATCAAAGTTGAACAAGCATTTTGAAGTAAACTGAATGTTTATTATCAGGGATGAGTTTAATTTGTTGTAATAGCTTATAATGTACCGGCCCTAGCTATTAATAAATGTTTGAAACAGTATCTGATATTTAATTGATATATGCAATATTTATTTGTACTGCAAGTAATACAAATGACTTTAGGCCAGTTTTTGTCATCTGTGACTTTCACACTTTCCTCCAGCAAAGTTTTGACGCAACACTTACCTTCCAATAAAAGTAAAAAGTTAGTGATTGGAATATTGAGGGCGATATAAAAGACGAGCTCTTGCTAGGTCTCAGGACCATCTTCCGTCTTCGTAAATCCGTCAATATCTGAATCTCAGCGGCATTGTAATCATCAATCCGTCATTCGTCATGCATCAGCGTCATTGACGGGCTGATGGACAGCGAGGAACATATCCAAGTAAAATGCACAAATGAATTAGTTCTGGAACACTCTTTCTGGGTGATTCTTTTCAACAAATTCCGAAACTTCCTGGAAACTTCAGGCCCGTCTCGTCACAATTAAAAAACCTACTGTGCCTTCATCAATCGCCAATTGTTTGAATTTCTGCACAAATTCGTCGGCCGTTTGTTCATACATTTACGTAAAACTACCTGAACACCTCATGGTGGGGCGAATGACGAAGACGCTACATAGACACATACTGCATCGATTATATTATCGACGTATTGACACACATAGACACATATCTATTATCTATCTTACACACAGTCACACATTTATTGACGAATTTGACGTCTGTCATTGGGATATGTTAATTGACGGTGTGACGGATTGATGATTACATTGACGGAAGGAAACTTACTTCCGTCAATGGTTCATTCGTCCTTTTTTTTAAGTTAGCCGTCAATCGCCAATCGACAACAAAACGGACGCCCGCCGTTGACGGACCTTCCTTCAATGTTGACGAAACGCCCATCACGTCAATCATTTCAGAGATGACACTGTTCAACAGCAAATTTGAATCCCAGATGGCTTTGTGTGTCTGAAGGTATTCTCGACGCTGATTTGCGGAAAATTGCAAGGCAACACAAGGTGGTTTTATTTCGATTTCATACACAAGGAAACTAACTCAATGTGCTTCACGCAAGCAAAAAACACAACACCTACGAACTTCAGCAAACACAACCATTAACAACATTCAGAAGCAAAACAAACAAAAATAGCTTCCAAAATTACATAAAAAAAACTGACATTAATTGACATTTAAACACATTAACAGTAAACGTCAAAAACTTAATATTAACAGGTTGAGTAGTTTTGAAAGCATTACATTTACACTTTTAAGTAAGACGCTGGAGTTGATACTTCTTAAGTCTTCTGAAATCCTAATATCTCTACTTTTATTTGAGTAATGAACGTGAATCATTATGACAGGCCCCAGGCAGCTTTGAATGTTGTGTTATTACGAAATAACATATCAGATTCACTTCCCTTCATTTTTTTGAAGCTTCAAAGATGGATGCTAGGGGTGTGAATTGCCTAGTACCTGACGATTCGATTCGTATCACGATTCACAGGTCACGATTCGATTCGATACCGATTAATCCCGATACGAATTTATAAGTCGATTGTTGCGATTTTTTTTCATTCAAATTTAGAAAATACTAATCAGTAAGCTTGTAGAGTGGAAGATTTATATGAAAATGTATTTATTTATCTGAAATTTCAGTCTTATAGAGGTTGTAATCTGTTTCATGCTTGAACAGCATTAAAATAAAATATTAAGGCTTAATGTTCCGTTCATATAACATTCTTCCATGCTCAAGGTGTGAATCCTAACCCGAAGTCAGACGTTTTGTTGAATATTTTTCCATTAAAAATGGAAGTTTAAAAATCGATTCACACACCAAAAAAAAAAAAAAAAAAGGCAATGATGATAAGACGTTGAATCGGTAAAACTACCGAATGAACAATTCTGAGCTCTTAAAAAAAAAAAAAAAAAAAAAAAAAAAAAGATTTTTTTTTATTGAATCGATTGGAGAATCGCGCGATGTAGTATCGCGATATATCGCCGAATCGATTTTTTTAACACCCCTAATGGCTGCTATTCTCACCAGCACACTCGTGTCTCTCAGCAAGATATTTAGAAGAGAATCTTTCAGCACAAACACTGCAACTGAACGGTTTCTTCCCATGCGATCTTGTGTGTTTCTTGAAATTTGACCTGTCAGAGTAACGTTTTCCACAATCTGAGCAAGAAAAAGGTTTCTCGCCAGTGTGGCTTCTTGTATGTCTTGTTAAATGGGGCTTCCGATAGAAGCTTTTGCCACAATCTGAGCAAGAAAAAGGTTTCTCACCAGCGTGTTTTCTTGTATGTATTGTTAAATATGACCTGTGAGAGAAGCTTTTGCCACAATCTGAGCAAGAAAAAGGTTTCTCGCCAGTGTGCCTTCTTTTATGAACTGTTAAATATGACCTGTGAGAGAAGCTTTTGCCACAATCTGAGCAAGAAAAAGGTTTCTCGCCAGTGTGGCTTTTTGTATGTCTTGTTAAATGTGACTTCAAAGAGAAGCTTTTGCCACATTCTGCGCAAGAAAAAGGTTTCTCACCAGCGTGTTTTCTTGTGTGTATTGTTAAAGCTGACCTGTGAGTGAAGCTTTTGCCACAATCTGAGCAAGAAAAAGGTTTCTCGCCAGTGTGTGTTCTTGTATGTGTCGTTAAGTCTGACTTCCAAAAGAAGCTTTTGCCACAATCTAAACAAGCAAAAGGTTTTTCCCCAGTGTGTATTCTTGTATGTGTTGTTAAATTTGACTTCGAAGAGAAGCTTTTGCCACAATCTGAGCAAGAAAAAGGTTTTTCCCCAGTGTGGCTTCTTGTATGTGTTGTTAAACGTGACTTCAGAGAGAAGCTTTTGCCACAGTGGGTACAAGCAAAACGTTTTTCCCCAGTGTGTGTTCTTGAATGTTTTGTTAAATTTGACTTCAAAGAGAAGCTTTTGCCACAATCTAAATAAGAAAAAGGTTTTTCCCCAGTGTGTCTTCTCAAGTGAATTTTTAAACTTCCTTTTGAACTCAATGTTTTCCCACAGTGAGAACACTCCCAAGATTTGTCGTCAGTGTGACACGACCTGTCACCATCAGCGTGTTCATCATTACCATCCAGATTATCATCATTATCGTCATGAGAAGAAAGGGACCTTATGTCATCACTTTTTGCTTTTGATGATCCCCAGTGGTCTGCATCACTTTCTGGAATCATGTTTTGAGGATTTAAGATCCTGTTTGGAGGCTCCGCCCCTCTGCCTTCCTCACTCTCACCCTTGACTTCGTCTTCACTCTTTAAAGGGGCGAAGGTCATTGATGACTTGAAGGTCATTGGTGACTTGGTGACGTCATCCTCAACCTCCTCCTTTTTGACACCAGGGGACTTTTTTTCTTCTTTAAAATAAGGATGCTCTTCCTCCTCCTCTTTCACTTGAGGAGATTTCACCTTCTGTTGGTCAGGACTAAGATATTTCTCAGCGACGTCTGCAGGACACAAGAAGAACACACACATTGGTTTGGTCAAGTCAAATTTCAACGGTGAGTTGATAATACTGTCACGATTGAATTTTATTTTATTTTTTTAAGAATCGATTCATCTAGAGGGTGTGCGCTCGTTCACCACCTGTCCAGTGACGAGATGAAATGGGGAATGGTGAGGTTAAATATTTCCCGGTTGGTCCGAAATAGCTCTGGGGGAACATTAGCTAAGCTAACTAAGGCCGAGAAGCATCAACGCGCACCGAAACGAGTTTACACACATGCTGACATTTAACAAATGGTGTCGTAGACCTTCAAAAATGGTGATGGGCGTCCTGTGTGGAGGCTGCATTCAGTTCAATACCGAATAAGAAATAATGATTAAATGCCATGTACCCGCCCGCCGCGGCAGTGATGACTCCGGAAACCAAAGTATACGTGCGGCGGAAGTCAGGGGCAGGACACGCCCCCGCTACGTTATGATTGGCTGGTGGAAATTGTCCGGAAGCTTCAGAGCAAGCATTGTCATCAAGTCATCGGCAGATGTCGCCAGTTTTGCTGCAGGTCTCTTCGAGCACACTACCGTAAATCCTAGAAAAGGGCGAACAGAAAAAATAAAGTGCGGCTGACTTGACCGCGTAAAAAGAAAAGGCGGCTAGCTTTACCTCAGTTGTAGCTCTGCTAAATCCAATTCTCATCGACTGAGAAATGTACCAAACCGACTGAAGAAAAAAAAAACTGTGTATCGTAACAAAGTGCCCCGGTGAAGATTCCTTTCAAAATAAATTCGGACATATGGTTGAAAAGTGTGGATGAAACAAGTGACAAACCTGCTCTGTTCAACACAACTCGAGGCTGCTTGTAAACGGCGTCCAGCAGTTGACGTTGTCGCTCGTTGTCCTCCTGTGCTCCACAAAGCTCCTCTTCGTACTTGACTTTCGCCATTGTGAACATCTTCACACGATATTCACGACACTTTACGCTCACGATTGACGTCTGCTGAGCCAATTTGGCGATAGCAAACGCGTCTCGTTTTTTGGCGCCTAGCAAGCTAAGCTAAACTAAGCTAAGCTAAAATAAGCTAAGCTAAGGCAAAATAAAGAGGGCCGAGAGATACGATTGAACCAGACACGAAACGTAGCAATTATGTTTGACTTCAATAACGTAGTGACGGGGCAAAGTGTCGATGTGTCAGTTCGTTCCGTACGAATTCGTGTTGAATTATTTTTATAGTGAAGCCGAGCGTAAACGCGTCGTGCCTGGAATGGAGTCGCTCTTCTGCTACCACGTGAAATCTACGGCAATTACAGTTGGACAAATCTCATGTCACGAAAATGTTAATATTTAATTTTACTTAAAAATAATAATAAAAAAAAAAAGCTCATAAAATTATACGTTTAATTCTAGATTCATTTGGATAATAAAAATAAATAGACCTTTAAACTGCACTCGGACGAATAAGAAGAAAAATGTTTATCTCCTGTACATACGAGTAGCCCAGTTTAGTTTTTATTTTTTTAAATCTCTATTCACTCAATCAGTATACAAAATATTTGGGGGGAAATAATACAATCATTGTATACACTATAAACAATTAGAACATAGAACACGCCAGGAAAGTTAAAACATACAAAAGCTAAACCAAATAAAATCAATAGTATAACTGAAAGAAAAGAAAATAGTTTGATACAAAATCATATAAATAAATGATAAGTTTGCAATAGTTATACGTTTTTACAGCTTTTGCACAGACAACCAGACAATGACAAAAAATAATTTCTCACGGGTACAAAAAAAAAATCAATAAAGGATTGTTTCTTATGTGTAAATTTAGACTTATGAATGTAAAACTTCGCTAGAATAATCATAAGATTTATCAAATGAAACTGTGTATCGACATTATTATCAAATTCAAATATACCAAAATAAGACATGCTTCCAAAGTAAGGAGAAATCTGGATAAATGTGGATTATAATGAATTGTGATAATGTACCCCAGAATTATTAGTAGCACAGTTTTTTTTTTTAAACATCCTTGCTGTTTTACCTCAGACTGTAAATCTGTAAATCCACCCAAGAGTCTCTGGTCTTTTTTTTTTTTTTTTTTGGACAGCGTGATTTATGGTGATTTAAATTTGTTAAAATCAAGAGGACTTCGGACATTTTCCAACTTGCCTTAAAGGCGTATAAATGATATGTTACATGACGTTTACAGGAGGAAACTTGTTTAATTCATTGTTTATGAAAGAATCACAACTGTTCAACAAATAATATTGGGTCCTTACGTGCACACATATGACAGAAAAGATGGCGCTTTCAAGCAGCAATGCCAGTTAAGTGGGGATTTTGGGAGGTTGTTGTGCTGTTAGACTAGCTCAGGGGTGTCAAAACTCAGTTTTGTTGCAGTCCTCAGGGTTTATCTCAGAGGGCTGTTATGACGGGGAAACCAAATGTTTATTCGTCTCACCGAACAAGATGGATTACTCGTTTTGAAATGAGAAGTCAAGGGTAAAAGTTTGGAATCAGAATCCTGCCAATACCTCGTAACTTCGGTGTGAATCTCCAAAAATATTTTTGAATGACTAAAAAATCACAGAAAAAGCTGTAAAAAAAAAAAAAAAAAATGCTTAGAAAAGACAGACATTTTTTTAAAGTATGATTTTACAGTGTTTCACCCACAAATTTTCAGAGGTTCAAAATGGTCACCAGCCAAGTTTCAAAAATGGCATTTTGGCATTGTTCTCCCGAGGCATTTATTTGTTTCCCGTTTTTGAAACCTGTAAACTCTGAACGTTCTCAAAACGTTGAAAAAATATTTCCAAACCTGAAAAGTGGGTTTGAATCTCCAAAAAGTATATAAAATCATTCAAAATGACAACCTTTTTTTTTTTTTTTTTTTTTTAACAGTTTCACCCACAAACTTTCAGAGATTCAAAACGGTCACCAGCCAAGTTTCAAAAATGGCATTTTGGCATTGTTTTCCCGAGGCATTGGTTGAAAGACTGAAAATGTTTTCAATGTTGTTTTGAAACTGCAATTGACCTTTCGCATTAGCTCCGCCCCCCTTAGTTACTGTTGCTCGTCCGTCAAGCTTGGTGACTCCGACAGCACAAGCAGTGACGGGAAGACTTACACCGGCGTGTATTTGTGATTTCTTTTGGAGCAATACCAGTGCAATATCCTCCAGATCGAGGCAAAAAGGTTTACAATATGCAGTGGAGGGTTATAGTCATAATATTAAATTAGCCAGCGAAGGGGAAACATACAGGACGCACGCTAAATCTGAGAAAACCCCATGACCTATACTTCAGATGCAACCAGCACAGCATTATGGACCAGTCGTGCTCTTGTACTGCCGGGTAAGTTTTCTTACTTATATTAGTCTAGTATTGTTAAAATATGAGGATTACTGTTAGGTCAGCAAGTTAGCTACACCTCGGTGTTTATAGCTAGCTAAACATTAGTGTTTGTTTTTTTTTTTCGTCTTTGAAAGCATCAGATCAGTCATTGTTATTCTTTGTCCATCATAAAAAAAATATTTATGTCACTCTAGCCATGGATGTAGTTCAGGTTATATGGCTGGTTGGGATACTCCGGAGACGGGTGTCCGTTCACAAAATGCTGCATGAAAAATGAAAACAAGATAAGCTCGGGGCACTTATTAGGACGCTTAAGTTTGCCAAACTTGACGAAGCTTTGTGTTAACGTTAGCTCGCAACATTTAGACGAATGCAAAAGCTAACAGAAGACATTAAACTAACATTAACCACTGACTGAACAAGCTTAACTTAGATGACAATGACATTCTAGTAATATATTTTATTCATTAATAGTAACTACAATAACTTTGATATCGTTTTGTTATTGCCCCGAAAGCAAACTACACTACAGCTAGCTAGTTAGCCCGATAGAGTTAGCATAGCTTACCTTAGCACAGTCCGATTTACATACTCCGTAGGCACACCGCTTCATCATTTTGGAGGTCCGGAGCTTGTTAATGGTTGTCACTCTTCTTCCGTAAAGTTTTATGGTGGTTAGCAGTCTCGTAAGCCATCAAATAAAATCAATCAGACTATGGACGTCATCGAGAGCTGAGTAAAGCTTGACGGACTATGCTTACATAGCAACGGTTGCTAAATGTGTGATTGGTCAATGCTCGTTTGGGGGGGCGGAGTTTGCGAAAGGTCAATTACGGATACAACTCACCTGACTTTTGGCAGCGATATTCGGCCGAGCAAGAAAAGAAAAAGTGTAGTCAATAGTGCATAGAATTTGCCGGCACTCGACTAGAACTTTTCCTGGCTCAAAGCTTTAAAAAAAAAAAAAAAAAGACCAGAGACTCTTGGGTGGATTTACAGATTTACAGTCTGAGGTAAAACAGCAAGGATGTTTAAAAAAAAAAACTGTGCTACTAATAATTCTGGGGTACATTATCACAATTCATTATAATCCACATTTATCCAGATTTCTCCTTACTTTGGAAGCATGTCTTATTTTGGTATATTTGAATTTGATAATAATGTCTATATACAGTTTCATTTGATAAATCTTATGATTATTCTAGCGAAGTTTTACATTCATAAGTCTAAATTTACACATAAGAAACAATCCTTTATTGATTTTTTTTTTGTATCCATGAGAAATTATTTTTTGTCATTGTCTGGTTGTCTGTGTCCAAAAGCTATAAAAACATATAACTATTGCAAACTTATCATTTATTTATATGATTTTGTATCAAACTATTTTCTTTTCTTTCAGTTATACTATTGATTTTATTTGGTTTAGCTTTTGTATGTTTTAACTTTCCTGGCGTGTTCTATGTTCTAATTGTTTATAGTGTATACAATGATTGTATTATTTCCCCCCCAATAGTTTGTATACTGATTGAGTGAATAGAGATTTAAAAAAAATAAAAACTAAACTGGGCTACTCGTATGTACAGGAAGTAAACATGTTTCTTCTTATTCGTCCAGTGCAGTTTAAAGGTCTATTTATTTTTCTTATCCAAATGAATCTAGAATTAAACGTATAATTTTATGAGCTTTTTTAAATAATTTTTTTTAAGTAAAATTAAATATTAACATTTTCGTGACATGAGATTTGTCCAACTGTAATTGCCGTAGATTTCACGTGGTAGCAGAAGAGCGACTCCATTCCAGGCACGACGCGTTTACGTTCGGCTTCACGATAAAAATAATTCAACACGAATTCGTACGGAACGAACTGACACATCGACACTTTGCCCCGTCACTACTTCATTGAAGTCAAACATAATTGCTACGTTTCGTGTCTGGTTCAATCGTATCTCTCGGCCCTCTTTATTTTGCCTTAGCTTAGCTTAGCTTAGCTTAGCTTAGCTTAGCTTGCTAGGCGCCAAAAAACGAGACGCGTTTGCTTTCGACAAATTGGCTCAGCAGACGTCAATCGTGAACGTAAAGTGTCGTGAATATCGTGTGAAGATGTTCACAATGGCGAAAGTCAAGTACGAAGAGGAGCTTTGTGGAGCACAGGAGGACAACGAGCGACAACGTCAACTGCTGGACGCCGTTTAAAAGCAGCCTCGAGTTGTGTTGAACAGAGCAGGTTTGTCACTTGTTTCATCGACACTTTTCAACCATATGTACGTTTTTATTTCTGTAATGACTCTTCACCGGGGCACTTTGTTACGATACACAGTTTTTTTTCTTCAGTCGGTTTGGTACATTTCTCAGTC
Source organism: Festucalex cinctus (assembly GCF_051991245.1). Classification (NCBI taxonomy): domain Eukaryota; kingdom Metazoa; phylum Chordata; class Actinopteri; order Syngnathiformes; family Syngnathidae; genus Festucalex; species Festucalex cinctus. The sequence goes on from NC_135411.1 coordinate 4,176,521, forward strand.
GATGAGAATTGGATTTAGCAGAGCTACAGCTGAGGTAAAGCTAGCCGCCTTTTCTTTTTACGCGGTCAAGTCAGCCGCCTTTTCTTTTTACGCGGTCAAGTCAGCCGCCTTTTCTTTTACGCGGTCAAGTCAGCCGCACTTCATTTTTTCTGTTCGCCCTTTTCTAGGATTTACGGTAGTGTGCTCGAAGAGACGCTGGCGCGGAGAATGTGACCGAGAACAACATTGGGTTTTCAAAATAAAAGATCGGTTTTCAAAAATAAAATTGAATTCAAACGAAGTTTAAAGTATGCTTGGTTTTATTATTATTATTATTATTATTATTATTATTATTATTATTATTATTATTATTAACAGTTTAAAAGCTGTTTCACAATAACAGTATCAATTCAAATTTCACTGGGAATGCACTCTTGTGGGGTGATATTGAGCAATAACATTGATATGTACAGTATGAAGTTAACGGTAATTTAAAATGAAGGAAAGGTTGAAATTGAGAAGAAAATAGGTGTGTGTCATCGAGCAGACATGCCACTTTGAGGCAGAACTAATTTGGGGTCAATAGGTCATATGACCTAGAAGCTATTAAGCAGAAAATAAGTGGAAGTCTAAAATGAAAAAATAAAATAAAAGGTGTGCATCATCTATCAGACATGGCACTATGATGCAGCATTGGTTTGGGGTCAATAGGTCACATGGCCTGGAAGCTATTGAGCTAAGAAGCTGAAATTTACAGATACTGAGGGAAAAAAATTGTTAAAAATAAGCGGAGGCCTTTTTTTTTTTTTTTTTTTTAAGGCTGTATGCACATGAATATATACAATTTTCTCTTGTTTCCTACAATATTAGTTGCTTATGTCATGTTGATCAAAATGTATGCTGTGTTGACCCTAGTCTCACACCTTGACTCCGCAACATTTTTGCATTATTTTTTTTTGCATATTTATTTTTTTTCACAATGAAAAATGGTTGAACAAGTTACAATACGTCAACCATATTTCTATATATTCCCAGTAGACTTTTTTTTTGGGGGGGGGGCAAATGTTAACTTTTAATAATCAAAAATCAATTCAACCAACGAGCAGGTTGTTTTCTGAAATTTGTGTTTTCATCTCTAATATTCTAATATAAATTATGGTGAAAACAGTGCCTCTGGATTGGCAGACCGGGGTGGTGTTCCCCCTTTTTAAGAAGGGGGACCGGAGGGTGTGTTCCAACTATAGAGGGATCACACTCCTCAGCCTCCCTGGTAAGGTCTATTCAGGGGTGCTGGAGAGGAGGGTCCCTCGGGAAGTCGAATCTCGGATTCAGGAGGAGCGGTGCGGTTTTCGTCCTGGCCGTGGAACAGTGGACCAGCTCTACACCCTCAGCAGGATCCTTGAGGGTGCGTGGGAGTTCGCTCAACCAGTCCACATGTGTTTTGTGGATTTGGAGAAGGTGTTCGACCGTGTCCCTCGGGGAGTCCTGTGGGAGGTGCTTCGGGAGTACGGGGTACCGGGCCCCCTGATACGGGCGGTTCGGTCCCTGTTTAGTCCGCATTGCCGGCAGTAAGTCGGATTCGTTTCCGGTGAGGGTTGGACTCCGCCAAGGTTGCCCTTTGTCACAGATTCTGTTCATAATTTTTATGGACAGAATTTCTAGGCGCAGCCGAGGCGTGGAGGGGATCCGGTTTGGTGGCCTCAGCATTGCATCTCTGCTCTTTGCAGATGATGTGGTGCTGTTGGCTTCTTCAGGCTGGGATCTCCAACTCTCACTGGAGCGGTTCGCAGCCGAGTGTGAAGCGGTTGGGATGAGGATCCGCACCTCCAAATCCGAGACCATGGTCCTCAATCGGAAAAGGGTGGCGTGCCCTCTCCGGGTCGGGGATGAGATCCTCCCCCAAGTGGAGGAGTTCAAGTATCTTGGGGTCTTGTTTACGAGTGAGGGTAGGATGGAACGGGAGATCGGCAGGTGGATCGGTGCAGTGTCTGAGGGTGATGCAGACTCTGTATTGGTCCGTCGTGGTGACGAAAGACCTGAGCCAAAAGGAGAAGCTCTCGATTTACCAGTCGACCTACGTTCCGACCCTCACTTATGGTCTTGAGCTGTGGGTCGTGACCAGTGGCGTTCCTAAGCAACTTGGCACCCTAGGCAGGATTTCTGGTAGTGCCCCCCCTCCCAGAGCGTGCACAACTTATTAGACCAACCACAAACACGACCCCCACTCAAATTATTAGACAAACCACAAAATATTTACATTTAGAGCACTTCCCACAGTTATTTTATACTTAATGGTAGAACCGTACGTCACAGTGGTATTTTCGCTGTAGAGGAAGAAAATAACGTGGAAAAAATGCTGCTGAAAAGTCAACTTACTGTAGGTTTGGCAACACAAGATGGCCGCCGCCAGCTTCACTTTTCGCTACAGCATGAGCAGCCCAGTTAATTTATGACGTCCGTGCTGTATCAGCCTGCACATCCACCTGAGAATCTGACCGTGATCAGTTTTTTTTTCCTTTTTTTTATTATTTTATTTTATTTATTTATTTATTTATTTATTTTTTAAGGTTTGAGCCAGGACAGCTTACTAGCATTTTCATTTCATTTTCTTAACTAAAGAGCCAGACCTGTCACCAGAAAGAGAGTGCAGGGGGGGCATTACCTTTTTTGGGGGAGCACACTTCATCAACCTAAATCTAATGTTGTTCAGGTTGAACAGTGGCATTGTGACAACTGCAAAAGCGGCGGAATGACTGTGACCCAGCCCCTTCTATCTGAGATTAGCTAGCAGTTGCCTTCATTTGCTTTTTGGATTTAGGGCTGTACGATATGGATAAAATTTCGGATCATTTTTGCCAGACATCTTTATTCTTTGGTCTTTGACTCAGCATGAAACTTCGCATCATTTCAGTGTTTTATGGTGCCTTCTGCATTTTGTGTTATTTTATTTATAGTTATATTTACTTATTCACTTCCCTACATCTTATATATTTTTTTTATTTTTTATTTTTGCTTTTATACTTACCTACTTATATTTACTATAATTAATTTTATTTTGTGTTATTTTCTTTCACTTGTGTCCACTGCGAGACTGATTTCTATTCCATGCACTTTGTATGCAGCAATGGATGTTTTAAAGTGCTTTATAAAAAAAAGATTGAGTTGAGATATGTCGATAATATACAGAAACGACATATGGGTTCAGTGAAAAATATCAATCCATAAGGATGTGTAAAGTGCTGTTTATTATTATTATTATTATTATTATTATTATTATAACTTAGTGACAGTCATCAACCGTGACAAACTTGGCAAAAAAAGAAAAGAAAAGAGAATTCAACTTACATTGTACTGCAACTATGCTTTAGTGATAAATAATTTTATGCTCCAAAGTATTTGTTGTGTATGTGCGACTGCGTGGGTCTGTTAACCGCATACTGTGTATTGCTACAATTTGTCCGTGCTGTGTGGCTTGACTAATCAAAACAAAAGTTTGCCACTCACTTGTGAACGTTGTTTAGTGGACCAGTGAACGCAGGATTCCCAACCATGTCAACTGTGTCATCCTGGATCGAGGTTTGGCGTTTGCTCACTGCTCAGTCATTGGGTCAGTGCCGGCCGGCGAACGTGCACCACTATCTAACGCGGAAGTAGATTTGGCTAATGCGCGTCTCCGGAGCACGCGTCACCCCCCCCAATCCCGATTACCATTGGCTAGCCGTAGATGTCAATCAAAGCCAAATTTGAAAGGATGTATGTGGTTGGCTGGCAAGCCATGCTTTACTTGAACAGAAGGCGCACGTTTACGTGACTGATAAAAGTAAAAAAAATGAATAAATTCTCCTTTCCCTGTCGTCCTTTTGCTCACGAGCGCCCCTAGCATCTGCCTAATCTGCCTAATGGCAGGAGCGCCACTGGTCGTGACCAAAAGAACGAGATCCCGGATACAAGCGGCCGAAATGAGTTTCCTCCGCAGGGTGTCCGGGCTCTCCCTTAGAGATAGGGTGAGAAGCTCGGTCATCCGGGAGGGACTCGGAGTCTGCTCCTCCGCGTTGAGAGGAGCCAGCTGAGGTGGCTCGGGCATCTGGTTCGGATGCCTCCTGGACGCCTCCCTGGGGAGGTCTTCCGGGCATGTCCCACCGGCGGGAGGCCCCGGGGACGACCCAGGACACGCTGGAGAGACTATGTCTCCCGGCTGGCCTGGGAACGCCTTGGGATCCCGCCGGAGGAGCTGGTTGAAGTGGCTGGGGAGAGGGAGGTCTGGGTTTCCCTCCTAAAGCTGCCGCCCCCGCGACCTGACCTCGGATAAGCGGAGGAAGATGGATGGATGGATGGATGAATTTATGGTGAATTCTAGGGCTGGGTATCGATTCAAATTTCCAGGATCGATTCGATTCGATTAATGATTCACAACGATTTTTGATTCATTTGAGGAATTCATGCAGCACCTATTTTAGACAGTCAAAAGTACCAGTGCTGCAAATAGTAGAAACTTCTTGCTGTAATTTAATGCATTAGTAAAAATATTAATATTTACATTAAGAATTGAATCAATTGCAGTTACATTAATACTGTTTTATTTAACATGGCCTTATAAAAACAATAAATGATTAAATCAATTACAACCACAGTACAGGCTATGTTAAAAAAAAAAAAAAAAGTAACAAAAAACACTGACACTCATTCACATTGTTTTTTGTGCAAATGTTCCAATGGTGGTTGAGGGGATGGGGTGGGTGGGGAGATGATCGATACTGGCTTCCACCGTGTAAGTGACACGGGCTCGGAAGCATTTGTTTGTGTGTGTTGAATGTGTTGTGTGTGTGTGTGTGTGTGTTGGGGGCGGGGTCGATATATCTATACATGGCTTTATGTATCGATATTGGGATATGAAAAGGCGTATCTATACGGTATCGATATATCAATATTTTGAACCCAGCTCAAGTTAATTCAATTGAAATAGAAAGGGCGTATGAAAACAAATTCCTTGTAGTAGTTATTGATGATAAATTATTTTGGAAGCCACACATAGAAAATGTTAAAAGGAAAATGTGAAAAATCATAGGGATACTCTATAAAACTAAGGATGTCCTGAACATGAACTCATTATATACATTATACAGTTCATTATTCTTACAATATCTGACCTATTGTGTGAAAATCTGGGCAAATGCAAATAAAACAAACACCAACTGTATTCAAATTGCAAAAGAGAGCTATAAGAATTATTAATTAATCAAAATATACTGAATCAACACATCCATTATTTATTAAATATAATGAAATTTTATGACTTGGTTGAGTTTAAATTAGCACCAAATTAGACACAGTCCTTTTGATATAAGGGGTGCACATGTCTATAAAAAAAAAAAAAACAAGAACAAATATTAAGCAAAGGTGTGTATCTGTTAGGTGTTAATTTGTGGAATCATTTGGGAATTGCCCTGAAAGGATGTGACTCACTTGTTGAGTTTAAAAAAAAATGTTTAAAAGTTTAAAAAAAATACTTGTGTATAGATTTGTTATTCATTCACTCATGTGGCCCATGTGATAAACTTCAATATAAAATACATAACATCACAATAAATTAACTTTACCAAACCATGTGTATCTTGTGTCTCGCAGATGTCGGTGAAAAATATATTTTTCCTGAGCGGCAGGAGCCAGAGTTCCCTGGCGTGAAACAGGAGGAGGACTTGGAGCCTCTGCAAGTTAAAGAAGAGCAGCAGCAACAGCCTCCCAACATAAAAAAAGAGGAGCAGCTGCCACCATACATTGAAGAGGAGGAGCACTTCACAGGGTTGCCCGTGACTGGTGTCCATTTGAAGACTGAAGATGAACGTCAATATGAAGAGAACAAAGGGGCGGAGTCTCCAAGCAGACAACAAATGACAAATGATGACAGCCGGTTAGCTCTTATGTCAGATGGTGAAGACGCGTCACACGCTGCTCACACTGCTGACGATGAACAGTGTGACGATGATGTGACATGTCACACTGATGGCAAACGGTGGAAATCTTCTCAGTGTGGAAAAACCTTTGGTTCCAAGTTTCAATTGAGAAGACACGCGATGGGCCACACTGGTCATAAACCCTTTGCTTGCACAGTTTGTGGTCGAAGTTTCTCTAGGAAGGAAACTTTAACAACGCACACGCGAACCCACACCGGAGAGAAGCCTTTTGCTTGCTCAGTTTGTGGTCAAAATTTTGCTCAGAGGGAACACTTAAAAACACACACAAGAACCCACACTGGAGAGAAGCCCTTTGCTTGCTCAGTTTGTGGTCAAAATTTTTCTTCCAAGGGATACTTAAAAAGACACACAAGAACCCACACTGGAGAGAAGCCTTTTGCTTGCTCAGTTTGTGGTCAAAATTTTGCTCAGAGGGTACACTTAAAAACACACACAAGAACCCACACTGGAGAGAAGCCCTTTGCTTGCTCAGTTTGTGGTCAAAATTTTTCTTCCAAGGGATACTTAAAAAGACACACAAGAACCCACACTGGAGAGAAGCCTTTTGCTTGCTCAGTTTGTGGTCGAAAATTTGCTCACAAGGTTCACTTAAAAACACACACAAGAACCCACACTGGAGAGAAGCCCTTTGCTTGCTCAGTTTGTGGTCGAAGTTTCTCTCAGAGGGGAAGTTTAACAACGCACACGCGAATCCACACGGGAGAGAAGCACTTTGCTTGCACAATTTGTGGTCGAAAATTTGCTCAGAGGGTACACTTAAAAAGACACACAAGAACCCACACTGGAGAGAAGCCCTTTGCTTGCTCAGTTTGTGGTCGAAAATTTACTGTTAATGAAACGTTAAAAAGACACACAAAGACCCACACTGATGAGAAACCATTTTCTTGCTCAGTTTGTGGTCAAAGATTCCCAACAAAGGGCAACGCTGAGAGGCACAAGTGTGCTGGTGAGAAAAGCGGTTGATGAATGAAGCTTGATATGATCTCATTTAGGAATTGACGTTTAAAATGGTGCAGAAATTTCTACCGCGAAATGAATGAATGATTGATCTGTGTACTTGTATTGTGTGTTGTACGTGTCTATTTTGAAAATGAATTTGTTTTGAAAACGTAACATCAACCTGAGAAGTGGCTGCAGATTCTAACTGACGGCTATAATCTGTCATCTGTACATGTAAATGTCCGTTCATATGTAGTTTGCCTTATATACATATTAAAAGGCTGTTGTTGAACACATTATTTTAGGTTAATTAATTATGCACAAATTAGTGTGTCAAAAAAATAACGCAACTGATCGCGAGTCAATGCAAAATTTGGCCCATTGAGGTACACAGAGTAGACTGCAGGGGGCACCACTACAGAGTAGCACGAGCACACCGACCTGTATATATGACTGGATAGCAGATAGCCCTTACACGCCCGTGCAAGCCGTTGAAGCGACAGGGCGGCCATCTTGCTCCTACCATCTCGTCAGTGGGTGGACGGTATGTCCACTTTGAGGACCCCTTTTTTTTTTAAATCACTCAGTTCCATGGACAGCATGATTTATGGTGATTTAAATTCGTTAAAAACAAGAGGACTTCGGACATTTTCCAACTTGCCTTAAGGGCGTATAAATGATATGTTACATGACGTTTACAGGAGGAAACTTGTTTAATTCATTGTTTATGAAAGAATCACAACTGTTCAACAAATAATATTGGGTCCTTACGTGCACACATATGACAGAAAAGATGGCGCTTTCAAGCAGCAATGCCAGTTAAGTGGGGATTTTGGGAGGTTGTTGTGCTGTTAGACTAGCTCAGGGGTGTCAAAACTCAGTTTTGTTGCAGTCCTCAGGGTTTATCTCAGAGGGCTGTTATGACGGGGAAACCAAATGTTTATTCGTCTCACCGAACAAGATGGATTACTCGTTTTGAAATGAGAAGTCAAGGGTAAAAGTTTGGAATCAGAATCCTGCCAATACCTCGTAACTTCGGTTTGAATCTCCGAAAACATTTTTGAATGACTGAAAAAATGTTTAGAATCTCCCCAAAAAATTTTGAATGACTAAAAAAATCACAGAAAAAGCTGTAAAAAAAAAAAAAAAAAATGCTTAGAAAAGACAGACATTTTTTTAAAGTATGATTTTACAGTGTTTCACCCACAAATTTTCAGAGGTTCAAAATGGTCACCAGCCAAGTTTCAAAAATGGCGTTTTGGCATTGTTCTCCCGAGGCATTTATTTGTTTCCCGTTTTTGAAACCTGTAAACTCTGAACGTTCTCAAAACGTTGAAAAAATATTTCCAAACCTGAAAAGTGGGTTTGAATCTGCAAAAAGTATATAAAATCATTCAAAATGACAACCTTTTTTTTTTTTTTTACAGTTTCACCCACAAACTTTCAGAGATTCAAAACGGTCACCAGCCAAGTTTCAAAAATGGCATTTTGGCATTGTTTTCCCGAGGCATTGGTTGAAAGACTGAAAATGTTTTCAATGTTGTTTTGAAACTGCAATTGACCTTTCGCATTAGCTCCGCCCCCCTTAGTTACTGTTGCTAGTCCGTCAAGCTTGGTGCCTCCGACAGCACAAGCCGTGACGGGAAGACTTACACCGGCGTGTATTAGTGATTTCTTTTGGAGCAATAGCAGTGCAATATCCTCCAGATCGAGGCAAAAAGGTTTACAATATGCAGTGGAGGGTTATAGTCATAATATGAAATTAGCCAGCGAAGGGGAAACATACGCTAAATCTGAGAAAACCCCATGACCTATACTTCAGATGCAACCAGCACAGCATTATGGACCAGTCGTGCTCTTGTACTGCCGGGTAAGTTTTCTTACTTATATTAGTCTAGTATTGTTAAAATATGAGGATTACTGTTAGGTCAGCAAGTTAGCTACACCTCGGTGTTTATAGCTAGCTAAACATTAGTGTTTTTTTTTTTTTTTCGTCTTTGAAAGCATCAGATCAGTCATTGTTATTCTTTGTCCATCATAAAAAAAATATTTATGTCACCCTAGCCATGGATGTAGTTAAGGTTATATGGCTGGTTGGGATACTCCGGAGACGGGTGTCCGTTCACAAAATGCTGCATGAAAAATGAAAACAAGATAAGCTCGGGGCACTTATTAGGACGCTTAAGTTTGCCAAACTTGACGAAGCTTTGCGTTAACGTTAGCTCGCAACATTTAGATGAATGCAAAAGCTAACAGAAGACATTAAACTAACATTAACCACTGACTGAACAAGCTTAACTTAGATGGCAATGACATTCTAGTAATATATTTTATTCATTAATAGTAACTACAATAACTTTGATATCGTTTTGTTATTGCCCCGAAAGCAAACTACACTACAGCTAGCTAGTTAGCCCGATAGAGTTAGCATAGTCTTACCTTATAGCACAGTCCGATTTACATACTCCGTAGGCACACCGCTTCATCATTTTGGAGGTCCGGAGCTTGTTAATGGTTGTCACTCTTCTTCCGTAAAGTTTTATGGTGGTTAGCAGTCTCGTAAGCCATCAAATAAAATCAATCAGACTATGGACGTCATCGAGAGCTGAGTTAAGCTTGACGGACTATGCTTACATAGCAACGGTTGCTAAATGTGTGATTGGTCAATGCTCGTTTGGGGGGGCGGAGTTTGCGAAAGGTCAATTACGGATACAACTCACCTGACTTTTGGCAGCGATATTCGGCCGAGCAAGAAAAGAAAAAGTGTAGTCAATAGTGCATAGAATTTGCCGGCCGGCACTCGACTGGAACTTTTCCTGGCTCAAAGCTTTAAAAAAAAAAAAAAAGAAAGAAAAAGACCAGAGACTCTTTGGTGGATTTACAGATTTACAGTCTGAGGTAAAACAGCAAGGATGTTTAAAAAAAAACTGTGCTACTAATAATTCTGGGGTACATTATCACAATTCATTATAATCCACATTTATCCAGATTTCTCCTTACTTTGGAAGCATGTCTTATTTTGGTATATTTGAATTTGATAATAATGTCTATACACAGTTTCATTTGATAAATCTTATGATTATTCTAGTGAAGTTTTACATTCATAAGTCTTAATTTACACGTAAGAAACAATCCTTTATTGATTTTTTTTTGTATCCATGAGAAATTATTTTTTGTCATTGTCTGGTTGTCTGTGTCCAAAAGCTGTAAAAACATATAACTATTGCAATCTTATCATTTATTTATATGATTTTGTATCAAACTATTTTCTTTTCTTTCAGTTATACTATTGATTTTATTTGGTTTAGCTTTTGTATGTTTTAACTTTCCTGGCGTGTTCTATGTTCTAATTGTTTATAGTGTATACAATGATTGTATTATTTCCCCCCCCCCAATATTTTGTATACTGATTGAGTGAATAGAGATTTAAAAAAATAAAAACTAAACTGGGCTACTCGTATGTACAGGAAGTAAACATGTTTCTTCTTGTTCGTCCGAGTGCAGTTTAAAGGTTTATTTATTTTTATTATCCAAATGAATCTAGAATTAAACGTATAATTTTATGAGCTTTTTTTAAATTATTTTTTTAAGTAAAATTAAATATTAGCATTTTCGTGACATGAGATTTGTCCAACTGTAATTGCCGTAGATTTCACGTGGTAGCAGAAGAGCGACTCCATTCCAGGCACGACGCGTTTACGCTCGGCTTCACGATAAAAATAATTCAACACGAATTCGTACGGAACGAACTGACACATCGACACTTTGCCCCGTCACTACTTTATTCAAGTCAAACATAATTGCTACGTTTCGTGTCTGGTTCATTCGTATCTCTCGGCCCTCTTTATTTTTTCTTGGTTTAGCTTAGCTTAGCTTAGTTTAGCTTAGTTTAGCTTAGCTTAGCTTAGCTTAGCTTGCTAGGCGCCAAAAAACGAGACGCGTTTGCTATCGCCAAATTGGCTCAGCAGACGTCAATCGTGAGCGTAAAGTGTCGTGAATATCGTGTGAAGATGTTCACAATGGCGAAAGTCAAGTACGAAGAGGAGCTTTGTGGAGCACAGGAGGACAACGAGCGACAACGTCAACTGCTGGACGCCGTTTACAAGCAGCCTCGAGTTGTGTTGAACAGAGCAGGTTTGTCACTTGTTTCATCGACACTTTTCAACCATATGTCCGAATTTATTTTGAAAGGAATCTTCACCGGGGCACTTTGTTACGATACACAGTTTTTTTCTTCAGTCGGTTTGGTACATTTCTCAGTCGATACGAACTGGATTTAGCAGAGCTACAACTGAGGCAAAGCTAGCCGCCTTTTCTTTTTACGCAGTCAAGTCAGCCGCCTTTTCTTTTTACGCGGTCAAGTCAGCCGCTCTTCATTTTTTCTGTTCGCCCTTTTCTAGGATTTACGGTAGTGTGCTCGAAGAGACGCTGGCGCGGAGAATGTGACCGAGAACAACATTGGGTTTTCAAAATAAAAGATCGGTTTTCAAAAATAAAATTGAATTCAAACGCAGTTTAAAGTATGCTTGGTTTTATTATTATTATTATTATTATTATTATTATTATTATTATTATTATTAACAGTTTAAAAAATGTTTCACAATTTAATTTAACCAATTTAAATTTCACTGGGAATGCACTCTTGTGGGGTGATATTGAGCAATAACATTGATATGTACAATATTAAGTCAACGGTAATTTAAAATGAAGGAAATGTTGAAATTGAGAAAAAAATGTGTGTGTCATCGAGCAGACATGCCACTTTGAGGCAGAACTAATTTGGGGTCAATAGGTCATATGACCTAGAAGCTATTAAGCAGAAAATAAGTGGAAGTCTAAAATGAAAACAAAAATAAAATAAAAGGTGGGCATCATCTATCAGACATGGCACTATGATGCAGCATTGGTTGGGGTCAATAGGTCACATGGCCTGGAACCTATTGAGCTAAGAAGCTGAAATTTACAGATAATGAGAAAAAAAATTGTTAAAAATAAGCGGAGGTCTTTTTTGAATATGTACAATTTTCTCTTGTTTCCTACAATATTAGTGCTGATGTCATGTTGATCAAAATGTATGCTGTGTTGACCCTCGTCTCACACCTTGACTCCGCAACATTTTTGCATTATTTTTTTTGCATATTTATTTTTTTGCACAATGAAAAATGGTTGAACAAGTTACAATACGTCAACCATATTTCTATATATTCCCAGTAGCCTTTTTTTTTTTTCGAGGCAAATGTTAACTTTTACTAATCAAAAATCAATTCAACCAATGAGCAACCCGTTTTCTGAAATTTGTGTTTTCATCTCTAATATTCTAATATAAATTATGGTGAAAACAGTGCCTCTGGATTGGCAGACCGGGGTGGTGGTCCCCCTTTTTAAGAAGGGGGACCGGAGGGTGTGTTCCAACTATAGAGGGATCACACTCCTCAACCTCCCTGGTAAGGTCTATTCAGGGGTGCTGGAGAGGAGGGTCCGTCGGGAGGTCGAATCTCGGATTCAGGAGGAGCGGTGCGGTTTTCGTCCTGGCCGTGGAACAGTGGACCAGCTCTACACCCTCAGCAGGATCCTTGAGAGTGCGTGGGAGTTCGCTCAACCAGTCCACATGTGTTTTGTGGATTTGGAGAAGGCGTTCGACCGTGTCACTCGGGGAGTCCTGTGGGGGGTGCTTCGGGAGTACGGGGTACCGGGCCCCCTGATACGGGCGGTTCGGTCCCTGTTTAGTCTGCATTGCCGGCAGTAAGTCGGATTCGTTTCCAGTGAGGGTTGGACTCCGCCAAGGTTGCCCTTTGTCACCGATTCTGTTCATAATTTTTATGGACAGAATTTCTAGGCGCAGCCGAGGCGTCGAGGGGTTCCGGTTTGGTGGCCTCAGCATTGCATCTCTGCTCTTTGCAGATGATGTGGTGCTGTTGGCTTCTTCAGGCTGGGATCTCCAACTCTCACTGGAGCGGTTCGCAGCCGAGTGTGAAGCGGTTGGGATGAGGATCCGCACCTCCAAATCCGAGACCATGGTCCTCAATCGGAAAAGGGTGGCGTGTCCTCTCCGGGTCGGGGATGAGATCCTCCCCCAAGTGGAGGAGTTCAAGTATCTTGGGGTCTTGTTCACGAGTGAGGGCATGATGGAACGGGAGATCGACAGGTGGATCGGTGCAGCGTCTGCAGTAATGCGGACTCTGTATTGGTCCGTCGTGGTGACGAAAGAGCTGAGCCAAAAGGAGAAGCTCTTGATTTACCAGTCGACCTACGTTCCGACCCTCACTTATGGTCACGAGCTGTGTGTCGTGACCAGTGGCGTTCCTAAGCAACTTGGTACCCTCGGCAGGATTTCTGGTAGTGCCCCTGCTCCCAGAGCGTGCACAACTTATTAGACCAAACACAAACACGACCCCTACTCAAATTATTAGACCAACCACAAAATATTGACATTTAGAGCATTTCCCACAGTTATACTTAATGGTAGAACCTACGTCACAGTGGTATTTTCGCTGTAGAGGAAGAAAATAACGTGGAAAAAATGCTGCTGAAAAGTCAACTTACTGTAGGTTTGGCAACACAAGATGGCCGCCGCCAGCTTCACTTTTCACTACAGCATGAGCAGCCCAGTTAATTTATGACGTCCGTGCTGTATCAGCCTGCACATCCACCTGAGAATCTGACCGTGATCAGTTTTTTTTTTTTTTTTTTTAAGGTTTGAGCCAGGACAGCTTACTAGCATTTTCATTTCATTTTCTTAACTAAAGAGCCAGACCTGTCACCAGAAAGAGAGTGCAGGGGGGGCATTACCTTTTTTGGGGGAGCACACTTCATCAACCTAAATCTAATGTTGTTCAGGTTGAACAGTGGCATTGTGACAACTGCAAAAGCGGCGGAATGACTGTGACCCAGCCCCTTCTATCTGAGATTAGCTAGCAGTTGCCTTCATTTGCTTTTTGGATTTAGGGCTGTACGATATGGATAAAATTTCGGATCATTTTTGCCAGACATCTTTATTCTTTGGTCTTTGACTCAGCATGAAACTTCGCATCATTTCAGTGTTTTATGGTGCCTTCTGTAATTTGTGTTATTTTATTTATAGTTATATTTACTTATTCACTTCCCTACATCTTATATATTTTTTTTATTTTTTTTTTGCTTTTATACTTACCTACTTATATTTACTATAATTAATTTTATTTTGTGTTATTTTCTTTCACTTGTGTCCACTGCAAGACTGATTTCTATTCCATGCACTTTGTATGCAGCAATGGATGTTTTAAAGTGCTTGATAAAAAAGATTGAGTTGAGATATGTCGATCATATACAGAAACGACATATGCGTTCAGTGAAAAATATCAATCCATTAGGATGTGTAAAGTGCTGTTTATTATTGTTATTATTATTATTGTTGTTGTTGTTGTTGTTGTTGTTGTTGTTATTATTATTATTATAACTTAGTGACAGTCATCAACCGTGACGAACTTGGCAATTAAAAAAAAAAAGAAAAGAGAATTCAACTTACATTGTACTGCAACTATGCTTTAGTGATAAATAATTTTATGCTCCAAAGTAGGGGTGTGAATTGCCTAGTACCTGACGATTCGATTCGTATCACGATTCACAGGTCACGATTCGATTCGATACCGATTAATCCCGATACGAATTTATAAGTCGATTCTTGCGATTTTTTTCCGTCAAATTTAGAAAATACTAATCAGTAAGCTTGTAGAGTGTAAGATTTATATGAAAATGTATTATTTATTTATCTGAAATTTCAGTCTTATAGAGGTTGTAATCTGTTTCATGTTTAAACAGCATTAAAATAAAATATTAAGGCTTAATGTTCCGTTCATATAACATTCTTCCATGCTCAAGGTGTGAATCCTAAAAAAAAAAAAAAAAAAAAAAATCGATTCTGCCGATTATTGAATCGATTCGAGAATCGCGCGATGTAGTATCGCGATATATCGCCGAATCGATTTTTTTTTAACACCCCTACTCCAAAGTATTTGTTGTGGATGTGTGACTGCGTGGGTCTGTTAACCGCATACTGTGTATTGCTACAATTTGTCCGTGCTGTGTGGCTTGACTAATCAAAACAAAAGTTTGCCACTCACTTGTGAACGTTGTTTCGTGGACCAGTGAACGCAGGATTCCCAACCATGTCAACTGTGTCATCCTGGATCGAGGTTTGGCGTTTGCTCACTGCTCAGTCATTGGGACAGTGCCGGCCGGCGAACGTGCACCACTATCTAACGCGGAAGTAGATTTGGCTAATGCGCGTCTCCGGAGCGCGCGTCACCCCCCCCCCAATCCCGATTACCATT
Source organism: Festucalex cinctus (assembly GCF_051991245.1). Lineage (NCBI taxonomy): Eukaryota > Metazoa > Chordata > Actinopteri > Syngnathiformes > Syngnathidae > Festucalex > Festucalex cinctus. The sequence continues at coordinate 4,191,720 of NC_135411.1, forward strand.
GGCTAGCCGTAGATGTCAATCACAGCCAAATTTGAAAGGATGTATGTGGTTGGCTGGCAAGCCATGCTTTACTTGAACAGAAGGCGCACGTTTACGTGACTGATAAAAGTAAAAAAAAAAATCAATAAATTCTCCTTTCCCTGTCGTCCTTTTGCTCACGAGCGCCCCTAGCATCTGCCTAATCTGCCTAATGGCAGGAGCGCCACTGGTCGTGACCAAAAGAACGAGATCCCGGATACAAGCGGCCGAAATGAGTTTCCTCCGCAGGGTGTCCGGGCTCTCCCTTAGAGATAGGGTGAGAAGCTCGGTCATCCGGGAGGGACTCGGAGTCTGCTCCTCCGCGTTGAGAGGAGCCAGCTGAGGTGGCTCGGGCATCTGGTTCGGATGCCTCCTGGACGCCTCCCTGGGGAGGTCTTCCGGGCATGTCCCACCGGCGGGAGGCCCCGGGGACGACCAAGGACACGCTGGAGAGACTATGTCTCCCGGCTGGCCTGGGAATGCCTTTGGATCCCGCCGGATGAGCTGGTTGAAGTGGCTGGGGAGAGGGAGGTCTGGGTTTCCCTCCTAAAGCTGCCGCCCCCGCGACCTGACCTCGGATAAGCGGAGGAAGATGGATGGATGGATGGATGAATTTATGGTGAATTCTAGGGCTGGGTATCGATTCAAATTTCCAGGATCGATTCGATTCGATTAATGATTCACAACGATTTTTGATTCATTTGAGGAATTCATGCAGCACCTATTTTAGACAGTCAAAAGTACCAGTGGTGCAAATAGTAGAAACTTCTTGCTGTAATTTAATGCATTAGTAAAAATATTAATATTTACATTAAGAATTGAATCAATTGCAGTTACATTAATACTGTTTTATTTAACATGGCCTTATAAAAACAATAAATAATTAAATCAATTACAACCACAGTACAGGCTATGTTAAAAAAAAAAAAAAGTAACAAAAAACACTGACACTCATTCACAATGTTTTTTGTGCAAATGTTCCAATGGTGGTTGAGGGGATGGGGTGGGTGGGGAGATGATCAATACTGGCTTCCACCGTGTAAGTGACACGGGCTCGGAAGCATTTGTTTGTGTGTGTTGTGTGTGTGTGTGTGTGTGTGTTGGGGGCGGGGTCGATATATCTATACATGGCTTTATGTATCGATATTGGGATATGAAAAGGCGTATCTATACGATATCGATATATCAATATTTTGAACCCAGCCCGAGTTAATTCAATTGAAATAGAAAGGGCGTATGAAAACAAATTCCTTGTAGTAGTTATTGATGATAAATTATTTTGGAAGCCACACATAGAAAATGTTAAAAGGAAAATGTGAAAAATCATAGGGATACTCTATAAAACTAAGGATGTCCTGAACATGAACTCATTATATACATTATACAGTTCATTATTCTTACAATATCTGACCTATTGTGTGAAAATCTGGACAAATGCAAATAAAACAAACACCAACTCTGTATTCAAATTGCAAAAGAGAGCTATAAGGATTATTAATTAATCAAAATATACTGAATCAACACATCCATTATTTATTCAATACAATGAAATTTTATGACTTGGTTGAGTTTAAATTAGCACCAAATTAGACACAGTCCTTATGATATAAGGGGTGCACATGTCTATAAAAAAAACAAAAAACAAGAACAAATATTAAGCAAAGGTGTGTATCTGTTAGGTGTTAATTTGTGGAATCATTTGGGAATTGCCCTGAAAGGATGTGACTCACTTGTTGAGTTTAAAAAAAAATGTTTAAAAGTTTAAAAAAAAATACTTGTGTATAGATTTGTTATTCATTCACTCATGTGGCCCATGTGATAAACTTCAATGTAAAATACATAACATCACAATAAATTAACTTTACTAAACCATGTGTATCTTGTGTCTCGCAGATGAAAAATATAAAAATATATTTTTCCTGAGCGGCAGGAGCCAGAGTTCCCTGGCGTGAAACAGGAGGAGGACTTGGAGCCTCTGCAAGTTAAAGAAGAGCAGCGGCAACAGCCTCCCAACATCAAAAAAGAGGAGCAGCTGCCACCATACATTGAAGAGGAGGAGCACTTCACAGAGTTGCCCGTGACTGGTGTCCATTTGAAGACTGAAGATGAACGTCAATATGAAGAGAACAAAGGGGCGGAGTCTCCAAGCAGACAACAAATGACAAATGATGACAGCCGGTTAGCTCTTATGTCAGATGGTGAAGACGCGTCACACGCTGCTCACACTGCTGACGATGAACAGTGTGACGATGATGTGACATGTCACACTGATGGCAAACGGTGGAAATGTTCTCAGTGTGGAAAAACCTTTGGTTCCAAATCTAATTTGAGAAGACACGCGATGGGCCACACTGGTCATAAACCCTTTGCTTGCACAGTTTGTGGTCGAAGTTTCTCTAGGAAGGAAACTTTAACAACGCACACGCAAACCCACACGGGAGAGAAGCCTTTTGCTTGCACAATTTGTGGTCGAAAATTTGCTCAGAGGGGACACTTAAAAATACACACAATAATCCACACTGGAGAGAAGCCCTTTGCTTGCTCAGTTTGTGGTCAAATTTTTTCTTCCAAGGGATCCTTACAAACACACACAAGAACCCACACTGGAGAGAAGCCCTTTGCTTGCTCAGTTTGTGGTCAAAGTTTTTCTTCCAAGGGATACTTAAAAATACATACAAGAACCCACACTGGAGAGAAGCCTTTTGCTTGCTCAGTTTGTGGTCAAAGTTTTGCTCTCAAGGTACACTTAAAAATCCACACACGAACCCACACTGGAGAGAAGCCCTTTGCTTGCTCAGTTTGTGGTCAAAATTTTGCTCAGAGGGAACACTTAAAAACACACACAAGAACCCACACTGGAGAGAAGCCTTTTGCTTGCTCAGTTTGTGGTCGAATTTTCTCTCAGAAGAGATCCTTAAAAATCCACACACGAACCCACACTGGAGAGAAGCCTTTTGCTTGCTCAGTTTGTGGTCAAAATTTTGCTCAGAGGGTACACTTAAAAACACACACAAGAACCCACACTGGAGAGAAGCCTTTTGCTTGCTCAGTTTGTGGTCAAAATTTTGCTCAGAGGGTACACTTAAAAATACACACAAGAACCCACACTGGAGAGAAGCCCTTTGCCTGCTCAGTTTGTGGTAAGAAATTTCGTGAAAAGGAAAAATTAAAAAGACACACAAGAACCCACACTGGAGAGAAGCCCTTTGCTTGCTCGGTCTGTGGTAAGAAATTTCCTGAAAAGGAAAAATTAAAAATACACACAAGAACCCACACTGGAGAGAAGCTCTTTGCTTGCTTGGTTTGTGGTCAAAATTTTTCTTCCAAGGGATACTTAAAAATCCACACAAGAGCCCACACTGGAGAGAAGCCTTTTGATTGCTCAGTTTGTGGTCAAAATTTTTCTTCCAAGGGATACTTAAAAATACACACAAGAACCCACACTGGAGAGAAGCCTTTTGCTTGCTCAGTTTGTGGTCAAAGATTCCCAACAAAGGGCAACGCTGAGAGGCACAAGTGTGCTGGTGAGAAAAGCGGTTGATGAATGAAGCTTGATATGATCTCATTTAGGAATTGACATTTAAAATGGTGCAGAAATTTCTACCGCTAAATGAATGATTGATCTGTGTACTTGTATCGTGTGTTGTGTCTTAGCCTATTTTGAAATTGAGTTTGTTTTGAAAACGTAACATCAACCTGACAAGTGGCTGCAGATTATAACTGACGGCTATAATCTGTCATGTTGACATGTAAATGTCCGTTCATATGTAGTTTGCCTTATATACATATTAAAAGGCTGTTGTTGAACACATTATTTTAGGTTAATTAATTATGCACAAATTAGTGTGTCCAAAAAATAACGCAACTGATCGCGAGTCTGATTGCAGACCGCAGACTGGGAACGGAACGCCCACGGAACGGAACGCCCCTATGCTCTTGATTGACGGAAAGTGACGCTGCTGTCGTGATCCAGTAGTGTTGTTCTCAACTTCTCTGCAGCGAGCGGTCGCCACGAGAACTACGAAATGAAATCATTCCATCCATTATCACAACCTCTTAGTTCTCAAAAAGTTCCCGGGGACGACACAAAATAATTTGTAAAATGACGAGTCGGGAGCAGAAAGTAAGTGGACATGTATTTTATTTAATGAACATTAGCACATAGGTCGCTAAAGAAAAGTTCGTTTCCCGCACAGAAAGTTTGAAAAATGAATTGAAATGATTTAGTGGAACACAATGTTTATCTTCCATATCTCTCTCGTTGAATTCCAATTGTTATTTCGCATGGAACAATAGTTTGAACCTGTGTACCGTACAATATGCTGACCTAAAAGTAGTAACTTGCAAATGGGGAATCCACCGTGACGCTGTACGTAATGCAAAATGGTGTAAGCCCAATACGTCACATATTTGCAGCAGATAGGCCTGTATAGCGTAGCTACGTAATTAATTACCATTAATGTATCGATGGGATTTGAATAATAACATAATTTTACTCTGTTGTGGCATGAACGTTAAGAAATCTTTACATGAGTCCAGTTTTTTCTATTTCTGTTGGTATATTTTTGGATTATAATTGGCCAGTTCTACAGTCGGATGACAAAAGATTTATACAAATAAAATGTGTTCTAATTTGCACTCAGCTTCATCGAACCGTCTATAAAGATGGACACCTACCAGCACCCATTTTGGAAGGCTTGAACCGATACAGATGCAGCATTTGTGCCAAAGGTGGAGAGTTTGCATATGTTGTGGCACATCTGCAAACTCAAGATAAGACGGCAGTTTGTCATGAAGGTATGTTGTAGTTTGAAGACCACTATAATCAATTTAAATTTTGTCAATATGGCAATTCTTTCTTAGTTGCCATGGTAAGCAATTTTTATAAATATGAAAAAGAATGTATTGTTAGTTTTATGAATGATGAATACATTTCGCTACAACCTAAAAAGTACTCACTGATACTGATGCCAAGTAATGGATGCCACTAGTACTCTATATAGAAAATTACAATTAAACAAATGACACAGACTTTTAAAGAAAGACCTTTCAAATTTGAAAAGCTTTTTCTAACCTAATGCACAGAAATAAGGCTGGCTCGCATTTCCAGAAAGAGGAAAATAGATGAGAATGCCAAGGTAAGAATAATGGACAGAATTTTCCAAACCCCAATTAATCTATGCAAATTGTCATTGTAGTGTATACATGTCCAAAACATATAATTAATCCCATTCCCTTGAACTTAAGGAGGAACGTCCGACGTCAGCAACCAAGGTCAAGAAGCCTTCTGCAGAGAGAGTGGTCGCTTCCATCTGTCAGGCATGCATGCAACAAATTTTATTTATGTATTTTACACTTTGGAGGTGAAGCACAGTTATGAACTGATGATATACACTCACTGGCAAGTCAAACAGAACTACACAGAGTAGAGACTTTAATATTGCATCTTTATCAGAGAATCATGTGGCTCTGACATTTATACAATATAAACAAATTATGTGAAAGCTACAAAAACATGCTGATAAGGAATTCTTCATTGCACTTCTCTTGTTCCAAAAAGATAATGATGATCATATTGATGATGAAGACAAGTCTATTTTTAGTTTATGCGGTTATGTTCACAGCTACCAGAGGAGATTTTACGATCCATCCTGATTCTTGCTGTCCTCAATGATGGCGAAGGCGCAATCCACGTGCTGGCCCTGACATGCACCCGATTCTGGATGATCATCAGATAAGAATCATTTCGTAGGGAAGCACATTTTCAGTGGCTAGACAGTAAGTTGTGAGGGAGTGGGGATCATGAGGATAAGTGGTTAAGATCATGGATGGGTGGACACAAAAAATAATAATTCTGTCTGTCTGTCTATCTATCTGACAGCTAAGGCTGTTTGAAAGCACTATATACATAAGATGACTTGACTGTCTATCTATCTACCAGGTGTCGTCAACTGGAGTGCATTTTCACCCGATTTCAAAAAGATGTACAGGATCCCCTATTGCCTCACCCCTTGCATCCAATGCAATTCTATATTTAAAGAATATAGAGGGTTCTGGGGACATGGAAAAAGAGGAGAACTCATTGGTTTTTATTCAGATTACAACATTCACAGACGCTGCAGCAACTGCATAAATTGATGTCACAAAATAAATGTGATTTGGAAAACAAAAAAATGGGAGTGGTTATTTGAAGTTACAGAAGCATGTACATTACATAATGCTTACATGCATCATAAAATCATGTTTGGAGAGGAATTTAAAAAAAAAAAGATGAAGTAGGCTACTTTTTGTCATAAATATACCACCTAGTATTGCTTGTTGTAGGCCTTTATGGAAAAATATATTTTAAAGATGGCTAACAAAAACTAACATTTTGTATGTATATCACAATTAAACCAGCTTTAAAATACTATTTCCACCTCATAATTTTGTGGAAATAGTCTTTTTCATATGTGCTACGTTTGTGTGTTTGTTGCAATAAAGTTTAGTTTGTCGCGCCATTAATTGCATTAAGTTGCTATTCTGTTTCTAAATAGTCTGTAATCTCCTGGCACTCTTTGCACCTGTCCATAGACCAACTCGGCCGACGAACACTGCAGGTCCTCCTTAGGTGCAGTACGAAGGCCCAGCATGATCCAGGGTAGCTTGTCGACCCAATTACCTTCAGAAAGACCAGCGCGCAAAGTGGCTTTCATCGAACGATGGAACCGTTCGCACAGCCCATTAGCCTGAGGGTGATAAGCGCAGGTGCGGTGTAGCTTGACCCCGAGGCCCTCAGCAAACCTCTGACGTGAACTGCGCACCCCTGTCGGACGAGAGGTCCGCCGGCGGTCCAAACCGAGCGACCCAGGTCCCGATAAACGCCCGGGCCACGTCACTGGTCGATATGGAGGTGAGGGGAACGGCCTCTGGCCAGCGGGTCGTCCTGTCCACCATCGTCAGGAGGTAGGTGAAGCCCTGGGAAGGAGGAAGCGGACCTACGATGTCGATGTTGACATGGTCAAACTTCCTCACAACAAAAGTCTCCAAAGGCGCCTTGGTGTGACGGTGGACCTTGGCTCGCTGACAAGCCACGCATGAATCGACCCAGGCCCGTACATCTTTCTTCAACCCAGACCAGACGAACTTCTGAGCCACCAACCTCGACGATGCCTTCCTGCCGGGGTGTTAGAGACCATGCACCATGTCGAAGGCGGCCCTCTGCCAACCAGAGGGCACCAGCGGTCTAGGCCAGCCCAAGGAGACGTCACACCACAGCTCGACCCCGGAGTCGTCGACCGCCACCCTTTCAACTTGCAACCCGGTGTCGGAGCTCCGAAGCAACTGGGTGCCACGATCGGAAGCCTGGTCGGCCGCCATCCGGGAAAAGTCGAGGCCCAGCTGTACCGTGTTGACGGCTGCCCTGGACAGACAATCCGCGACCACGTTGTCCTTGCCAGCGATATGTGGGATGTCCGTGGTGTATTCAGATATGAACGACAACTGGCGCTGTTGCCGCGCGGACCACGGCTCGGACAACTTCGACATGGAGAAGGTGAACGGCTTGTGATCAACGAAGACCGTGAACTCATGGCCCTCCAGGATGAAGCGGAAGTGGCGGATCGCCAGCCAGACAGCAAGGAGCTCCCTGTCGAACGTGCTGTACTTGCGCTCCCGAGGGACTAACAGGCGGCTGAAAAAGGCGAGCGGCTGCCACGCACATTCGACGCGCTGCTCCAAAACGGCCCCGACGGCAAAATCAGATGCGTCAGTAGTGAGGGCGATCGGGGCATCCGGGCGCGGGTGGGCCAACAAGGCCGCTTGGGACAGCGCGGCTTTCGTCTCTTCAAAAGCCTTGACTCTCACATCGGTCCAGTCGACCGCACGGTTAGGAGCCACACCCTTAAGTGCGTCGTAAAGCGGGTGCATCACATGGCGGATGAACCTGTGGTAAAAAGTCACCATCCCGAGGAACTCGCCGAGACCCTGGGCCGTCTGAGGTCGAGGAAAAGCGGCAACAGCTTCCACTTTTGCCGGGAGCGGGGTGGCGCCGTCCTCGTTGATGAGGTGGCCGAGGAATTGGATGGAGGGCACACCAAAGACACATTTAGCTCGGTTAATAATCAGTCCAGCCTGGCTGAGCTTGGAGAAAAGCTGCCGGAGGTGTGAAAGGTGTTCTCCGATGGAGGAGCTGGCCACCAGGATGTCATCCAAGTAGACGAAGAGGAACGGCATGTCCCGGAGAACAGAGTCCATGAGACGCTGAAAAGACTGTGCCGCGTTTTTAAGGCCGAATGGCATCCTGAGAAACTCGAACAGTCCGAAAGGTGTTATCACAGCAGTCTTAGGCACATCGGCGGGGCGTACCGGAACTTGGTGATAGCCCCGTACCAAGTCGACCTTGGAAAACACCTTCGCACCTGCCAGGTGGGCAGAGAAGTCCTGTATGTGCGGGACGGGATAGCGATCGTGCGTCGTGGCATCATTGAGGCGGCGATAGTCTCCACACGGTCGCCAGCCGCCGTCCGACTTCGGAACCATGTGGAGAGGCGAGGCCCACGGGCTGTCGGAACGACGAATTATGCCAAGGCGTTCCATGTTGGCGAATTCGGACTTAGCTGTGGCCAATCTATCAGGGTTGAGGCGTCGGGCCTTAGCATGAACCGGCGGGCTCACGGTCTCGATGTGGTGCTCGACCCCATGCTTGGTAGTAGTGGCTGCAAATGTAGGCGTGGTCAGGCTGGGGAATTCTCCAAGAAGCCGCGTGAACACGTCATCATCTGAGAGCGGGCTGGCAAGGCCCTCAAACGTCTCCACATCACACCCACAAGCAACAGTGGAAAACGTCACAGCGTCCAACTGGCGGCCATTTTTAACATCCACCAGTAGACTGTGGGCACACAAAAAGTCCGCGCCAAGAAGGGGAAAAGAAATGTCAGCAGTGACAAAGTCCCAAGTGAACCGGCGCTCCCCAAAACATACAACCACTGTCTTAGTGCCGTAGGTCCGGATAGGTGCATCGTTGGCCGCTGACAGGTGCGGGCCGTGAGTGCCCCCGGCAGCATCTTCAGCCGAGGCAGGCAACACGCTTCTGCGGGCGCCGGAGTCACAAAGGAATTTGAGTTTGGAGAGGGTGTCCGTGACAAACAGCAGCCGGCACTCTGCGCCCCCACTCACAGCTGCAACTGAGTGGAGGCGTTGCCGTTTTCCGACGCAACAAAGGAGCAAGGGGCGCGGCCCCTCTTCGCCTTGGTTCCAAAACGTGCGTGAAAATAGCATAAGCCAGGGGCTGATCGGCCATCCACGGCAGAGCGTGCCTTATGAGGTGCAGTTGCGGCCGCCGGGACTGGGAAGGCGAAAATTGTTACATAGAAAGATAAAATGTGCAAAATGCACGAGCATATGGCGTGTTAGCTCGCATGGAGCTGTGGTGGTTTGATCTCGGGTTGAGTTAGCAACAAAAAAAGGAAAAAAAAAAAAAGTAGGACTTTTGCGTCAATCATTTCAGTGATAACACTGTTCAACAAAAATTTTTAATCGCAGATGGCTTTGTGTGTCTGAACGTATTCTCGACGCTTATTTGGGGAAAATTGCAAGGTGGCTTTATTTCTATTTCATACACAAGGCAAATCAATGTGCTTCACACAAGCAAATACACAACACCTACAAACATCAACAAACAACCATTAACAACATTTAGAAGCAAACAAAAATAACTTCCTAAATTACGTACAAAAAAAACATACATTGACATTTAAACACATTAACAGCAAACATTTAATATTTACAGGTTGAGTAGTTTTGAAAGCATTACATTTACACTTTTAAGATGCACTGACACTTTTACAGCACACCAGTCTCACTTCCCTTCATTTTTTGAAGCTTCAAAGATGGCTGCCATTCTCACCAGCACACTCGTGTCTCTCAGCAAGCTTTTTACAAGAGAATCTTTTAGGACAAACACTGCAACTGAATGGTTCCTTCACACCATGTGTTCTTGTGTGCTTTCTTAAATTTGACATGGAAGAGAAGCTTTTTCCACAATCTGAGCAGGAATACGGTTTCTCTCCAGTGTGTGTTTTTGCATGTGCTGTTAAAGAATTGGTGGAAGCAAAGCTTTCCACACATTTTGTGCATGAATATGGTTTCTGTCCCGTGTGTGTGTTCTTATGTGGCTTCTTAATTCAGACTTGGCAGGGAAGCTTTTGCCACAGGCTGAGCAAGAAAAAGGTTTTTCCCCAGTGTGTGTTCTTGAATGTAATGTTAAATGTGACTTCTGAGAGAAGCTTTTGCCACAGTGGGTACAAGCAAAAAGTTTTTTTCCAGTGTGTCTTCTTGTATGTATCGTTAAGTCTGACTTCGAAGAGAAGCTTTTACCACAGTCTGAGCAAGAAAAAGGTTTCTCGCCACTATGGATTCTTGTATGTGTTGTTAAAGCTGACTTCTGAGAGAAGCTTTTGCCACAATCTAAACAAGAAAAAGGTTTTTCCCCAGTGTGTGTTCTTGTGTGTGTTGTTAAATCAGACTTCCGAAAGAAGTTTTTGCCACAATCTAAACAAGAAAAAGGTTTTTCCCCAGTGTGTCTTCTTGTATGTGTTGTTAAATCAGACTTCCAAAAGAAGTTTTTGCCACAATCTAAACAAGAAAAAGGTTTTTCCCCATTGTGTCTTCTTGTATGTGTTGTTAAATCTGACTTCCAAAAGAAGCTTTTGCCACAATCTAAACAAGAAAAAGGTTTTTCCCCAGTGTGTGTTCTTGTGTGTGTTGTTAAATCAGACTTCCGAAAGAAGTTTTTGCCACAATCTAAACAAGAAAAAGGTTTTTCCCCAGTGTGTCTTCTTGTATGTGTTGTTAAATCAGACTTCCAAAAGAAGTTTTTGCCACAATCTAAACAAGAAAAAGGTTTTTCCCCAGTGTGTCTTCTTGTATGTGTTGTTAAATCTGACTTCCAAAAGAAGCTTTTGCCACAATCTAAACAAGAAAAAGGTTTTTCCCCAGTGTGTGTTCTTGTATGTGTTGTTAAATCTGACTTCCGAAAGAAGTTTTTGCCACAATCTAAACAAGAAAAAGGTTTTTCCCCAGTGTGTGTTCTTGTATGTGTTGTTAAATCTGACCTCCGAAAGAAGTTTTTGCCACAATCTGAGCAAGAAAAAGGTTCCTCGCCAGCGTGTCTTCTTGTATGTATTGTGAAATCTGACTTCCAAGAGAAGCTTTTGCCACAATCTAAACAAGAAAAAGGTTTTTCCCCAGTGTGTCTTCTTGTATGGGTTGTTAAAGCTGACTTCCAAGAGAAGCTTTTGCCACAATCTAAACAAGAAAAAGGTTTTTCCCCAGTGTGTCTTCTTTTATGCCTTGTTAAAGCTGACTTCCGAGAGAAGCTTTTGCCACAATCTAAACAAGAAAAAGGTTTTTCCCCAGTGTGTCTTCTTGTATGTGTTGTTAAAGCTGACTTCTGAGAGAAGCTTTTGCCACAGTCTGAGCAAGAAAAAGGTTTCTCGCCACTATGGATTCTTTTATGTGTTGTTAAATGTGACTTCCAAGAGAAGCTTTTGCCACAATCTAAACAAGAAAAAGGTTTTTCCCCAGTGTGTCTTCTCAAGTGAATTTTCAAACTTCCTTTTGAACTCAATGTTTTCCCACAGTGAGAACATTCGCAGGATTTGTCGTCAGTGTGACACGACCTATCATCAGCAGCATGTTCATCATTACCATCCAGATTATCATCATTATCATTATCATCATCATCATAAGAAGAAAGGGACCTTATGTCATCACTTTTTGCTTTTGATGATCCCCAGTGGTCTGCATCACTTTCTGGAATCATGTTTTGAGGATTTAAGATCCTGTTTGGAGGCTCCGCTCCTCTGCCCTCCTCACTCTCACCCTTGACTTCATCTTTACTCTTTAAAGGGGCGAAGGTCATTGGTGACTTGGTGATGTCATCCTCAACCTCCTCCTCTTTGACACGAACGGGCTTTTCTTCCTCTTCGATGTAAGGATGTTCTTCCTCCTCTTTAACATTCGGAGGCTTCATGTCCTCTTGGTCAGGACGAAGATATTTCTCAGCGACGTCTGCAGGACACAAGAAGACAAACACACATTTGGGTTGGTCAAGTCAAATTTCAAGCGTGAGATGATGTGCATTATTGTTTCTACAGTGCACCTCGACTTGGGGCCACCGCACACTCGGATTGGCCCATCCAAAAAACAAAACAAAAAGAAAAAGGGAAAAAAAAGTATTGGCCTTGTTAAAAATCTGACAGCCGATATAAGGTCAAATCTAAAACTATTTTAATCTCTCTCTATTGATTGAAGTCGACTAAATTGAGTTGATATTGTCCATCCGCATACATTTCAACTTTTACATAGAAAATTAAAACACCTATTTGTAACCATAGTTAGGCTGGAAGACCCCTACTTCCACATGATTCATCCCATTCTCATCTTTCCAATTTAAACATATTCCAAATATTCACGCCTTACCCACAATTCACTATTTTGTACCCTACGCCTGCCCTCAGCGGCAGCCATCTTGGCCAATTGATTTGGTACACCAGGGATTCTCGCCAGGAAATGCCCCGGCTTGAATAGGAAGTGACCTGATTTCAACAGGAAATGACTTGTTTTCAACAGGAATGACCTGGAAGTGACCTGATTTCAATAGGAAGTGATCTGTTGATTTGAACAGGAAGTTACCCAGAAATGGCCAAAAATCAACAGGAAGTGACCTGATTTCAACAGGAAATGACCCGGAAATGGCCTAAAATCAACAGAAAGTGACCCAGAAGTGGCATCAAATCAACAGGAAGCAACACGATCTCAACAGGAAGTGACCTGATTTCAATAGGAAGTGACCCGGAAATGGCATAAAATGAACAGGAAGTGACCCAGAAGTGGCTTCAAATCAACAGTAAGTGACACAATTTCAACAGAAAGTGACCTGATTTCAATAGGAAATGACCTGAAATCAACAGGAAGTGACACAATTTCAACAGAAAGTGACCTGCTTTCAATAGGAAGTGACCTGAAATCAACAGGAACTGACTTGTTTTCAACAGGAAGTGACCCAGAAGTGACCTGATTTCAATAGGAAGTGACCTGTTGATTTGAACAGGAAGTTACCCAGAAATGGCCAAAAATCAACAGGAAGTGACCTGATTTCAACAGGAAATGACCCGGAAATGGCCTAAAATCAACAGAAAGTGACCCAGAAGTGGCATCAAATCAACAGGAAGCAACACGATTTCAACAGGAAGTGACCTGATTTCAATAGGAAGTGACCCGGAAATGGCATAAAATGAACAGGAAGTGACCCAGAAGTGGCTTCAAATCAACAGGAAGTGACACAATTTCAACAGGAAGTGACACAATTTCAACAGAAAGTGACCTGAAATCAACAGGAACTGACATGTTTTCAACAGGAAGTGACCCGGAAGTGACCTGATTTCAATAGGAAGTGACCTGGAAGCGACTTAGAAACAACAGGAAGTGGCCCGATTTCAACAGGAATTGACCTATCAATAGGAAGTAGCCCAATTTCAACAGGAAGTGACCTATCAATAGGAAGTAGTCCAATTTCAACAGGAAGTGGCCCGATTTCAACAGGAAGTGACCTACCAATAGGAAGTAGTCCAATTTCAACAGGAAGTGGCCCGATTTCAACAGGAGGTGACCTATCAATAGGAAGTAGTCCAATTTTAACAGGAAGTGACCTGATTTCAACAGAAAGTGAGCCTTACTCCAGTCCTCAATCTTTCCTCCATTAATTAATTCACTCATTAATTTACCTTAATTAAGCGCAACCGCTTCATTCCATTTTCACGTGTCGTCTTGTGTGCAGTTCGCATATATGCCCATATGAACTCGGCCCTTATTTGCAAAACGGAATCGATTGTCATTGACTCCCGTCTTCGTGAATGCTACAGTTGCAACCAGTGATATTTTTGTCGCCGAAATATTTACATGATAATGTTCGTGACTAATTGTTTTTCCCGACGAAAATTAAATGAAAACTAAAATAGAAGCCATTCATTCAGACAATAACTATGATTAAAATTGACTGACAATTTCGTCAATGACTAAAATGAAAATGAAAACAACACAGTCGTGAAAATTCACACAACCCAATCGGAATGAATGAGAAAAGAACCACTCAGAAAATGTTGTGTTCACTGCACTTTAACTCAACTCAACTTTATTTATAAAGCGCTCTAAGAACAGGCATTGCTGTATACAAAGTGCTGTACATAAACATAAATTGTGCAGCTGTAAGATTAATCTCAAGCAATTTAATTATGCACTTTTTCTTATTCAGGTGAAAAGTTACATTATTGTCAGTTGAACATGATTCATTGAAACAATAAAGACACCATTGTATGAAATGTGTCTTGCGTGTTAAACTAAAGTCACAAATAGGTGTGCTATAATTTTCTGCATAAAAGTTTAAACGTATGCTGAAGGAAAATAGACTAAACTGTGAATTTAGTCGACTAAAATTGGATCAAAACTAAAATACAATCAGAAGACTAAATTATGACTGAAACTTGTTAATTTTAGTCAAAAGACTATAACTAAAACTAAATTAAAATTTCTTGTCAAAATTAACACTGGTTGCAACAGCAGTTGAATGTAATAATGCAGTAATCATGACAAAACTGTGACTGTTTTGTAAAAAAAAAAAAAAAAATGTATGTGGGAAACAGGGATATGTATACCGACAAAAAAAAATAATTTGTAGTATTGTACCACCGTTTTAATACAGTCTTATTGTGCACCTAAGTGTTCTTAAAATCGCACACGTCTTGTCAGATACATTGGTATGACTGTCTCATGACTGTATAATCGGCCCCTGTCCGGAATCAACCAATCAAATCAATTTATTTCACTATTTAAAATAACAGTTGAATTAAATTACTGTGTACAGTAATGCGGACTGCAGTGAATTTTTTTAACGCTATACAGTAGTGCTAAGCAAGGGAGAGTAATAAGAAGTGTACAAACCTGCTGCGTGTAGCACAATTCGAGACTCCTCGCAAACGTCGTCCAGCGGTTGAAAATGTTGCTCGTTCTCTTCTTTGACTCCAAAGAGTTCCTCCTCGTCCTTTGGTGTCGTTCTCGCCGACATTTTGGCACAATAATGCCAACAAAGTCACACTTGGTCTCTTCCTGACCACGTGTTATGTGCTTCTCTTTGTTAGCGGCTAGCGAGCTGAGCTAAGCTAAGCTAACTCGGCCGAGAAGCATCAACGCGCACCGAGAAGAGTTTAAACACACGCCGACATTTAATAAATGGTGTCGCAGACCTTCAAAATGGTGATGGGAGTCCTGTGTGTTCAGTCCAACACCAAATCAAAAAGAATTCATTAGCAGAGGACGTCTGATGAAACGCGATGTGGCCGCCGGCCACGGCAGTGAGCACGTGAAGAAACGAACGAAGACGTGCGGCGGAAGTCAGGCAGGACACGCCCCCGCTGCGTTACGATTGGCTGCTGGAAATTGTCCGGGGGCTTCAGCGCAAGCAATGCCACAAGTCATCGGCAGATGTCGCCATTTTTGCTGCGGTTGGAATCGAAACTCTCATTCTTTTTTTCAGTGTTTTGATCCCGATACAATTGTAAAGTTTAAATTGGACTTATTGAAAAGAGCTCCAGTTTATTGTGGTGAATGTGCAGTTTAAAAATTCGCCATCAAAGTTGAACAAGCATTTTGAGGTAAACTGAATGTTTATTATCAGGGATGAGATTTAACCACCAAATGTTATGAGTTTAAAGGCCCAGTCTGCCGGTTTCACTCAGGAAAATGCACTTTTTTAAATGCAGGATCGAAACAAACAAACTACTTGTCAATTTACAGATCTGGGCTTCTCTTAACTTCTGGGGGTGATTTTGTCCTATAAACCCCCACCACCCCAGCCCAACCCCACCTGGGGGGGGCGTGTCGCAAACAGGGCAGGGCGAAATTGTCGGCTGTGTGACGTCACTCCCGCGGCAATTTGAAAGCACGCATGGATTTTTTTTTTCACTCACTCATTCACACGTTAGCTTCTCTGAGTGAGTGAGTGAAAAAAAAAACAATACGTGCGTGCTGTCAAAATCCACGAGAGTGACGTCACGCAGCCGACAAATTCTCCCGGCATCTTTAAATTAACATTTTAACCTTGCCCTTTTTCTTTGTAAATACCTTAAAACCAAACTAAAATATATAAAAATGCAAAAAATAAATAAATCTTGAGCAATAGTGTTGTAAATTATTTACCAAGGAGCGTTAGAGGCGTGTCAACCACGACAGCCCCACAACATCCAGAGTCTTTTGGAACTACGGGCGGATCTCATCCACCCTCAGGGCCCTGCCACCGAGGAGATTTCCAACCACCTCAGTGACTTTGAACCCAGAGATGTTACGTATGGGGTATGGATGGACCCAAAAGTGGAGGAAACAGGCAGGAAGAGCAAGTGGAAGAACAATGTAAGGAACTTTATTGACTATGACGGGGAAGGACTGGACGAGACTGAAGGGAAGGACACTGGGCTGGACGTGGACACAGATCATGGCGGAGACTTGGTGTGGCGTGATGCAGAGACTTGGCGTGGCGTGATGCAGAGACTTGGCGTGGCGTGATGCAGAGACTTGGCGTGGCGTGATGCAGAGACTTGGCGTGGCGTGAGGCAGAGACTTGGCGTGGCGTGAGGCAGAGACTTGGTGTGGCTGACTTGGAAGACTTGGCGTGGCTGACTTGGAAGACTTGGCGTGGCTGACTTGGCGTGGAAGACTTGGCGTGGAAGACTTGGCGTGGAAGACTTGGCGTGGAAGACTTGGCAGGGAAGACTTGGCGTAGAAGACTTGAACTTGGCAATAACTAGTGATGTGCTTCTCGGGTCGAATCCCTGAAGCGTGTGCCGAGTAATGCAGATGAGTGGTTCATGAACGGCGTGTCAATGCGTGTGTTGATGACGTACGTGGTGACGTTTGAAGCCCCACGAAGCAAGGGTACCACGTGACTGATTCAGGAAATGATTCGCTAGGTTTGAGTGTAGTTCGAAATAAAAGCGACAAAGAAACGCTATGGATTCCCCTTCACTTTTTGTGTTTTCGGTTCCCTTATTGCGCTACTTTTTTTGCTTTTGGCATTCGATTTGACGAGCTTCTTTTTGCGATGGAACCAGCAAGAAAGAGATTTGCCCTTGTTTAGGAGCACTTTGAGCAGATCTCACCTCAGAAGGTACTATTTTAACAGATTCCAATAATAAAATAAAATAAAATGTGACAACACATAAAATTCACATTTTTCTGTTCACAGTTGAAAGTCCCCTTCAGTACTGGGAATCACAGAAATATACGCGTCCAATTCTATACAAACTTGCTATCTCATATCGATGCACCCCTGCTTCATCAGTACCATGTGAAAGAGTTTTTTTCCAAAGCAGGGGAAATTCTCTGCAAAAAAAAGAAACCGCCTGAGTCCAAAAACTTCGGAAAAAATAGTTTTTAAATAAAAATGAATAAGCACTTTATTTTACCTCCTTATTTCACATTTTCACTTGTTGCATAAGCACAAACATAGACAAAGTAACACAGAACAATTCATGTTAAAACACTCTTCAAATATATATTCTTTTGTATTTAGAGCATGATTTACACCCCACCATTTTATTGCATGCACCAAGCATGTTATACATTTTTCTGTCCACATGATGGCGTCGTCGAGGAAATGAATCATCTTGAAGCCCCTACGTGTGTGTGAAGCATTTCACTGCAGGGCTTCACTGCTTTACGGGGCTTCATTTTGCCATCACTAGCAATAACAGACTTGGTAGACTTGGCCATAAGGACTTGGTAGACTTGGTAATAAAGACACCACGGTGACCAGACATGCAGACATTCAACCAGCAAACATCAACCAGCAAACAACAAACAACAAACAACAAACAACAAACAACAAACATCCCAACAAACAATGCTCCCACACCCGTGTGGGACAAACACCACTCCCTTATACAAACACTAATGACAATAACAGGACACACCTGGGAGACACAGCAGGGAGGGGGAACCAATCAGCAATACACACCAGGAAGGGAAGACACAAGCAGGTGGACCAGGTAAACCATAACGAGACTGGGGAAGAAGACAGGAACACCAGACAACCAACGCTCACCAAAATAAAACAAAAACCCAAACCAACTGAAACGTGACAAGAGATAGGAGAGCCCACCTCAGATTCGGCAGACTGCTTCCTCAAAGGAAGACGTGTTGGTGCAATTGAGATCTTCGAAGTATTCCCCCCACCGACTCACGACGTCCCGAGTCGAAGTCAGCAGCACACCATCTCCATTATACACAGTGTTAATAGTGAACTGCTTTCCTCTCATGAGACGCCGGATGGTGGACCAGAATTTCCTCAAAGCCGTCCGGAAGTCATTTTCCATGGCCTCAAACGAACTCCTCCCATGTCCGAGTTTTTGCCTCAGCAACCGCCGAAGCCGCGTTCCTCTTGGCTAGTCGGTAACTGTCAGCTGCCTCCGCAGTACTAGAGGCCAAAAAGGCCCGATAGGACTCCTTGTCAGCTTGACGGCATGCCTTTCCGCTGGTGGTTCGAGGATTGTCGCCGTGACAGGCACCGACTACCTTATGGTCGCAGCTCCGATCGGCTGCCTTAACAATGGAGGCGCGGAACATAGCCCCCTCGGAACCCTCTCCTCCCCCGGGACAAGGGAGAAGTTCTGCCAGAGGGAGAAACTCTTTCTGACAGGGGATTCCGCCAGACGTTCCCAGCAAACCCTCACAATACGTTTGGGTCCGCCATGTCGGACCGGCATCTTCCCCCACCCTTGGAGCCAACACACTACCAGGTGGTGATATGTTGACAGCTCCACCCTTCTCTTCACCTGTGTCCAAAACATGTGGCCACAAATCCAATGACACGACTACAAAGTCGATCATCGAACTGCAGCCGAGGGTGTCCTGGTGCAAAATACACATATGGACACCCCTATGTTTGAACATGGTGTTCGTTATGGACAATCCGTGATAAGCACAGAAGTCCAATCGCAAAACACCACTCGGGTTCTGACCGGGAGGGCTGTTCCTCAAAATGACGTCGCTCCCTGTCTCACTGTCATTGCCCACGTGAGCGTTGAAGTCCCCCAGCAGAATGAGGGTGTCCTTGGGGAAGCACGCTCCAGCACACCCTCCAGGGACTCCAAAAAGGGTGGGTACTCTGAACTGCTGTTTGGTGCATATGCACAAACAACAGTCAGGACCCGTCACCCCACCTGAAGGCGGAGGCAGGCTACCCTCTCATCTACCGGGGTGAACCCCAACGTACTGGCGCTGAGCCGGGGGCCAATAAGACTGCCCACACCTGCTCTGCGCCTCTCACCATGGGCAACTCCAGAGTGGAAGAGAGTCCAACCCCTCTCGAGAGGACTGGTACCAGAGCCCAAGCCGTGTGTGGAGGACAGTTCGACTATGTCTCGTCGGAACTTCTCTGCCTCACACACCAGCTCAGGCTCCTTCCCTGCCAGAGAGGTGACATTCCATGTCCCAAGAGCCAGCTTCTGTAGCTGGGGGGTCGGTCCGCCAAGGTCTCCTCCCATGGCTGCCACCCAGCCTCCACTGCACCCGACCCCTGTGGCCCCTCCCACCGGTGGTGAGCCCATGGGAAGGTGATACAGTATCTGATATGTTATTGATATATATATGCAATATTTATTTGTACTGCAAGTAATGCAAATGACTTTTGGCCAGTTTTTCTCATCTGTGGCTCTCACACTTTCCTTCAGCAAAGTTTTGACGCAACACTTACCTTCCAATGAAGGTAAAATGTTTGTGATGACTGATGATGACAAGCCATTGAAGTCAAGGAGGCGGACCTCAGAGCCAAGGAGTAAGTTGAGGGCAGGTACCAACTGACTCCTTATTTGTAGGGAGGGCACTAATGCTGATTGGCTAGGGATGTAAGGTATTGCCACACACTTCCCACCAGGGGGAGCATCATCTCATCAGCGCCACACTCAGAAGTACAAATGCAATTGCATTGTACTGTCGCTTCTCTTAATGTGATCATTTTTGTCGGAACGCCGCCTGTGAGTCGCAGCGGTGGCCGGAAACGGAGCTGGTGTGTGAAGCCCGGAAGTCCAGGTGGCATCTACTCCATTTGATGTGTATTTTGATTTCAAAATGTGATGAAAGGTTGTTTGACGACAAGAACAATTTGCCTGCAGAGGCAAAAGTGCCACATGAACAGAAATTATATTACTACATGCAAAATGAAAGAATCAAAACCAGGTATGGACACAATTTTGTTCTGATGTCATCTGAATATTGTATGCTAATCATGTCAAAATTGTTACATAGAAAGATAAAATGTGCAAAATGCACTAGCATATGGCGTGTTAGCTAGCACGGAGCTGTGGTGGTTGAGATAGCAACAAAGAGTAGGACATTTGCGTCAATCATTTCAGTGATAACACTGTTCCACAAAATTTTTTAATCACAGATGGCTTTGTGTGTCTGAACGTATTGTCGACGCTTATTTGGGGAAAATTGCAAGGTGGCTTTATTTCTATTTCATACACAAGGCAAATCAATGTGCTTTACACAAGCAAATACACAACACGTACAAACATCAACAAACAACCATTAACAACATTCAAAGCAAACAAAAATAACTTCCTAAATT
Source organism: Festucalex cinctus (assembly GCF_051991245.1). Taxonomy (NCBI): domain Eukaryota; kingdom Metazoa; phylum Chordata; class Actinopteri; order Syngnathiformes; family Syngnathidae; genus Festucalex; species Festucalex cinctus. Next base: position 4,212,397 of record NC_135411.1, read on the forward strand.
ACGTACAAGAAAAAACATACATTGACATTTAAACACATTAAGAGCAAACATTTAATATTTACAGGTTGAGTAGTTTTGAAAGCATCACATTTACACTTTTAAGATGCATTGACACTTTTACAGCACACCAGTCTCACTTCCCTTCATTTTTTGAAGCTTCAAAGATGGCTGCCATTCTCACCAGCACACTCGTGTCTCTCAGCAAGCTTTTTTACAAGAGAATCTTTTAGGACAAACACTGCAACTGAATGGTTCCTTCCCACCATGTCTTCTTGTGTGCTTTCTTAAATTTGACATGGAAGAGAAGCTTTTTCCACAATCTGAGCAGGAATACGGTTTCTCTCCAGTGTGTGTTTTTGCATGTGCTGTTAAAGAATTGGTGGAAGCAAAGCTTTCCCCACATTTTGTGCATGAATATGGTTTCTGTCCCGTGTGTGTTCTTATGTGGCTTCTTAATTCAGGTTTGGCAGGGAAGCTTTTGCCACAGTCTGAGCAAGAAAAAGGTTTCTTGCCAGTGTGTCTTCTTGTATGCATCGTTAATTCTGACTTCTGGCAGAAGCTTTTGCCACAATCTAAACAAGAAAAAGGTTTTTCCCCAGTGTGTCTTCTTGTATGTGTTGTTAAATGTGACTTCTGAAAGAAGCTTTTGCCACAGTGGGTACAAGCAAAAAGTTTTTCCCCAGTGTGTGTTCTTGAATGTAATGTTAAATTTGGCTTCTGAGAGAAGCTTTTGCCACAATCTGAGCAAGAAAAAGGTTTCTCGCCACTATGGATTCTTGTATGTGTTGTTAAAGCTGACTTCCGAGAGAAGCTTTTGCCACAATCTAAACAAGAAAAAGGTTTTTCCCCAGTGTGTCTTCTTGTATGTGTTGTTAAATCTGACTTGTCAGAGAAGCTTTTGCCACAATATGAGCAAGAAAAAGGTTTTTCCCCAGTGTGTCTTCTTGTATGTGTTGTTAAATCTGACTTGTCAGAGAAGCTTTTGCCACAATATGAGCAAGAAAAAGGTTTTTCCCCAGTGTGTGTTCTTGTATGTCTTGTTAAATATGACTTCCAAGAGAAGCTTTTGCCACAATCTAAACAAGAAAAAGGTTTTTCCCCAGTGTGTGTTTTTGTGTGTATCGTTAATTCTGACTTCTGAAAGAAGCTTTTGCCACAATCTGAGCAAGAAAAAGGTTTTTCCCCAGTGTGTCTTCTCAAGTGAATTTTCAAACTTCCTTTTGAACTCAATGTTTTCCCACAGTGAGAACATTCGCAGGATTTGTCATCAGTGTGACACGACCTATCATCAGCAGCGCGTTCATAATTACCATCCAGATTATCATCATCATCATCATCAAAGTCAGCATAAGAATAAAGGGACCTTATGTCATCACTTTTTGCTCGTGATGATCCCCAGTGGTCTGCATCACTTTCTGGAATCATGTTTTGAGGATTTAAGATCCTGTTTGGAGGCTCCGCCCCTCTGCCCTCTTCACTCTCACCCTTGACTTCATCTTCTTCACTCTTTAAAGGGGCGAAGGTCATTGGTGACTTGGTGACATCATCCTCAACCTCCTCCTCTTTGACACGAACGGGCTTTTCTTCCTCTTCGATGTAAGGATGTTCTTCCTCCTCTTTAACATTCGGAGGCTTCATGTCCTCTTGGTCAGGACGAAGATATTTCTCAGCGACGTCTGCAGGACACAAGAAGACAAACACACATTTGGGTTGGTCAAGTCAAATTTCAAGCGTGAGATGATGTGCATTATTGTTTCTACAGTGCACCTCGACTTGGGGCCACCGCACACTCGGATTGGCCCATCCCCAAAAAACAAAAAAGAAAAAAAGTATTAGCCTTGTTAAAAATCTGACAGCCGATATAAGGTCAAATCTAAAACCATTTTAATCTCTCTAAGTCGACTAAATTGAGTTGAGTTGATATTGTCCATCCGCATACATTTCAACTTTTACATAGAAAATTAAAACACCTATTTGTAACTATAGTTAGGCTGGAAGACCCCTACTTCCACATGATTCATCCCATTCTCATCTTTCTAATTTAAACATATTCCAAATATTCACGCCTTACCCACAATTCCCGATTTTGTACCCAATTTTTCCTCATGCATTCTTAATGGAAGATTCAAAATTTCCTTCCACATTTTTCATCCAATTTACTTCATTCCAACGTCAATATATTCCACCAAATCATTACCACGAGCTCTTTTCCTGTTCCAAAATTCCCGCCTTACTCGCAATTCCCGTTTTTTCCAATGTATTCATAATGAGAGATTCTACATTTCACATTTACTTCCACATTTTTCATTCGATTCACTTTGTTCCAACTTCAATATATTCCACCAATTCACACCATGAGCTCTTCTTTTTCACTTCCAAAATTAACGCCTTACCACAATTCCCCATTTTGTACCCTACCTCTCCCTACATTCTACATTTCACATTTACTTCCCCCTTCTTAAAAGGGGGTTTTAAGAAGGGGGACCGGAGGGTATGTTCCAACTACAGAGGGATCACACTCCTCAGCCTTCCTGGTAAGGTCTATTCAGGGGTGATGGAGAGGAGGGTCCGTCGGGAGGTCGAATCTCGGATTCAGGAGGAGCAGTGTGATTTTCGTCCTGGCCGTGGAACAGTGGACCAGCTCTACACCCTCCGCAGGATCCTCGAGGGTGCGTGGGAGTTCGCTCAACCAGTCCACATGTGTTTTGTGGATTTGGAGAAGGCGTTCGACCGTGTCCCTCGGGGAGTTCTGTGGGGGGTGCTTCGGGAGTACGGGGTGCCGGGCCCCTTGATACGGGCTGTTCGGTCCCTGTACGACCGTTGCCAGAGTTTGGTCCGAATTGCCGGCAGTAAGTCGGATTCGTTCCCGGTGAGGGTTGGACTCCGCCAAGGTTGCCCTTTGTCAACGATTCTGTTCATAATTTTTATGGACAGAATTTCTAGGCGCAGCCGAGGCGTTGAGGGGTTCCGGTTTGGTGGCCTCAGCATTGCATCTCTGCTCTTTGCAGATGATGTGGTGCTGTTGGCTTCTTCAAGCCGGGATCTCCAACTCTCACTGGAGCGGTTCGCAGCCGAGTGTGAAGCGGCTGGGATGAGGATCAGCACCTCCAAATCCGAGACCATGGTCCTCAGTCGGAAAAGGGTGGAGTGTCGTCTTCAGGTTGGGATGAGATCCTGCCCCAAGTGGAGGAGTTCAAGTATCTTGGGGTCTTGTTCACGAGTGAGGGTAGGATGGAGCGGGAGATCGACAGGCGGATCGGTGCAGCGTCTGCAGTGATGCAGACTCTGTATCGGTCCGTCGTGGTAAAGAAAGAGCTGAGCCAAAAGGCAAAGCTCTCGATTTACCGGTCGATCTCCGTTCCAACCCTCACCTATGGTCACGAGCTGTGGGTCGTGACCGAAAGAACGAGATCCCGGATACAAGCGGCCGAAATGAGTTTCCTCCGCAGGGTGTCCGGGCTCTCCCTTAGAGATAGGGTGAGAAGCTCGGTCATCCGGGAGGGACTCGGAGTCGAGCCGCTGCTCCTCCGCGTTGAGAGGAGCCAGCTCAGGTGGCTCGGGCATCTGGTTCGGATGCCTCCTGGACGCCTCCCTGGGGAGGTGTTCCGGGCATGTCCCACCGGTGGGAGGCCCCGGGGACGACCCAGGACACGCTGGAGAGACTATGTCTCTCGGCTGGCCTGGGAACGCCTTGGGATCCCACCGGAGGAGCTGGTCGAAGTGGCTGGGGAGAGGGAAGTCTTGGTTTCCCTCCTGAAGCTGTTGCCCCCGCGCCCCGACCCCGGATAAGCGGAAGAAGATGGATGGATGGATGGATGGTATCATGTCAATCACGAGGTTGTTGACAGAGGTTTGCTATACCCTCAAGAAACAAAAAACATACATGGACACAACGTTGGGTATTACCTGCTTGGTGATGCTGCCTATCCACTTAAGAGCTGACTGCTGAAGCCGTTCAATGACAACGGCAGGCTGACCATGCAGCAGTTAATTTACAACAACAAGACAAGCAGAGACCGAATCACCGTGGAACACGCATTTGGTAGATTAAAGGGCAGGTGGCGATGTTTGTTAAATCGCAATGACTGTCAACTGGACAAAGTAAAGTCTATGGTCATAACTTGTGTTTTACACCATTTGTAGGAAATAACCTGATTTCAACAGGAAGTGACTTGTTTTCAACAGGAATGACCCGGAAGTGACCCGAAATCAACAGGAACTGACTTGTTTTCAACAGGAAGTGACCCGGAAGTGACTTGATTTCAAAAGGAAGTGAGCTGATTTCAATAGCAAGTGACCCAGAAATTGCCTAAAATCAACAGGAAGTGACCCAGAAGTGGCATCAAATCAACAGGAAGTGACCTGATTTTAACTCATTCACTGCCAGCCATTTTCAGAAAAGCGAGCTTCAGCTTGCCAGCCATTTTTGAGGATTTTGACTCATTTTTGAAGGCCCACAGAATATTTTGCTCTATAGGTATATAAACATGGAACCCACCAAAGGAAAGGTTAAACCCTCTTCTTTCATTTAAAAAAAAAATAAGTTTCTAACATTCTCCCTTCTCTAGTTATTCGCAATAGAACAACACTAAGTTTAACCAATTTTTCTGTTTTTGACTAGAAAACGGAGAAAAACAGCTTTTTGTGAAAAGGTTCCTTTTGAGTAAAATTTTGACTTTGATGCCAATACTCTCTGCTTTTGTGGCATCTCAAACATCTGAACAGTCCTTTCCTTCGTTACAACAACATAAAAAACACAGATAAATGTATTTTTATGGTAAATTTATTATTAACTATTGACAATTCAGATGTAGCAAAACAAAAAAACTTTGAACTACATATACAAGTGGGAAAAATGCACGAGTATGTGGGTGCGCACTGCTTGTATGAACTTTCAACTATTTACAAGTGTGTGTGGGTGTATGTGTGCATGTGTGCGTGTGCATGTGAGAGAATGTGTATCGCCCCTATGATGTGTATTGTTTTTTGGTGTGGTATGATGTGAAGCAGCTTCCTGGGTGCAAGGGTACATGGCAAGATGCACACCACATGGTGGTCTCCCTCCTTAGGCCTTTTCGCTGGCACACCCGACACCTTGTTGGCACCAACTTCTTGCTGGTGGGCACCAACTTCTCTAGCCGATGCCTGCCCAACTGTCCATCAAGCCTCGTCTCCGGGTCTTTCATATATGGGGCCCTTGTTTGTTTCCCCACAGCTTGCTCATCATCACCCTGTCCAACTTGCTTTTTCACGGTCCATGAAACAACAACCTTTTTTATAAACGCAAGTAAGGTTGCAGGCTTCTGTGGGTTTTTGACTCTGTATAGAACATGTGCATTGAACATGCACAATTGAAAAAGATAAGTGACAAACTTCATTGACCAATTTACAGAGCGCCCGAGGAAGGGGTAATAAACAATGTTTTGATCTAGTTTGTCCACCCCATTCATTGAAGCATCGTACTCCGCAACGCATTCCGGTTTGAGAATGGTGACTTTCTCCTTGTTCCCCTCCTGCCACACTTCCACAGGATGCGTCCTGTCTTGATGGCAGGTCGTCACCATCTTGACAGTCCGCCTGTCCTGCCATGCAACAACCATCACCTTCTCATTGTGACAGACAAGCTTGCCATTTGCCCCCAAGCTTGTCTTGTTTGCCTCTCTTATGAGCTGAGGCTCCCCACGGTTCTTTCCGAGTGTCCCACACACGTTCGTCTTTGCTGAAAGAAGACGCTCACAGAGGCCAATGGAATTATAAAAATTGTCCATAAACAGGGTATATCCCTGACCTGTGAGGCGGTCAAGTAGTGTAAAAACGATGTCAGGCAGGGTATGGGATACACCGATGTATGGCATCAAGTTGAAGCAGTAGCCAGTCTCAGAATCACAAAGAATGTATGATTTAATCCCATATTTGATGGGTTTTTGGGGGTTGTACACTTTGAAGGAGAGCCGACCACGCCACGTCATCATGCCCTCATCTATACAAATGTTTTGTTTTGGCGTGTACAGATCTTTGAATTTGGCCACTACATAGTCCAGGACTGGGCGGACCTTGTGCATTTTGTCCGATGAATCATGTGTAGTGCCATTGAAGTGTAAATACCTCCAAATAATTTGATATCTATTTCTGGACATTGTTTGTCCAAAAAAAGGTGTGCTCTCAAATTCCTCTACACTCCAGTAGTCTTCCAAGAAAGGTTTCTTGATGAACCCTGTAATGAAACTTAGGCCAAGGAAGGTTTTGAGTTCTTCTACAGTAAGTGGCCTCCAGTCGTGACTTCTACTGTATGGAAGTCCACAGGGGTTTTCCTGCAACGAATCAAGCGCGTTGGCATTTGTCTCATCAACAATATGCTGCAGCAGCTCATTGGTGATGAAAAGCTCGAGAAAATCCACCGGCAGGTCTGACTCCAGCTCCGCAGCAGAGCCCTGGGGTCCGGGCTTAGCGGTGAAGCGAATCCTTTTGGGCCTCCAGTGTGTCTGCTTCCAGGATTGATCCTCACTACGGTTCAATGATCCAACTATAAATTACAGAAAAATAAATACCATGAAATTTGTATTTATTGATGCGGTGTGATTTGTACTAAACACGTTTTTACCTCTCTTAGCCCCACACAAAGCAGCCGCAGTATTTCTGGATGTACCTGCTGTGAAACATAGAATCAAAAGATTACTTTTTGTTTTATTGCTATAGTTTTTTGCGGATTTTTTTATTTTTTTTCCCTCTCTTTGCTCTGCCAATCGGTGAGACCCGACTGGTGGATGGCCAATCTGTAAATAATAGAAGCATATGATTTTTACTGCTGCCTGGATTTTTTTTCCTTTGCTAAACATTTTCCTGCCCTTTTATACCCTTCAATTTACACCAGTCATTTTCTCCTCATTGCTTGACTTAGTCTAGCTTTTTATATACATGCACAGATGTCGATCACTGAAAGAAGAACAATAAATAAGACTAACTAGTCCTTCTAGCATCAATGCTGTACTCCGTATCACATTTTTATCCCCACCCACATCGACAGAAAAACACAACTCGTACAAGATGGGTTTAAATTTGACGATCGCGCAAGTTAGCTCATCATCGCAACACATTTACGTCCACAGCAATAAAATGCATCATCTGTACAGCCGTTAGTAATGGCAACTGTGGCAACAGTGTAATAAATGAAGTGCATGTAACGGAAAGACGAGGAGATCGCGAGTAAAGGCAAAGTTAGCGAGTTAGCACGTTAGCTCTCACCGTCATCGCTACTCTGCGATGTGTCCGAGTCTTCGCTCCAGTCAGGGGTTTTTGTGGGCAGATACTCATCCGATGAGTCGCATGACGTGTCCGTCCATTCAGTGGAATCGATGGATGCAGCAACAGATTTCTCCTGACTGCCTTGTGAGCTCACGGGTTGACTAACATGCAGCTCTCTTTGCACACGTGGTACCTTGCTCCTCAACGTCATCTTTTCCCTTCTTTGATCGTCATTATCGTTCAAAGATGACGATCCTCTACGTTTCTGGCTGGACTTTGGTTTTAACAAACTCTCCTCCAGTTGTAAGCTGTCTAAAAGTAGACATAATGCTTGATCTGCTATTCTAATATGCTCTGCTATGCTAATATGCTCCACTCTGCTCCGCTCCTCAACTTCCGCTGGTGCTTCACGTTGGATAAGCTCACTTCCAAGGCAGTGCTGCCATCTAGTGGTGGAAGTAAATAGGCTACAACCTTGAAAATCACACATCTGATGCCCCAGACTTTTATCCGCAGCTTGCCATAAAAAAAAAAAGGGATTGACGAATTAACTCGTCAAAGGCAGGGGGCGCTATTTTTCACTTTAACGAACTGACTCGTCCAAGGCAGTGAATGAGTTAATAGGAAGTGACCCGGAAATGGCCTAAAATGAACAGGAAGTGACCCAGAAGTGTCGTCAAATCAACAGGAAGTGACACGATTTCAACAGAAAGTGACCTGATTTCTATAGGAAGTACCCGGAAGTGACCTGAAATCAACAGGAACTGACTTGTTTTCAACAGGAAGTGACCCAATTTGAACAGGAAGTTACCCAGAAACGGCCTAAAATCAATAGGAAGTGACCCAGAAGTGGCATCAAATGAACAGGAAGTGACACGATTTCAATAGGAAGTGTCCTTATTTCAATAGGAAGTGACCCGGAAATGGCCTAAAATGAACAGGAAGTGACCCAGAAGTTGCGTCAAATCAACAGTAAGTGACATGATTTCAACAGAAAGTGACCTGATTTCAATAGGAAGTGATCCGGAAGTGACCTGAAATCAACAGGAACTGACTTGTTTTCAACAGGAAGTGACCCAATTTGAACAGGAAGTTACCCAGAAATGGCCTAAAATCGATAGGAAGTGACCTGAGTTCAACAGGAAGTGACCCGAAAATTGCTTAAAATCAACAGGAAGTGACCCAAAAGTGGCATCAAATGAACAGGAAGTGACACGATTTCAACAGGAAGTGACCTGATTTCAATAGGAAGTGACCCGGGAATGGCTTAAAATGAACAGGAAGTGACCCAGAAGTGGCGTCAAATCAACAGGAAGGGACACGAGAGAGAGAAGCAATGCCTTTTTAGTCCGTCGCGATCAAATTTTGATTTATGGCCTTATTCGCTTTGATGTCCTTTGATGTCCTTTGATGACGTAGGATGAAACGCTAAAAATGATCGATCGGAGTTCAAGAGGTCACGATCAAAGGCCTGTTATGACGTAGGATGAAAGGGAACGATAAAAATGATGGATCGGAGGTCAAGAGGTCACGATCAAAGACTTTTTTTTAATGACGTAGGATGAAAGGGAACGATAAAAATGAGGGTTAGGGTTAGGATTTCAAAGAGATGAAGAGGTGTGTGCCTGTGTGCCAGTGAGTTCCTGTGCAACATGTGGATGGGGGGAGGGTGGGGGGTGGTGGGAAGGAAATGGCTGAGGAGGGGGGACCGTCTGGCTGTATGCATGTCCTGTGCAGCACGATGAAAAAGGAATCGAGCGTGATAATCCTCTAGGGGAGGACCCCCCCCGGAGATTATATAGGACCGCTTTTGATAAAAATGTAAGAAGCGTCGTGGTAGGCCGATATGATTCATCCCAAGAGAGAGGAATTGGGGGGTGTCAAGGTCAAAAAGCGAGATCTTTGTCATATTTTAAAAGGAGATATGACTTTCCTCCTTGTTCGCATATGGTTAGCGAAAGCGATAGAAAAACAAAAAATAGGTGGGGGTGACGATTGTTTTATGACTTTAGAAGAAGGCGTGTGTGTATGGGTGATGCGGATGATCTTTTTTTTTTTTTTTCCTTCCAGATGTTAAAAAACATACGCGCGCGCGCGCACATACACAAACTCAATAACAGACTTATATTGGAATAAGATGTATGAATAAAAGAATGAAAAAGAATGACGAAGGGTCGACTCTTTTTTTTAAAAAAAAAAGAAAAAAAATATGTCGGAGGGGCTTTTCGATACAGAGATTTTTGTAAGAGTGAATTTGACGTGAACACATTCGTACCTTGAGATCTGGAGGGAGAGAGAGAGACTCGAGAACATGATTATGGAAACTTTTGTGACATTACAAGTGAGACATTCTTTAAAACCAAGAATTGGACCGCAGCAGCTCTTTTTACGGAGTTTCAACGCCCTACAAAGGAGACGCTGGAAGTACGCTGGGCCCTGGATGCAAATACTTCTTGGGGGTATCGATTTTATTATAAAATCGGAGAGGTTTCCCTTTTCATGGAATATGATGGGAATGATAATATTTTTCCAAACGGTCCGTTTACATTGAATTCTAATGACTGGGCCGTGCTGAATGAACTTATCCCGAAAGTCATAAGAGATTTTATTCTTTCTTATACAGAAGGTGGGGAATTAATATTTACTTGGCTATCACGTACTTCAAATTTTGGACGATGGTATTTTAGAGTGATGATTGAACATTGTAATATGCTGAACAGTGAAACCACCACACGACCTCGTGTAATGAAAACGTTGGAAGAGGAAGACGAAGAATATGATCATCATGTAATGAAACAACAGCAAGATGAGAATGCGGAACAGAGTTTGGGGGATGAGGATGAGGATGAGGAGAAAGGGCTTTGCATGGCCCCTTTAGATAAATGTAAGAATCATGATCATTTTTATCTAACGCTAGAATGCTTTAATACTGAATGCGGGGTGTTCTATAGACTACTTACCATCCCATTATGTGAGTGGGATGAAAAGATACGTCTTAAAGAATCTGCAAAGATTACTGAGCTCTTTAATTCTTGTCGTCAATGGGTTAATTTTGTAGGAACGAAAAAACCCTTGATATTTGAATAGCGGCCGTTTTAGAAAAAAAAACAAAAAAAAAAAACTCATTACCCCAAGACTCCTCCTCTCTCTCTCTCTCTCTCTCTCTCTCTCTTCCTTATGTCAATTGAACCCCACCGCCACCGTGCCCCCTCCTCATTACCCCACCACCAAGACCCCTCCCACCTTCCTTCTAGCTGCCTTTTCACTAATATAAGGAGGCACATCAACTGTTACGGGCCAGAAACTTTTTTCTACGAGAAAAAAATATATATATATTTTTTCTACCTCCTTTACGTATTAAAGTGTTACACCGATGACGTAAGCGGAAATGATGCATTAGTTTCCGCATTCTTTAGAAGACGAGCGACGGTTCCCATGACGTGTCGCGGCGGTCTGACGACGTGTTCTCTCAGCGAGTTTAAAAAATGCCATTGTCTGTAACGTCTTTTTAAAAAAAATTTTTTTTTATTTAATAAAATTCATATAAAAAAGATACAAAGTCGTACGTACGTTTTTCTTTATCATGGGTATACATTTATAAAATAATATACTACGTTATTAAAATCCCTCCCACTTAATCGTAGGGCGATTTTTCTTCTTCTTTTTCTTTTTTTCAACGTCATCACTTTCGGCCGTTATAGCAGGATTGTTTTTTAGACGTTTTAACTGTTCTCTGGCGTAAGGGTTAGAAACGGCAGTCTCCGGTATATTGAGTTCATAAAGCAGGTGTAAAAAATCCATCCATCCTCGCGGGGCGCGACCGGCTATCTTCTTACCGTTTACGGTCAGATAGCTGAGTAAATCGCTCATGTGAGATCCGTTAATGGCTTGACCCTTTAAAATAAATTCGCCTCGGGGGTTCCAAACCTTCCCGCGGTGGGCCAGTTTTCCCAAAATATATTCGGCGTTTTTACGATGTCGGGCCGGAATAGAATAGAATATATCGGCGCGTCCTCGTTTGTCATCATCATCATTATTATCATTATTATTATTATTATTTACCTTGCGACTCTCTTCAGGTTTAGTTAACATCGTTGGGGTTAGCTCCGCGTCTCTTTGTTTAAGGAGACCTAAATAACGTTGCATTAGAGCTTGATACATTTTAAGTTTTTGATATTGGTCCAACGAAACATCTTCTAGTATATCTCTCATCTTTGCGTCTTTGTCACGGATGGTCGGTGCGGGTCTGCTGAAACGTTCCATTTCACGCGGAGAGACTAGAAACATTTTCTGAGTATTTTTCAAGCTCATAACGTATTATTTATTGACTAAACCCCCTACTAGACTTCCAAGGATGGGTGCGATTGCGGCCAGTAGAGGGAGCAAGAATCCACCTTTTTGAATGAGCGATGCTCTTTTATGTTTCAGACTTTTTTTTTATCCGCCAATATTCGGATAAACTTCTTTTGTCTCTTCAATTTCTTATACTGAGAAGGATTTAGAGGTATGTGTCCTTTTAATAGATTCAAAGCGATCTCGCAGAGCGCTTTAATTAGACTATCGGGGGCTTTGCGTAGTATAACAATACGTTTCTTAGGGATCGCTTTGCAGAGAGATTGCAATAGCGATTTATTTTTTTTTAAAAGCTTCGACATTTCCACTTTTAGCGATATACGTTACAGGGAATTGATGAGGTAGTATTTGAGCGCGCAGGCGAAGCGATTCTGAACACATTGGAGTTAAATCTACTAATAAATAGCCGTGAGCTTCTCTCGTGGCGTCTTCAAAACTTTCTAGAAAATATTTTTTCTTTGTAGGGAATATTTGATTAGCCAGTATACTAGCTTGTAATTTATCACGAGGATTTTTAAACAATACCATATAATTGGTGTTGAGGCTGATTGTTCTACTGTATTTGCCTTGATGGAAAATGTTTTGCGTCAACAATATAACACTCATATTTTTATGATGTCTATACTGTGTAAATATTTTTACCACCTTGGGATTGTCGGATGCCTGGAAGATAAGATCGTCCAGGATGACCAGATGGCTCTGATGGCTCGGAAACAGATTCTCATCATCAAACGACTCGGGCAAATCACGCACAAATTTAATCTTTTTATTCACTTTTGCAAGGTCATCATACAACGTTTGGTTAGATGAAAAAAAAAATACAATATTCTCAGGGGATCTTTGCATCACATGTTCACAATTTTCCAAAACACTTTTAACAAAATAGGTTTTACCACATCCGCTAGGCCCGGATATCAGACAAGAAAAAGGTACTTGCAATCTCGGATCAAAATCAACTTGGGTCATTTCCATTTTTTTTTTCCCCTCCTCAAATAAAACACAGTATCGCTTTAATAACCGAATGGAAGAGTATAACCATCGGATAGCAGACGTCGTTTGTCGTACACCACTTTGAACTTTTTCATAAATGAGCTGTTTCTCAGATGAAAGCCCTTCTTATCACGTATAATGTTGAATTGGGGGGTGCTGATAACATCTAACCGCGCCCCCTCGGTACTAATGTATCCCTCCACCAAATCCTTGATGCTGTCAAAATTAATGCGTTGACATGCGTCAACATTTTGGGTGATACCTTTTACCTTCATTACAGTTTTCCCGCTATCCCTGGTTCTGTACGCGTAGCTCTTTGGTCCCGTTGAGACAAATTCTTGGATACTATCGCCACAAAGTTCATCCGTCAATTGTCCGAGTAAATCGCCTATAGGAAGCACGTCCTCACCCTCTTTTACCGAATAGATTAGACTGTCTGTATATAACACTCTAGTTTGTAGCTTTTCCAGATACGCGTACATTAACATGCGGTCGTAAGTGGTGGTCATGCATGCTACAAAAATATTAGCTGACTTGGCAGAAGGTATTTGACAGTTTTGGTTGTAATTGTACTGTATCAGCGAGACTCGGTCATTGAGGAAATGGAAAAACTTAAAGGGACACTTTACTTATTGATCCATTTTTAGCAGCAAAAAGTTGCTACTTTTTCAATAATTAATTTGGTGACGTGATTATTTTTTTATGTACATTTAATAACTTTTAAACCGATGTTAAAATGAATCGAACGCCGGCATGTTTGTGACACGTGACTAAATAACCCGGATGTTTACGTCACTAGTGTGTAAACGCTACACGATGGAAGCGCTATGCAACGCAGCCGTGCATCTAGCGTCAAACCCGGAAGGATTAAACCTTATCGCTTCGAGCCAACACGACAAAATAACCCTACCGAAGGAAAGTCTGCCTTGGATGTGAAAGTTGTGGCGCCAGATGGTCTTTTCGGGCACAAAATAAACTTTAATGAACGAGTGAATCAGGCGGTGGGCGAGTGTTGCTCGTGCGGGAGCTGCAGGAATGGACAATCCGCTAATGAATGTGTGCTGTCTGGAAATAAAAGAAATCGAGGATCGGTTCCTTGCGGACAATCTCAACTGCATCATGGAACATGAGACATTCAACATGGCAATACTAAATAGACATTCTCAGGATAGCTTTGGTTGCGATGAAAGATGTGAAGAAGAAAAGTCTTGGAGGAGCCAATATCCAACAGGTAAAGTGACACACAGCACGAGCAATGCAAAACGTGTGGAACTGACAAACTATTTCAGGAAAAAGAAAAAAATAGTAAAATTATATGTATCGTCGTTACAGCGCCCAACCTCCCCCAGCTGTTTTTTTTTTCTTTTTTTGCGTAGCGTCCCGATGATGTAAACGAAAGCTTGCAAGAAGGTTGTGTATTAACCGTGTTTATTTATAGACAAAATGAAGTAAGGAAATGCGAGACGCCGTTACCTAGGCTGGTTATCAATGGTTGGGATCCGAACGAAATTAATAGAAATGCAAATGAAACTGGAATGCACCACAGGAAGAACAGCGGGACAGAACACAAATGTAGTACGTCGCACATGCCGATGATAATGACACTAATCCACATTCAATAAATTTTTGGTTAAAATAAGATTATGAACATGGTCAATTTGTGAACTATAAACAACTTACGAGCTAATAAAACATAACGTCCGCGCCTGCTTGTCCTTGCCGGGAGGTCGACAGCACTTAGCAAGCCATTTTCTACGCAAATAGTCTTTTTTTTTTTGGGGATAACATACCAGTGTGCTCCTCGCAGGTTTTTCCTTGACGACACCTTGCAAAATTTTGCAATACAGTAAGGCATAAGTGACGTTTGTGTCTGCCTCGTCGTTCTGTCTGCGTGAACTACTGTTCGCCAAGCGAGTATACACACTTGTTACATCACCACTTGAGGGCGTTCCAACACGGAAGTACTTCTATGTTGAAAAAAGTTACATAAATCAATATTGGGGTGTATTCTTCAGCTCTTATGCATGTTTCGTAGCTAAACTAACTATTTACTGCCAATCAAGCCATACATGTAAAATTAAAGGTGCCTTCCTTTAACTTCGTACACCCCTGAAAATAATAGATTGAAAAAACGATCAGAATTATTAACAATTTCTGTTTTATTTAAATTGTCACGCTGTCCGCATTTGCCCCAGAGAGAGTTCATACATAATTTAGACACCTGTCTTTTTGCCGGATTAAATGCTATTTTAGCAGCTTCGAGTTGAATACCTTGATTTTTGTGATAGTCGCCGATATACTGTTGTTTATCCTCTTCACTGATGACGTGAGAGGGAAAGCCGGAAGCCTCTTGTTTTCCCTTGAGAAAAGTCCATATATCGTTTAAAAATGTCATTACTCGTCTTATCAAAATGCCATACTTCGTCAATTTGTGACACTGTGTACCCTAAATCGAGCGCTTTGATGAATTCGAAACTCACCCACACGCCCGACAGCGCTCTTTGCTCATCGTTATGCTTACATTCGCTTTTTTGATTGTTTATTTCTGCGCAGGTGCGACACAGTGTAAACATCAATTTACCTTTAGTAGATTTATAGGGCAGTACCGGAAAGTACAGCCCTCTCGGTGGTTTGACTGTGGCTTTGATAAAACCAAAGTATTGCCTCGGATCTCCAAAATCTTTATAAATAATGCGAGGATGACCCAGAGGGTATGAGCAGGTGCTATTGACAAAAGGATACAAAGAAGTAACATCCACGTACAAAACGCGCTCGTTAGCCGCCGCTGCATAACGCAAAACAAAGGCGTTTGTTCTCCCCCCAAAAAGCCCGTCGCGTGCTACAAGAGGTTCAGGGAATTTTGAATTACGCAAGAACTCTCTTATCTCAGGATCAGAACGCTTCATTTCCTTCCATACGTGTTCGCGCATAACAATAAGATGTACGTCGTGTTTGTAAATCAGATTGCGCATTTTCTTTTCGCATGCTTCTAATTTTTCTGCGAAAGGTTTCTTAGTCATCGGACAAATCTTGGCAGGGTCAAAACATTCAACACATCCGTGATAAAAACATCCCAGGTATTCAAATACCCAGGTCTTACCGTTTATATTTGCATAACCATCGACATAATATTGCCCGATCTTAACTTCGCCTCCGTTTAAAGCGTCTTATGTCTATATTTTGACTATGCATTACCCACATTAGATATTGGATCGAGTCGCGCGAGAATGTCTTAACCCGTTGATTATAATGATCTGACGGACTAATCGCTAGAGTTTTAGGATGTAGAAATTTAGTTCTGAAAACCTTCATACACGCCAATGCGATTGTTATAGCGTTAAAAGGGTCTACACCTGTACTATTTAAAAACTCCTCCCTAAATCGCTCACAGCCCATCTCTAAAATGTTTACATCGTTTTTACAATACATTAAAGATTCCTCCTCGGAATTAAAGACGCCTTTAGATGCTTTCTCGTACCATTTTAAAAATTCGGATCGTTGGGGGGTTGTCATGCGCTCCATGCCATAATATTTTGGGTCTGGATAAACGCCTACATAATCTAAATGCTTTAGGGAACTAAATGAGTGGGGGAAGTACCCCTTCATTTGATCCTCAAACCCCATAGAAGTAGGCATTTTATTAAGGGCCATACTGAGAAAAGCTATTGAATCGATATATCGCAGTTTGTAATGTACATCTGTAAAACAGATAATTTTGCTACCTTGCATAATAATTTCGGGGGTAATACCCAACTCGATCATTTTGTTGATTAAGATGTATGAATCAAAGGCTCTAGCATTATGAGCGATAAAGGTCGCGTTCTTAAAACGCGGGTTTCTAAAATAGTCAATAAATCGTTCAACGCAATCTGTCCCTCTCCAATGTTTTTCGAAAACTCCCGATTTTGTACAGACACGGTATGCTTTATGGTTTCCGTCCTGATCTATGTAAGTTTCAAAATCATAGTAGATTATTATTTTACACACGGGGGCCTGTTTTAAAGTCGGCATAAAGCATTCATGAGGATCGACTATCGCCTCGTCATTATCCGACAGGATCTCCTCACACACCACGCAGCGGGTTGGAGGACAAACATGTTTTGAGGAATTATCGTTTAATTTATGGTATATAGAAAATCCGCATTTAAGACATTTTTTGTACGTGTCGCAATTACTCTTAACCGTTTCCTTCGGCTTTTTATGTTTAACATAACAGTCGTTATTTAAACAAGTTTTATTGCAATCTTGGCAATAAATAAGTTTTATCGGCTGTTCTTTACATAATGAATTAAGACATATATTACAATGCCCCGCGCAGTAATGAGTATTCCAGTTTTCGTGCCCTTTGTAGCATTGTCTACAGAAATATGTATTTCCGATAAAACATTCGATTCGTTTTATTCCATAAAAATGCTCCCCCAACAAAATCACAAACAAAGCATCCTCTGATTTCGGATATTGAGTTTCAAAAAAAGACAATGGTTTACAGCTATCATTTCTATACAAGACTACAATCTTACGTTTAATAAATTATTCGAATTTATGTACGTCCGATAGACTAACGGCCGTTTCACATCGTAGACCGACGCTTTCGTGTAAAAAGACAGCCCTTTGATTTGCTTGATCCGTCGTTAATGTTTCATCCAATAAGTATGCTATCGCCAGAGCAAAACACACCTTGTTATCTTTATTGAACGTTACGTACATGTGTTTCTTCTTTTTTCTTAGAATTTCAGCGTTTGTAGATTGTAGCAGTTTTCGTTTAGACCCGCCTCGCATATTAGATGCAATTTGAAATATAATTTCTATATTATTATTCGTTAGGTTTTCGCCGTTAGATTGTACGAGTTTTTCTAGTAAATTATAAACCGCATTTACAACAATATCTGGATTATTTGTATGTTGTAAAAGACAATTTAGATTTCTATTATCACTTATAAGCTCCGTCTGAATGACGCCCCCTTCTGCAGTAGACCTAAGAACCTCATTGATTATCTCGTTCAAATTATCATCAATATTTAAATAGAAATCTGCAAAATCACGGGGTCCGTCGGGGGTGGGTGAATATAAACGTCTACGAAATTCTATATTGTTATATGGGGTCTTCTTCTTCTGACAGTACCCCCACCCCCCTCTTGAACGATATTGCCTACTGGATATTGTGATACAGATGGTAAAACGTGACTATTTGATGTCGTTTCATCATAAATTTGTAGCATTTCATGAGGAGGTATTGTTACTCGTTCAATAATTTCATTATCGTTACATAGTATCGTTTGTGTACTATTTTGTGTATATGGGGGCGGCGATAATGCTAATTCGTCCCCTAGGTTTAGCGCTTGAAGCATCAAATGATCGGTTACTCGTTCAACATTTTCATTATCGTTACATAGTATCGTTTGTATACTATTTTGTGTAAATGGGGGTGGCGATAATGCTAATTCATCCCCTAGGTTTAGCGTTTGAAGCATCAAATTATCATTAGAGTTTAAAATAGGACGATCGAGGAGGGATAGCATAGATTCTAGAGGGTCGGAAAATTTTTGAAAATGATCCATCTCACCCCTTATATTATCATTTAAATTCCCCTCCCGATGTTGCGATCCGATGTTATAGTCTTCCATTTAAAAAAAAGGTTTACCGTTTAATATTTGAGGGGGTTTAAAACAGTATATTACACATATTCAAGAAGATCACATATAATGCGTTTAAGTTTCATCGTCTTAGCCTCGTAGACACCCCGTCTCCTTACGCGTCCGTTGTCACCGTAGAATGCAGGGCTGAATCTCCGACGTCTCCTTGACACCTCTCGGTAGCTGTCGCTGTCAGTCGCATGTTCGTAGAATGCTGGGCTGAATCTCCGTCGTCTCCTTGTCACCCCGCTGCTAGCGTCACTGTCGTCCGCACGGCGGGATTGTCTTCCCCGGTCGGTACTGCTGTCTGAAGATCTAGACCTCCTTCTGCTTCTACCTATATAGACACATTTATTTTATTTTTTTTTAAAAAGACTTTAATTTCAAAATCTATAAAATATCCCATTAATATTACCGTTGACCGAAGTGGAGAGTCTCCTTCCACGTTCGGTATCGCGGTCTAAAGATCTAGACCTCCTTCTCCTCCCCCACCTCCGTGTCGAATCTCTACCTACATATATACACATTTTTTTTTATTTTTTTTTTAAAAAGACTTTTATTTCAAAATCTATAAAATATCCCATTAATATTACCGTTGTTAAATGGGGGGTGGGGTCTCCTTTCGCGTTCGGTACTGCTATCCGAAGATCGGGGTCTTCTCCTCCTCCTCCTCCTCCCCCTCCTCGGTTCGTGATCTGAATATAAAAGACTTTTTTTTTTAAATAAATAAATAAATAAATAAATAAAAGCCCTCACAGACATAAAATATACTATCGTTATAATATAATTTAAAAACAAACATTTAAGATACTCTAGTTTCACTTAACGCTTCATTTTTTTACAAAAAAAACCCACACATACACCCCCGTCCGCTCTATCAACGCAAAGCCTTTTGGGAGATGCAGTCTTCCGCCATCTCGCAACCCTATACCACTTGGGAGATGTAGTTCTATACCCCGCCACGTATTCTAGTATTAGTTTAAAGATTATAAAAATATATTATAAACTTTTCTTAACTATACATAAAGTTAAATCTTATATAATATTAACTTACCGCACGATGTATTACGTCGGATAACGCTTATCCTAGCCTGTCCGGCGATCAGGGATGGTACTGTTTGTTGAACTTCCGCATCGGAAACGTCTTCGATAGCAGGAATCTGTCGTTCTGGAGCCCGCTCACCCCCGGCCGTCGCGCCGTGTATCTTTTCTCGTTGATTTTCGGGTAGATTCACGCGGGGGTCGCTTATTAGGGGTGGGACAAAAAAACGATTCGACCGAACCATCGGTCGTCAAGGGGAGCTAAACGGCCGTATCGGTAGCAGACTTGTCAACCGATACAAAATCCGCCGGGAATCCTTCGATACATTGCTTGTAAAGCTGTGGACCAGATATCGCGTTGCTGTGAATCGGTTGCGAGTGAGGCTTTATGGTTTTCATAACAATAGCAAGAGTTCTGCACCGTGCTGTACTTGTTTTGTTTACATTTCAGTCGCATCACTATTCAAGCTACTTCCGTGTTTACAGAGAGCTAGCAAAGTGGCGCTCAGAGACGCTTCATTCCCCGGATGTTGTAAACATAATGCAAAGACGTTACGCACCTTGGGGAGGAGCCTACCGTCAACGCCGTGCTCGCGACACGGCGCGCGCGCGCACAACGAGTGACAACATGAAACAGTGGAGACAATTAGCAGAAGCCGGTGCCGTGCATCTCGGTATTTCCCATGGCTATCGAGTCCTCTCGGTGCACTTGTATGTCCCGGGCCGGCGTTGGTACTGCGCGCGAGCCAAAAAGAATAACTCCCGTGACAATCCAATGCATGGATTCAAACGACACAGGTATGCCCCACAGCCAACACACCAGCTAAGCTAAAAGCACACTGCAAGTATCTCATTTCTCAGTTTGTGGCTCCCTGTCAATGTACACAACTAGCATGAGGAGCAGGGAACTGAGAAGTGCCCGCAATTACGTCATCAAACTCAAAATGAACGACAGCCCAAAAAACAAAACAAACAGGAGTGATTCCGTGGTCATCATCGTGTCTCAGATTAAAAAAAAAAAAAAGATGTCATACATTAACCAAAAATGAATGTAATGGCAAAGAAAAACAAAAATTGTTAAAACAAAAATTGTTAATAAAAAGGGAAATGCACTTTTGGCAATATTTTTGGACATATTAAGTTCTTAAAATGTGTTTGATAGATTTATTGTTCCATAAGGTGGCTTCATATTTCTTTTGGCTGGACGGTAGGTTTATTTCATGTCTTAAATTTATGTTTCTGAAATACTTCACAATGTGGACATATTCTGTTTAATTGTGTTGGTGTCTTTTTAAAGGTAAAATATTTATATTTCAAATTGAATTATCAGCCTTTTGTTTTCCTGATCCTGATTTTGAATTAAAAAAACAAAAACAAAAAACAATTATAACTGTCAATAACAACTAATAAATATTTAAACTGATACATTTTTCAGTCATATCGCCCAGCCCTTTGTTCCGGTCCATTTAAATAATTGATTCAATATATAAAAATATATAAGACATTGTTGTTGTTCTTTTTTTACACATTTGTAGATACTGTAAAAATTTGTGGTGTTTTAAGATTAATGTTTACAAGCAACAAATGTCACTATAAGTTTTGAATATTGAAATTAATCGTATCGAATCGAAAATTGTATCGGTCCCAAACTTAATCGAACCGTTCTGTTCTGAAAGATAATCGTTTTTCCATCAAATCGCAACTTGTGTATCGAGATACATATCGAATCTGCCTCATGTCAGAGATTCCCACCCCTATCGCTTATAGAGGCTTGAGGTTCATCCGGAATCGTCTTGGTATTGTCACGTGTGCTTTTCGTATGCGTTTACACGGTTCAAACGAGAACCAATCCTTGAAGTAGCCCCCTCTAGTGGTCTTTCACCTGTATTCATATAGTGTATCGATTTAATGGTATTTTCGTAAATGGCCTCCGTCTCCCTTCGTAATATATCGTCTTTAAAAAAAAAAAAAAAAAAAAAACTATATTAAAATATAGACATTATATATATATATATATATATATATATATATATATATATATATATATATATATATATATATATATATATAAATAAAAGAGAAGATGACTCTCACCAAGATCGTCAGGGCTATAGATATCACCCTCTTCAATAACTAAAATAGTTTTAGAAGACAGCGTTATATATTAGATTCTATAAAAAATATATATAAAACTCATGCAGTCTATAAACTATATCGACAGTTACTAAAGTTTCTATAAAATATATTTACAATTTATTATAATTCCCCAGATCTCCATCCTAATATTTTATAAAAATTAGAAGTTACCTTCAGCCATCCTACGATCAGAGATGAATCTTTAAGGGGTGTAAATGTCTATCTGTCTAAGGGTTGGAACTACCTCGAAAACATCCTAAAAGAGGCGGTATAGACATACGGTCGTAAATTATTTTAGGGGGTATACTTTTTTATTTTTTTTAAATAAGTTACTTTCTACCTATTTAATGAAATAGAAATCGATTAACGCTCCTATATCATCATCATCCACCGTTTCATTGATATCAAACATTGTTTAACAATACAAACCCTCATGACAATGTTTAATACACAATTATTTTTTGCAACACCTCATCTCTCACTCTTGTCTTCCTTCTGCCATCTGAAACCCCGTCCCTCTCACCGCCCCTCCTCCTCTCTCCCTTCCTCGTGTCAATTGAAGCCCCGCCCCCCTCATTCACGCACCCCACCGCAAGTTCACCCCCCTCACTCGAGCACATTTTCTCCAACTTTCACTCCAGCGGGTTTAAAGAATGTCTCACTTGTAATGTCACAAAAGTTTCCATAATCATGTTCTCGAGTCTCTCTCTCTCCCTCCAGATCTCAAGGTACGAATGTGTTCACGTCAAATTCACTCTTACAAAAATCTCTGTATCGAAAAGCCCCTCCTACATATTTTTTTTCTTTTTTTTAAAAAAAAGAAAGAGTCGACCCTTCGTCATTCTTTTTCATTCATCTTATTCCAATATAAGTCTGTTATTGAGTCTGTGTAAAAAAAACATACGCGCGCGCGCGCACGTTTTTTTAACATCTGGAAGGGGGAAAAAAAACAAAAAAAAAAAAATCATCCGCATCACCCATACACACACGCATTCTTGTAAAGTCATAAAACAATCGTCACCCCCACCTATTTTTTGTTTTTCTATCGCTTTCGCTAACCATATGCGAACAAGGAGGAAAGTCATATCTCCTTTTAAAATATGACAAAGATCTCGCTTTTTGACCTTGACACCCCCCAATTCCTCTCTCTTGGGATGAATCATATCGGCCTACCACGACGCTTCTTACATTTTTATCAAAAGCGGTCCTATATAATCTCCGGGGGGGGGGTCCTCCCCTAGAGGATTATCACGCTCGATTCATTTTTCATCGTGCTGCACAGGACATACATACAGCCAGACGGTCCCCCCTCCTCAGCCATTTCCTTCCCACCACCCCCCACCCTCCCCCCATCCACATGTTGCACAGGAACTCACTGGCACACAGGAGGCGCTTTCACACCAAAAAGCCCATGAACTTTGAGTTCATGGTAGAGTCAGTTCCGGGTCCGAAGAACTTGTGAGCGGCCCACGAGTTTGCGTTCACACAGCATGAAAGCGGGCAGGGTAGCTTATTCAAATGAGACTGACGTATGTCAGGGGGGAGGAAAAAAACAGTACTACCCCGCCTGTCCAGCAAGTGGTGGTACCGGTAAAACCGAATGACAAACAAGCAGGGTGACGTTGAAAAACGCGACCTTGGACCCTCCATCGCCATTTGTTGTGATACAAGGCGGCATGTTGGAGCATTATCATCTTTTTCTCTTCCTTGTCATGTTGCACAAAGTTGTGGTTGCAACTATTAGAACGTCAAGGGAGAGGTTGATGACAACCATTCGGACCTGCCGTACCTCAGCAAGACGAGAAATGGGTGGGCAGAACTCGCTCACACCTCGTGGAAAGACGGTCAAATCTGCAAACACGAAGACGCTTACTCCTGCAAGCGCGAAGACGTGCACTGGTAAGGCTTAAACACACAATTATACGGAATTTATTTCACATTGGTAACTTGTAACATAATGTGATTAAAGTGAAGCGTGTTTCCGCGGCGTCGGTCATCTTGCCGTGACGCGCACTTTCATGAACTCGGCAATCGCTGGAAACTGGTGTTACCAGCCTAAGTTATCGTGCAATTCACGGCAAAATAGGGCTTGATGGCGATTTTCTGTTCACGCTAAATGTACGCTTCGTAATTCATAATATCGTTGGAGCTGGATGTATTGTTAGTCTGTCCACGTGTTTGTTTTTGCTTTAAAAAAAAAAAAAAAAAAAAAAAAAAAAAAAGTGTTGAAATGGCTTGCTTTCTTTGACAATGCACAAATGATAGGACAGACGTGCCGGGATTTAGGGAAAAGTTATTAATTTGGCAAGTGTTAGATTGCCACCTCAAGCTAGTGGTTTATTATAGGGCCACACATATAGGTGCATATTCCGCTATTTTAAGATATTCTGGTATCATGTCAATCACGAGGTTGTTGCACAAAAGTAATTAATGTAGAGATTAATTTAATAAATAAATTAATTTAATTTAATTTAATAGCATTCATTAATTTGTTGTGTTTCTGTTTCAGATTTGCCACTTCTACCGGTCTGGGTGTGTTCCGCGCAGGGTGTGGAAGA
Source organism: Festucalex cinctus (assembly GCF_051991245.1). NCBI lineage: Eukaryota > Metazoa > Chordata > Actinopteri > Syngnathiformes > Syngnathidae > Festucalex > Festucalex cinctus. Next base: position 4,236,350 of record NC_135411.1, read on the forward strand.
ACATCAGAACCTCTGACTGGTGGGACGCTGTAGTTTCAACCTACGATGATGGCAAATGGATGAAAGACTTTCGTGTTTCCAAGGACACATTCGAGTACCTCTGTTACCGTCTTGGACCCGAGCTGGAGAAGAGTGACACCAACTATCGTCTTTGTGTTCCACTGCGAAAGAGAGTTGCTGTAGCTCTGTGGAAACTTGCCACCAATAATGAGTATAGGAGCATCTCACATTTGTTTGGCATCGGCATTTCAACAGTGTGCCATTGTGTGCATAACTTCTGCACTGCGGTCGAGAAGGTGCTTTTGGCAGAGGTCATACGGTTGCCCTGCAAAAACAAATTAGAAGACATGGCAGCACATTTTCAGACAAAATGGGGGCTGCCACAGTGTGTGGGTGCGATAGATGGATCCCACATTCCCATTATTCGACCAGAAGAGTACCACACTGAATACTTTAACCGCAAAGGCTGGCACTCCATCATCCTGCAGGCTGTGGTGGATGCAAATGGGCTCTTTTGGAATGTTTTTGTTGGTGCTGCTGGGAGCCTGCATGATGCTAGAGTGCTCCGCTTGTCTGGGCTATGGGATCTGGTGGACAGAGGTTTGCTACACCCTCAAGAAACAAAAACCATACATGGACACAACGTTGGGTATTACCTGCTCGGTGATGCTGCCTATCCACTTAAGAGCTGACTGCTGAAGCCGTTCAATGACAACGGCAGGCTGACCATGCAGCAGTTAATTTACAACAACAAGACAAGCAGAGCCCGAATCACCGTGGAACACGCATTTGGTAGATTAAAGGGCAGGTGGCGATGTTTGTTAAATCGCAATGACTGTCAACTGGACAAAGCAAAGTCTATGGTCATAACTTGTTGTGTTTTACACAATTTGTGTGAACAGAACGGGGATGATTTTTTGGGAGAATGGGAGGACAGTGCTATTGTCCCGCAGCAGCCTGATGGTACTGAGTCTGCAGTAGTGGAAACTGAGGGGGTGCATGCCCGTGCAGCAATTCTGAAGTTTTTAAATACATCATTGTAAAGGAATTGTGTGTTTGCATTACTGTTTTTTTTTTTTTAAATAAAAAATATTAAAAAGAATTCATTGAGCGTAAGTTTTTATTTGTGTGAAAAAAAAAACCAAAACTCTGATATGAAATCGAAAGTATTTATTACTTTGGCATTTTGCTCATTGTGTCAACAAATCTGTTTAAGGCTGCCAGGAAGCCCATTTGGAAGTCTCTGTCATGCCTATGGTTTTGCTCAATCAGCTCACGTGCCAGCTGTTGATCTTCCGTGCGTTCCCGCCGTCTGATTTCAAGGTCTTCCTTGCGTTCCTGCCGTCTGAGCTCAAGGTCCTCCTTGTGCAACCTCACTTCTTCGAGAAACATCGCTCTCGTGGCCTCCCCGTTCTTTTCGTCAAATTCGCGCAGGTAATCCAAAAACAGGTGGTCTCGGTCCCGTTTGCGCTTAGCTGTAGGGATGTAAATGTACAATGAGTGAGTGACAAAAAAACAAGGTGCAGGTGCCCTTAAATTATTTATTATAAATTATGTGAATATAGGTTTAACGTATAATTGGATTTGAACCATCGCAATAATAGAAGGGCTGGGTATAATACTAATGTCCTAAATCAATGTGACTTTGATTCACAAGAGCTAAATTCCAAATTGATTCCAATACTTTTGATTCAATTCAAAAGATTAATATACATCAACCATCATTTCTCAAATATGAAGGACCTGATCAAAAAGGCCACAATCATTAAATTCCAAATGAAATTATGCAGAGGCAGTATCTGCTGACATGATTTGAGTTGACTTTTGTTCATGGCTGTAATGTGACTATAATCATTAGCAAGCATAACAATTTGTTATTCAATAATTGTAACTGAGAAAAATGCCACGGAGGAGGCGGGCCGTCCATTTTGTGAAGGTAAGAAATTTGAAACTTTTTTTTACTGGACATTTACCTGGACGGGAGAGCAAGGCAGAAGACTCAGGAACAGCTCTGCTGATTCTGCTCGTAGGCCGCGAATGTTCACTTACTTCATCATTTGAAGCTGTATCAACATCATGTACATCCAATGAGTAACAGTAAATAATTTCGATGAGCTTCAAGTTACATGACTTTGAACTTACTGGAAGTTGACAGAGGGGCGCAGTTTCCGCTTGTGGATGGACCATCCTCGCTTATCCCTTCCAACGCCTCGACTGAAACTGTCTCAACAGAGTCATGAAATGAGTAAGGGCACAGTGCAATGATTTAGGTGAGGGTAAAACACGCCACTCACATATATCCTTCCATTTTTCATTGCCACAGAACAGAATATGCCACACTACATTGCCAAATATGGCGGCATGTACAAGCTTTTTTAGGCAGCAATACACACTGGCGTATCCAACGAAGTAAAATTAATAGTGAGTGGTGTGTTGCTTTATTAGTTTTATATGGAGCTTTTGAAGTTACATGAAATGAAATGAAACATACCAGGACTGCTCAGGGAGACATCAGAAGGTAATGAAGAGCTCAGAGAAGGTCCCGCTGTAAGTCAGAGTACATCACAACAAAAGGTCAGTTTACACCGTTAGACGACATACCTTTTATAGCAACGGATATTTCACCGTGACCGTCAACTCCCCTGCCAGCGAAATTCTCGCGCGATTCATGGCAAAGTAGCGCTGGTATCGAGGTGAAGGTCACGGCAAAATATCCATTTCGAGTCATTCTTCTTACGTTTCCGTTTCCCTAGAACTATATACGAGCTGTTAGGTGATGAGACTAACAAGTTAAAACTCTTTAGTCGCGTTGTATACAGAGCCTTGGCTTAAGGGGAAAAAAAAACAAACGAAGTGGTTGTTTTGCTTTTAACCGTGCATATCATGCCTGGTTTCCACACGTCCTTTGCACAAAGCTTTCCAATTTCGTCATCACTGAAAGCAGGGCAATTTCGGCATTAGCTGCCTACAATACTCTTCATTTACTAGGTTAATTGATTTAGGAATGATTTCACAACATTACATAGGTTCGGAGCTGGATGCGTGACTTTGCCAAGCTTAAGCCATGCTACGCTAACAGCTTAGTGCTAGCGCGGTGTAAAAGCAATGTTGCGACCGCGCAGCGACCTAAACGAATATATAAATACAAAGTGTTCATGAGGCAATTCTGTCTTACCTTGGTGTGTTAGCGTGTCTGTTGGTGACGAATCCTCGCCCACTGCCGTGTCCTCGCACATGGCTTCCAGCATTGCAATTGCAGAGTCCTTAGTTTTACCGGTTGTACACCCCATCCGGTGGCCGAGAATGACGTCCAGTCTTTCGTACCATTTATTAATTTTGCGGTCATTTCCGCTTCGGTTGTTGTGGTCCTTGAGTTTTTTATAGTCCTGTTTGAGTTTCTTGAGTTTTTCCCTTACCTGCTTTTGTGTGTGGAAAATACTAAGCTCTGCTAGCTTCGCGGTTATCAATTGATAGACTTTATCGTTTCTTGTGGCACTTTCAAAGTGTCGTTGGGTCTCATCGTCCCCGTAAATGCTCAGGAGAGCCTGCACTTCTTCGTCCGTCCACCTATCGTTTTTTTTAAATCCTTCCATTGCCAAAACGTTTGGGGGGAAAAATCTTCGCGCTCTATAGCAGTGAAAAGTAAAAAAGAAATGGCGGCTTTACCGCGAAAAACTCACCTATCCAAAACACACCTCCTCGTCCAGTCAACCAATCATGACACACTTCACAACACGCCCCCACCTTGTGTAGTTCAGGGTACACCCAAATACCCTCCTCAGGCCTAGGAACTTAGGTAGTACCGTTTCAACCCCCCCAGACCCAGAACTGGTTTTGTGTGTGAACGCAAACTTTGGACAAACTCCCCCGGAACATAGGGAAGTTCCTTCATAAGTTCCTGTGGTGTGAAAGGGCCTAATATTGAGTCTGTGTATGTGCGCGCGCGCGTATGTTTTTTAACATCTGGAAGAAAAAAAAAAAAAAAAGCTCATCCGCATCACCCATACACACAAGCATTCTTCTAAAGTCATAAAACAATTGTCACCCCCACCTATTTTTTGTTTTTCTATCGCTTTCGCTAACCATATGCGAACAAGGAGGAAAGTCATATCTCCTTTTAAAATATGACAAAGATCTCGCTTTTTGACCTTGACACCCCCCAATTCCTCTCTCTTGGGATGAATCATATCGGCCTACCACGACGCTTCTTACATTTTTATCAAAAGCGGTCCTATATAATCTCCGGGGGGGGGTCCTCCCCTAGAGGATTATCACGCTCGATTCATTTTTCATCGTGCTGCACAGGACATACATACAGCCAGACGGTCCCCCCTCCTCAGCCATTTCCTTCCCACCACCCCCTACCCTCCCCCCATCCACATGTTGCACAGGAACTCACTGGCACACAGGCACACACCTCTTCATCTCTTTGAAATCCTAACCCTAACCCTAATTTTTATCGTTCCCTTTCATCCTACGTCATCCAAAAAGTCTTTGATCGTGACCTATTGACCTCCGATCCATCATTTTTATCGTTCCCTTTCATCCTACGTCATAACAGGCCTTTGATCGTGACCTCTTGACCTCCGATCGATCATTTTTATCGTATGTTTTTTAACATCTGGAACATCCTACGTCATCAAAGGACATCAAAGGACATCATAGCGAATAAGGCCATAAATCTAAATTTTGATCGCGACGGACAAAAAAGGCATTGCTTCTCTCTCTAATTAGTTAATAGGAAGTGACCCGGAAATGGCCTAAAATGAACAGGAAGTGACCCAGAAGGGTCGTCAAATCAACAGGAAGTGACACGATTTCAACGGAAAGTGACCTGAAATCAACAGGAAGTACCCGGAAGTGACCTGAAATCAACAGGAACTGACTTGTTTTCAACAGGAAGTGACCCAATTTGAACAGGAAGTTACCCAGAAATGGCCTAAAATCAATAGGAAGTAACCCAGAAGTGGCATCAAATGAACAGGAAGTGACACGATTTCAACAGAAAGTGACCTGATTTCAATAGGAAGTGACCCGGAAGTGACCTGAAATCAACAGGAACTGACTTGTTTTCAACAGGAAGTGACCCAATTTGAACAGGGAGTTACCCAGAAATGGCCTAAAATCAATAGGAAGTGACCCAGAAGTGGCATCAAATGAACAGGAAGTGACACGATTTCAACAGAAAGTGACCTGATTTCAATAGGAAGTGACCCGGAAATGGCCTAAAATGAACAGGAAGTGACCCAGAAGTTGCGTCAAATCAACAGGAAGTGACATGATTTCAACAGAAAGTGACCTGATTTCAATAGGAAGTGACCCGGAAGTGACCTGAAATCAACAGGAACTGACTTGTTTTCAACAGGAAGTGACCCAATTTGAACAGGAAGTTACCCAGAAATGGCCTAAAATCGATAGGAAGTGACCTGAGTTCAACAGGAAGTGACCCGAAAATTGCCTAAAATCAACAGGAAGTGACCCAAAAGTGGCATCAAATGAACAGGAAGTGACACGATTTCAACAGAAAGTGACCTGATTTCAATAGGAAGTGACCCGGAAGTGACCTGAAATCAACAGGAACTGACTTGTTTTCAACAGGAAGTGACCCAATTTGAACAGGGAGTTACCCAGAAATGGCCTAAAATCAACAGGAAGTGACCCAGAAGTGGCATCAAATGAACAGGAAGTGACACGATTTCAACAGGAAGTGACCTGATTTCTATAGGAAGTGACCCGGAAATGGCCTAAAATGAACAGGAAGTGACCCAGAAGTGGCGTCAAATCAACAGGAAGGGACACGATTTCAACAGAAAGTGACCTGATTTTAATAGGAAGTGACCTATCAATAGGAAGTATCCCAATTTCAACAGGAAGTGACCTGATTTCAACAGAAAGTGAACCTTACTCCAGTCCTCAATCTTTCCTCCATTGCTGATTCAATTTGTCACTCCTTACACCATTTAGCATGTTCAGGTCATTCCAGGTCATTGTATAGCATTCCAGGTCATTCAATATCATTCAATATTATTCATAATCATTCCACAGGTTTTTATTCACCCTTCCTGCATTCACCCGCAATTTCTCCAGAAATTGCATTTTCTAATATAACTTAGTTTTCATTTAATTGGGAATCTTCTGAACCATTTGTTTTTGTGGCAGATTTCAGTTGTTTTTAAATTTTGGGGAAAAATATTTCCTGTAGGAAATTAGAGCGATATGGTATTTACTTACTTAAGTTTCCATTTCACTTTTTTAGATGACACAACAGAGTCAAGATTGGCTTTTGTATTTTAGATTTTTTTTTCCAGTAATATCGACACAGCCCAACACCCCCCCCTTTATTATTGTTATTATTATTTATTTTTTTTAACTGAAATGAAGAGCTGCTGCTTGGAAGCTCCACCCCTGCATCCTCGTCACTCTCACCCTTGTCTTCATCTTCACTCTTTAAAGGGGCGAAGGTCGGTGGCAACTTGGTGACATCATCCTCAACCGCCTCCTCTTTGACACGAACGGGCTTTTCCTCCTCTTCGATGTAAGGATGTTCTTCCTCCTCTTTAACATGAGGAGGCTTCATGTCCTGTTGGTCAGGACGAAGATATTTCTCACCGACGTCTGCAGGACACAAGAAGACAAAACACATATTTGGTTTGGTTAAGTCAAATTTCAAGTAGGGCTGAACGATTATGGAAAATAATCTAATTGCGATTTTTTTTCACCCCAAAAAAATGCGATCGCGATATCATGCGATATCTGCGATTATTTTTTTCAAGGTCCATTTAAGTATTTTTTTTTCCCAAAAAAAAAGTTAATTATAATGAACAATATCTATTATATATTACAGGATCGTAAGATAAAGGCAAATTAAGCCTTTTAATATCAGTTTATTTCACCTAGTTACACTTTACCACTCAACATTCCCAGCTTTTCATGTGGCATGAAACATACATGTAAACACTATTTATAAATAAATACAGTATACATATTAAAAATAAATAAATAAAAATCTTGCCGATCTTCAGTCAGTAAACTCACACATCCTAAAGTGTAGACAAAATAAAGTTATACCTGCTTATAGGACATTACATCTCTGATTTGATTTCAATTTCTGTAGCAATCCTTGTGTTGTGGTGAGGCGGGTTGGGTTGTGTCCCATGGTCCGTGAAGGTAACACAGGACTTGTTATGGCAAGCTAACCGCGTTTGGAGCTGTTGTGCTCTGGCGTGGTTGCGCCCGACATGCAAGTTGTCATTAAAGAGTTGTTTTTGTTCGCCACTTGCCCCAGTAAGTTCACCAACGCTACAATACATGTACACTAAACGATGAGTAATGATGACCAATAGGGGTGTTAAAAAAAATCGATTCGGCGATATATCGCGATACTACATCGCGCGATTCTCGAATCGATTCAATAATCGGCAGAATTTTTTTTTTTTTAGGATTTACACCTTGAGCATGGAAGAATGTTATATGAACGGAACATTAAGCCTTAATATTTTATTTTAATGCTGTTCAAACATGAAACAGATTACAACCTCTATAAGACTGAAATTTCAGATAAATAAATAATACATTTTCATATAAATCTTACACTCTACAAGCTTACTGATTAGTATTTTCTAAATTTGAATGAAAAAAAATCGCAACAATCGACTTATAAATTCGTATCGGGATTAATCGGTATCGAATCGAATCGTGACCTGTGAATCGTGATACGAATCGAATCGTCAGGTACTAGGCAATTCACACCCCTAGTAGCTACATTATGCTAACGGAATGTGAACGGTACTACTGAATGGCGATAACATTCACGGCCATATCACACTAAGTAGTGAATGGGTCTATATGTTTTTCACAATCGTCAATTTCCATAAATGACAGCCCACCTTTCGGCTCATGCACAATGACGCTAGCCTGGGGGCGACATACACTAATAATGACTAGAATCAGGTTGACGTCCGTCGAGCGGGGTGACTACAATATGTAACTGCATATTAACATCGGAATGAGGTCCAATTGACTGACGTAATTTGCACATCGTTTTGGAGTATAGCACAGGACTGGACTTCGACCGACTAAAGCAATATGATCTGCACGTCCCGTGGACATCAATTGTTTAGTGGGGATCGAGAGTCTCATTCCGTGAAGTGGCCAGCTTTGTATAACATTAGAAAAACTTCTTACCTCTGAAAACATCGTTTCATTGGATATGAAGAGCCCAGTCTTCAGTATTGAGGTCGTGCACGTACGAGTGCGCGCAGCGTGTACGAGCGTGCAGTTTGTTTTCGGCCACAGGTGGCAGTAGAGATTTGAAATTTTAAATCTTACATTGAGCTGCTTTAATAATATTTAATATTAGGGCTGCACGAAATTGGAAAAACATGCGATATACTCGCTGAACATAGCGATATCGATATTATTGCGATATTGAACATTTACCTAAAGAAATTACATTTTTATTACCTAATGAAAGAAAAACATTTTTCATGGGGCAAAATAAGCAACCTTCATGTAATCTTAGTTCATTAATTGGAATTATGACTTGATAATTTTCAACTATTGAATAGCGATGCACATTTTAGTTAGCATCTGACTGGTCAAATTCATATAAAAAGCATGACATTCCATATAAAACTTATTGCGTGCCTTTGCGATATGATTATTGCAAGGGCCAATACCGCGATATCGATATTTTTTCGAGATATTGTGCAGCCCTATTTAATATTACAATTTACAATAAAAATACCCCCCAAAAAATTCTCCTATAGATAGATATGAATTAGGAGAGTACCGGCACTTATTTTTTAAAACACTGGCAGTAATCATAACAAAACAATGTGATTGTATTATTTAAAAAAAAATATGTGGGAAACGGGTATGTATACAGACAAAAAAAAAATCATTTAGTATTATACCACCGTTTTAATACAACAGCATCGTGGACCAAAGTGTTCTTCAACTCACATACATCTTGTCAGAGACATTGGTATGACTGTCTGATGATTGTAAAACCGTCCTCTGAAATAAAGTTGAATTGAATTACTGTGTACAGTAATGAGGACTGCAGTGATTTTTTTTTTTTTAACGCTATATAGTAGTGCTACGCAAGGAAGAGTAATAAGTGTACAAACCTGCTGCGTGTAGCACAATTCGAGGCTGCTCGCAAACGTCGTCCAGCGGTTGAAAATGTTGCTCGTTCTCTTCTTTGACTCCAAAGAGTTCCTCCTCGTCCTTTGGTGTCGTTCTCGCAGACATTTTGGCACAATAATGCCAACAAAGTCACACTTGGTCTCTTCCTGACCACGTGTTATGTGCTTCTCTTTGTTAGCGGCGAGCGAGCTAAGCTAAGCTAAGCTAAACTAAAACTAAGCTAACCGAGACGAGTTTATACACACGCCGACATTTAATAAATGGTGTCGCAGACCTTCAAAATGGTGATGGGAGTCCTGTGTGTTCAGTTCAATACCGAATCAGAAAGAATGATTTAGCAGAGGATGTCTGATTCAACGCGATGTGGCCGCCCGCCAGTGCAGTGAGCACGTAAAGAAACGAACGTAGACGTGCGGCGGAAGTCAGGGGCAGGACACGCCCCCGCTGCGTTACGATTGGCTGCAGGAAATTGTCCGGAGGCTTCAGAGAAAGCATTGTCATCAAGTCATCGGCAGATGTCGCCATTTTTGCTGCAGTTCGAAAGTCTCATTCCCTTTTTCAATGTTTTGTTCCCGATATAATCGTAAAGTTTAAATGCCCGTTTAAATTGGACTTATTCAAAAGAGCTGAAGTTTATTGTGGTGAATGTCTAGTTTAAAAATTTGCCATCAAAGTTGAACAAGCATTTTGAAGTAAACTGAATGTTTATTATCAGGGATGAGTTTAATTTGTTGTAATAGCTTATAATGTACCGGCCCGAGCTATGAATAAATGTTTGATAGCGTATCTGATATAAAGTAAAGAAAAAAGAAAAGTAAAGAAAGTAGTATACTTCCCAATTAATTGTAAATTGACAGATTTTTTTTTCCACTTTGTACAGCCATTCCTTTTTTAGTTTATTATATTGAACATAAATATTCGTGTTTAACACATTATTAACACACATTATTCTTGGGCCTTTAAATTGATATTAACACAGAATTTTTAAAAAGGTAATAAACTGAAATGATAATGATCTTACTAGAAAAATACGAGATGCAAAATGCATTAGGGCATCATAAGTCCCACGGTAACAGGTTGTATTATTTACAGTTTCGGTTCGGCCCGTCTGTGTTCCGTTCGGTCGCTTTCACACAGCACTTTTTTTTTTTTTGGTACCCCTTCATGGGTTGCTAATCCAATATGGCGGCGTCCATGGTTATCTCGTCATATCCTTCCAGCGACGCTGTAGCCAATCATATTGCAGCGGGGCGGGTACAGCCTCAGAACAGCTACCAGCTAGCATGCTACATCACACCAAAATCCGGAAAGGGTGGGGGGGGGGGTGCCTTTTGGCGGGGCGTTTGCAATTTATGCAATGGACTTTGGAACTGTTTTTGTTCACCAAGGGACGTCGCTATTGCGTCTTCTAATCCAACGCAAGATTTGTGACATCAAACGAACGTCGGAATTCCAACTGGCTGGAAATCGTTTTGGTCATGACTGAATTGTGCGTTTTGTTTCAAACGGGATCTTGGTTTAAACGCAATATTCGATGTTAGCATAGCACGACTTTAGTTTTGTAAAACTCGTAGGCAGGGAAATCCCGCTCAAAATAAAGGTGGGACGTCATCTTGTCCGTTTCATTTGACATCCAGTGTGGTGGTGTTGAGAGAGCGTGAATGAAGAGATGAGGTGCATACTTTGAGAATAAAGTAGGTAAATATAAGTAGGTAAGTATAAAAAGCAAAAAAAAAATATATATATATAAGATGTAGGGAAGTGAATAAGTAAATATAACTATAAATAAAATAACAGAAAATACAGAAGGCACCATAAAACACTGAAATGATGCGAAGTTTCATGCTGAGTCAAGACCAAAGAATAAAGATGTCTGGCAAAAATGATCCGAAATGTTATCCATATCGTACAGCCCTAAATCCAAAAAGCAAATGAAGGCAACTGCTAGCTAATCTCAGATAGAAGGGGCTGGGTCACAGTCATTCCGCCGCTTTTGCAGTTGTCACAATGCCACTGTTCAACCTGAACAACATTAGATTTAGGTTGATGAAGTGTGCTCCCCCAAAAAAGGTAATGCCCCCCCTGCACTCTCTTTCTGGTGACAGGTCTGGCTCTTTAGTTAAGAAAATGAAATGAAAATGCGAGTAAGCTGTCCTGGCTCAAACCTTCAAAAAACAAAAAAAAAACTAAAACTGATCACCGTCAGATTCTCAGGTGGATGTGCAGGCTGATACAGCACGGACGTCATAAATTAACTGGGCTGCTCATGCTGTAGTGAAAAGTGAAGCTGGCGGCGGCCATCTTGTGTTGCCAAACCTACAGTAAGTTGACTTTTCAGCAGCATTTTTTCCACGTTATTTTCTTCCTCTACAGCGAAAATACCACTGTGACGTACGGTTCGACCATTAAGTATAAAATAACTGTGGGAAATGGGCGGCACGGTAGTCGAGTGGTTAGCACGTCCGCTTCCCAGTTCTGAGGTCTCCGGTTCGAGTCCAAGCTCGGACCTTCCTGGGTGGAGTTTGCATGTTCTCCCCGTGCCCGCGTGGGTCTTCTCCGGGTACTCCGGTCTCCTCCCACATTCCAAAGACATGCATGGCAGGTTAATTGGGCGCTCCGAATTGTCCCTAGGTGTGCGTGAGTGTGGATGGTTGTTCGTCTCTATGTGCCCTGCGATTGGTTGGCAACCAGTCCAGGGTGTCCCCTGCCTACTGCCCAGAGCCAGCTGAGATAGGCGCCAGCAGCCCCCGTGACCCTTGTGAGGAATAAGCGGTCAAGAAAATGGATGGATGGATGGATAACTGTGGGAAATGCTCTAAATGTAAATATTTTGTGGTTGGTCTAATAATTTGAGTAGGGGTCGTGTTTGTGTTTGGTCTAATAAGTTGTGCACGCTCTGGGAGGGGGGGCACTACCAGAAATCCTGCCTAGGGTGCCAAGTTGCTTAGGAACGCCACTGGTCACGACCCACAGCTCGAGACCATAAGTGAGGGTCGGAACGTAGGTCGACTGGTAAATCGAGAGCTTCTCCTTTTGGCTCAGCTCTTTCGTCACCACGACGGACCAATACAGAGTCCGCATTACTGCAGACGCTGCACCGATCCACCTGTCGATCTCCCGTTCCATCATGCCCTTACTCGTGAACAAGACCCCAAGATACTTGAACTCCTCCACTTGGGGGAGGATCTCATCCCCGACCCGGAGAGGACACGCCACCCTTTTCCGATTGAGGACCATGGTCTCGGATTTGGAGGTGCGGATCCTCATCCCAACCGCTTCACACTCGGCTGCGAACCGCTCCAGTGAGAGTTGGAGATCCCGGCCTGAAGAAGCCAACAGCACCACATCATCTGCAAAGAGCAGAGATGCAATGCTGAGGCCACCAAACCGGATCCCCTCCACGCCTCGGCTGCGCCTAGAAATTCTGTCCATAAAAGTTATGAACAGAATCGGTGACAAAGGGCAACCTTGGCGGAGTCCAACCCTCACAGGAAACGAATCCGACTTACTGCCGGCAATGCGGACCAAACTCTGGCAACGGTCGTACAGGGACCGAACAGCCCGTATCAAGGGGCCCGGCACCCCGTACTCCCGAAGCACTCCCCACAGGAATCCCCGAGGGACACGGTCGAACGCCTTCTCCAAATCCACAAAACACATGTGGACTGGTTGAGCGAACTCCCACGCACCCTCAAGGATCCTGCTGAGGGTGTAGAGCTGGTCCACTGTTCCACGGCCAGGACGAAAACCGCACCGCTCCTCCTGAATCCGAGATTCGACTTCCCGAGGGACCCTCCTCTCCAGTACCCCTGAATAGACCTTACCAGGGAGGCTGAGGAGTGTGATCCCTCTATAGTTGGAACACACCCTCCGGTCCCCCTTCTTAAAAAGGGGGACCACCACCCCGGTCTGCCAATCCAGAGGCACTGTTTTCACCATAATTTATATTAGAATATTAGAGATGAAAACACAAATTTCAGAAAACGGGTTGCTCATTGGTTGAATTGATTTTTGATTATTAAAAGTTAACATTTGCCCCCCCCCCCCCCCCCCCCCACAAAAAAAAAAAAAAAGTACTGGGAATATATAGAAATATGGTTGACGAATTGTAACTTGTTCAACCATTTTTCATTGTGCAAAAAAATAAATATGCAAAAAAAAAAATGCAAAAATGTTGCGGAGTCAAGGTGTGAGACGAGGGTCAACACAGCATACATTTTGATCAACATGACATAAGCAACTAATATTGTAGGAAACAAGAGAAAATTGTACATATTCATTTGCATACAGCCTTAGAAAAAAAAAAAAAAAAGACCTTTAACAATTTTTTTTATCATTATCTGTAAATTTCAGCTTCTTAGCTCAATAGGTTCCAGGCCATGTGACCTATTGACCCCAAACCAATGCTGCATCATAGTGCCATGTCTGATAGATGATGCACACCTTTTATTTTATTTTATTGTTTTCATTTTAGACTTCCACTTATTTTCTGCTTAATAGCTTCTAGGTCATATGACCTATTGACCCCAAATTAGTTCTGCCTCAAAGTGGCATGTCTGCTCGATGACACACACATATTTTTTTCTCAATTTCAACATTTCCTTCATTTTAAATTACCGTTGACTTAATACTGTACATATCAATGTTATTGCTCAATATCACCCCACAAGAGTGCATTCCCAGTGAAATTTAAATTGGTTAAATTAAATTGTGAAACATTTTTTAAACTGTTAATAATAAAATAATAATAATAATAAAACCACGCATACTTTAAACTGCGTTTGAATTCAATTTTATTTTTGAAAACCGATCTTTTATTTTGAAAACCCAATGTTGTTCTCGGTCACATTCTCCGCGCCAGCGTCTCTTCGAGCACACTACCGTAAATCCTAGAAAAGGGCGAACAGAAAAAAATGAACTGACTTGACCGCGTAAAAACAAAAGACGGCCTACTTGACCGCGTAAAAAGAAAAGGCGGCTAGCTTTGCCTCAGTTGTTGCTCTGCTAAATCCAATTCTTATCGACTGAGAAATGTACCAAACCGACTGAAGAAAAAAACTGTGTAACAAAGTGCCCCGGTGAAGATTCCTTTCAAAATAAATTCGGACATATGGTTGAAAAGTGTCGATGAAACAAGTGACAAACCTGCTCTGTTCAACACAACTCGAGGCTGCTTGTAAACGGCGTCCAGCAGTTGACGTTGTCGCTCGTTGTCCTCCTGTGCTCCACAAAGCTCCTCTTCGTACTTGACTTTCGCCATTGTGAACATCTTCACACGATATTCACGACACTTTACGCTCACGATTGACGTCTGCTGAGCCAATTTGTCGATAGCAAACGCGTCTCGTTTTTTGGCGCCTAGCAAGCTAAGCTAAGCTAAGCTAAGCTAAGCTAAGCTAAGCTAAGCTAAGCTAAGCCAAGGCAAAATAAAGAGGGCCGAGAGATACGACTGAACCAGACACGAAACGTAGCAATTATGACTTCAATAAAGTAGTGACGGGGCAAAGTGTCGATGTGTCAGTTCGTTCCGTACGAATTCGTGTTGAATTATTTTTATCGTGAAGCCGAGCGTAAACGCGTCGTGCCTGGAATGGAGTCGCTCTTCTGCTACCACGTGAAATCTACGGCAATTACAGTTGGACAAATCTCATGTCACGAAAATGTTAATATTTAATTTTACTTAAAAAAATAATTTAAAAAAATGCTCATAAAATTATACGTTTAATTCTAGATTCATTTGGATAATAAAAATAAATAGACCTTTAAACTGCACTCGGACGAATAAGAAGAAACATGTTTACTTCCTGTACATACGAGTAGCCCAGTTTATTTTTTCTTTTTTAAAATCTCTATTCACTCAATCAGTATACAAAATATTGGGGGGGGGAATAATACAATCATTGTATACACTATAAACAATTAGAACATAGAACACGCCAGGAAAGTTAAAACATACAAAAGCTAAACCAAATAAAATCAATAGTATAACTGAAAGAAAAGAAAATAGTTTGATACAAAATCATATAAATAAATGATAAGTTTGCAATAGTTATATGTTTTTACAGCTTTTGGACACAGACAACCAGACAATGACAAAAAATAATTTCTCATGGATACAAAAAAAAAATCAATAAAGGATTGTTTCTTATGTGTAAATTTAGACTTATGAATGTAAAACTTCGCTAGAATAATCATAAGATTTATCAAATGAAACTGTATATAGACATTATTATCAAATTCAAATATACCAAAATAAGACATGCTTCCAAAGTAAGGAGAAATCTGGATAAATGTGGATTATAATGAATTGTGATAATGTACCCCAGAATTATTAGTAGCACAGTTTTTTTAAACATCCTTGCTGTTTTACCTCAGACTGTAAATCTGTAAATCCACCCAAGAGTCTCTGGTCTTTTTTTTTTTTTTTTTTTTTAAGCTTTGAGCCAGGAAAAGTTCTAGTCGAGTGCCGGCAAATTCTATGCACTATTGACTACACTTTTTCTTTTCTTGCTCGGCCGAATATCGCTGCCAAAAGTCAGGTGAGTTTTATCCGTAATTGACCTTTCGCAAACTCCGCCCCCCCCAAACGAGCATTGACCAATCACACATTTAGCAACCGTTGCTATGTAAGCATAGTCCGTCAAGCTTGGTGCCTCCGACAGCACAAGCCGTGACGGGAAGACTTACACCGGCGTGTATTAGTGATTTCTTTTGGAGCAATACCAGTGCAATATCCTCCAGATCGAGGCAAAAAGGTTTACAATATGCAGTGGAGGGTTATAGTCATAATATTAAATTAGCCAGCGAAGGGGAAACATACAGGACGCACGCTAAATCTGAGAAAACCCCATGACCTATACTTCAGATGCAACCAGCACAGCATTATGGACCAGTCGTGCTCTTGTACTGCCGGGTAAGTTTTCTTACTTATATTAGTCTAGTATTGTTAAAATATGAGGATTACTGTTAGGTCAGCAAGTTAGCTAAACCTCGGTGTTTATAGCTAGCTAAACATTAGTGTTTTTTGTTTTTTTTTTGTCTTTGAAAGCATCAGATCAGTCATTGTTATTCTTTGTCCATCATAAAAAAAATATTTATGTCACTCTAGCCATGGATGTAGTTCAGGTTATATGGCTGGTTGGGATACTCCGGAGACGGGTGTCCGTTCACAAAATGCTGCATGAAAAATGAAAACAAGATAAGCTCGGGGCACTTATTAGGACGCTTAAGTTTGCCAAACTTGACGAAGCTTTGTGTTAACGTTAGCTCGCAACATTTAGACGAATGCAAAAGCTAACAGAAGACATTAAACTAACATTAACCACTGACTGAACAAGCTTAACTTAGATGGCAATGACATTCTAGTAATATATTTTATTCATTAATAGTAACTACAATAACTTTGATATCGTTTTGTTATTGCCCCGAAAGCAAACTACACTACAGCTAGCTAGTTAGCCCGATAGAGTTAGCATAGTCTTACCTTAGCACAGTCCGATTTACATACTCCGTAGGCACACCGCTTCATCATTTTGGAGGTCCGGAGCTTGTTAATGGTTGTCACTCTTCTTCCGTAAAGTTTTATGGTGGTTAGCAGTCTCGTAAGCCATCAAATAAAATCAATCAGACTATGGACGTCATCGAGAGCTGAGTAAAGCTTGACGGACTAGCAACAGTAACTAAGGGGGGCGGAGCTAATGCGAAAGGTCAATTGCAGTTTCAAAACAACATTGAAAACATTTTCAGTCTTTCAACCAATGCCTCGGGAAAACAATGCCAAAATGCCATTTTTGAAACTTGGCTGGTGACCGTTTTGAATCTCTGAAAGTTTGTGGGTGAAACTGTAAAAAAAAAAAAAAAAAAAAAGTTGTCATTTTGAATGATTTTATATACTTTTTGGAGATTCAAACCCACTTTTCAGGTTTGGAAATATTTTTTCAACGTTTTGAGAACGTTCAGAGTTTACAGGTTTCAAAAACGGGAAACAAATAAATGCCTCGGGAGAACAATGCCAAAATGCCATTTTTGAAACTTGGCTGGTGACCATTTTGAACCTCTGAAAATTTGTGGGTGAAACACTGTAAAATCATACTTTAAAAAAATGTCTGTCTTTTCTAAGCATTTTTTTATTTTTATTTTACAGCTTTTTCTGTGATTTTTTAGTCATTCAAAAATATTTTTGGAGATTCGAAACATTTTTTCAGTCATTCAAAAATGTTTTCGGAGATTCAAACCGAAGTTACGAGGTATTGGCAGGATTCTGATTCCAAACTTTTACCCTTGACTTCTCATTTCAAAACGAGTAATCCATCTTGTTCGGTGAGACGAATAAACATTTGGTTTCCCCGTCATAACAGCCCTCTGAGATAAACCCTGAGGACTGCAACAAAACTGAGTTTTGACACCCCTGAGCTAGTCTAACAGCACAACAACCTCCCAAAATCCCCACTTAACTGGCATTGCTGCTTGAAAGCGCCATCTTTTCTGTCATATGTGTGCACGTAAGGACCCAATATTATTTGTTGAACAGTTGTGATTCTTTCATAAACAATGAATTAAACAAGTTTCCTCCTGTAAACGTCATGTAACATATCATTTATACGCCCTTAAGGCAAGTTGGAAAATGTCCGAAGTCCTCTTGTTTTTAACGAATTTAAATCACCATAAATCATGCTGTCCATGGAACTGAGTGATTTAAAAAAAAAAGGGGTCCTCAAAGTGGACATACCGTCCACCCACTGACGAGATGGTAGGAGCAAGATGGCCGCCCTGTCGCTTCAACGGCTTGCACGGGCGTGTAAGGGCTATCTGCTATCCAGTCATATACAGTATACAGGTTTTTAAACATTTTTTTTTTAAACTCAACAAGTGAGTCACATCCTTTCAGGGCAATTCCCAAATGATTCCACAAATTAACACCTAACAGATACACACCTTTGCTTAATATTTGTTCTTGTTTTTTTTGTTTTTTTTATAGACATGTGCACCCCTTATATCATAAGGACTGTGTCTAATTTGGTGCTAATTTAAACTCAACCAAGTCATAAAATTTCATTGTATTTAATAAATAATGGATGTGTTGATTCAGTATATTTTGATTAATTAATAATTCTTATAGCTCTCTTTTGCAATTTGAATACAGAGTTGGTGTTTGTTTTATTTGCTACTCTGTCGTGGTGCCCCCTGCAGTCTACTCTGTGTACCTCAATGGGCCAAATTTGGCATTGACTCGCGATCAGTTGCGTTAATTTTTTGACACACTAATTTGTGCATAATTAATTAACCTAAAATAATGTGTTCAACAACAGCCTTTTAATATGTATATAAGGCAAACTACATATGAACGGACATTTACATGTACAGATGACAGATTATAGCCGTCAGTTATAATCTGCAGCCACTTGTCAGGTTGATGTTACGTTTTCAAAACAAATTCATTTTCAAAATAGACACGTACAACACACAATACAAGTACACAGATCAATCATTCATTCATTTCGCGGTAGACATTTCTGCACCATTTTAAACGTCAATTCCTAAATGAGATCATATCAAGCTTCATTCATCAACCGCTTTTCTCACCAGCACACTTGTGCCTCTCAGCGTTGCCCTTTGTTGGGAATCTTTGACCACAAACTGAGCAAGAAAATGGTTTCTTATCAGTGTGGGTCTTTGTGTGTCTTTTTAACGTTTCATTAACAGTACATTTTTTACCACAAACTGAGCAAGCAAAAGGCTTCTCTCCAGTGTGGGCTCTTGTGTGGATTTTTAAGTATCCCTTGGAAGAAAAATTTTGACCACAAACTGAGCAAGCAAAGGGCTTCTCTCCAGTGTGGGTTCTTGTGTGTGTTTTTAAGTATCCCTTGGAAGAAAAAGTTTGACCACAAACTGAGCAAGCAAAGGGCTTCTCTCCAGTGTGGGTTCTTGTGTGTGTTTTTAAGTATCCCTTGGAAGAAAAAGTTTGACCACAAACTGAGCAAGCAAAGGGCTTCTCTCCAGTGTGGGTTCTTGTGTGTATTTTTAAGTGTACCCTCTGAGCAAATTTTCGACCACAAATTGTGCAAGCAAAGTGCTTCTCTCCCGTGTGGATTCGCGTGTGCGTTGTTAAACTTCCCCTCTGAGAGAAACTTCGACCACAAACTGAGCACGCAAAGGGCTTCTCTCCAGTGTGGGTTCTTGTGTGTGTTTTTAAGTATCCCTTGGAAGAAAAAGTTTGACCACAAACTGAGCACGCAAAGGGCTTCTCTCCAGTGTGGGTTCTTGTGTGTGTTTTTAAGTGAACCTTGTGAGCAAATTTTCGACCACAAACTGAGCAAGCAAAAGGCTTCTCTCCAGTGTGGGTTCTTGTGTGTCTTTTTAAGTCTCCCTTGGAAGAAAAATTTTGACCACAAACTGAGCAAGCAAAAGGCTTCTCTCCAGTGTGGGTTCGTGTGTGTGTTTTTAAGTGTTCCCTCTGAGCAAAATTTTGACCACAAACTGAGCAAGCAAAAGGCTTCTCTCCGGTGTGGGTTCTCGTGTGCGTTGATAAAGTTTCCTTCCTAGAGAAACTTCGACCACAAACTGTGCAAGTAAAGGGTTTATGACCAGTGTGGCCCATCGCGTGTCTTCTCAATTGAGACTTGGAACCAAAGGTTTTTCCACACTGAGAACATTTCCACCGTTTGTCATCAGTGTGACATGTCACATCATCGTCACACTGTTCATCGTCAGCAGTGTGAGCAGCGTGTGACGCGTCTTCACCATCTGACATAAGAGCTAACCGGCTGTCATCATTTGTCATTTGTTGTCTGCTTGGAGACTCCGCCCCTTTGTTCTCTTCATATTGACGTTCATCTTCAGTCTTCAAATGGACACCAGTCACGGGCAACTCTGTGAAGTGCTCCTCCTCTTCAATGTATGGTGGCAGCTGCTCCTCTTTTTTGATGTTGGGAGGCTGTTGCCGCTTCTCTTCTTTAACTTGAAGAGGCTCCAAGTCCTCCTCCTGTTTCACGCCAGGGAACTCTGGCTCCTGCCGCTCAGGAAAAATACATTTTTCACCGACATCTGCGAGACACAAGATACACATGGTTTGGTAAAGTTAATTTATTGTGATGTTATGTATTTTATATTGAAGTTTATCACATGGGCCACATGAGTGAATGAATAACAATCTATACACAAGTATTTTTTTTAAACTTTTAAACATTTTTTTTTAAACTCAACAAGTGAGTCACATCCTTTCAGGGCAATTCCCAAATGATTCCACAAATTAACACCTAACAGATACACACCTTTGCTTAATATTTGTTCTTGTTTTTTTGTTTTGTTTTTATAGACATGTGCACCGCTTATATCATAAGGACTGTGTCTAATTTGGTGCTAATTTAAACTCAACCAAGTCATAAAATTTCATTGTATTTAATAAATAATGGATGTGTTGATTCAGTATATTTTGATTAATTAATAATTCTTATAGCTCTCTTTTGCAATTTGAATACAGAGTTGGTGTTTGTTTTATTTGCATTTGCCCAGATTTTCACACAATAGGTCAGATATTGTAAGAATAATGAACTGTATAATGTATATAATGAGTTCATGTTCAGGACATCCTTAGTTTTATAGAGTATCCCTATGATTTTTCACATTTTCCTTTTAACAATTTCTATGTGTGGCTTCCAAAATAATTTATCATCAATAACTACTACAAGGAATTTGTTTTCATACGCCCTTTCTATTTCAATTGAATTAACTTGGGCTGGGTTCAAAATATTGATATATCGATATCATATAGATACGCCTTTTCATATCCCAATATCGATACATAAAGCCATGTATAGATATATCGACCCCGCCCCCAACACACACACAACACATTCAACACACACAAACAAATGCTTCCGAGCCCGTGTCACTTACACGGTGGAAGCCAGTATCGATCATCTCCCCACCCACCCCATCCCCTCAACCACCATTGGAACATTTGCACAAAAAACAATGTGAATGAGTGTCAGTGTTTTTTGTTACTTTTTTTTTTTTTTTAACATAGCCTGTACTGTGGTTGTAATTGATTTAATTATTTATTGTTTTTATAAGGCCATGTTAAATAAAACAGTATTAATGTAACTGCAATTGATTCAATTCTTAATGTAAATATTAATATTTTTACTAATGCATTAAATTACAGCAAGAAGTTTCTACTATTTGCAGCACTGGTACTTTTGACTGTCTAAAATAGGTGCTGCATGAATTCCTCAAATGAATCAAAAATCGTTGTGAATCATTAATCGAATCGAATCGATCCTGGAAATTTGAATCGATACCCAGCCCTAGAATTCACCATAAATTCATCCATCCATCCATCCATCTTCCTCCGCTTATCCGAGGTCAGGTCGCGGGGGCGACAGCTTTAGGAGGGAAACCCAGACCTCCCTCTCCCCAGCCACTTCAACCAGCTCCTCCGGCGGGATCCAAAGGCGTTCCCAGGCCAGCCGGGAGACATAGTCTCGCCAGCGTGTCCTGGGTCGTGCCCGGGGCCTCCCGCCGGTGGGACATGCCCGGAAGACCTCCCCAGGGAGGCGTCCAGAAGGCATCCGAACCAGATGCCCGAGCCACCTCAGCTGGCTCCTCTCAACGCGGAGGAGCAGCGGCTTGACTCCGAGTCCCTCCCGGATGACCGAGCTTCTCACCCTATCTCTAAGGGAGAGCCCGGACACCCTGCAGAGGAAACTCATTTCGGCCGCTTGTATCCGGGATCTCGTTCTTTTGGTCACGACCAGTGGCGCTCCTGCCATTAGGCAGATTAGGCAGATGCTAGGGGCGCTCGTGAGCAAAAGGACGACAGGGAAAGGAGAATTTATTATTTTTTTTTACTTTTATCAGTCACGTAAACGTGCGCCTTCTGTTCAAGTAAAGCATGGCTTGCCAGCCAACCACATACATCCTTTCAAATTTGGCTTTGATTGACATCTACGGCTCGCCAATGGTAATCGGGATTGGGGGGGGTGACGCGCGCTCCGGAGACGCGCATTAGCCAAATCTACTTCCGCGTTAGATAGTGGTGCACGTTCGCCGGCCGGCACTGACCCAATGACTGAGCAGTGAGCAAACGCCAAACCTCGATCCAGGATGACACAGTTGACATGGTTGGGAATCCTGCGTTCACTGGTCCACTAAACAACGTTCACAAGTGAGTGGCAAACTTTTGTTTTGATTAGTCAAGCCACACAGCACGGACAAATTGTAGCAATACACAGTATGCGGTTAACAGACCCACGCAGTCACACATACACAACAAATACTTTGGAGCATAAAATTATTTATCACTAAAGCATAGTTGCAGTACAATGTAAGTTGAATTCTCTTTTCTTTTTTTTTTTATTGCCAAGTTTGTCACGGTTGATGACTGTCACTAAGTTATAATAATAATAATAATAATAATAATAATAATAATAATAAACAGCACTTTACACATCCTTATGGATTGATATTTTTCACTGAACCCATATGTCATTTCTGTATATTATCGACATATCTCAACTCAATCTTTTTTTTATAAAGCACTTTAAAACATCCATTGCTGCATACAAAGTGCATGGAATAGAAATCAGTCTCGCAGTGGACACGAGTGAAAGAAAATAACACAAAATAAAATTAATTATAGTAAATATAAGTAGGTAAGTATAAAAGCAAAAATAAAAAATAAAAAAAATATATAAGATGTAGGGAAGTGAATAAGTAAATATAACTATAAATAAAATAACACAAAATGCAGAAGGCACCATAAAACACTGGAATGATGCGAAGTTTCATGCTGAGTCAAAGACCAAAGAATAAAGATGTCTGGCAAAAATGATCCGAAATTTTATCCATATCGTACAGCCCTAAATCCAAAAAGCAAATGAAGGCAACTGCTAGCTAATCTCAGATAGAAGGGGCTGGGTCACAGTCATTCCGCCGCTTTTGCAGTTGTCACAATGCCACTGTTCAACCTGAACAACATTAGATTTAGGTTGATGAAGTGTGCTCCCCCAAAAAAGGTAATGCCCCCCCTGCACTCTCTTTCTGGTGACAGGTCTGGCTCTTTAGTTAAGAAAATGAAATGAAAATGCGAGTAAGCTGTCCTGGCTCAAACCTTCAAAAAAAATAAATAAATAAATAAATAAATAAAATAAAATAAAAATAAAAAAAGGAAAAAAAAAACTGATCACGGTCAGATTCTCAGGTGGATGTGCAGGCTGATACAGCACGGACGTCATAAATTAACTGGGCTGCTCATGCTGTAGCGAAAAGTGAAGCTGGCGGCGGCCATCTTGTGTTGCCAAACCTACAGTAAGTTGACTTTTCAGCAGCATTTTTTCCACGTTATTTTCTTCCTCTACAGCGAAAATATCTGAATCTCAGCGGCATTGTAATCATCAATCCGTCATTCGTCATGCATCAGCGTCATTGACGGGCTGATGGACAGCGAGGAACATATCCAAGTAAAATGCACAAATGAATTAGTTCTGGAACACTCTTTCTGGGTGATTCTTTTCAACAAATTCCGAAACTTTCTGGAAACTTCAGGCCCGTCTCGTCACAATTAAAAAACCTACTGTGCCTTCATCAATCGCCAATTGTTTGAATTTCTGCACAAATTCGTCGGCCGTTTGTTCATACAGTTACGTAAAACTACCTGAACACCTCATGGTGGGGCGAATGACGAAGACGCTACATAGACACATACTGTATCGATTATATTATCGACGTATTGACACACATCTATTATCTATTTTACACACAGTGACACATTTATTGACGAATTTGACGTCTGTCATTGGGATAGGTTAATTGACGGTGTGACGGATTGATGATTACATTGACGGAAGGAAACTTACTTCCGTCAATAGTTCATTCGTCCTTTTTTTTAAGTTAGCCATCAATCGCCAATCGACAAAACGGACGCCCGCCGTTGACGGACCTTCCTTCAATGTTGACGAAACGCCCATCACGTCAATCATTTCAGAGATGACACTGTTCAACAGCAAATTTGAATCCCAGATGGCTTTGTGTGTCTGAAGGTATTCTCGACGCTGATTTGCGGAAAATTGCAAGGCAACACAAGGTGGAAAGAAAAAGGTTTCTCACCAGCGTGTTTTCTTGTGTGTATTGTTAAAGCTGACCTGTGAGTGAAGCTTTTGCCACAATCTGAGCAAGAAAAAGGTTTCTCGCCAGTGTGTGTTCTTGTATGTGTCGTTAAGTCTGACTTCCAAAAGAAGCTTTTGCCACAATCTAAACAAGCAAAAGGTTTTTCCCCAGTGTGTATTCTTGTATGTGTTGTTAAATTTGACTTCGAAGAGAAGCTTTTGCCACAATCTGAGCAAGAAAAAGGTTTTTCCCCAGTGTGGCTTCTTGTATGTGTTGTTAAACGTGACTTCAGAGAGAAGCTTTTGCCACAGTGGGTACAAGCAAAACGTTTTTCCCCAGTGTGTGTTCTTGAATGTTTTGTTAAATTTGACTTCAAAGAGAAGCTTTTGCCACAATCTAAATAAGAAAAAGGTTTTTCCCCAGTGTGTATTCTCAAGTGAATTTTTAAACTTCCTTTTGAACTCAATGTTTTCCCACAGTGAGAACACTCCCAAGATTTGTCGTCAGTGTGACACGACCTATCATCAGCAGCGTGTTCATCATTACCATCCAGATTATCATCATTATCGTCATGAGAAGAAAGGGACCTTATGTCATCACTTTTTGCTTTTGATGATCCCCAGTGGTCTGCATCACTTTCTGGAATCATGTTTTGAGGATTTAAGATCCTGTTTGGAGGCTCCGCCCCTCTGCCTTCCTCACTCTCACCCTTGACTTCGTCTTCACTCTTTTAAGGGGCGAAGGTCATTGATGACTTGAAGGTCATTGGTGACTTGGTGACGTCATCCTCAACCTCCTCCTCTTTGACACGAACGGGCTTTTCTTCCTCTTCGATGTAAGGATGTTCTTCCTCCTCTTTAACATTCGGAGGCTTCATGTCCTCTTGGTCAGGACGAAGATATTTCTCAGCGACGTCTGCAGGACACAAGAAGACAAAACACACATTTGGTTTGGTCAAGTCAAATTTCAATGGTGAGTTGATAATACTGTCACGATTGAATTTTATTTTATTTTTTTAAGAATCGATTCATCTAGAGGGTGTGCGCTCGTTCACTACCTGTCCAGTGACGAGATGAAATGGGGAATGGTGAGGTTAAATATTTCCCGGTTGGTCCGAAATAGCTCTGGGGGAACATCACCATTGACCATTTGCACCGACGTCACGTAATCACGTGATTGCGCCACCATGGACAGCGGAATGAAATGACAGTTGAATGAAAGTGGACGGGCTGCGGAGCGATTTAAGTACTATAGCGATTTTCATTTTACAAATGGAAAGTTGATGTCCATCGAGCCATGGAATGCGCTAGTTCAACTGACGTTCGCCTGTCGGCAGAAGTGGAACGTTTCGTCGGTGCTCGTCGAGTGCGATACTTACAGAAACGGGAGATGGCTAGTTTGAAAACAGACCCTTACTTTGTGTCCCCCTGTTTTCACGGAATTCACGGTGCACGACATGTATCGCTATGCTGTCAATAATGGAGCCGATTTAAAAGCTCATAAAAGTCTCGGCGCAGAGCAGTTTTGTTTGCTGCTTGGCTGGGTGTCTGCAACGAGGTGCTACATCGTCATGGCAAAGGTAAAACTTGTTTATCATGATGACTCGTGTTTTTTTTATTTTATTTTTACATATTCTGTCCTATATTGAAACACTGTTATGTCAAGTATGCATCAAGTATTTTAGCTCTTTAAAGGCGCCGTCTGCCATTTTCACTCTGGAAAATGCACTTTGTAAATACAGGATTTAAACAATCAAACTACTTCTCAATTTACAGAGTGTCTGATCTCGCTTACCTGGCCAACTCTCCGTTATAAAGGGTTAAAATCCCCCTTTGGCTCCAACCGCAGTAACACGGATTTTACGGAGGTGACGGGGACTTTCCAAGCTGGTGTCGAAAAGGATTCGTTTAGGTTCTCACCGCCCCAGTTTTAGAGCATCAGCCCCATTAGATTAACACCCTTAAAGAGTAACCTTTATTGATTTAAGGATAGGAATCTAATCACACTCTTTTTACAGCGGCTCCTCTTCTAATGATCGGTTGAACTTGTTATGACCTAAATAATTTTAGCTGACCTTGTTAGGTCCGCAAGGGCTTGTTTTATTTTTACTTATTTTAAGCCGAAGTAACACAATAGGATTTAACTCATTGACTGCCATTGCGGAAAAAGACGTCAAACAATGCATTTTTGCTGGGCTGGCAGTGAATGTGTTAAATACAATGTGCCAATATATTTTGTGATTATATTGCAGCATCTTTTTTTCCTTTTTTAAGGCAAATTTTGCTTAAAAATCCGTCAATTTTGGTTACATCTCATCTTAACTCATTGACTGCCATTGACGGGAAAAGACGTCAAATAATGCATTTTTGCTGGGCTGGCAGTGAATGTGTAAAGGAATACAGCTACCACCTATTTAGAATTGTTATCTATTTCGGTAAGAGATAGTTAACGGTCGCAAACGGGGCCGGGCAAACGTGTCAGCTGCGTGACGTCACTCCCGCGGCAATTTGAAAGCACGCACAGATTATTTTTTTTTTTCCACTCACTCACTCACTCGCTCACTCACTCACAGAAGCTTACATGTGTGAATGAGTGAGTGAAGAAAAATAAAATCCGTGCGTGCTTTCAAATTGGCGCGGGAGTGACGTCACGCAGCCGACACGTTCGCCCGGCCCCGTTTGCGACACGCCACCGCCCCCGCTCTGCGATTGGCTGGAAGGTTGTAAACACTGTCTTTCCACTGAAACGTCCCGCTGTTTACAAAAAAAAACACAAAAATGTCAAAATACGGGCTGGGGAGGTGGGGGGTTAGGACGAAATTACCACAAAAGATGAACAAAAACATCGATGTGTAGACTAAGAGAAAGTTCAAGTGTGTACATCCTGTATTTAAAAAAATGCATTTTCCTGAGTGAATCCGGCAGACAGCCCATTTAACAATTGACTTTTCCTGCACTGCATAAACAAGACATGCACGATAATAATGAAATATAAACTCAATACAGCAAAAATAATGTAAACACGTCACTTCTGTTATAGGCAGACCCGTCACCAGAAAGAAATTGTAGGGGGGGGGGGCATTACCTTTTTTTGGGGGGGGCACACTTTATCAACCTAAATCAAATGTTCATCAGGTTGAACAGCAGCATTGTGACAACTGCAAAAGTGTTCAGAAATATTTTCTGTCACTTAAAAGCGGCAGTTCGTTCTGAAATCTAAAAGACAAACTGAAAAAAAAAATGTGTAGTTCATTTTGCATTTATTCAACTCAAAAGTTCATTTGAAACAAATCCACTCTTCACTTCTGTAAACAACTATGTCCGAATGAATGACTCTGTGACCCAGCCCCTTCTATCTGGAATTGGCTAGCAGTTGCCTTCGTTTGCGTGTTGGATTAGGGCTGTACGATATGGACAAAATTTCCTTTCATTTTTGCCAGACATCTTTATTCTTTGATCTTTGACTCAGCATGAGACTTCACATCATTTGACTTTTTTTATGGTGCCTTCTGTATTTCGTGTTATTTTATTTCTATTCTTGTACAGATTTTTTTTTTTAGTATTTTATTTGCGTGTATACTTATCTACTTATATTTACTCTAATTAATTTTATTTTGTGTTATTTTATTTCACTTGTATCTACTAAAAAACTAATTTCTATTCCATGCACAGTACTTTGTATGCAGCAATGGCTGTTTTAAAGTGATTTAGAAATAAGGTTGAGTTATGTCGATGACATACAGAAACAACATATGGGTTCAGTGAAAAACTAAGCAGAATATCAATCCAAAAGGATGTGTAAAGTGCTGTTTTTTTTTTTAATTAGAACTTAGTGACAGTCATCAACATGAACAAACTTGGCAATAAAAAAAAAAAAAGAGAATTCAACTCTCATTGTACTGCAACTGCTTTAGTGATAAATAATTTTATGCTCCTTAGTTGTTGTTGTGTATGTGTGACTGCTTGGGTCTGTTAACAGCATACTGTGTATTGCTACAATTCATCCGTGCTGTGTGGCTTGACTAATTCAAATAAAAGTTTGACACTCACTTGTAAACGTAACCAGTGGACTCGGGATTCCCATTGATGTCAACTGTGTCATCCTGGATCGAGGTTTGGCATTTGGTGGCTTACATTAAAGCGGCACGACGTGCTCACTGCTCAGTCTTTATGCCAGCGCCAGCCGGCAAATGCGCACTCTCTACCCGGAAGTAGATTTGGCTAAGGCACGTCTGCAGAGCGCGCGTCTCCCCCCCACCCCACCCCATCCC
The DNA here is from genome assembly GCF_051991245.1 of Festucalex cinctus. Classification (NCBI taxonomy): domain Eukaryota; kingdom Metazoa; phylum Chordata; class Actinopteri; order Syngnathiformes; family Syngnathidae; genus Festucalex; species Festucalex cinctus. The sequence continues at coordinate 4,264,875 of NC_135411.1, forward strand.
TCCTGATCCTGATTGTCATTGGCTCGTTTAGTTGTCAATCACAGCCAAACTTGAAAGGAGGTATGTGGTTGGCTGGCACGCCATGCTTGACTTGAAACAGAAGGCACAAGTTTACGTGACTGATAGGACGAATAGTTGGTGAGTCATCTTGCTAGGGCGGGCATGGCTGAGTGACAGGGCGGGCACGGACCCCCAAGGCCCGCCCATGGCGACAGGTCCGTCCCCAGCACTGTTTATAGTATATGCTCATCATGTTAGTAGTAAAAAAAAAATAAAATAATATCCTACCCACAGGTCTTGAATTTATTTGATTCCACTTGCTCTTTATAGACAGTATTAAATATAAATATAATTTACAAGACTTAGACTTGACTTTATTGATCTTAATAATTGAAAATTTAGTCCCCGTACAAATTTCCATCTCCAAATATATTGCAAATGGCTGTGCCGCTGTACCTAGTTTCAGTGTTGGGTTTGGAAAGGAGGTGGAAGGCGCACCATCGACAAAAAGCATACACGGCTGTTCTTGTTTATAGCCCAGTTTTTGCCTGTTTTGATGTTCTGTCTGTTCACCTGGGTAAAAAAATTAATAAATAAATAACTAAAATGATAAATGCAACGAAAGGTGAAGGCCCAATGAAAATGAGGCTGTCTACACATTCCAGCTCATTTGCAAACATATATTTATACTGCTACTCCAGGCTCAGAAGTTGATAAATTTACATATGGCATGGTTACAAATTAGAAATATTAGTATCTGAAATATAAACTTACCAATGTAGTCCATTCGGCACGACGTTCTGAAGCTTTTCTTTCAGTAGGAAATGGAATGAGTATAAATAAGGTGGGTCGCAGGCGCAACGTCAAGTTCCTTTATTGCACGAGTGAACGTGGCAAAATTCCTTCATCCGCTTTTTGAGTCCACGTAAACCATTGTGACAATCACGCATGGAACAATGGGCGACTGGCGTACTACCCAAATTTGACCTCAAAATAAAAAATAATGACTCTTTTCGGTTATTTCCAATGCATTCATATGGCGATCTGGATAGCAACGTCCCCGAAACAGGAAGCATAAGAGCCAGTGGCCGCACATGCGCAGTTGTAATTCCGATTCGGCTTATTGAATTACTGTGTACAGTAATGACTGCATTTATTGTTTTGTTTTTAACTCTTTATAGTAGCGCTGAGCAAGGGAGAGTAATAAGAAGTGTACAAACCTGTTGTGTGTAGCACAATTCGAGGCTGCTGGCAAACATCGTCCAGCGGTTGAAGATGTTGCTCGTTCTCTTCCTTTACTCCAAAATGTTCCTCCTCGTCCTTTGGTGTCGTTCTCGCCGACATTTTGGCCCAATAGTGTCAACAAAGTCACACTTGATCTCTTCCTGACCACGTCTTGTGTGCTTCTCTTTGTTAGCGGCTAGCGAGCTAAGCTAAACTAAGCTAAGCTAACTAAGGCCGAGAAGCATCAACGCGCACCGAAACGAGTTTACACACATGCTGACATTTAACAAATGGTGTCGTAGACCTTCAAAATGGCGATGGACGTCCTGTGTGGAGGCTGAATTCAGTTCAATACCGAATAAGAAATAATGATTAAACGCCATGTACCCGCCCGCCGCGGCAGTGATGACTCCGGAAACCAAAGTAGACGTGCGGCGGAAGTCAGGGGCAGGACACGCCCCCGCTGCGCTATGATTGGCTGCTGGAAATTGGAGGCTTCACAGCAAGCATTGTCATCAAGTCATCGGCAGATGTCGCCATTTTTGCTGCAGTTCGAAAGTCTCATTCCGGTTTTTTCAGAGTTTTGTTTCCCGATATAATCGTAAAGTTTAAATGCCTGTTTAAATTGGACTTATTGAAAAGAGCCCCAGTTTGTTGTGGTGAATGTGCAGTTTAAAAATTCGCCATCAAAGTTGAACAAGCTTGTTGAGGTTAACTGAATGTTTATTATCAGGGATGAGTTTAATTTGTTGTAATAGCTTATAATGTACCCGCCCTAGCTATTAATAAATGTTTGAAACAGTATCTGATATTTTATTGATATATGCAATATTTATTTGTACTGCAAGTAATACAAATGACTTTAGGCCAGTTTTTGTCATCTGTGGCTTTCACACTTTCCTCCAGCAAAGTTTTGACGCAACACTTAACTTCCAATAAAAGTAAAAGGTTAGTGATTGGAATATTGAGGGCGACATAAAAGACGAGCTCTTGCGAGGTCTCAGGACCATCTTCCGTCTTCGTAAATCCGTCAATATCTGAATCTCAGCGGCATTGTAATCATCAATCCGTCATTCGTCATGCATCAGCGTCATTGACGGGCTGATGGACAGCGAGGAACATATCCAAGTAAAATGCACAAATGAATTAGTTCTGGAACACTCTTTCTGGGTGATTCTTTTCAACAAATTCCGAAACTTCCTGGAAACTTCAGGCCCGTCTCGTCACAATTAAAAAACCTACTGTGCCTTCATCAATCGCCAATTGTTTGAATTTCTGCACAAATATGTCGGCCGTTTGTTCATACATTTACGTAAAACTACCTGAACACCTCATGGTGGGGCGAATGACGAAGACGCTACATAGACACATACGGTATTGATTATATTATCGACGTATTGACACACATCTATTATCTATTTTACACACAGTGACACATTTATTGACGAATTTGACGTCTGTCATTGGGATATGTTAATTGACGGTGTGACGGATTGATGATTACATTGACGGAAGGAAACTTACTTCCGTCAATGGTTCATTCGTCCTTTTTTTTTTAAGTTAGCCGTCAATCGCCAATCGCCAACAAAACGGACGCCCGCTGTTGACGGACCTTCCTTCAATGTTGACGAAACGCCCATCACGTCAATCATTTCAGAGATGACACTGTTCAACAGCAAATTTGAATCCCAGATGGCTTTGTGTGTCTGAAGGTATTCTCGACGCTGATTTGCGGAAAATTGCAAGGCAACACAAGGTGGTTTTATTTCGATTTCATACACAAGGAAACTAACTCAATGTGCTTCACGCAAGCAAAAAACACAACACCTACGAACTTCAGCAAACACAACCATTAACAACATTCAGAAGCAAAACAAACAAAAATAGCTTCCAAAATTACATAAAAAAAACTGACATTAATTGACATTTAAACACATTAACAGTAAACGTCAAAAACTTAATATTAACAGGTTGAGTAGTTTTGAAAGCATTACATTTACACTTTTAAGTAAGACGCTGGAGTTGATACTTCTTAAGTCTTCTGAAATCCTAATATCTCTACTTTTATTTGAGTAATGAACGTGAATCATTATGACAGGCCCCAGGCAGCTTTGAATGTTGTGTTATTACGAAATAACATATCAGATTCACTTCCCTTCATTTTTTTGAAGCTTCAAAGATGGCTGCTATTCTCACCAGCACACTCGTGTCTCTCAGAAAGCTTTTTACAAGAGAATCTTTCAGCACAAACACTGCAACTGAACGGTTTCTTCCCATGCGATCTTGTGTGTTTCTTGAAATTTGACCTGTCAGAGTAACGTTTTCCACAATCTGAGCAAGAAAAAGGTTTCTCGCCAGTGTGGCTTCTTGTATGAGTTAAATGGGGCTTCCGATAGAAGCTTTTGCCACAATCTGAGCAAGAAAAAGGTTTCTCGCCAGTGTGCCTTCTTGTATGAACTGTTAAATATGACCTGTGAGAGAAGCTTTTTCCACAATCTGAGCAAGAGAAAGGTTTCTCGCCACTATGGATTCTTGTATGTTTTGTTAAATTTGACTTCGAAGAGAAGCTTTTGCCACAATCTGAGCAAGAAAAAGGTTTCTCGCCAGTGTGGCTTTTTGTATGTCTTGTCAAATGTGACTTCAAAGAGAAGCTTTTGCCACAATCTGCGCAAGAAAAAGGTTTCTCACCAGCGTGTTTTCTTGTGTGTATTGTTAAATCTGACCTGTGAGAGAAGCTTTTGCCACAATCTGAGCAAGAAAAATGTTTCTCGCCAGTGTGGCTTCTTGTATGTCTTGTTAAATGTGACTTCAAAGAGAAGCTTTTGCCACAATCTGAGCAAGAAAAAGGTTTTTCCCCAGTGTGTGTTCTTGAATGTAATGTTAAATGTGACTTCTGAGAGAAGCTTTTGCCACAGTGGGTACAAGCAAAAAGTTTTTCCCCAGTGTGTGTTCTTGAATGTTTTGTTAAATTTGACTTCAAAGAGAAGCTTTTGCCACAATCTAAACAAGAAAAAGGTTTTTCCCCAGTGTGTCTTCTTGTATGTGTTGTTAAATGTGACTTCGAAGAGAAGCTTTTGCCACAATCTGAGCAAGAAAAAGGTTTTTCCCCAGTGTGTGTTCTTGAATGTAATGTTAAATATGACTTCCAAAAGAAGCTTTTGCCACAATCTAAACAAGAAAAAGGTTTTTCCCCAGTGTGTGTTCTCAAGTGAATTTTCAAACTTCTTTTTGAACTCAATGTTTTCCCACAGTGAGAACAATCCCAAGATTTGTCGTCAGTGTGACACGACCTATCACCAGCAGCGTGTTCATCATTACCATATAGATTATCATCATTATCATCATCATCATGAGAAGAAAGGGACCTTATGTCATCACTTTTTGCTTTTGATGATCCCCAGTGGTCTGCATCACTTTCTGGAATCATGTTTTGAGGATTTAAGATCCTGTTTGGAGGCTCCGCCCCTCTGCCCTCCTCACTCTCACCCTTGACTTCATCTTCACTCTTTAAAGGGGCGAAGGTCATTGATGACTTGAAGGTCATTGGTGACTTGGTGACGTCATCCTCAACCTCCTCCTTTTTGACACCAGGGGACTTTTTTTCTTCTTTAAAATAAGGATGCTCTTCCTCCTCCTCTTTCACTTGAGGAGATTTCACCTTCTGTTCGTCAGGACGAAGATATTTCTCAGCGACGTCTGCAGGACACAAGAAGAACACACACATTGGTTTGGTCAAGTCAAATTTCAACGGTGAGTTGATAATACTGTCACGATTTAATTTAATTTTATTTTTTTAAGAATCGATTCATCTCGAGGGTGTGTGCCCGTTCACCACTTGTCCAGTGACGAGATGAAATGGGGAATGGTGAGGTTAAATATTTCCCGGTTGGTCCGAAATAGCTCTGGGGGAACATTAGCTAAGCTAACTAAGGCCGAGAAGCATCAACGCGCACCGAAACGAGTTTACACACATGCTGACATTTAACAAATGGTGTCGTAGACCTTCAAAATGGTGACGGGCGTCCTGTGTGGAGGCTGCATTCAGTTCAATACCGAATCAGAAATAATGATTAAACGCCATGTACCGCCCGCCGCGGCAGTGATGACTCCGGAAACCAAAGTAGACGTGCGGCGGAAGTCAGGGGCAGGACACGCCCCCGCTGCGCTATGATTGGCTGCTGGAAATTGGAGGCTTCACAGCAAGCATTGTCATCAAGTCATCGGCAGATGTCGCCAGTTTTGCTGCAGGTCTCTTCGAGCACACTACCGTAAATCCTAGAAAAGGGCGAACAGAAAAAATGAAGTGCGGCTGACTTGACCGCGTAAAAAGAAAAGGCGGCTGACTAGACCGCGTAAAAAGAAAAGACGGCTAGCTTTACCTCAGTTGTAGTTCTGCTAAATCCAATTCTTATCGACTGAGAAATGTACCAAACCGACTGAAGAAAAAAACTGTGTATCGTAACAAAGTGCCCCGGTGAAGAGTCATTACAGAAATAAAAACGTACATATGGTTGAAAAGTGTCGATGAAACAAGTGACAAACCTGCTCTGTTCAACACAACTCGAGGCTGCTTGTAAACGGCGTCCAGCAGTTGACGTTGTCGCTCGTTGTCCTCCTGTGCTCCACAAAGCTCCTCTTCGTACTTGACTTTCGCCATTGTGAACATCTTCACACGATATTCACGACACTTTACGCTCACGATTGACGTCTGCTGAGCCAATTTGTCGATAGCAAACGCGTCTCGTTTTTTGGCGCCTAGCAAGCTAAGCTAAGCTAAGCTAAACTAAGCTAAGCTAAGCTAAGCTAAGCTAAGGCAAAATAAAGAGGGCCGAGAGATACGATTGAACCAGACACGAAACGTAGCAATTATGTTTGACTTCAATAAAGTAGTGACGGGGCAAAGTGTCGATGTGTCAGTTCGTTCCGTACGAATTCGTGTTGAATTATTTTTATCGTGAAGCCGAGCGTAAACGCGTCGTGCCTGGAATGGAGTCGCTCTTCTGCTGTCACGTGAAATCTACGGCAATTACAGTTGGACAAATCTCATGTCACGAAAATGTTAATATTTAATTTTACTTAAAAAAATAATTAAATAAAAAGCTCATAAAATTATACGTTTAATTCTAGATTCATTTGGATAATAAAAATAAATCAACCTTTAAATTGCACTCGGACGAATAAGAAGAAACATGTTTACTTCCTGTACATACGAGTAGCCCAGTTTAGTTTTTATTTTTTTAAATCTCTATTCACTCAATCAGTATACAAACTATTGGGGGGGAAATAATACAATCATTGTATACACTATAAACAATTAGAACATAGAACACGCCAGGAAAGTTAAAACATACAAAAGCTAAACCAAATAAAATCAATAGTATAACTGAAAGAAAAGAAAATAGTTTGATACAAAATCATATAAATAAATGATAAGTTTGCAATAGTTATATGTTTTTACAGCTTTTGGACACAGACAACCAGACAATGACAAAAAATAATTTCTCATGGATACAAAAAAAAAAACAATAAAGGATTGTTTCTTATGTGTAAATTTAGACTCCTGAATGTAAAACTTCGCTAGAATAATCATAAGATTTATCAAATGAAACTGTGTATCGACATTATTATCAAATTCAAATATACCAAAATAAGACATGCTTCCAAAGTAAGGAGAAATCTGGATAAATGTGGATTATAATGAATTGTGATAATGTACCCCAGAATTATTAGTAGCACAGTTTTTTTAAAACATCCTTGCTGTTTTACCTCAGACTGTAAATCTGTAAATCCACCCAAGAGTCTCTGTTTTTGTTTTTGTTTTTTTTAAGATTTGAGCCAGGAAAAGTTCTAGTCGAGTGCCGGCAAATTCTATGCACTATTGACTACACTTTTTCTTTTCTTGCTCGGCCGAATATCGCTGCCAAAAGTCAGGTGAGTTGTATCCGTAATTGACCTTTCGCAAACTCCGCCCCCCCAAACGAGCATTGACCATTTATTTAGCAACCGTTGCTATGTAAGCATAGTCCGTCAAGCTTTACTCAGCTCTCGATGACGTCCATAGTCTGATTGATTTTATTTGATGGCTTACGAGACTGCTAACCACCATAAAACTTTACGGAAGAAGAGTGACAACCATTAACAAGCTCCGGACCTCCAAAATGATGAAGCGGTGTGCCTACGGAGTATGTAAATCGGACTGTCCTAAGGTAAGACTATGCTAACTCTATCGGGCTAACTAGCTAGCTGTAGTGTAGTTTGCTTTCGGGGCAATAACAAAACGATATCAAAGTTATTGTAGTTACTATTAATGAATAAAATATATTACTAGAATGTCACTGCCATCTAAGTTAAGCTTGTTCAGTCAGTGGTTAATGTTAGTTTGTCTTCTGTTAGCTTTTGCATTCATCTAAATGTTGCGAGCTAACGTTAACGCAAAGCTTCGTCAAGTTTGGCAAACTTAAGCGTCCTAATAAGTGCCCCGAGCTTATCTTGTTTTCATTTTTCATGCAGCATTTTGTGAACGGACACCCGTCTCCGGAGTATCCCAACCAGCCATATAACCTGAACTACATCCATGGCTAGGGTGACATAAATATTTTTTTTATGATGGGCAAAGAATAACAATGACTGATCTGATGCTTTCAAAGACAAAAAAAAAAAAAAAAAACACTAATGTTTAGCTAGCTATAAACACCGAGGTTTAGCTAACTTGCTGACCTAACAGTAATCCTCATATTTTAACAATACTAGACTAATATAAGTAAGAAAACTTACCCGGCAGTACAAGAGCACGACTGGTCCATAATGCTGTGCTGGTTGCATCTGAAGTATAGGTCATGGGGTTTTCTCAGATTTAGCGTGCGTCCTGTATGTTTCCCCTTCGCTGGCTAATTTAATATTATGACTATAACCCTCCACTGCATATTGTAAACCTTTTTGCCTCGATCTGGAGGATATTGCACTGGTATTGCTCCAAAAGAAATCACTAATACACGCCGGTGTAAGTCTTCCCGTCACGGCTTGTGCTGTCGGAGGCACCAAGCTTGACGGACGAGCAACAGTAACTAAGGGGGGCGGAGCTAATGCGAAAGGTCAATTGCAGTTTCAAAACAACATTGAAAACATTTTCAGTCTTTCAACCAATGCCTCGGGAAAACAATGCCAAAATGCCATTTTTGAAACTTGGCTGGTGACCGTTTTGAATCTCTGAAAGTTTGTGGGTGAAACTGTTTGTCACGCCGCCACCAGAGTGGCGGTTCATGCTTTTGTTTTTACAGTCATGTTCCTGTTTTATTTTGATAGCCCTGACTCCACTCTCACCCCAGGTCACTTACCCTTCCTGCAGCTCAATGATTACCGGTCCACGCCCATGATCAGCACCACCTGTTCCCAATCAACCTGGACATAAAAGCCACCTGATTCCTCCCCTCTGTGCCGAAGTGTCACATATCTCAGTGCATGGAAGCGTCCTCTCAGTCCTCGTACCACAGTCCTTGTTTAATGTCTAGCCTTGCCTTGTCTTGCGCCTTTAGTTTGCCCTGGTTTTCCTCCCTTGTGGAGCGCCTTTTGTTGTCCCTGTTTTTGAGTGCCCTTTTTTGTATCTCCCGTGTGGAGCTCTTTTTGTTCAGCCTTTTTTCCCTCCTTGAGAGGCGATTTGAGTTTCGTGCGATTAAAGCTGCAGCCTTGTTGGCCAACTTACACACTGCGTCTGAGTCCTACCTCCTCTCGTCGTGTCAGTACACTTCGGCCAGCATGGACCCAGCAGGAAAGTTGGAGGCTGCACTACGTAGACAGGCCGCCCGCCTGTCGCACCTGGAGGAGGTCCAGCAAGCCATGGTCATCCGGATAGATGAACTTGCTGGACAGGTGCAGGAGCTGGTGAACCACCTGCAACACTCCACGCCAACCGTCACGAAACCGGAAGCAGCTGAATCCCCGATCCCGACTCCAGTCTTGGCCGGGGCTGGAATGAGACTGGCCTCCCCGGAGCGATACTCGGGAGAACCAGGACATTGTCAGGCATTCCTGACCGAATGTGACATTCACTTCGAACTCTCACCACAGGCATTTCCCACAGACCGTTCTCGCGTGGCCTTCATGATTTCCCACCTGACGGGACGAGCCAGAGACTGGGCCACCGCGGAATGGGCACGGCACTCCCCGACTTGCTCAACCGCAGCCGGGTTTAGCAGGGCTCTCCGCCTCGTTTTTGATCCAACCAACATGGATCGAGAGAAGACGCGAGAACTCAGCCATCTCAGACAAGGCAGAGAATCGGTTAATGATTACGCCATCCGATTCCGAACTCTAGCAGCCAAGAGTGGCTGGAACGACACAGCTCTCTTTGACCACTTTTTGAAGGGGCTCACAACCTCCATGCAGGAACTCTTGCTTCCAAATGACTTACCCGGCGACCTGGACTCATTGATTTCGCTTGCCATCCGCACTGATCATCGGAGGCGGGAGCTCAAGCAGAGCAGCGGACACCAAAGGATACCTGATTCGGGACCCCTCCAGCATCCACTGGCAAGTGAGTCTTCACGATATGAGTTTCCCCAGTCAGCTACCGCGAGGGAGGTCAGTGGAAATGACGAGGAACCTATGCAGCTTGGTCGGACCCAGCTAACTATTGAGGAGCGACAGCGTCGCCGCCAAGAAGGCCGTTGCTACTATTGTGGTGAACTTGGTCATCTGGTGGGATCTTGCACCGTGAAGAGAGGTCCACCGGTGAGTTTCCCGTCACACCGTCCTGCTAAGACTCAAAGAATCACGCAAGCCCAGATAAGCCACCATGCTATAACCATAGACCTGCCAGCCCTCATCGACTCCGGTTCCGACGAGAGCCTCATGGACTGGAGCCTCGTAAAGCGAGTACGAGCCACCACCAAACCCCTTCCCCGGACCATTCAGCCCAGAGCTCTGAATGGCAAGGAACTCTTTTGTATCACCCACATCACCGAACCCCTGAAGGTTCAAATTGGACAACACATAGAGAATCTCCGTTTCCATGTAATCCAAGCTTCGTCACCCACTTTGGTTCTGGGACACCCTTGGCTACGTCTACACAACCCCAGAATCGACTGGAACTCCGGAAACGTACTGGAATGGGGAATGGACTGTATGGATCACGTTTTGGAACAGTCATCAACCAGTGCATCCTCAGCCGAAGTCAACCAGGTGACTCTTGAACCTCTCGCTCCTGAACCTCGCCAGTCACCGCCTCAAGCCCCCGAGTCTCGCCGGGCACATCTCCAAGACCCTGAGCCACACCAAGTCTCTGCATCATGTCACGCCAAGTCTCTGCATCAAGTCACGCCAGGTCTCTGCATCACGCCGACCAAGCCAAAGCCGACCAAGCCAAAGCCGACCAAGCCAAAGCCGACCAAGCCAAAGCCGTTCAAGCCAAAGCCGTTCAAGCCAAAGCCGTTCAAGCCAAAGCCGTCCAAGCCAAAGCCGTCCAAGCCAAAGCCGTCCAAGCCAAAGCCGTCCAAGCCAAAGCCGTCCACGCCAAAGCCGTCCACGCCAAAGCCGTCCACGCCAAAGCCGTCCACGCCAAAGCCGTCCACGCCAAAGTCTACCACACCACGCCAGGTCGGCCAAGCCTGCCACGCCTTGCCAAGCCTGCCACGCCTTGCCAAGCCTGCCACGCCTCGTCAAGTCTGCCAAGCCTGCCACGTCAAGTCTGCCAAGCCTGCCACGCCTCGTCAAATCTGCCAAGCCTGCCACGCCACGTCTGCCACGCCTCGCCAAGTCTGCCAAGTCTGCCAAGTCTGCCAGGTCTACCAAGTCAAAACTATCCACGGGATCCCCTTGGTACTTTCCAAACCTGATCCTGCGCTAGGAAAAGGTCTTCGGAACGGTCCCGACGGGACTCTCGTCTGGCGTCATGGACGCCCTCCTGAACTGCCTTTTTGTCTGGGACGGAGGGGTGGGTCGTGTTCCCACCTCCGTGCCCCCCTTCCACCCGCCCTTGTTTTTGGACTCCTTGCTGAAAGGCCGTCAAGGGCCGGCCATTGAGGGGGGGGTACTGTCACGCCGCCACCAGAGTGGCGGTTCATGCTTTTGTTTTTACAGTCATGTTCCTGTTTTATTTTGATAGCCCTGACTCCACTCTCACCCCAGGTCACTTACCCTTCCTGCAGCTCAATGATTACCGGTCCACGCCCATGATCAGCACCACCTGTTCCCAATCAACCTGGACATAAAAGCCACCTGATTCTTCCCCTCTGTGCCGAAGTGTCACATATCTCAGTGCATGGAAGCGTCCTCTCAGTCCTCGTACCACAGTCCTTGTTTAATGTCTAGCCTTGCCTTGTCTTGCGCCTTTAGTTTGCCCTGGTTTTCCTCCCTTGTGGAGCGCCTTTTGTTGTCACTGTTTTTGAGTGCCCTTTTTTGTATCTCCCGTGTGGAGCTCTTTTTGTTCAGCCTTTTTTCCCTCCTTGAGAGGCGATTTGAGTTTCGTGCGATTAAAGCTGCAGCCTTGTTGGCCAACTTACACACTGCGTCTGAGTCCTACCTCCTCTCGTCGTGTCACTGTTAAAAAAAAAAAAAAAAAAAAAAGGTTGTCATTTTGAATGATTTTATATACTTTTTGGAGATTCAAACCCACTTTTCAGGTTTGGAAATATTTTTTTCAACGTTTTGAGAACGTTCAGAGTTTACAGGTTTCAAAAACGGGAAACAAATAAATGCCTCGGGAGAACAATGCCAAAATGCCATTTTTGAAACTTGGCTGGTGACCATTTTGAACCTCTGAAAATTTGTGGGTGAAACACTGTAAAATCATACTTTAAAAAAATGTCTGTCTTTTCTAAGCATTTTTTATTTATTTTTTACAGCTTTTTCTGTGATTTTTTTTAGTCATTCAAAAATATTTTTGGAGATTCACACCGAAGTTACGAGGTATTGGCAGGATTCTGATTCCAAACTTTTATCCTTGACTTCTCATTTCAAAACGAGTAATCCATCTTGTTCGGTGAGACGAATAAACATTTGGTTTCCCCGTCATAACAGCCCTCTGAGATAAACCCTGAGGACTGCAACAAAACTGAGTTTTGACACCCCTGAGCTAGTCTAACAGCACAACAACCTCCCAAAATCCCCACTTAACTGGCATTGCTGCTTGAAAGCGCCATCTTTTCTGTCATATGTGTGCACGTAAGGACCCAATATTATTTGTTGAACAGTTGTGATTCTTTCATAAACAATGAATTAAACAAGTTTCCTCCTGTAAACGTCATGTAACATATCATTTATACGCCTTTAAGGCAAGTTGGAAAATGTCCGAAGTCCTCTTGTTTTTAACAAATTTAAATCACCATAAATCACGCTGTCCAAAAAAAAAAAAAAAAGACCAGAGACTCTTGGGTGGATATACAGATTTACAGTCTGAGGTAAAACAGCAAGGATGTTTTAAAAAAAAAACTGTGCTACTAATAATTCTGGGGTACATTATCACAATTCATTATAATGCACATTTATCCAGATTTCTCCTTACTTTGGAAGCATGTCTTATTTTGGTATATTTGAATTTGATAATAATGTCGATACACAGTTTCATTTGATAAATCTTATGATTATTCTAGCGAAGTTTTACATTCATAAGTCTAAATTTACACATAAGAAACAATCCTTTATTGATTTTTTTTTTGTACCCGTGAGAAATTATTTTTTGTCATTGTCTGGTTGTCTGTGCAAAAGCTGTAAAAACGTATAACTATTGCAAACTTATCATTTATTTATATGATTTTGTATCAAACTATTTTCTTTTCTTTCAGTTTTACTATTGATTTTATTTGGTTTAGCTTTTGTATGTTTTAACTTTCCTGGCGTGTTCTATGTTCTAATTGTTTATAGTGTATACAATGATTGTATTATTTCCCCCCAAATATTTTGTATACTTATTGAGTGAATAGAGATTTAAAAAAATAAAAACTAAACTGGGCTACTCTATGTACAGGAGATAAACATGTTTCTTCTTATTCGTCCGAGTGCAGTTTAAAGGTCTATTTATTTTTATTATCCAAATGAATCTAGAATTAAACGTATAATTTTATGAGCTTTTATTTTAAATTATTATTTTTAAGTAAAATTAAATATTAACATTTTCGTGACATAAGATTTGTCCAACTGTATTTGCCGTAGATTTCACGTGGTAGCAGAAGAGCTACTCCATTCTAGGCACGACGCGTTTACGCTCGGCTTCACGATAAAAATAATTCAACACGAATTCGTACGGAACGAACTGACACATCGACACTTTGCCCCGTCACTACTTTATTGAAGTCAAACATAATTGCTACGTTTCGTGTCTGATTCAATCGTATCTCTCGGTCCTCTTTATTTTGCCTTAGCTTAGCTTAGCTTAGCTTAGCTTGCTAGGCGCCAAAAAACGAGACGCGTTTGCTATCGCCAAATTGGCTCAGCAGACGTCAATCGTGAGCGTAAAGTGTCGTGAATATCGTGTGAAGATGTTCACAATGGCGAAAGTCAAGTACGAAGAGGAGCTTTGTGGAGCACAGGAGGACAACGAGCGACAACGTCAACTGCTGGACGCCGTTTACAAGCAGCCTCGAGTTGTGTTGAACAGAGCAGGTTTGTCACTTGTTTCATCGACACTTTTCAACCATATGTACGTTTTTATTTCTGTAATGACTCTTCACCGGGTCACTTTGTTACGATACACAGTTTTTTTTCTTCAGTCGGTTTGGTACATTTCTCAGTCGATACGAATTGGATTTAGCAGAACTACAACTGAGGTAAAGCTAGCCGCCTTTTCTTTTTACGCGGTCAAGTCAGCCGCCTTTTCTTTTTACGCGGTCAAGTCAGCCGCCTTTTCTTTTTACGCGGTCAAGTCAGCCGCCTTTTCTTTTTACGCGGTCAAGTCAGCCGTCTTTTCTTTTACGCGGTCAAGTCAGCCGCCTTTTCTTTTACGCGGTCAAGTCAGCCGCACTTCATTTTTTCTGTTCGCCCTTTTCTAGGATTTACGGTAGTGTGCTCGAAGAGACGCTGGCGCGGAGAATGTGACCGAGAACAACATTGGGTTTTCAAAATAAAAGATCGGGTTTCAAAAATAAAATTAAATTCAAACGCAGTTTAAAGTATGCTTGGTTTTATTCTTCTTCTTATTATTATTATTATAATTACTATTATTATTATTATTATTATTATTATTATTATTATAATTAACAGTTTAAAAGCTGTTTCACAATAACAGTACCAATTCAAATTTCACTGGGAATGCACTCTTGTGGGGTGATATTGAGCAATAACATTGATATGTACAGTATTAAGTTAACGGTAATTTAAAATGAAGGAAAGGTTGAAATTGAGAAGAAAATAGGTGTGTGTCATCGAGCAGACATGCCACTTTGAGGCAGAACTAATTTGGGGTCAATAGGTCATATGACCTAGAAGCTATTAAGCAGAAAATAAGTGGAAGTCTAAAATGAAAAAAATAAAATAAAATAAAAGGTGTGCATCATCTATCAGACATGGCACTATGATGCTGCATTGGTTTGGGGTCAATAGGTCACATGGCCTGGAAGCTATTGAGCTAAGAAGCTGAAATTTACAGATAATGAGAAAAAAAATGGTTAAAAATAAGCGGAGGTCTCTTTTTTTTTTTTTTTTTTTTTAAGGCTGTATGCAAATGAATATGTACAATTTTCTCTTGTTTCCTACAATATTAGTTGCTGATGTCATGTTGATCAAAATGTATGCTGTGTTGACCCTAGTCTCACACCTTGACTCCGCAACATTTTTGCATTATTTTTTTTTGCATATTTATTTTTTTTGTACAATGAAAAATGGTTGAACAAGTTACAATACGTCAACCATATTTCTATATATTCCCAGTAGACTTTTTTTTTTTTTTTTGGGCAAATGTTAACTTTTAATAATCAAAAATCAATTCAACCAATGAGCAACCCGTTTTCTGAAATTTGTGTTTTCATCTCTAATATTCTAATATAAATTATGGTGAAAACAGTGCCTCTGGATTGGCAGACCGGGGTGGTGGTCCCCCTTTTTAAGAAGGGGGACCGGAGGGTGTGTTCCAACTATAGAGGGATCACACTCCTCAGCCTCCCTGGTAAGGTCTATTCAGGGGTGCTGGAGAGGAGGGTCCCTCGGGAAGTCGAATCTCGGATTCAGGAGGAGCGGTGCGGTTTTCGTCCTGGCCGTGGAACAGTGGACCAGCTCTACACCCTCAGCAGGATCCTTGAGGGTGCGTGGGAGTTCGCTCAACCAGTCCACATGTGTTTTGTGGATTTGGAGAAGGCGTTCGACCGTGTCCCTCGGGGAGTCCTGTGGGGGGTGCTTCGGGAGTACGGGGTACCGGGCCCCCTGATACGGGCGGTTCGGTCCCTGTTTGGTCCGCATTGCCGGCAGTAAGTCGGATTCGTTTCCGGTGAGGGTTGGACTCCGCCAAGGTTGCCCTTTGTCACCGATTCTGTTCATAATTTTTATGGACAGAATTTCTAGGCGCAGCCGAGGCGTTGAGGGGATCCGGTTTGGTGGCCTCAGCATTGCATCTCTGCTCTTTGCAGATGATGTGGTGCTGTTGGCTTCTTCAGGCCGGGATCTCCAACTCTCACTGGAGCGGTTCGCAGCCGAGTGTGAAGCGGTTGGGATGAGGATCCGCACCTCCAAATCCGAGACCATGGTCCTCAATCGGAAAAGGGTGGCGTGTCCTCTCCGGGCTGCTATAAAGGGCCCTCACAGCCCCGGCCACATTGGGGTATTTGCACATTGGGGTACTTGCACGTTGTGGTACTCGCACATTGGGGTACTGGCACAGCAAAATTTCTTTAAACATGGCATGATAAACCTTTACATGTGGATTTTTTTTGCCAGGTGTGATGTGTGTGTCAAGCTCAATGGGGTTTGGTGATTGTTAAGATCTGCAAAAATCAGCGTCCTTTTTTATTTTTAGGGAATGACTTGACCTGATTGGTATTTTTTGCAAAAGTATATATACCCGTCATCGCTCATATTCATTGCACGATGTTGCTTTTATTGTCCATATAGGCTATGAAAAATAAATAAAACAAAATGAAAAAGTACATATGTTTGGATCGGTCTGATACCAGTGAACATCTTGAGTAGTGGAAAAAGTAAAAGAATATTCATAAATTACTTAGTTATTACACTTACAATGAGTCTTACAATGTTTTTTTTTTTTTTTTAATGCCTTAAGGACTAGGTGACGCTGTATTTATAACTGAATTTTGTCACAGAGATACCTTCACGCCTTGACTATAAATATCCATGTCAAGTGTGGGATTTTTTGAAGCATGCACCGGGGAGTTATTAAGTACATCCTTCATTCACGATACTGCTTTTAACGTCCATAGAGGCTATCAAAAATAAATAAAACTAAATAAAAAATACTTATGTTTGGATAGGTCTGATGCCAGTGAACATTTTGAGTGGTGGAAAGTAAAAGAATATTCATAAATGACTTAGTTATCACACTGAGAATGAGTTTACAATTTTTGTAAAAATACCGTAAGTGGGGTATTTATTTATTTTTTTCATGCCTCAAGGGCTAGGTGGCGCTGCATATATAACTGAATGTTGTCATATAGATAGCTTCAGGCCTTGACTATAAACATACATGTCAAGTTTGGGATTTTTTGGAGCATGTACAGGGGAGTTATTAAGCATATCCTTTTTCAGTGCAAAACACAAATTTTGATGTCCCGCCCTCATCATATAGTATTTCGAAAAGTCAAGATTTTTCCCCCTGTCGTTGGCTCAGGTCTTGACATGGTCCAGGTCAAGTCTTAACTCAGTCGGATGAAACGTGTAGGAGAAGTGGGCAAAAGTATGCCCCCTGTAAATGTGAAAAAAATCGTCAAAAATGGGACATTCAAAAATTCGTAGCTCACTTCCTGTTCATTTTAGCATATGGGTCCAAGAGACTTGTTTGTAGGTCTAGGGCTTCCTCATACACCTAAAAATATTCGTCGTTCTTGCTTAAACGTACAACCGGGGCTGCGTCGTTAAAAATTTCTAGGGGGCGCTATTGAGTCATTTTTGTAAAAATAGCACAATCAACAATAAAATATGGCTCATTTTACCAAGCCAGATGTGTGTGCCAAGTTTCATGAGTTTCTGTGCATGTTTAGACCCTCAAAACCGACGTTGTTTTCTTGGCGAACAGCGCTTAGCCACGCCCACAGCAATTCGCGAAAACTCACAAACTTCGTGTTGTGACATCATGAAGGCCGAAACCCTCATCTGAGCAAATCTGAGGTCCAGTTAACGTGTTTGGACAAAAACGTAGAAGAAAATTCGGAAGAAAAAAAATGCCACTAGGTGGCGCTATCAGTAAGATGAAATATAAGTTCGTAGATGTCTTTAGGGCTGGACTCTCATCAAATGTGGGAAATTTTGAGAAGATAGGATCATCTCGGTCAAGTTAATGCAGCTTTTATAGTCACGAAAAATCTTCAGACTTTGCGGCACCGTAGCGGCCACGCCCTTTGGCGAAAAGTTACAATATTCGGTGTGGGGCATGATCAACATCTTAAGGCTTTTCTGACCAATTTTCAACTGGATCCCTTCAACGAGCTCGGCACAGTAGCTAAAAACGTAAAGTATGACATTTATTGTTACCACTAGGTGGTGCTATATGTATAACTGAATTTTATCATATAGATGTTTTCAGGCCGTGACTATTACGTTGCATGAGAAGTTTGAGATTTTTTGGAGCTTGAACATAGGAGTTATTAAGCATTTGCTCTTTCTGGACAAATGAAATTTTAAAGGCAATATTTGATGCCCTGCCCCCGTCATATAGTATTTCGAAAAGGCAAGATTTTTTGCCCAGTTGTTCTCTCAGGTCTTGAGATGATAAATGCCAAGTTTGAAGTGAATTGGATGAAAAATGTTTGCAAAGGGGGAAAAAGTATGACCACAGTGAATGTGCCAAAATTGGACATTAAAAAATTCATAGCTCACTTCCTGTACATTTTAGGAAATGGCTTCCACTGACTTTTTTTTTTGTGCGTCTCAGGGTGCTACATGTGCCTGACAATTTTCGTAGCTCTAGGTCAAACGGGCCGGGAATGGTTTTTATTTTTCTACGCTAGGGGGCGCTATAGAGTCGCATTGTTATGACAACTACAAAATATCAAATTTTTCGCCGGGCCCGAAGAGACTGCAAAGTTTGGTGAGTTTTCGTAAATGTTTAGGCCCTCAAAAATGCGATCGTTTACGGAGAAGAAGAAGAAGAAGAAGAATTCTTACAAAAACAAGAGGGACCTCGCAGAGGTCGCTGCTCGGGCCCTAATTAAATCAATTACAACCACAGTGCAGGCTATGTTAAAAAAAAAAAAGTGACAAAAAACACTGCCACTCATTCACATTGTTTTTTGTGCAAATGTTCCAATGGTGGTTGAGGGGATGGGGTGGGTGGGGAGATGATCGATACTGGCTTCCACCGTGTAAGTGACACGGGCTCGGAAGCATTTGTTTGTGTGTGTTGAATGTGTTGTGTGTGTGTGTGTGTGTTGGGGGCGGGGTCGATATATCTATACATGGCTTTATGTATCGATATTGGGATATGAAAAGGCGTATCTATACGATATCGATATATCAATATTTTGAACCCAGCCCAAGTTAATTCAATTGAAATAGAAAGGGTGTATGAAAACAAATTCCTTGTAGTAGTTATTGATGATAAATTATTTTGGAAGCCACACATAGAAATTGTTAAAAAGAAAATGTCAAAAATCATAGGGATACTCTATAAAACTAAGGATGTCCTGAACATGAACTCATTATATACATTATACAGTTCATTATTCTTACAATATCTGACCTATTGTGTGAAAATCTGGGCAAATGCAAATAAAACAAACACCAACTCTGTATTCAAATTGCAAAAGAGAGCTATAAGAATTATTAATTAATCAAAATATACTGAATCAACACATCGATTATTTATTAAATTAAATACAATGAAATTTTATGACTTGGTTGAGTTTAAATTAGCACCAAATTAGACACAGTCCTTATGATATAAGGGGTGCACATGTCTATAAAAAAACAAAAAAACAAAAACAAGAACAAATATTAAGCAAAGGTGTGTATCTGTTAGGTGTTAATTTGTGGAATCATTTGTGAATTGCCCTGAAAGGATGTGACTCACTTGTTGAGTTTAAAAAAAAAATGTTTAAAAGTTTTAAAAAAATACTTGTGTATAGATTTGTTATTCATTCACTCATGTGGCCCATGTGATAAACGTCAATATAAAATACATAACATCACAATAAATTAACTTTACCAAACCATGTGTATCTTGTGTCTCGCAGATGTCAGTGAAAAATATATTTTTCCTGAGCGGCAGGAGCCAGAGTTCCCTGGCGTGAAACAGGAGGAGGACTTGGAGCCTCTGCAAGTTAAAGAAGAGAAGCGGCAACAGCCTCCCAACATCAAAAAAGAGGAGCAGCTGCCACCATACATTGAAGAGGAGGAGCACTTCACAGAGTTGCCCGTGACTGGTGTCCATTTGAAGACTGAAGATGAACGTCAATATGAAGAGAACAAAGGGGCGGAGTCTCCAAGCAGACAACAAATGACAAATGATGACAGCCGGTTAGCTCTTATGTCAGATGGTGAAGACGCGTCACACGCTGCTCACACTGCTGACGATGAACAGTGTGACGATGATGTGACATGTCACACTGATGGCAAACGGTGGAAATGTTCTCAGTGTGGAAAAACCTTTGGTTCCAAGTCTCATTTGAGAAGACACGCGATGGGCCACACTGGTCATAAACCCTTTGCTTGCACAGTTTGTGGTCGAATTTTCTCTCAGAAGGGATCCTTAAAAATCCACACACGAACCCACACTGGAGAGAAGCCTTTTGCTTGCTCAGTTTGTGGTCAAAATTTTGCTCAGAGGGTACACTTAAAAACACACACAAGAACCCACACTGGAGAGAAGCCCTTTGCGTGCTCAGTTTGTGGTCAAAATTTCTCTGAGAAGGGAAGTTTAACAAGGCACACAAGAACCCACACTGGAGAGAAGCCTTTTGCTTGCTCAGTTTGTGGTCAAAAATTTGCTTTCAAGGGATACTTAAAAATACACACAAGAACCCACACGGGAGAGAAGCCCTTTGCTTGCTTGGTTTGTGGTCAAAATTTTGTTCAGAGGGAACACTTAAAAACACACACAAGAACCCACACTGGAGAGAAGCCCTTTGCTTGCTCAGTTTGTGGTCAAAATTTTTCTTCCAAGGGATACTTAAAAACACACACAAGAACCCACACGGGAGAGAAGCCCTTTGCTTGCTTGGTTTGTGGTCAAAATTTTGCTCACAGGGGACACTTAAAAATACACAAAAGAACCCACACTGGAGAGAAGCCTTTTGCTTGCTCAGTTTGTGGTCGAAAATTTGCTTGGAATATATGTTTAAAAGTCCACACAAAAACCCACACTGGAGAGAAGCCCTTTGCCTGCTCAGTTTGTGGTAAGAAATTTCGTGAAAAGGAAAATTTAAAAATACACACAAGAACCCACACTGGAGAGAAGCCCTTTGCTTGCTCAGTTTGTGGTCGAATTTTCTCTCAGAAGGGATCCTTAAAAATCCACACACGAACCCACACTGGAGAGAAGCCTTTTGCTTGCTCAGTTTGTGGTCAAAATTTTGCTCAGAGGGTACACTTAAAAACACACACAAGAACCCACACTGGAGAGAAGCCCTTTGCGTGCTCAGTTTGTGGTCAAAATTTCTCTGAGAAGGGAAGTTTAACAAGGCACACAAGAACCCACACTGGAGAGAAGCCCTTTGCTTGCTCAGTTTGTGGTCAAAATTTTTCTTCCAAGGGATACTTAAAAACACACACAAGAACCCACACGGGAGAGAAGCCCTTTGCTTGCTTGGTTTGTGGTCAAAATTTTGCTCACAGGGGACACTTAAAAATACACAAAAGAACCCACACTGGAGAGAAGCCTTTTGCTTGCTCAGTTTGTGGTCGAAAATTTGCTTGGAATATATGTTTAAAAGTCCACACAAGAACCCACACTGGAGAGAAGCCCTTTGCCTGCTCAGTTTGTGGTAAGAAATTTCGTGAAAAGGAAAATTTAAAAATACACACAAGAACCCACACTGGAGAGAAGCCCTTTGCTTGCTCAGTTTGTGGTCGAATTTTCTCTCAGAAGGGATCCTTAAAAATCCACACACGAACCCACACTGGAGAGAAGCCTTTTGCTTGCTCAGTTTGTGGTCAAAATTTTGCTCAGAGGGAACACTTAAAAACACACACAAGAACCCACACTGGAGAGAAGCCTTTTTCTTGCTCAGTTTGTGGTCGAATTTTCTCTCAGAAGGGATCCTTAAAAATCCACACACGAACCCACACTGGAGAGAAGCCTTTTGCTTGCTCAGTTTGTGGTCAAAATTTTGCTCAGAGGGTACACTTAAAAACACACACAAGAACCCACACTGGAGAGAAGCCCTTTGCTTGCTTGGTTTGTGGTCAAAATTTTGCTCACAGGGGAGACTTAAAAATACACACAAGAACCCACACTGGAGAGAAGCCCTTTGCTTGCTTGGTTTGTGGTCAAAATTTTTCTTCCAAGGGATACTTAAAAATCCACACAAGAACCCACACTGGAGAGAAGCCTTTTGCTTGCTCAGTTTGTGGTCAAAGATTCCCAACAAAGGGCAACGCTGAGAGGCACAAGTGTGCTGGTGAGAAAAGCGGTTGATGAATGAAGCTTGATATGATCTCATTTAGGAATTGACGTTTAAAATGGTGCAGAAATTTCTACCGCTAAATGAATGATTGATCTGTGTACTTGTATCGTGTGTTGTGTCTTTGCCTATTTTGAAATTGAGTTTGTTTTGAAAACGTAACATCAACCTGACAAGTGGCTGCAGATTATAACTGACGGCTATAATCTGTCATCTGTACATGTAAATGTCCGTTCATATGTAGTTTGCCTTATATACATATTAAAAGGCTGTTGTTGAAAACATTATTTTAGGTTAATTAATTATGCACAAATTAGTGTGTCAAAAAAATAACGCAACTGATCGCGAGTCTGATTGCAGACCGCAGACTGGGAACGGAACGCCCACGGAACGGAACGCCCCTATGCTCTTGATTGACGGAAAGTGACGCTGCTGTCGTGATCCAGTAGTGTTGTTCTCAACTTCTCTGCAGCGAGCGGTCGCCACGAGAACTACGAAACGAAATCATTCCATCCATTATCACAACCTCTTAGTTCTCAAAAAGTTCCCGGGGACGACACGAAATAATTTGTAAAATGACGAGTCGGGAGCAGAAAGTAAGTGGACATGTATTTTATTTAATGAACATTAGCACATAGGTCGCTAAAGAAAAGTTCGTTTCCCGCACAGAAAGTTTGAAAAATGAATTGAAATGATTTAGTGGAACACAATGTTTTTCTTCCATATCTCTCTCGTTGAATTCCAATTGTTATTTCGCATGGAACAATAGTTTGAACCTGTGTACCGTACAATATGCTGACCTAAAAGTAGTAACTTGCAAATGGGGAATCCACCGTGACGCTGTACGTAATGCAAAATGGTGTAAGCCCAATACGTCACATATTTGCAACAGATAGGCCTGTATAGCGTAGCTACGTAATTAATTACCATTAATGTATCGATGGGATTTGAATAATAACATAATTTTACTCTGTTGTGGCATGAACGTTAAGAAATCTTTACATGAGTCCAGTTTTTTCTATTTCTGTTGGTATGTTTTTGGATTGCCCCTCCGTGAGCCGGTACCTTAACGTGGTGGAGGGGTTTGCGTGTTCCAATGACCCTAGGAGCTATGTTGTCTGGGGCTTTATGCCCCTGGTAGGGTCACCCATGGCAAACAGGTCCTAGGTGAGGGGCCAGACTAAGAACGGCTCAGAAGACCCCTATGATGACGACGATATTTGGAGAAGCGTTTCCCTCGCCCGGACGCGGGTCACCGGGGCCCCCCTCTGGAGCCAGGCCTGGAGGCGGGGCTCGCTGGCGAGCGCCTGGTGGCCGGGCCTGCACCCATGGGGCCCGGCCGGGCACAGCCCGAAGAGGCAACGTGGGTCCCCCTTCCCACGGGCTCACCACCGGTGGGAGGGGCCAAAGGGGTCGGGTGCAGTGTAGGCTGGGTGGCGGCCAAGGGAGGAGACCTTGGCGGACCGACCCCCGGCTACAGAAACTGGCTCTTGGGACATGGAATGTCACCTCTCTGGCAGGGAAGGAGCCCGAGCTGGTGTGTGAGGCAGAGAAGTTCCGACTAGACATAGTCGGACTCGCCTCCACACACAGCTTGGGCTCTGGTACCAGTCCTCTTGAGAGGGGTTGGACTCTCTTCCACTCTGGAGTTGCCCATGGTGTGAGGCGCAGAGCAGGTGTGGGCATACTTATTGCCCCCCGGCTCGGCGCCTGTACGTTGGGGTTTACCCCGGTGGACGAGAGGGTTGCTTCCCTCCGCCTTCGGGTGGGGGGACGGGTCCTGACTGTTGTTTGTGCATATGCACCAAACAGCTGTTCAGAGTACCCACCCTTTTTGGAGTCCTTGGAGGGTGTGCTGGAGAGCGCTCCCTCTGGGGACTCCCTCGTCCTGCTGGGGGACTTCAACGCTCACGTGGGGAATGACAGTGAGACCTGGAGGGGCGTGATTGGGAGGAACGGCCCCCCTGATCGGAACCCGAGCGGTGTTCTGTTATTGGACTTCTGTGCTCGTCACGGTTTGTCCACAACGAACACCATGTTCAAGCATAAGGGTGTCCATATGTGCACTTGGCACCAGGACACCCTAGGCCGCAGTTCGATGATCGACTTTGTAGTCGTGTCATCGGATTTGCGGCCGCATGTTTTGGACACTCGGGTGAAGAGAGGGGCGGAGCTGTCAACTGATCACCACCTGGTGGTGTGTTGGCTCCGATGGTGGGGGAAGATGCCGGTCCGACCTGGCAGACCCAAACGTATTGTGAGGGTTTGCTGGGAACGTCTGGCGGAATCCCCTGTCAGAAGGAGTTTCAATGCCCACCTCCGGCAGAGCTTCTCCCTTGTCTCGGGGGAGGCGGGGGACATTGAGTCCGAATGGGCCATGTTCCGCGCCTCCATTGTTGAGGCGGCCGATCGGAGCTGTGGCCGTAAGGTGGTCGGTGCCTGTCGTGGCGGCAATCCTCGAACCCGCTGGTGGACACCAGCGGTAAGGGATGCCGTCAAGCTGAAGAAGGAGTCCTATCGGGCCTTTTTGGCCTGTCGGACTCCGGAGGCAGCTGACAGGTACCGGATGGCCAAGCGGAACGCGGCTTCGGCGGTTGCTGAGGCAAAAACTCGGGCATGGGAGGAATTCGGTGAGGCCATGGAAAACGACTTCCGGACGGCTTCGAGGAAATTCTGGTCCACCATCCGGCGTCTCAGGAGGGGAAAGCAGTGCACCGTTAACACTGTTTATAGTGGCGATGGGGTGCTGCTGACCTCGACTCTGGACGTCGTGAAGCGGTGGGGGGAATACTTCGAAGACCTCCTCAATTCCACCAACACGTCTCCTTTTGAGGAAGCAGAGTCTGGGGACTCTGGGGTGGGCTCTCCTATCTCTGGGGTCGAAGTCACTGAGGTGGTTGGAAAGCTCCTCGGTGGCAGGGCCCCGGGGGTGGATGAGATCCGCCCGGAGTTCCTAAAGACTCTGGATGTTGGGGGGCTGTCGTGGTTGACACGCCTCTACAACATCGCGTGGACATCGGGGACAGTGCCTCTGGATTGGCAGACCGGGGTGGTGGTCCCCCTTTTTAAGAAGGGGGACCGGAGGGTGTGTTCCAACTACAGAGGGATCACACTCCTCAGCCTCCCTGGTAAGGTCTATTCAGGGGTGCTGGAGAGGAGGGTCCTTCGGGAGGTCGAATCTCGGATTCAGGAGGAGCAGTGTGGTTTTCGTCCTGGCCGTGGAACAGTGGACCAGCTCTACACCCTCCGCATGATCCTCGAGGGTGCGTGGGAGTTCGCTCAACCAGTCCACATGTGTTTTGTGGATTTGGAGAAGGCGTTCGACCGTGTCCCTCGGGGAGTTCTGTGGGGGGTGCTTCGGGAGTACGGGGTGCCGGGCCCCTTGATACGGGCTGTTCGGTCCCTGTACGACCGTTGCCAGAGTTTGGTCCGCATTGCCGGCAGTAAGTCAGATTCGTTTCCGGTGAGGGTTGGACTCCGCCAAGGTTGCCCTTTGTCACCGATTCTGTTCATAACTTTTATGGACAGAATTTCTAGGCGCAGCCGAGGCGTGGAGGGGTTCCGGTTTGGTGGCCTCAACATTGCATCTCTGCTCTTTGCAGATGATGTGGTGCTGTTGGCTTCATCAGGCCGGGGCCTTCAGCTCTCACTGGAGCTGTTCGCAGCCGAGTGTGAAGCGGCTGGGATGAGGATCAGCACCTCCAAATCCGAGACCATGGTCCTCAGTCGGAAAAGGGTGGAGTGTCGTCTTCAGGTCGGGGATGAGATCCTGCCCCAAGTGGAGGAGTTCAAGTATCTTGGGGTCTTGTTCACGAGTGAGGGTGGGATGGAGCGGGAGATCGACAGGCGGATCGGTGCAGCGTCTGCAGTGATGCGGACTCTGTATCGGTCCGTCGTGGTGAAGAAAGAGCTGAGCCAAAAGGCAAAGCTCTCGATTTACCGGTCGATCTACGTTCCAACCCTCACCTATGGTCACGAGCTGTGGGTCGTGACCGAAAGAACGAGATCCCGGATACAAGCGGCCGAAATGAGCTTCCTCCGCAGGGTGTCCGGGCTCTCCCTTAGAGATAGGGTGAGAAGCTCGGTCATCCGGGAGGGACTCAGAGTCGAGCCGCTGCTTCTCCGCGTTGAGAGGAGCCAGCTGAGGTGGCTCGGGCATCTGGTTCGGATGCCTCCTGGACGCCTCCCTGGGGAGGTGTTCCGGGCATGTCCCACTGGCGGGAGGCCCCGGGGACGACCCAGGACACGCTGGAGAGACTATGTCTCTCGGCTGGCCTGGGAACGCCTCGGGATCCCGCCGGAGGAGCTGGTTGAAGTGGCTGGGGAGAGGGAAGTCTGGGTTTCCCTCCTGAAGCTGCTGCCCCCGCGACCCGACCCCGGATAAGCGGAAGAAGATGGATGGATGGATGGATGGATGGATGTTTTTGGATTGTAATTGGCCAATTCTACAGTCGGATGACAAAAGATTTATACAAATAAAATGTGTTCTAATTTGCACTCAGCTTCATCGAACCGTCTATAAAGATGGACACCTACCAGCACCCATTTTGGAAGGCTTGAACCGATACAGATGCAGCATTTGTGCCAAAGGTGGAGAGTTTGCATATGTTGTGGCACATCTGCAAACTCAAGATAAGACGGCAGTTTGTCATGAAGGTATGTTGTAGTTTGAAGACCACTATAATCAATTTAAATTTTGTCAATATGGCAATTCTTTCTTAGTTGCCATGGTAAGCAATTTTTATAAATATGAAAAAGAATGTATTGTTAGTTT
Organism: Festucalex cinctus; assembly: GCF_051991245.1. Classification (NCBI taxonomy): domain Eukaryota; kingdom Metazoa; phylum Chordata; class Actinopteri; order Syngnathiformes; family Syngnathidae; genus Festucalex; species Festucalex cinctus. The sequence continues at coordinate 4,291,584 of NC_135411.1, forward strand.
TATGAATGATGAATACATTTCGCTACAACCTAAAAAGTACTCACTGATACTGATGCCAAGTAATGGATGCCACTAGTACTCTATATAGAAAATTACAATTAAACAAATGACACAGACTTTTAAAGAAAGACCTTTCAAATTTGAAAAGCTTTTTCTAACCTAATGCACAGAAATAAGGCTGGCTCGCATTTCCAGAAAGAGGAAAATAGATGAGAATGCCAAGGTAAGAATAATGGACAGAATTTTCCAAACCCCAATTAATCTATGCAAATTGTCATTGTAGTGTATACATGTCCAAAACATATAATTAATCCCATTCCCTTGAACTTAAGTCCGATGTCAGCAACCAAGGTCAAGAAGCCTTCTGCAGAGAGAGTGGTCGCTTCCATCTGTCAGGCATGCATGCAACAATTTTTATTTATGTATTTTACACTTTGGAGGTGAAGCACAGTTATGAACTGATGATATACACTCACTGGCTAGTCAAACAGAACTACACAGAGTAGAGACTTTAATATTGCATCTTTATCAGAGAATCATGTGGCTCTGACATTTATACAATATAAACAAATTATGTGAAAGCTACAAAAACATGCTGATAAGGAATTCTTCATTGCACTTCTCTTGTTCCAAGAAGATAATGATGATCATATTGATGATGAAGACAAGTCTATTTTTAGTTTATGCGGTTATGTTCACAGCTACCAGAGGAGATTTTACGATCCATCCTGATTCTTGCTGTCCTCAATGATGGCGAAGGCGCAATCCACGTGCTGGCCCTGACATGCACCCGATTCTGGATGATCATCAGATAAGAATCATTTCGTAGGGAAGCACATTTTCAGTGGCTAGACAGTAAGTTGTGAGGGAGTGGGGATCATGAGGATAAGTGGTTAAGATAATGGATGGGTGGACACACAAAAAAAAAATTCTGTCTGTCTGTCTATCTATCTATCTGACAGCTAAGGCTGTTTGAAAGCACTATATACATAAGATGACTTGACTGTCTGTCTGTATGTCTGTCTATCTACCAGGTGTCGTCAACTGGAGTGCATTTTCACCCGATTTCAAAAAGATGTACAGGATCCCCTATTGCCTCACCCCTTGCATCCAATGCAATTCTATATTTAAAGAATATAGAGGGTTCTGGGGACATGGAAAAAGAGGCGAACTCATTGGTTTTTATTCAGATTACAACATTCACAGACGCTGCAGAAACTGCATAAATTGATGTCACAAAATAAATGTGATTTGGAAAACAAAAAAATGGGAGTGGTTATTTGAAGTTACAGAAGCATGTACATTACATAATGCTTACATGTATCATAAAACCATGTTTGGAGAGGAATTTAAAAAAAAAAATGAAGTAGGCTACTTTTTGTCATAAATATACCACCTAGTATTGCTTGTTGTAGGCCTTTATGGAAAAATATATTTTAAAGATGGCTAACAAAAAATAACATTTTGTATGTATATCACAATTAAACCAGCTTTAAAATACTATTTCCACCTCATAATTTTGTGGAAATAGTCTTTTTCATATGTGCTACGTTTGTGTGTTTGTTGCAATAAAGTTTAGTTTGTCGCGCCATTAATTGCATTAAGTTGCTATTCTGTTTCTAAATAGTCTGTAATCTCCTGGCACTCTTAGCACCTGTCCATAGACCAACTCGGCCGACGAACACTGCAGGTCCTCCTTAGGTGCAGTACGAAGGCCCAGGATGATCCAGGGTAGCTTGTCGACCCAATTACCTTCAGAAAGACCAGCGCGCAAAGCGGCTTTCATCGAACGATGGAACCGTTCGCACAGCCCATTAGCCTGAGGGTGATAAGCGCAGGTGCGGTGTAGCTTGACCCCGAGGCCCTCAGCAAACCTCTGACGTGAACTGCGCACCCCTGTCGGACGAGAGGTCCGCCGGCGGTCCAAACCGAGCGACCCAGGTCCCGATAAACGCCCGGGCCACGTCACTGGTCGATATGGAGGTCAGGGGAACGGCCTCTGGCCAGCGGGTCGTCCTGTCCACCATCGTCAGGAGGTAGGTGAAGCCCTGGGAAGGAGGAAGCGGACCTACGATGTCGACGTTGACATGGTCAAACTTCCTCACAACAAAAGTCTCCAAAGGCGCCTTGGTGTGACGGTGGACCTTGGCTCGCTGACAAGCCACGCATGAATCGACCCAGGCCCGTACATCTTTCTTCAACCCAGACCAGACGAACTTCTGAGCCACCAACCTCGACGATGCCTTCCTGCCGGGGTGTTAGAGACCATGCACCATGTCGAAGGCGGCCCTCTGCCAACCAGAGGGCACCAGCGGTCTAGGCCAGCCCAAGGAGACGTCACACCACAGCTCGACCCCGGAGTCGTCGACCGCTACCCTTTCAACTTGCAACCCGGTGTCGGAGCTCCGAAGCAACTGGGTGCCACGATCGGAAGCCTGGTCGGCCGCCATCCGGGAAAAGTCGAGGCCCAGCTGTACCGTGTTGACGGCTGCCCTGGACAGACAATCCGCGACCATGTTGTCCTTGCCAGCGATATGTCGGATGTCCGTGGTGTATTCAGAAATGAACGACAACTGGCAACCGGCGGCTGAAAAAGACGAGTGGCTGCCACGCACCTTCGACGCGCTGCTCCAAAACAGCCCCAACGGCAAAATCAGATGCGTCAGTAGTGAGGGCGATCGGGGCATCCGGGCGCGGGTGGGCCAACAAGGCCGCTTGGCACAGCGCGGCTTTCGTCTCTTCAAAAGCCTTGACTCTCACATCGGTCCAGTCGACCGCACGGTTAGGGGCCACACCCTTAAGTGCGTCGTAAAGCGGGTGCATCACATGGGCAGCGTGGCGGATGAACCTGTGGTAAAAAGTCACCATCCCGAGGAACTCGCGGAGACCCTGGGCCGTCTGGGGTCGAGGAAAAGCGGCAACAGCTTCCACTTTTGCCGGGAGCGGGGTGGCGCCGTCCTCGTTGATGAGGTGGCCGAGGTATTGGATGGAGGGCACACCAAAGACACATTTAGCTCGGTTAATAATCAGTCCAGCCTGGCTGAGCTTGGAGAAAAGCTGCCGGAGGTGTGAAAGGTGTTCCCCAATGGAGGAGCTGGCCACCAGGATGTCATCCAAGTAGACGAAGAGGAACGGCATGTCCCGGAGAACAGAGTCCATGAGACGCTGAAAAGACTGGGCCGCGTTTTTAAGGCCGAATGGCATCCTGAGAAACTCGAACAGTCCGAAAGGTGTTATCACAGCAGTCTTAGGCACATCGGTGGGGTGTACCGGAACTTGGTGATAGCCCCGTACCAAGTCCACCTTGGAAAACACCTTCGCACCTGCCAGGTGGGCAGAGAAGTCCTGTATGTGCGGGACGGGATAGTGATCGTGCGTCGTGGCATCATTGAGGCGGCGATAGTCTCCACACAATCGCCAGCCGCCGTCCGACTTCGGAACCGTGTGGAGAGGCGAGGCCCACGGGCTGTCGGAACGACGAATTATGCCAAGGCGTTCCATGTTGGCGAATTCGGACTAAGCTGTGGCCAATCTATCAGGGTTGAGGCGTCGGGCCTTAGCGTGAACCGGCGGGCTCACGGTCTCGATGTGGTGCTCGACCCCATGCTTGGTAGTAGTGGCTGCAAATGTAGGCGTGGTCAGGCTGGGGAATTCTCCAAGAAGCCACGTGAACACGCCGTCATCTGAGAGCGGGCTGGCAAGGCCCTCAAACGTCTCCACATCACACCCACAAGCAACAGTGGAAAACGTCACAGCGTCCAACAGGCGGCCATTTTTAACATCCACCAGTAGACTGTGGGCACACAAAAACTCCGCGCCAAGAAGGGGAAAAGAAATGTCAGCAGTGACAAAGTCCCAAGTGAACCGGCGCTCCCCAAAACATACATCCACTGTCTTAGTGCCGTAGGTCCGGATCGGTGCATCGTTGGCCGCTGACAGGTGCGGGCCGTGAGTGCCCCCGGCAGCATCTTCAGCCGAGGCAGGCAACACGCTTCTGCGGGCGCCGGAGTCACAAAGGAATTTAAGTCTGGAGAGGGTGTCCATGATAAACAGCAGTCGGCACTGTGCGCCCCCACTCACAGCTGCAGCTGAGTGGAGGCGTTGCCGTTTTCCGACGCAACAAAGGAGCAAGGGGCGCGGCACCTCTTCGCCTTGGTTCCAAAACGTGCGTGAAAATAGCATAAGCCAGGGGCTGATCGGCCATCCACGGCAGAGCGTGCCTTATGAGGTGCCGTTGCGGTCGCCGGGACTGGGAAGGCGAAAATTGTTACATAGAAAGATAAAATGTGCAAAATGCACGAGCATATGGCGTGTTAGCTCGCATGGAGCTGTGGTGGTTTGATCTCGGGTTGAGTTAGCAACAAAAAAAGGAAAAAAAAAAAAAAAAAGAGTAGGACTTTTGCGTCAATCATTTCAGTGATAACACTGTTCAACAAAAATTTTTAATCGCAGATGGCTTTGTGTGTCTGAACGTATTCTCGACGCCTATTTGGGGAAAATTGCAAGGTGGCTTTATTTCTATTTCATACACAAGGCAACTCAATGTGCTTCACACAAGCAAATACACAACACCTACAAACATCAACAAACAACCATTAACAACATTTAGAAGCAAACAAAAATAACTTCCTAAATTACGTACAAAAAAAACATACATTGACATTTAAACACATTAACAGCAAACATTTAATATTTACAGGTTGAGTAGTTTTGAAAGCATTACATTTACACTTTTAAGATGCACTGACACTTTTACAGCACACCAGTCTCACTTCCCTTCATTTTTTGAAGCTTCAAAGATGGCTGCTATTGTCACCAGCACACTCGTGTCTCTCAGCAAGCTTTTTACAAGAGAATCTTTTAGCACAAACACTGCAACTGAATGGTTCCTTCCCACCATGTCTTCTTGTGTGCTTTCTTAAATTTGACATGGAAGAGAAGCTTTTTCCACAATCTGAGCAGGAATACGGTTTCTCTCCATTGTGTGTTTTTGCATGTGCTGTTAAAGAATTGGTGGAAGCAAAGCTTTCCACACATTTTGTGCATGAATATGGTTTCTGTCCCGTGTGTGTGTTCTTATGTGGCTTCTTAATTCAGACTTGGCAGGGAAGCTTTTGCCACAGGCTGAGCAAGAAAAAGGTTTTTCCCCAGTGTGTGTTCTTGAATGTAATGTTAAATGTGACTTCTGAGAGAAGCTTTTGCCACAGTGGGTACAAGCAAAAAGTTTTTTTCCAGTGTGTGTCTTCTTGTATGTATCGTTAAGTCTGACTTCGAAGAGAAGCTTTTACCACAGTCTGAGCAAGAAAAAGGTTTCTCGCCACTATGGATTCTTGTATGTGTTGTTAAAGCTGACTTCTGAGAGAAGCTTTTGCCACAATCTAAACAAGAAAAAGGTTTTTCCCCAGTGTGTGTTCTTGTATGTGTTGTTAAATCAGACTTCCGAAAGAAGTTTTTGCCACAATCTAAACAAGAAAAAGGTTTTTCCCCAGTGTGTCTTCTTGTATGTGTTGTTAAATCTGACTTCCAAAGGAAGTTATTGCCACAATCTAAACAAGAAAAAGGTTTTTCCCCAGTGTGTCTTCTTGTATGTGTTGTTAAATCTGACTTCCAAAAGAAGCTTTTGCCACAATCTAAACAAGAAAAAGGTTTTTCCCCAGTGTGTGTTCTTGTATGTGTTGTTAAATCTGACTTCCGAAAGAAGTTTTTGCCACAATCTGAGCAAGAAAAAGGTTCCTCGCCAGCGTGTCTTCTTGTATGTATTGTGAAATCTGACTTCCAAGAGAAGCTTTTGCCACAATCTAAACAAGAAAAAGGTTTTTCCCCAGTGTGTCTTCTTGTATGTTTTGTTAAATCTGACTTCCAAGAGAAGCTTTTGCCACAATCTAAACAAGAAAAAGGTTTTTCCCCAGTGTGTCTTCTTTTATGCCTTGTTAAAGCTGACTTCCGAGAGAAGCTTTTGCCACAATCTAAACAAGAAAAAGGTTTTTCCCCAGTGTGTCTTCTTGTATGTGTTGTTAAAGCTGACTTCTGAGAGAAGCTTTTGCCACAGTCTGAGCAAGAAAAAGGTTTCTCGCCACTATGGATTCTTTTATGTGTTGTTAAATGTGACTTCCAAGAGAAGCTTTTGCCACAATCTAAACAAGAAAAAGGTTTTTCCCCAGTGTGTCTTCTTAAGTGAATTTTCAAACTTCCTTTTGAACTCAATGTTTTCCCACAGTGAGAACATTCGCAGGATTTGTCGTCAGTGTGACACGACCTATCATCAGCAGCATGTTCATCATTACCATCCAGATTATCATCATTATCATCATCATCATAAGAAGAAAGGGACCTTATGTCATCATTTTTTGCTTGTGATGGTCCCCAGTGGTCTGCATCACTTTCTGGAATCATGTTTTGAGGATTTAAGATCCTGTTTGGAGGCTCCGCCCCTCTGCCCTCCTCACTCTCACCCTTGACTTCATCTTCACTCTTTAAAGGGGCGAAGGTCATTGGTGACTTGGTGACGTCATCCTCAACCTCCTCCTCTTTGACACGAACGGGCTTTTCTTCCTCTTCGATGTAAGGATGTTCTTCCTCCTCTTTAACATTCGGAGGCTTCATGTCCTCTTGGTCAGGACGAAGATATTTCTCAGCGACGTCTGCAGGACACAAGAAGACAAACACACATTTGGGTTGGTCAAGTCAAATTTCAAGCGTGAGATGATGTGCATTGTTGTTTCTACAGTGCACCTCGACTTGGGGCCACCGCACACTCGGATTGGCCCATCCAAAAAACAAAACAAAAAGAAAAAGGGAAAAAAAAGTATTGGCCTTGTTAAAAATCTGACAGCCGATATAAGGTCAAATCTAAAACTATTTTAATCTCTCTATTGATTCAAGTCGACTAAATTGAGTTGAGCTGATATTGTCCATCCGCATACATTTCAACTTTTACATAGAAAATTAAAACACCTATTTGTAACCATAGTTAGGCTGGAAGACCCCTACTTCCACATGATTCATCCCATTCTCATCTTTCAATTTAAACATATTCCAAATATTCACGCCTTACCCACAATTCACTATTTTGTACCCTACGCCTGCCCTCAGCGGCAGCCATCTTGGCCAATTGATTTGGTACACCAGGGATTCTCGCCAGGAAATGCCCCGGCTTGAATAGGAAGTGACCTCATTTCAACAGGAAATGACTTGTTTTCAACAGGAATGACCTGGAAGTGACCTGATTTCAATAGGAAGTGACCTGTTGATTTGAACAGGAAGTTACCCAGAAATGGCCAAAAATCAACAGGAAGTGACCTGATTTCAACAGGAAATGACCCGGAAATGGCCTAAAATCGACAGAAAGTGACCCAGAAGTGGCATCAAATCAACAGGAAGCAACACGATTTCAACAGGAAGTGACCTGATTTCAATAGGAAGTGACCCAGAAGTGGCTTCAAATCAACAGTAAGTGACACAATTTCAACAGAAAGTGACCTGATTTCAATAGGAAATGACCTGAAATCAACAGGAAGTGACACAATTTCAACAGAAAGTGACCTGCTTTCAATAGGAAGTGACCTGAAATCAACAGGAACTGACTTGTTTTCAACAGGAAGTGACCCAGAAGTGACCTGTTGATTTGAACAGGAAGTTACCCAGAAATGGCCAAAAATCAACAGGAAGTGACCTGATTTCAACAGGAAATGACCCGGAAATGGCCTAAAATCAACAGAAAGTGACCCAGAAGTGGCATCAAATCAACAGGAAGCAACACGATTTCAACAGGAAGTGACCTGATTTCAATAGGAAGTGAGCAGGAAATGGCATAAAATGAACAGGAAGTGACTCAGAAGTGGCTTTAGATCAACAGGAAGTGACACAATTTCAACAGGAAGTGACACAATTTCAACAGAAAGTGACCTGATTTCAATAGGAAGTGACCTGAAATCAACAGGAACTGACATGTTTTCAACAGGAAGTGACCCGGAAGTGACCTGATTTCAATAGGAAGTGACCTGAAATCAACAGGAAGTGACACAATTTCAACAGAAAGTGACCTGCTTTCAATAGGAAGTGACCTGAAATCAACAGGAACTGACTTGTTTTCAACAGGAAGTGACCCAGAAGTGACCTGTTGATTTGAACAGGAAGTTACCCAGAAATGGCCAAAAATCAACAGGAAGTGACCTGATTTCAACAGGAAATGACCCGGAAATGGCCTAAAATCAACAGAAAGTGACCCAGAAGTGGCATCAAATCAACAGGAAGCAACACGATTTCAACAGGAAGTGACCTGATTTCAATAGGAAGTGAGCAGGAAATGGCATAAAATGAACAGGAAGTGACTCAGAAGTGGCTTTAGATCAACAGGAAGTGACACAATTTCAACAGGAAGTGACACAATTTCAACAGAAAGTGACCTGATTTCAATAGGAAGTGACCTGAAATCAACAGGAACTGACATGTTTTCAACAGGAAGTGACCCGGAAGTGACCTGATTTCAATAGGAAGTGACCTGGAAGTGACTTAGAATCAACAGGAAGTGGCCCGATTTCAACAGGAAGTGACCTACCAATAGGAAGTAGTCCAATTTCAACAGGAAGTGACCTATCAATAGGAAGTAGTCCAATTTCAACAGGAAGTGGCCCGATTTCAACAGGAAGTGACCTACCAATAGGAAGTAGTCCAATTTCAACAGGAAGTGGCCCGATTTCAACAGGAGGTGAACTATCAATAGGAAGTAGTCCAATTTCAACAGGAAGTGGCCCGATTTCAACAGGAGGTGACCTATCAATAGGAAGTAGTCCAATTTCAACAGGAAGTGACCTGATTTCAACAGAAAGTGAGCCTTACTCCAGTCCTCAATCTTTCCTCCATTAATTAATTCACTCATTAATTTACCTTAATTAAGCGCAACCGCTTCATTCCATTTTCACGTGTCTTCTTGTGCGCAGTTCGCATATATGCCCATATGAACTCGGCACTGATTTGCAAACCGGAATCGATTGTCATTGACTACCGTCTTCGTGAATGCTACAGTTGCAACCAGTGATATTTTTGTAGCCGAAAAATTGACATCATAATTTTCGTGACTAATTGTTTTTCCTGACGAAAATTAAATGAAAACTAAAATAGAAGCCATTCATTCAGACAATAACTATGATTAAAATTGACTGACAATTTCGTCAATGACTAAAATGAAAACACAGTCGTGAAAATTCACACAATCCAATCAGAATGAATGAGAAAAGAACCACTCAGAAAATGTTGTGTTCACTGCACTTTAACTCAACTCAACTTTATTTATAAAGCGCTCTAAGAACAGGCATTGCTGTATACAAAGTGCTGTACATAAACATAAATTGTGCAGCTGTAAGATTAATCTCAAGCAATTTAAATTATGCACTTTTTCTTATTCAGGTGAAAAGTTACATTATTGTCAGTTCAACATGATTCATTGAAACAAGAAAGACACCATTGTATGAAATGTGTCTTGCGTGTTAAACTACAGTCACAAATAGGTGTGCTATAATTTTCTGCATAAAAGTTTAAACGTATGCTGAAGGAAAATAGACTAAACTGTGAATTTAGTCGACTAAAATTGGATCAAAACTAAAATACAATCAGAAGACTAAATTATGACTCAAACTTGTTAATTTTAGTCAAAAGACTATAACTAAAACTAAATTAAAATTTCTTGTCAAAATTAACACTGGTTGCAACAGCAGTGGAATGTAATAATGCAGTAATCATGACAAAACTGTGACTGTGTAGTGATCAGAACATAATTCACCCACGGAACGTTGGGACGAAGGGGGAGTTTGTTGGGATGAAAGGATGAAAGGATAAAAGAACAAAATGTTGGTAGGTCTGTGAGCCTCGCACAGAGTGTGGGGTTGTTGCTGTTAAACGATGAGAAGCTGATATCAATAAACCGCCGGTCTTTGGCTCCGGACTTCAACACTCTGCCTCCGACTCCCGTCACTGCTCGCTACATTGGTGACCCCGACATTCGCCTCGTTGACGTTTCCGAGGCTGAGAATTTGATCGAATTGAGCGACATGGCGAACTCCGCTGATCTCAAGTTACCGGAGTTTTGGGAGTCGGCCGCGGCGACGTGGTTTGTACAAGCTGAAGCTCAGTTTGCCATCCGTGGAATTACGGACGATTCCACGCGCTACTACCACGTCGAGGCCGCGCTCGGGAGCTCCACGGCGGCCAGAGCTACGGCGATAGCGAACACTACCATCTCCGAGCCACGTGCTCTGGCGGAGGAAGCTGACCGCTTTTTCCTGGCCACCCAGCGGCACAACCACGAGGTCTTGGCCTCTGCACGCGCCTTCCCGGTCCCGGCGGCCGCAACGGCACCTCATAAGGTACGCGCTGCCGTGGATGGCCGATCGGCCCCTGGCTTATGCTATTTTCACGCACGTTTTGGTACCAAGGCGAAGAGGTGCCGCGCCCCTTGCTCCTTTGTTGCGTCGGGAAACGGCGACGCCTCCACTCAGTTGCAGCTGTGAGTGGGGGCGCAGAGTGCCGGCTGCTGTTTATCATGGACACCCTCTCCAGACTCAAGTTCCTCTGTGACTCCGGCGCCCGCAGAAGCGTGTTGCCTGCCTCGGCTGAAGATGCTGCCGGGGGCACTCACGGCCCGCACCTGTCAGCGGCCAACGATGCACCGATCCGGACCTACGGCACTACGACAGAATGTGTCTTTGGTGTGCCCTCCATCCAATACCTCGGCCACCTCATCAACGAGGACGGCGCCACCCCGCTCCCGGCAAAAGTGGAAGCTGTTGCCGCTTTTCCTCGACCCCGGACGGCCCAGGGTCTTCGGGAGTTCCTCGGGATGGTGACTTTTTGCCACAGGTTCATCCGCCTCTTCCGCTTCATCCTGGAGGGCCGTGAGTTCACGGTCTTCGTCGATCACATGCCGCTCGCCTTCTCCATGTCGAAGTTGTCCGAGCCGTGGTCCGCGCGGCAACAGCGACAGTTGCCGTTCATATCTGGATACACCACGGACATCCGACATATCGCTGGCAAGGACGACGTGGTCGCGGATTGTCTGTCCAGGGCAGCCGTCAACACGATACAGCTGGGCCTCGACTTTTCCCGGATGTCGGCCGACCAGGCTTCCGACCGTGACACCCAGTCGCTTCGGGGCTCCGACACCGGGTTGCAAGTTAAACCGGCTCATGTTGACCATGTTGACCCCCTGGACCACCCCGCGCCCCCCCGCCGCGGCCGCCCCCCTGGGCTGCGCCTTGTGGACCGTGTGGGGTCCCTTCCAGTTGTTCCTGCATCCCCGCCAGTTGGTGCGCGGGTCTGTTCTGGTGTTTCTGCTGTGTCCCTCCCGCCCTCGCTCCCTGGGTCATGTACCCGCAGGGGTCCGGCAGTTGCCGCCCCGTCATCCGGAGTTTGATTGTGGGTGAATTCTGGGGGGGCTTGTGTAGTGATCAGAACATAATTCACCCACGGAACGTTGGGACGAAGGGGGAGTTTGTTGGGATGAAAGGATGAAAGGATGAAATGATAAAAGAACAAAATGTTGGTAGGTCTGTGAGCCTCGCACAGAGTGTGGGGTTGTTGCTGTTAAACGATGAGAAGCTGATATCAATAAACCGCCGGTCTTTGGCTCCGGACTTCAACACTCTGCCTCCGACTCCCGTCACTGCTCGCTACAACTGTTTTGTTTAAAAAAAAATAATAAAAAATAAAAAGTATCCCGACAAAATAATAATAGTTTGTAGTATTGTACCACCGTTTTAATACAGTCTTATTGTGCACCTAAGTGTTCTTAAAATCGCACACGTCTTGTCAGATACATTGGTATGACTGTCTCATGACTGTATAATCGGCCCCTGTCCGGAATCAACCAATCAAATCAATTTATTTCACTCTTTAAAATAACAGTTGAATTTAATTACTGTGCACAGTAATGCGGACTGCAGTTAATTTTTTTTAACGCTATATAGTAGTGCTAAGCAAGGGAGAGTAATAAGAAGTGTACAAACCTGCTGCGTGTAGCACAATTCGAGGCTGCTCGCAAACATCGTCCAGCGGTTGAAAATGTTGCTCGTTCTCTTCTTTTACTCCAAAATGTTCCTCCTCGTCCTTTGGTGTCGTTCTCGCCGACATTTTGGCACAATAATGCCAACAAAGTCACACTTGGTCTCTTCCTGACCACGTGTTGTGTTCTTCTCTTTGTTAGCGGCTAGCGAGCTAAGCTAAGCTAAGCTAACTCGGCCGAGAAGCATCAACGCGCACCGAGACGAGTTTAAACACACGCCGACATTTAATAAATGGTGTCGCAGACCTTCAAAATGGTGATGGGAGTCCTGTGTGTTCAGTCCAACACCAAATAAGAAAGAATGAATTAGCAGAGGACGTCTGATGAAACGCGATGTAGCCGCCGGCCACGGCAGTGAGCACGTAAAGAAACGAATGGAGACGTGCGGCGGAAGTTAAGTCAGGCCGGACACGCCCCCGCTGCGTTACGATTGGCTGTTGGAAATTGTCCGGGGGCTTCCGAGCAAGCATTGTCATCAAGTCATCGGCAGATGTCGCCATTTTTGCTGCAGTTGGAATCGAAAGCCTCATTCCCTTTTTCAGTGTTTTCATCCCGATACAATTGTAAAGTTTAAATTGGACTTATTGAAAAGAGCTCCAGTTTATTGTGGTGAATGTGCAGTTTAAAAATTCGCCATCAAAGTTGAACAAGCATTTTGAGGTAATCTGACGTGTCGCAAACAGGGCAGAGCGAAATTGTCGGCTGCGTGACGTCACTCCCGCGGCAATTTGAAAGCACGCATGGATTTTTTTTCCCACTCACTCATTTACACATGTAAGCTTCTGTGAGTGAGTTAGTGAATACTACTACTACTACTACTAATAATAATAATAATAAAAATACGTACGGGCTGTCAAAACCCGCGAGAGTGACGTCACGCAGCCGACAAATTCGCCCGGCTCCGTTTGCGACAATCATTGTAAATTAACATTTTAACCTTGCCCTTTGTCTTTGCAAATACCTTAAAACCAAACTAAAATATATAAAAATGCAAAAAATAAATAAATCTTGAGCAATAGCTTTGCAAATTATTTACCAAGGAGCGTTAGAGGGGTGTCAACCACCACAGCCCCACAACATTCAGAGCCTTTAGGAATTCCGGGCGGATCTCATCCAACCCCGGGGCCCTGCCACCGAGGAGATTTCCAACCACCTCAGTGACTTTGACCCCGGAGATAGGAGAGCCCACCTCAGATTCGCCAGACTGCTTCCTCAAAGGAAGACGTCTTGGTGCAATTGAGATCTTCTAAGTATTCCCCCCACCGACTCACGACGTCCCGAGTCGAAGTCAGCAGCACACAATCTCCATTATACAGTGTTAATGGTGAACTGCTTTCCTCTCCTGAGACGCCGGATGGTGGACCAGAATTTCCTCGAGCCGTCCGGAAGTCATTTTCCATGGCCTCAAACGAACTCATCCCATGTCCGAGTTTTTGCCTCAGCGACCGCTGAAGCCGCGTTCCGCTTGGCCAGCCGGTAACTGACAGCTGCCTCCGCAGTACCACAGGCCAAAAAGGCCCGATAGGACTCCTTCTTCAGCTTGACAGCATCCCTTACCACTGGTGGTTCGAGGATTGTCGCCGCGACAGGCACCGACCACCTTACGGCCGCAGCTCCGATTGGCCGCCTCAACAATGGAGCCTCTTCGGGCTATGCCCGGCGCTCCCCATCTCCAGAGGGTGTCCGTGTAAATATACACAAACATACACACATACTTAGTGTCAAGGCGTGGGGGTGTTGGAGGCAGGACCCAAATGCAGGGGGCAACAAAAACAGGGCAAGGCAGGGATGCAAGTAAAAAAGGGGATTTAATTAACAAAAAATGTAAACAAGGGACTATGGAAAAAAATCAACAAGATCAAAAACAAACACGAGGCATGGAAAAGAGGGACATGAACATGAACAGGCACAATGACTCCCCCAAGAACCGAACGGAAAACAGGTGACTAAATACACACAGGCTAATTGACAATGACTAGACACAGCTGGGCAAGACACAAGTGGCAAGGGAAGCTGATTGGTGGATACACTGGGAAGGGAAGACACACTCAGGTGGACGTGGTTTGACATAACGGGACAAGGGAAGAGACAAGGAACACATGACAAACAACCAAAAACACCAAAAGAAACAAAATCCCACCCCCCACAAAACCAAAACATGACACTTAGTATGAAAAGTCTCAAAATCAGGGAGGGATTAAATACTTCCTACACTCGTTTTTTTTTATTCAAAATCATTGACACTTTTACAGCACACCAGACTCACTTCCCTTCATTTTTTTTAAGCTTCAAAGATGGCTGCGATTGTCACCGGCACACTCGTGTCTCTCAGCAAGATTTTTACGAGAGAATCTATTAACACAAACACTGCAACTGAATGGTTCCTTCTCAGTTCTCACTATTCGGGTTTTTCCACCGTCGGAACTTTTGGATAACTTTTCAGTTGACCTTGGTAAAATTCAGTTTAGGTGTTTTTCCACCAACAACAATTAGCAGGTTAATTAAATTCCCCAGGTGGCATCCAAGTGCTATCTCGGCAGCAGGGTCTTGCTGAGCCAGGCAGGAACTTTGAGGGGGCGGGCTGCAATGTCCGCGGCTGATTGGTCAAATTTCTTTACAGCAGCTGGGCTCAGTCAAACTCATTTGAAATAATTACCGAGAACTCAAAGACGCCGTGGAAACACAATTCTAACTTCCCAGCTGAACTTTTACAACCAAGAACTCCCTTTCCCCAAAACTCAAAGTTCCTGGTCTTGCTGGTGGCAAAGCAGCTCATGTGTTCTTGTGTGTTTTCGTAAATTTGACATGTAAGAGAAACTTCTTCCACAATCTGTGCAGGAATACGGTTTCTCTCCCGTGTGGCTTCTTATGTGTCTTTTTAAATATCCTTTGTGAAGGAAACTTTTTCCACAGCATGAGCAAGAAAAAGGTTTCTCGCCAGTGTGTCTTCTTGTATGTGTTATTAAATCTGAGTTGTGAGAGAAGCCTTGACCACAAACTGAGCAAGAAAAGGGTTTTTCCCCAGTGTGTGTTCTTGCATGTGCTGTTAAATGTGACTTCCGCGCGAACCTTTTGGCACAGTTTGTACAAGCAAAAGGTTTTTCCCCAGTGTGCGTTCTTGTATGTCTTGTTAAAATTGACTGCTGAGAAAACCTTTTTCCACAGTATGTGCAAGCAAAGGGTTTTTCCCCAGTGTGCGTTCTTGTGTGTGTTTTTAAATCTGACCGCTGAGAAAACCTTTTGCCACAGTGTGTACAAACAAAAGTGTTTTCTCCAGTGTGTCTTCTCAAGTGAATGTTCAAACCTCCTTTTGAACTCATTGTTTTCCCACAGTGAGAACATTCCCAGGATTTGTTGTCAGTGTGACATGACCTCTCACCATCAGGGTGTTCACCATTACCATCCAGATCATAATCATAATCATCATCATCGTCGTCGTCGTCATCATCGTCATAATCAAAATCATCATCATCATCATCATCATCATGAGAAGAAACGGACCTTGTGTCATCACTTTTTGCTCGTGATGATCCCCAATGGTATGCATCACTTTCTGGAGTCATGTTTTGAGGAGTTGAGATGCTGTTTGGAGGCTCCGCCCCTCTGCCCTCTTCACTCTCACCCTTGACTTCATCTTCACTCTTTAAAGGGGCGAAGGTCATTGGTGACTTGGTGACGTCATCCTCAACCTCCTCTTTTTTGACGCAAAGGGGATTTTTTTCCTCTTTAAAATAAAGATGCTCTTCCTCCTCCTCTTTCACATGAGACTTCAGTTCCTGTTCGTCAGGACGAAGATATTTTTCACCAATGTCTGCAGGACACAAAGAGACAAACCCAAATTTAGGTTGGTCAAGCGTGAGTTGATGTGTATTATCGTTTCTACAGTGGCACCTCGACTTGGGCCCACCACACACTCGGATTGGCCAATCCAAAAAAACAAAAAACAAAAAAAGTTTGGCGACAACACTGCACATGGAGCACTTTGACTATGGATCAAAGGATGATCTAAGGTTTTTCACCAGTTTGTGTTCTTTTGTTTATTGCAAACGTTGACTTCTGAGGGAAACCTTTGTGGGAGCTATTTCTTGAAATTTTCAGTTCACTTTATAAGAGATGCTACTGACCCTGGGAATCTTCTGAACCATTTGTTTTTGTGACCAGAAATGTCAACGTTTAATATAGCAGGCGTTTTTAAATTTTGGGGAAAAATATTTACTGACAAAAACTTGAGCAATATGGTATTTACTTGCTTAAGTTTCCATGTCACTTTTTTAGACGATACAACAGAATCAAGATTGGCTTTTGTATTTTAGAAAAAAATTGACACCAATACCCCCCTTTACTGTAAATGAATATCGACTTCAAATATCGGTTAGTGGCCTCCTTGACGACTAAAAATCTCCATCGGTATCGGTCCTGAAAAAACATATCGGTCTATCTCTAGCCCTTATGTCATGATGACTTTGTGCTTGTGGTGGTCGCCAGGGGTCTGCATCACCTTCTGTCGTCATGTGTTGACGAGTTGAGCTGCTGCTTGGAAGCTCCGCCTCCCCATCCTCGTCTTCATCTTCACTCTTTAAAGGGACGAAGGTCAGTGGTGACTTGGTGACATCGTCCTCAACCTCCTCCTCTTTGACACGAACGGGCTTTTCTTCCTCTTCGATGTAAGGATGTTCTTCCTCCTTTTTAACATTCGGAGGCTTCATGTCCTCTTGGTCAGGACGAAGATATTTCTCAGCGACGTCTGCAGGACACAAGAAGACAAAACACACATTTGGTTTGGTCAAGTCAAATTTCAAGTGTGAGTTGATAGTACTGTCACAATCAATTTTTTTTTTTTTTTTTTTTTTTTAGAATCCATTCATCTCGAGGGTGTGCGCTCCTTCACCACGTGTCCAGTAACGAGATGAAATGGGGAATGGTGAGGTTCAATATTTCGCCCTTGCTACATTAGTGCAGCCAATTTGTCTATCAAAATAGCACAGGGGGAAAATCGCTTTACCAAACATCTGTGTACAAAGTAGGGGTGGCACGTATAAGACGTATTTAATACAACAGTGTCTTTATTGTTTCAATGAAACATATTGAACTGACAATAATATAACTTATAACTGTAGAGGGCCCCTATCCAGAGCAGGTGTTCGCCAGCCTCTAGGGGTGTCACGATTTCGATTTTTTATCGAAATCGATCGAAATTACGTCACGATTTCGAGCATCGAAATAGAAGAGAGGACACACGATCACCCCCCCCCCCCCCCCCCCACCTCCCCGCCCCGCGCCGCACCGCACCGCCGCCCCGCACCGCAACCCCCGCCCGCCCGGCCCGCCCGCCCGCCAACCGCCACCGCCACCTCCCAGGAAGCAAATGAGACGCAGCCAATGCAGCTACTAGCTAACAACGGCACTTGTTTGCTAACTTCTCCTGCACTCATGACAAGCGCGGACAAAGACACGCCAATGGAGCTTCAAGCCGCTTCCGCTTCTCTCAAGTCACCAGTGTGGAAACATTTTGCTTTCCCTGTGAGTTATGTCGACAACGTTCGCGTTGTGGACAAAAATACCACAGTTTGCAAAATATGTTATGTGCGCGTACCGTACCTGGCCACGGGAAACACTACAAACATGGCAGGACATTTACGCAGGCATCACAAAGATTTAGATTTGACAAATTCAACTAGAAGTGGGAAAACTACGGTCCAAACAACTATTTCATCCTCATTTACAGGAAAACTTCCACACACTTCAGCTCGCGCAAAAACTATAACGAACGCTATAGGTCTATTTATAGCGGCAGACCTGCAGCCTTATTCGGCGGTAGAAAGCGCTGGATTCAAACATTTAATTAATGTACTTGAACCACGCTACAGTATGCCCAGCAGGTCGCATCTTTCAACCAAAGTGTTGCCCTGCATGTATGAAGACGCTAAAGAAAAAGTTTTGCTGGGCCTGAGCAATGCAGAGTTAGTTGCTATAACAACAGATGGCTGGACCTCAAGAGCAACTCAAAGTTACATCACTATCACAGCACACTACGTGAATAAGAACTGGGAGATTGAAAGTCCAGTCCTTCAAACTCGCCCTATCTATGAATCACACACAAGCGATAATTTGGCAGAAGTATTAAAGGAAGCGGTACAAGAATGGAAACTGGACAGACAAGACACCACCATCCCTGTAACCACAGACAATGCCAAAAACATTGTCAATGCCTCAAATTCAGCTGGATTGTCACCACATATAGGATGTTTTGCGCACACAGTGAACCTGGCATCCCAGAAGGGATTGGGAGTAAACCAGATTTCTCGTCTGTTGGGCAAAGTCAGGAGGGTGGTCACCTTTTTTCATAAGAGCACAACTGCAGCAGCTGCATTAAAGGCCAAACAAGAGATGCTCCACCTTCCGCATCACAAGTTGGTTCAAGATGTTTCTACAAGGTGGAACTCCAGCTATGACATGCTCGCACGCTACTTAGAGCAACAAGCTGCTATTTATTCAGCACTCACAGAGAAAGATGTTAAAAAGAGTGCCAAAGAGCTCATCACACTCTCTGATCAAGACGTGACTGTCATGGAAGATATGATCCAGGTACTGAAGCCCCTGAAAACAGTCACATCTCTACTGAGCTCAGAACAGCAGCCAACCGTGTCTATGATCCTGCCACTCAAACACACCATTCTCACATCAATGAAACACAATGACACAGATTCACAAATTGTGAAGGATGTTAAATCTGCTATTGCAACCAACATGGAAGGGAGGTATTCCGATCCCAAACTTCAACAGTTCTTGAATGAGAGCACTTCCTTGGATCCTCGGTTCAAGTCTTTACCCCACCTGGATGACCTCTCTCAGAATGAGATCTTCAATAGTCTGACAGAGAAAATCATACAAAAGCATTCCATGCAGGTATGTTACCAATTGAAATTAACGTGATGAAATGTCAACATTTAATAATGATGCAAATTCATCTTTTAGTTCAGACAAAATTATTCATATTCTTCTGAGTAGTTATCTTCATTAATATATTCACATTTTGTATTTTAATATTTAATTATAACATTGTGTTTGTTGTCATCACAACCTCATTTTCATTACATTGAACAGCTGTTTTATGTGAATTTATCTTTTACAGTCTCAGGCCTCAGAACAAGGAACCAGCCAAAACCCTGCAGATGATCCGGAAACTGCATCACCTAGTGAAGGCAGCCCCCCAGCAAAGAGAACAGCACTCAGTGAACTGTTTGGTGATTTTTTCAGCACAGCCCACACTGCATCATCAACACCAAAACATTTGTCTGATGTTATCAAAGAGGAGATTGAGCTATACAAGATGGCTAAAGTAATTTCTGTGGATGCAAATCCACTGAAATGGTGGAAGGACCATGAGCATCAGTACCCAAATTTGTCCAAGCTCTCCAAACATTATCTTGCTGTGCAAGCAACAAGTGTAGCAAGTGAGAGAGTGTTCTCCACAGCAGGGGATATTGTGACTGCTCAAAGAGCAGCCCTTTCTCCAGAGAATGTTGACATTCTCATCTTCTTAAAGAAAAACTTGAAAATGTAAAAATAACAGTTGTCTTGCATGGCCATTAATGTGCAAAATGCAAATACTTAATATTTTTTTATACTCAGAGCAACCCTCTCTCTATTTCCAGATAAAGATGCCACATATTTTTGTTAAAGAATAAAACTTGAAAGAAAAATATAAAAATGACATTATCATTTTCAGGGGGCAAAAAGTCCAAGCTACCTATTTTTTTTTATGCTCAACTGTTAGCATATATCCTCTAATTGTTCTGACTTTGGACATGACAGGTATATTTAGTTTTGTTTCATTGCACATTGTTATTGTTATTGTCGTGTACTCTGCTGGAACTAAATATGACTCAAACAGCACATAAATCTTAATTAAAGAATAACTTCAAAGAATAAAGTAAAAATGGCAGTTGTAATTCTCAGGGGATTAAAAATACAAATTACTTGATTTGTTTCTTAATTGTGTAACTGTTGGGATATAGTTTGTTCAGGCTGTATAATTTGTTCCATGACTTTGGATACAATATATTTTTTTGTTGTTGTTGCACATTGGACATTACTTTAAGAGTAATGCACAGCACACTGTTGTAACCAAAAACAGTCAATAGATGGCAGGCACCCTCTGTGACTTTTTGTTTTTTATTTTTGTTTTTCATTTCACTAAGAACAAGACTGTTAACTGTATATTTAAAATAAATTCTTTGAGTTTGATCATCACTGCCTAATGTCAATTGTCATACATTACCTAAAATTACACAATAATAATGGAAATTGCATCATCTATATGTAGCCGATCATTTGAAATGATATTTACTGTACAATGAAAAAAAAACAATGATCACAGACTAGACTAGACTTAGCCTGCAGAAGCATATTCCTCTGTGTTGTAAAAGTGGTAGGTGTGGGGGGTTGGGGCGGTTAGGGGGCGTCGGGTGGGAGGGAGCTGGACCAAAAAAAAAAAAAAAAAAAAAAAAAAAAAAAAAAAAAAAAATCGAAAAAAAAATCGAATCGTGACCCCAAAATCGAAATTTAAATCGAATCGTGGAGTTGGCGAATCGTGACACCCCTACCAGCCTCCCATAAGAGCCTACATGGATGACCTTATCATCGCCACAACATCTGTCCCAGGGTGCAGGTGGATCCTGCAGGGTTTGGAGAGACACATCACATGGGCGAGGATGAGCTTCAAGCCCTCCAAGTCAAGGTCCATGGTTCTGAAGAGGGGGAAGGTGATGGACAAGTTCCGGTTTTCGATCTCGGGAACCGAGATCCCGACAATCTCGGAACAGCCAGTTAAGAGCCTGGGGAAGCTCCTTGATGCAACTTTGAGAGACTCTGCTGCCATACAGGAGTCTGGTGAACAACTGGGAGCGTGGCTCACCAAGGTGGACAAGTCTGGCCTGCCTGGTAGATTTAAAGCCCGGATCTACCAGCATTCCATCCTGCCCAGAGTCTTGTGGCCTCTCCTTGTTTATGCAGTCCCGTTAACAACTGTGGAGTCTCTCGAAAGGAAGATCAGTGGCTTTCTTCGAAAGTGGCTGGGACTTCCCCGCAGCCTCACCAGCGCTGCCCTGTACGGGACAAGCAACACCCTCCAGCTACCCCTCGGTGGGCTCACTGAAGAGTTCAATGTGGCACGTACAAGAGAGGCTCGACAGTATAGGGATTCCAGGGACAACAAGGTGTCATCAGCAGGGATCGAAGTGAGAACCGGAAGGAAGTGGAGAGCTGAGAAAGCAGTGGAGGTGGCAGAGTCACGCCTAAGGCAGAAAGCGCTGGTAGGGGTTTTGGCAATGGGGAGAGCAGGCCTGGGCTACTTCCCAAAGACCCAAGTGAGCCAGGCCCAGGGAAAGGAGAGACATCAGCTACTCCAGGAAGAGGTCCGAGCAGGTGTGGAGGAAGAGCGAGTGAGCAGGGCAGTTGGACTCCGGCAGCAGGGGGCATGGACAAGGTGGGAGAGCGGGTTACAGCGCAAAGTGACCTGGTCGAACATCATGCAGGCAGACTTCCACCGCGTCCGGTTCCTTGTGCAGGCAGTTTACGACGCCCTCCCGAGCCCAACGAACCTTCATGTGTGGGGGAAGAGTGAGACACCCACCTGTCCCCTTTGCTCTGGAGGAGGCTCTTTGGAACATCTCCTCAGCAGCTGCCCAAAGTCCCTGGCTGAAGGTCGCTATCGCTGGCGCCATGACCAGGTTCTGAAAGCAGTTGCTGAGAGCAAAACCCTGGCAATCAGCACGAACACACATCACAAAGCTCCGAGCAGGGCAGTCCCTTTCATCAAGGCAGGAGAGAGACCCCAGTCATGTCCACAGACAGCAAGAGGACTACTCCACACTGCCTCGGATTGGCAGTTGCAAGTCGACCTGGGAAAACAGCTAAAGTTCCCCCAGCACATCGCAGCAACATCTCTCCGGCCAGACATGATCATTACCTCTGAGGCTTCAAGACACCTGATCATGCTGGAACTCACGGTATCCTGGGAAGAGCGCATGGAGGAAGCCAATGAGAGGAAACGTGCAAAGTACCAGGAACTGGTGGAGGAATGCAGGGGTAGGGGCTGGAAGATTTTCTATGAGACGAAGTTGGCTGCAGAGGCTTTGCTGGTCGATCCTTCTGCAAAGTCCTAGGACGTTTGGGTGTATCAGGGGCGGCCAAGAAGAAGGCCATTAAGTCAGTTAGCGAAGCCGCAGAGAAAGCCACCAGGTGGCTATGGCTCAAAAGGGCAGATCCGTGGACTGCTACTGGGACGCAAGCTGAGGCTTGATCAACCTCGGCTGGGTCACCTGGGCAAGAGTGTCTGATGTTGCGAGACCCGAAACACTCAATGAACCCAGGCTACATCACTGATGATGCGTCCCAGTTGCATCCAGGAGATGTTTCTCTTAAGTTTTCACCTAAATAAAAAAAAAGTACAGAATTGCTGGAGATTAATCTTACAGTTGCACAATAATAAATACAATTAAAAAAAATAATTTAATTAAATAAAGTGCAGTGAACACTGAACAGTTTCTGAGTGGTTCTTTTCTCCAACCCGCGTTTCATTCATTCTGATTGGATTGTGTGAATTTCCGTCACTGTATTGTTTTCATTTTCCTTTTAGTCATTGATGAAAGTGTCAGTCAATTTTAGTTATCATGTCAATGAATGGCTTCTATTTTAGTTTTTGTTTAATTTTGATCTGAAAGAAAAATTTAATGATGAAAATTATTCGTTGACGAAATTAGCACTGCTCACATGCTGGCAGCACAGGATGACGCGGCACACGGACTATTTTGACCAGGTCACGAACCCCTCGTCAAATCATAATTTTTCGGCAACGTCCTCCGATGAGGAATACTAACGGTTTTTATTTGTGTAAAAGAAGGATAATCAGACACATTCACGAGCGGGATGTCAGCCAGGTTCGCGGAGGGGAACACGGACTGTGTTTCATAACCGCTTATAACTGTTTAATTTCATTAATTCTACTAAATTAAGCGTACCCGTTTCATTCTATTTTCATGTGTCGTCTCATGCGCAGTTCGCACATATCCCCAAATAAACTCAACACTGATTGACGAAATGGAATTGATTGTCATTGATTGTCCTCAATCCAAAATACTGCTGCTCATTACTGGTGCCCGTAAGAGGGAGCACATAACCCCAATCCTGGCCTCTCTTCATTGTCTGCCTGTAAAATTTAGAGTCCACTTTAAGATTCTTTAATTTTGTTTTTAAATCTCTAAATGGTCTTGCGCCACCTTATCTCACTGAGCTCTTGCAGCCCTACGCACATGCTCGGTGCCTCAGGTCAGCAGACCAAACTCAATTGGAGGTACCGAGGGCAAAGCGGAGGCTTAGAGGAGATGGAGCCTTTGCTGTTGCCGCCGGTCCCTCCCTTTGGAACGACCTTCCACAAAATATTAGGCCGTCCCCCTCTTTATCCTCTTTTAAAACACGTCTTAAAACACAACTGTATTCTTTGGCTTTTGGCGCACCATGAAACTAAACATTGTTTTTGGTGTTTTGTGGCGTTTTGATGTTTATTCTACTTATTTATCTATGTATTTATTTATTTATTCACTTGCCTATTATTCATTTACTGATGTAAAATGTATTTACTTGTAAAAAAAAACAAACAAAAAAAACTTGTATACGCACTTCAAAATGTTTGCTTTGTTCTTGTTTTGTTACCTTATTCTTGACTGCACAACCGATTTATATTTCATGTACAGCACTTTGTATACAGCAATGCCTGTTTTTAAGACGCTTTATAAATAAACAAAGTTTAGTTCATGAATGCTACAGTGGCAACTAGCGATAATTTCGTCGACAAAAAATTGTCATGATTTTTGTGACAAACTTTTTTTTCAGACAAAAATTAAACAAAAACTAAAATAGAAGCCATTCATTGAGACGATAACTATAACTAAAATCGACTGACAATTTTGTCAATGACTAAAACGAAAATGAAAACAACACAGTGACGAAAATTCACACAATCCAATCAGAATGAATGAAACGCGAGTTGGAGAAAAGAACCACTCAGAAACTGTTCAGTGTTCACTGCACTTTGTTCAATGTTCAAACATGGTTACATTCATTGCGCAGCTGTAAGATTAATCTCAAGCAATTTAATTGTGCACTTTTATTTTTTTTTATTCAGGTGAAAACTAAGTCATATTATTGTCAGTTAAACACGTTTCATTGAAACAATAAAGACACCATTGTGTGAAATGCGTCTTGCGTGTTAAACTACAGTTACAAATAGGTGTGTTATAATTTTCTGCATAAACGTTGATGTGTATGGTGACTAAAATGTCAATACTAAAATTGGATTAATACTAAAATACAATCAGAGGACTAAATTACGACTAAAACTTTGATAAATTTTGGTCAAACTAAATTGAAATTTCTTGTCAAAATGAACAGTGGTTGCAACAGCAGTTGAATGTAATAATGCAGTAATCATGACAAAAAGATTAATGTGGTAATATTGTAAAAAAAAAAAAAAAATGTATGTGGGGAAACACCGTTTTAATAAAATAGTATCCTGGACCTGAGTAATAAGTGCACAAACCTGTTGTGTGTAGCACAATTCGAGGCTGCTCGCAAACATCGTCCAGCGGTTGAAAATGTTGCTCGTTCTCTTCTTTGACCCCAAAGAGTTCCTCCTCGTCCTTTGGTGTCATTCTCGCCGACATTTTGGCACAATAATGCCAACAAAGTCACACTTGGTCTCTTCCTGACCACGTGTTATGTGCTTCTCTTTGTTAGCGGCTAGCAAGCTAAGCTAAGCTAAGCTAAGCTAAGCTAAACTAAGCTAACTAGACTGAGAGCACTGAGCTGGATAGCCGACAGCCCACACAGTACAGAAGACCTGCGGAAGTGCGGCGGAAGTTAAGTCAGGCAGGACACGCCCCCGCTGCCTTATGATTGGTTGCTGGAAACTGTGCGGAGGCTTCAAAGCAAGCATTGTCATCAAGGCATCGACAGATGCCGCCATTTTTTATATATTTTTTGCTGCAGTTCGAAAGTTTCATTCGCTTTTTCAATGTTTTGTTCCCGATATAATTGTAAAGTTTTAAATGGCACCAGTTTATTAAAGTGGATGTGCAGTTTAAAAATTCGTCATCAAGGTTGAACAAGCATTTTGAGGTAAACTGAAAGTTTATTATCTGGGATGAGATTTAAACCACCAAATGTTATGAGTTTAATTAGCGGTCTTAGTTAGTAGTAAATGTTTGGGACAGTATCTGATGATATATTATTGATATATGCAACATTTATTTGTACTGCAAGTAATACAAATGACATTTGGCCAGTTTTTCTCATCTGTGGCTCTCACACTTTCCTTCAGCAAAGTTTTGACGCAACACTTACCTTCCAATGAAGGTAAAATGTTCGTGATGACTGATGATGACAAGCCATTGAAGTCAAGGAGGCGGACCTCAGAGCCAAGGAGTAAGTTGAGGGCAGGTACCAACTGACTCCTTATTTGTAGGGAGGGCACTAATGCTGATTGGCTAGGGATGTAAGGTATTGCCACACACTTCCCACCAGGGGGAGCATCATCTCATCAGCGCCACACTCAGAAGTACAAATGCAATTGCATTGTACTATCGCTTCTCTTAATGTGATCATTTTTGTCGGAACGCCGCCTGTGAGTCGCAGCAGTGGCCGGAAACGGAGCTGGTGTGTGAAGCCCGGAAGTCCAGGTGGCATCTACTCCATTTGATGTGTATTTTGATTTCAAAATGTGATGAAAGGTTGTTTGGCGACAAGAACAATCTGCCTGCAGAGGCAAAAGTGCCACATGAACAGAAATGATATTATTCCATGCAAAATGAAAGAATCAAAACCAGGTATGGACACAATTTTGTTCTGATGTCATCTGAATATTGTATGCTAATCATGTCCAAATTGTTACATAGAAAGATAAAATGTGCAAAATGCACTAGCATATGGCGTGTTAGCTAGCACGGAGCTGTGGTGGTTGAGTTAGCAACAAAGAGTAGGACATTTGCGTCAATCATTTCAGTGATAACACTGTTCAACAAAAAAATTTAATCGCAGATGGCTTTGTGTGTCTGAACGTATTGTCGACGCTTATTTGGGGAAAATTACAAGGTGGCTTTATTTCTATTTCATACACAAGGCAACTCAATGTGCTTCACACAAGCAAATACACAACACGTACAAACATCAACAAACAACCATTAACAAAATTCAGAAGCAAACAAAAATAACTTCCTAAATTACGTACAAAAAGAACAAAACAAACATACATTGACATTTAAACACATTAACAGCAAACATTTAATATTTACAGGTTGAGTAGTTTTGAAAGCATTACATTTACACTTTTAAGATGCATTGACAATTTTAAAGCACACCAGTCTCACTTCCCTTCATTTTTTTGAAGCTTCAAAGATGGCTGCCATTCTCACCAGCACACTCGTGTCTCTCAGCAAGCTTTTTACAAGAGAATCTTTTAGCACAAACAGTGCAACTGAATGGTTCCTTCCCACTAGGGGTGTTAAAAAAATCGATTCGGCAATATATCGCGATATTACAGGACGCAATTCTCGAATCGATTCAATAGGTGGCAGAATTGATTTTTAAATATCAATTTTTGATGGGAAAATATTCAACAAAACGTCTTATAGTTAGAGTTCACACCGTAAACATGGAAAAATGTTTACTATGTGGCTCACAGTTATAAGGTTGAAGTTTCAGATAAATAATACATCCATCCATTTTCTTGACCGCTTATTCCTCACAAGGGTCGCGGGGGGTGCTGGCGCCTATCTCAGCTGGCTCTGGGCAGAAGGCGGGGGACACCCTGGACTGGTTGCCAGCCAATCGCAGGGCACACAGAGACGAACAACCATCCACACTCACAAGCACACCTGGGGACAATTCGGAGCGCCCAATTAACCTGCCATGCATGTCTTTGGAAAGTAGGAGGAGACCGGAGTACCCGGAGAAGACCCACGCGAGCACGGGGAGAACATGCAAACTCCACAAAGGAAGGCCGGAGCCCGGACTCGAACCAGAGTCCTCAGAACTGGGAGGCGGACCTGCTAACCACTCGCTCACCGTGCCGCCTATAAATAATACATTTTCATACAAATCTTACAGTATACAAGATTACTGATTAGTATTTTCTAAATTTGAGTTAAAAAAAAAATCGCAGCAATCGACAAACAAAACCGTATCGGGATTAATCGGTATCGAATCGAATCGTGACCTATGAATCGTGATACGAATCGAATCGTCAGGTACGAGGCAATTCACACCCCGACTTCCCACCATGTATTCTTGTGTGCTTTCTTAAATTTGACATGGAAGAGAAGCTTTTTCCACAATCTGAGCAGGAATATGGTTTCTCTCCAGTGTGTGTTTTTGCATGTGCTGTTAAAGAATTGGTGGAAGCGAAGCTTTTCACACATTTTGTGCATGAATATGGTTTCTGTCCCGTGTGTGTGTTCTTATGTGGCTTCTTAATTCAGGCTTGGCAGGGAAGCTTTTGCCACAGGTTGAGCAAGAAAAAGGTTTTTCCCCAGTGTGTGTTCTTGAATGTAATGTTAAATGTGACTTCTGAGAGAAGCTTTTGCCACAGTGGGTACAAGCAAAAAGTTTTTTCCAGTGTGTCTTCTTGTATGTATCAGTAAGGCTGACTTCAAAGAGAAGCTTTTACCACAGTCTGAGCAAGAAAAAGGTTTCTCGCCACTATGGATTCTTGTATGTGTTGTTAAAGCTGACTTCTGAGAGAAGCTTTTGCCACAATCTAAACAAGAAAAAGGTTTTTCCCCAGTGTGTGTCCTTGAATGTAATGTTAAATGTGCCTTCCGAAAGAAGTTTTTGCCACAATCTAAACAAGAAAAAGGTTTTTCCCCAGTGTGTCTTCTTGTATGTGTTGTTAAATCTGACTTCCAAAGGAAGTTTTTGCCACAATCTAAACAAGAAAAAGGTTCTTCCCCAGTGTGTCTTCTTGTATGTGTTGTTAAAGCTGACTTCCAAGAGAAGCTTTTGCCACAGTCTGAGCAAGAAAAAGGTTTCTCGCCACTATGGATTCTTGTATGTGTTGTTAAAGCTGACTTGTCAGAGAAGCTTTTGCCACAATCTAAACAAGAAAAAGGTTTTTCCCCAGTGTGTCTTCTTGTATGTTTTGTTAAATCTGACTTGTCAGAGAAGCTTTTGCCACAATCTAAACAAGAAAAAGGTTTTTCCCCAGTGTGTCTTCTTGTATGTTTTGTTAAATCTGACTTCCAAAAGAAGTTTTTGCCACAATCTAAACAAGAAAAAGGTTTTTCCCCAGTGTGTGTTCTTGAATGTTTTGTTAAATGTGACTTCTGAGAGAAGCTTTTGCCACAATCTAAACAAGAAAAAGGTTTTTCCCCAGTGTGTGTTTTCATGTGAATTTTCAAACGTCCTTTTGAACTCAATGTTTTCCCACAGTGAGAACATTCGCAGGATTTGTCGTCAGTGTGACACGACCTATCATCATCATCATCATGAGAAGAAAGGGACCTTATGTCATCACTCTTTGCTTTTGATGATCCCCAGTGGTCTGCATCACTTTCTGGAATCATGTTTTGAGGATTTAAGATCCTGTTTGGAGGCTCCGCCCCTCTGCCCTCCTCACTCTCACCCTTGACTTCATCTTCACTCTTTAAAGGGGAGAAAGTCATTGGTGACTTGGTGACGTCATCCTCAACCTCCTCCTCTTTGACACGAACGGGCTTTTCTTCCTCTTCGATGTAAGGATGTTCTTCCTCCTCTTTAACATTCGGAGGCTTCATGTCCTCTTGGTCAGGACGAAGATATTTCTCAGCGACGTCTGCAGGACACAAGAAGACAAACACACATTTGGGTTGGTCAAGTCAAATTTCAAGCGTGAGATGATGTGCATTATTGTTTCTACAGTGCACCTCGACTTGGGGCCACCGCACACTCGGATTGGCCGAACCCAAAAAAAGAAAAAGAAAAAGGAAAAAAAAGTATTGGCCTTGTTAAAAATCTGACAGCTGATATAAGGTCAAATCTAAAACCATTTTAATCTCTATTGATTGAAGTCGACTAAATTGAGTTGAGTTAATATTATCCATCCGCATACATTTCAACTTTTACATAGAAAATTAAAACACCTATTTGTAACCATAGTTAGGCTGGAAGACCCCTACTTCCACATGATTCATCCCATTCTCATCTTTCAATTTAAACATATTCAAAATATTCACGCCTTACCCACAATTCACGATTTTAATGTAGCCGCGAGGGGGCACAAGCCAGTGTCTTCTTGTGCCGGTGCCAAGCCCGGATAAATACAGAGGGTTGTGTCAGGAAGGGCATCCGACGTAAAACTTTGGCCAAAACAAACATGCGAATCAAATATATGACTTTGATACCGGATCGGTCGGGGCCCGGGTTAACAACGACCGCCATCGGTGCTGTTGACCTACAGGGTGCCGGTGGAAATTGGACTACTGTTGGTCGAAGAAGGAGAGGAGGAAGGTGTGTTCGTAGGAAGAAAGAGAAGAGGAACACCACTAGTCTAGGACTTAGAGTAGGGACTTTGAATGTTGGGAGTATGACAGGAAAAGGTAGAGAGCTGGTTGACATGATGCAGAGGTGGAAGGTGGACATACTGTGTGTTCAGGAGACCAGGTGGAAAGGGAGCAAAGCTAGAAGTTTAGGAGCTGGTTTCAAATTGTTTTATCATGGGTTAAATAGGAAGAGAAATGGAGTAGGAATTATCGTGAAGGAGGAGTTTGTTAAGAACGTCCTGGAGGTCAAAAGAGTGTCAGATAGGGTCATGAGCCTGAAGTTAGGAATGGAAGGTGTGATGATCAACGTTGTTAGTGGGTATGCACCACAGGTAGGATGTGAGCTGGAGGAGAAGGAGAACTTTTGGTTGGAACTTGATGAAATGATGCAGAGCATCCCTAGAAGTGAGAGAGTTGTCATTGGTGCAGACTTCAATGGACATGTTGGTGCAGGAAACAGAGGAGATGAGGAGGTGATGGGCAGGTTTGGTATCCAGGAGAGGAACGCAGAAGGACAGCTGGTGGTTGATTTTGCAAAAAGGATGGAAATGGCTGTTGTGAATACTTTCTTCCAGAAGAGGCAGGAACATAGGGTGACCTACAAGAGTGGAGGTAGAACTACACAGGTAGACTACATCTTGTGTAGACGGTGTAATTTGAAGGAGATCAGCGACTGCAAAGTAGTGGTAGGTGAGAGTGTAGCTAGACAGCATAGGATGGTTGTGTGTGGGATGACTCTGGTGGTGAAGAAGACAAAGAGGCCAAGGGCAGAGCCAAGGACGAAATGGTGGAAGCTGAAAAAGGAAGAGTGTTGTATGGCTTTCAGAAAGGAGTTGAGAAAGGCTCTGGGTGGTGAGGATGTGCTCCCAGATGACTGGACAACTACGGCAAATTTGATCAGGCAGACAGGTAGGACAGTCCTTGGTGTGTCATCTGGAACGAAAGGAGATAAGGAGACTTGGTGGTGGAATGGGGAGGTGCAGAAGTGGATACAGAGAAAGAGGGTAGCTAATAAGAAGTGGGACACTGAGAAGACTGAAGAAAGTAGAAAGGAGTACAGGGAAATACAGCGTAAGGTGAAAGTAGAAGTGGCAAAGGCCAAACAAGAGGCTTACGATGACTTGTATGCTAGGTTGGACAGTAAGGAGGGAGAGAATGATCTATACAGGTTGGCAAGGCAAAGAGATAGAGATGGGAAGGATGTGCAGCAGGTTAGGGTAATAAAGGATAGGGATGGAAGAGTGTTGACAGATGCCAGCGGTGTGATGGGAAGATGGAAAGAGTACTTTGAAGAGTTGATGAATGAGGAAAATGAGAGAGAACGAAGAGTAGAAGGGGCGACTGTTGTGGACCAGGAAGTAGCAAAGATTAGTAAGGATGAAGTGAGAAGGGCATTGAAGAGGATGAGGGGTGGAAAGGCACTCGGTCCTGATGATATACCTGTGGAGGTATGGAAGTGTCTAGGAGAGGTAGCAGTAGAATTTCTGACTGGGTTGTTCAACAGGATCTTAGATAGTGAGAAAATGCCCGAGGAATGGAGGAGAAGTGTGCTGGTGCCCATTTTTAAGAACAAGGGAGACGTGCAGAATTGTGGCAACTACAGAGGAATAAAGCTGATGAGCCACACAATGAAAGTATGGGAAAGAGTAGTGGAAGCTAGACTGAGGGCAGATGTGAACATTTGTGAGCAGCAGTATGGTTTCATGCCCCAAAAAAAAAAAAAAAAAAAAAAAAAAAAAAAAGTACGACAGATGCAGTGTTTGCTTTGAGGATGTTGATTGAAAAGTATAGAGAAGGTCAGAAGGAGCTGCATTGTGTCTTTGTTGACCTGGAGAAAGCTTATGACAGGGTGCCCAGAGAGGAACTGTGGTTTTGTATGAGAAAGTCTGGAGTGGCGGAGAAGTATGTTCAAGTGGTGCAGGACATGTATGAGGACTGTAAGACAGTGGTGAGGTGTGCTGTAGGTGTGACGGAGGAGTTCAAGGTGGAGGTGGGACTACATCAGGGATCAGCTCTGAGCCCCTTCTTGTTCGCAATGGTTATGGACAGGATGACAGATGAGGTTAGACAGGAATCCCCATGGACTATGATGTTTGCAGATGACACAGTGATCTGTAGTGAGAGCAGGGAACAGGTGGAGGAGAAGCTAGAAGCGTGGAGGTTTGCCCTGGAAAGGAGGGGAATGAAGGTTAGCCGTAGCAAGACGGAGTATCTGTGCGTGAATGAGAGGGACCCAAGTGGAAGAGTGAGGTTACAGGGAGAAGAAACCAAGAAGGTGGAGGAGTTTAAGTATTTAGGGTCAACAGTCCAGAGCAATGGAGAGTGTGGAATAGAAGTGAAGAAGCGTGTGCAGGCAGGCTGGAACGGGTGGAGAAAAGTGTCAGGTGTGACGTGTGATAGAAGAGTTTC
Organism: Festucalex cinctus; assembly: GCF_051991245.1. Classification (NCBI taxonomy): domain Eukaryota; kingdom Metazoa; phylum Chordata; class Actinopteri; order Syngnathiformes; family Syngnathidae; genus Festucalex; species Festucalex cinctus. The sequence goes on from NC_135411.1 coordinate 4,323,618, forward strand.
AGCTAAAATGAAAGGAAAGGTTTATAAAACTGTGGTGAGACCAGCAATGTTGTTTGGCCTGGAGACAGTGCCACTGAGAAAAAGACAGGAGGCAGAGCTGGAGGTGGCAGAGATGAGGATGCTGAGATTCTCTTTGGGAGTGACCAGGTTGGACAGGATCAGGAATGAGTACATCAGAGGGACAGCACATGTTAGAAGCTTTGGAGATAAAGTCAGAGAGGCCAGACTTAGATGGTTTGGACATGTCCAGAGGAGAGATAGTGACTATATTGGAAGAAGGATGCTGAGTTTTCAAATGCCAGGCAGAAGATCGAGAGGAAGACCAAAGAGGAGGTTTATGGATGTAGTTAAAGAGGACATGAAGGTAGTTGGTGTGAGAGCAGAGGATGCAGAGGACAGAGTTAGATGGAGGCAACTGATTCGCTGTGGCGACCCCTGAAGGGAAAAGCCGAAAGAAGAAGAATTTATCTATGTATTTATTTATTCACTTGCCTATTAATAATTTACTGATGTAAAATGTATTTACTTGTAAAAAACAAAAAACAAAAAAAACTTGTATACGCACTTCAAAATGTTTGCTTTGTTACCTTATTCTTGACTGCACAACCGATTTATATTTCATGTACAGCACTTTGTATATAGCAATACCTGTTTTTAAGACGCTTTATAAAGTTGAGTTCATGAATGCTACAGTGGCAACGAGCGATAATTTCGTCGACAAAAAATTGTCATGATTTTTGTGACAAACTTTTTTTTTTTCAGACAAAAATTAAACAAAAACTAAAATAGAAGCCATTAATTGAGACGATAACTATAACTAAAATCGACTGACAATTTTGTCAATGACTAAAACGAAAATGAAAACAAAATAGTGACGAAAATTCACACAATCCAATCAGAATGAATTAAACGCGAGTTGGAGAAAAGAACCACTCAAGAAACTGTTCAGTGTTCGCTGCACTTTGTTCAATGTTCAAACATGGTTACATTCATTGCGCAGCTCTAAGATTAATCTCAAGCAATTTAATTATGCACTTTTTTTATTCAGGTGAAAACTAAGTCATATTATTGTCAGTTAAACACGTTTCATTGAAACAATAAAGACACCATTGTGTGAAATGTGTCTTGCGTGTTAAACTACAGTTACAAATAGGCGTGTTATAATTTTCTGCATAAACGTTGAAATGTATGGTGACTAAAATGTCAATACTAAAATTGGATTAATACTAAAATACAATCAGAGGACTAAATTACGACTAAAACTTTGATAAATTTTGGTCAAACTAAATTGAAATTTCTTGTCAAAATGAACAGTGGTTGCAACAGCAGTTGAATGTAATAATGCAGTAATCATGACAAAAAGATTAATGTGGTAATATTGTAAAAAAAAAAAAAAAATGTATGTGGGGAAACACCGTTTTAATAAAATAGTATCCTGGACCTGAGTAATAAGTGCACAAACCTGTTGTGTGTAGCACAATTCGAGGCTGCTCGCAAACATCGTCCAGCGGTTGAAAATGTTGCTCGTTCTCTTCTTTGACCCCAAAGAGTTCCTCCTCGTCCTTTGGTGTCATTCTCGCCGACATTTTGGCACAATAATGCCAACAAAGTCACACTTGGTCTCTTCCTGACCACGTGTTATGTGCTTCTCTTTGTTAGCGGCTAGCGAGCTAAGCTAAGCTAAGCTAAACTAAGCTAAGCTAAACTAAGCTAAGCTAAGCTAAGCTAGACTGAGAGCACTGAGCTGGATAGCCGACAGCCCACACAGTACAGAAGACCTGCGGAAGTGCGGCGGAAGTTAAGTCAGGCAGGACACGCCCCCGCTGCGTTATGATTGGCTGCTGGAAACTGGGCGGAGGCTTCAAAGCGTCATCAAGGCATCGACAGATGCCGCCATTTTTTTATTTTTTGCTGCAGTTCGAAAGTTTCATTCCCTTTTTCAATGTTTTGTTCCCGATATAATTGTAAAGTTTTAAATGGCACCAGTTTATTGAAGTGGATGTGCAGTTTAAAAATTCGCCATCAAATTTGAACAAGCATTTTGAGGTAAACTGAAAGTTTATTATCTGGGATGAGATTTAAACCACCAAATGTTATGAGTTTAATTACTGGTCTTAGCTAGTAGTAAATGTTTGGTACAGTATCTGATATATTATTGATATTTGCAATATTTATTTGTACTGCAAGTAATACAAATGACTTGTGGCCAGTTTTTCTCATCTGTGGCTCTCACACTTTCCTTCAGCAAAGTTTTGACGCAACACTTACCTTCCAATGAAGGTAAAATGTTCGTGATGACTGATGATGACAAGCCATTGAAGTCAAGGAGGCGGACCTCAGAGCCAAGGAGTAAGTTGAGGGCAGGTACCAACTGACTCCTTATTTGTAGGGAGGGCACTAATGCTGATTGGCTAGGGATGTAAGGTATTGCCACACACTTCCCACCAGGGGGAGCATCATCTCATCAGCGCCACACTCAGAAGTACAAATGCAATTGCATTGTACTGTCGCTTCTCTTAATGTGATCATTTTTGTCGGAACGCCGCCTGTGAGTCGCAGCAGTGGCCGGAAACGGAGCTGGTGTGTGAAGCCCGGAAGTCCAGGTGGCATCTACTCCATTTGATTTGTATTTTGATTTCAAAATGTGATGAAAGGTTGTTTGACGACAAGAACAATCTGCCTGCAGAGGAAAAGTGCCACATGAACAGAAATTATATTACTACATGCAAAATGAAAGAATCAAAACCAGGTATGGACACAATTTTGTTCTGATGTCATCTGAATATTGTATGCTAATCATGTCAAAATTGTTACATAGAAAGATAAAATGTGCAAAATGCACTACCATATGGCGTGTTAGCTAGCACGGAGCTGTGGTGGTTGAGTTAGCAACAAAGAGTAGGACATTTGCGTCAATCATTTCAGTGATAACACTGTTCCACAAAAAATTTTAATCGCAGATGGCTTTGTGTGTCTGAACGTATTGTCGACGCTTATTTGGGGAAAATTACAAGGTGGCTTTATTTCTATTTCATACACAAGGCAACTCAATGCGCTTCACACAAGCAAATACACAACACGTACAAACATCAACAAACAACCATTAACAACATTTAGAAGCAAACAAAAATAACTTCCTAAATTACGTACAAAAAAAAACCATACATTGACATTTAAACACATTAACAGCAAACATTTAATATTTACAGGTTGAGTAGATTTGAAAGCATTACATTTACACTTTTAAGATGCACTGACACTTTTACAGCACACCAGTCTCACTTCCCTTCATTTTTTGAAGCTTCAAAGATGGCTGCTATTGTCACCAGCACACTCGTGTCTCTCAGCAAGCTTTTTACAAGAGAATCTTTTAGCACAAACACTGCAACTGAATGGTTCCTTCCCACCATGTGTTCTTGTGTGCTTTCTTAAATTTGACATGGAAGAGAAGCTTTTTCCACAATCTGAGCAGGAATACGGTTTCTCTCCAGTGTGTGTTTTTGCATGTGCTGTTAAAGAATTGGTGGAAGCGAAGCTTTTCACACATTTTGTGCATGAATATGGTTTCTGTCCCGTGTGTGTTCTTATGTGGCTTCTTAATTCAGGTTTGGCAGGGAAGCTTTTGCCACAGGCTGAGCAAGAAAAAGGTTTCTTGCCAGTGTGTCTTCTTGTATGTGTTGTTAAATTTGACTTCGAAGAGAAGCTTTTGCCACAATCTGAGCAAGAAAAAGGTTTTTCCCCAGTGTGTGTTCTTGTGTGTGTTGTTAAATGTGACTTCCGAAAGAAGCTTTTGCCACAGTGGGTACAAGCAAAAAGTTTTTCCCCAGTGTGTGTTCTTGAATGTAATGTTAAATGTGACTTCCGAAAGAAGCTTTTGCCACAATCTAAACAAGAAAAAGGTTTTTCCCCAGTGTGTCTTCTTGTATGTGTTGTTAAATCTGACTTGTCAGAGAAGGTTTTGCCACAATCTAAACAAGAAAAAGGTTTTTCCCCAGTGTGTCTTCTTGTATGTTTTGTTAAATCTGACTTGTAAGAGAAGCTTTTGCCACAATCTAAACAAGAAAAAGGTTTTTCCCCAGTGTGTGTTCTTGAATGTAATGTTAAATGTGACTTCCGAAAGAAGCTTTTGCCACAATCTGAACAAGAAAAAGGTTTTTCCCCAGTGTGTCTTCTTGTATGTATTGTGAAATCTGACTTGTCAGAGAAGCTTTTGCCACAATCTAAACAAGAAAAAGTTTTTTCCCCAGTGTGTCTTCTCAAGTGAATTTTCAAACTTCCTTTTGAACTCAATGTTTTCCCACAGTGAGAACATTCGCAGGATTTGTCGTCAGTGTGACACGACCTATCATCAGCAGCATGTTCATCATTACCATGCAGATTATCATCATTATCATCATCATCATGAGAAGAAAGGGACCTTATGTCATCACTTTTTGCTCGTGATGGTCCCCAGTGGTCTGCATCACTTTCTGGAATCACGTTTTGAGGATTTAAGATCCTGTTTGGAGGCTCTGCCCCTCTGCCCTCCTCACTCTCACCCTTGACTTCGCCTTCACTCTTTAAAGGGGCGAAGGTCATTGGTGACTTGGTGACGTCATCCTCAACCTCCTCCTCTTTTACACGAACGGGCTTTTCTTCCTCTTCGATGTAAGGATGTTCTTCCTCCTCTTTAACATTCGGAGGCTTCAAGTCCTCTTGGTCAGGACGAAGATATTTCTCAGCGACGTCTGCAGGACACAAGAAGACAAACACATTTCATCTAATTTCATTTTCATTTATTTCAGGCAATAGTGTACAGTTGAACACAGCAACAACAAGTCATACTGTAGTTTCATAATATGAACAGAAAAAAAATAAATAAGAAAAGAGGAAAATTTGATTCTGCCTGAAAGGGAGTGGGAAGAAGAAAATTTATTTAATCCCACCCCCGTCTCTAATCTATAAAATTACAAATATACAGTACTTCCTGCATCTTAAAAATGTTTTTATCATATATATATAGACAATATAATGGCATACCATTAACTGAATTATTAAGTGCTAATAATGGTGATGTTTTCGTAGGTAACAGATATCACATTTTTATGGTTCATACCAACGATGGTAATACATTCGATATTCCAAGAATAAGACATAAACATACATATCAACTTTAGTAATAGACAATAACAGCAGTAGTAGCAGCAAGGACACATTTACACCAAGTATTTATAAATTCAAGGTCCTCCGACATATTGTGACCAAACCATGTTTTTATATAACATTTTAAATCTGAAAATATTTTGGGATCGCTTATGTCGAGTACCCAGACTATTCCAATATTTCACACCACATACTGACACACAAAAACGTTATAAATTCTCCATATCCTCTCAAATTATGAACTAACTCTTTAAGTTGAAATAACTGTTGTAGATTAATTGGCAATAATTTATTAAATGCTTTATATCAGATTATCAAAGTATTACATTTAACTAGATCTTTAAATTTGAGTAAAGACTGTGTGTATGTTCAAGAAATCCAACTTTATGTATAATCCGCAAAGCACGTTTTTGTAATATGACGAATGGCTCTATTGTACACTGGTCGGTGTTACCCCACACTTCAACACAATATGTGAAGTAAGGGAGGACCAGCGTACAATATAATGTACGGAGAGAATCCTCATCAAGACATGACTTTACTTTATTCAAAATTGGGAGGCATTTAGAGATTTTATTTTTTGTGTGTCTGATATGGGCTTTCCAAGATAAATTTATTAATTATAACACCTACAAATTTAATCTCACTTACATTATCAATTAGGATGCCATCTATAGTTATCTGCGATTCAAAATGTATTCTAGATTTACTAAAGATTATTGTTTTTTTTTTCTACATTTAACGATAATTTATTCACATCAATCCACATTTTTATTTCATCAAGTTCATTATTCACAGCACTCACAAACTCATTATAATTATTACCCCTACAAAATATATTAGTGTCATCCGCGAAAAGTACAAGTTTGAATGTCTGAGACACATTGAAAATGTTATTAACTCTTTGACCGCCAAAAACGTTTAATAACGTTTAGTAAAATCACGACGTATGCCGCCATGAACGTTAAGTTCAAGTTAACTACATTTTTAGTTTTTAATATATCAGTGGTCAGTGCAACATCCAAGTGCAGCGCAGCCAGGTCAATGAGTTGTGAAATCAAAAACATCCACTAACTATGGCCAACAGATGGCAGCATTGTATCTCTTTTCAATGGGCTGCCGGTGTATGGAATTACTCAACTCAACTCAAGTTTATTTAACCTCACAGCGGAAGCTGCTCGGGCCCTAACTAGAGCTGCGAATTACAATGAACCATGACGCAATCTGATGAAATCGAACGTTTTCAAGGCTGTCGTGAATGATCACAGCCTTTGTCACATTAAACCTAATTTGACGGAGCGTCACTAAACTAAAAATATTAGTATGAAAGTCACTGTTGTGGATAAAATGTATCTTTTTTTTTTTTCAATTTTCGCTCAATGTCACTCAAATTACCTGTTTTCAAATGGTGATTACTAAAGAACGGAATAAGGTAGAAACACACTTTTTTTTTCTAATGAAAGAATGGAATGTGATCTTTCTTGTGGTACCCATGTTATATATGTAGCAAAACAATATAATATTCAGTTTACATCAAAAAATAAGTTAAAATGCTAAAAATCCGCTGGCTTTGGGGGTTGTTTTTTGATAACGTGTGGCAGTAAAAGAGTTAATTTACATATTAAATTATATTGGCCCTAATACGGACCCCTGGGGAACACCACAAGCAATGCCAAGTTGTCCAGATATGTGCTGCCCCATTTGAACATATTGTAACCTTTCTTTTAAATAACTTTTAATCCAGTCACCAGCAACTCCTCTAATCCCATATCGTTCCAATTTATTTACTAGAATAGAAAGGTTCATTGTATCAAAAGCTTTTTTGAGATCAATGAAGACCCCAACTGCAATTTTCTGTGTCTAGTCGAGAATTTACTTTTACATTTCAGGACAACACTTGTCACTTCCTGCTCACTCGTTGCCGAGAGGAACAAGTGACAGCGGAATATGTGTGATGGTCGAGGTGCAATTATTAACTCCCAACAAATATTTGGGTTGGTCAAGTCAAATTTCAAGTGTGAGTTGAAAAAAAAAGGGTTGGTGACAACATCGTACATGGAGCACTTTGATCGACAGACGGAAGGTTTTTCACCAGTTTGTGTTCTTTTGTCTGTTGCAGAAGTTGACTTCTGAGCGAAACTTTTTTCCCGTGTTTTGTGCGCTTTCAAACTCCATTTTGAGCTCAATGCTTTACCACATTGAGAACATTCCTAACAGTTATATAACATATTAACAGACATATATATAACATAGCCCGATATAGGCCGATTATCGGCGCCGATATTGGGCATTTTGACGAATATCGGCATTGGCCTTTTTCAAAATCTGACGGCCGAAATAAGGTCAATCTAAAACCAGTTTAGGGTCTGGGAGCTATTGATCAAAATTTTCAGTTCACTTTATAAGAGATGGGAAAAATATTTGCCTTTGAAAACTAGAGTGATATGGTATTTACTTGCTTACTTTCACTTTTTAGACAATCCAACAAAGTCAAGATTGGCTTTTGTATTTTAGAAAAATTTTTAAACTAATTCCCCCCCCCTTACTTAAAATCGGCTTTCGACCTCCTTGACTACTAATAATCGCCATCGGTATTGGCCCTGAAAAAAAAAATATAGGTCAATCTCTAGTTCTTATGTCATCATGAATTTGTGCTTGTGGTGGTCACCAGTGTTCTGCATCACCTTCTGTCGTCATGTGTTGAGTTGAGCTGCTGCTTGGAAGCTCCGCCCCGCCATCGTCCTCACTCTCACCCTTGTCTTCATCTTCACCCTTTAAAGGGGCGAAGGTCGGTGGCGACTTGGTGACATCATCCTCAACCTCCTCCTCTTTGACACGAATGGGCTTTTCCTCCTCTTCGACGTAAGGATGTTCTTCCTCCTTTTTAACATGAGGAGGCTTCACCTCCTGTTCGTCAGGACGAAGATATTTCTCGCCGACGTCTACAAAGACAAAACACACATTTGGCTTGGCCTAGGGCTGGGAATAAAAGTCGACCAAGTCGGTTTGGTCGACCAGAAACAGCAGTTGACGCAAAAATGCATGCATCAAATCAATTTTAAGAAACATATTTGCAGCACCTGGACGTCCAGGACAAATATTTCGGTTTCGCACGGACACTTATTGTTTACTCCAATTCACCACGACTAAGTAAGATGCTTCCGAGGGTTTGTTTGTGGTCTCTTTAGACTGAAAAGGGAGAAAATTAACATCGCTACATGTCTTGTGTTTGGAACAAAACAAACTGCGTCAAAATCGCTAAATAAAAGCTTGAATGAATTTGTTGCCGCCGGCAAGACACACGTAAGATGATGGGCGGCCCTACGTGCATTAACAACAGGAAGTCGTAGCTCCAACCCCGAGCAAAAAGTATGGAATCACCAGTCTTGGACAACTCACTCAGACATTTTATTGTGTAGATCAAACTCAGATAAAAAGCATGAAACAGTCGTAAGGTCATTCCAAAGTGCAACATCTTGGTTTTCAGAAACACTAAAAGAAATGAAGAAAAAACTTTATGCTGGTCAATGTTACTTTTATAAGAGCAAGTGCAGGGAAGTAAACATGGAATTACTCCATTCTGAGACAAAAAAAAATATGCAATCACTCCATTTTGAGCAGAAAATAAGGACACCCAGTCAATTTCCTTTCCTTAATTGGGAACCTGCCTCAAATGCGATCTGCTCGTTATCCAGCAGTTAAAAACAGTGGAGTTATAACACCTTAGAGGGCTGCTGGACCAAGTGGGTTGGCAAGAATCATGGCTCCAACAAAGAAGATGTCTCTTGAGACGAAAGACAGGATTATAAAACTTGTTGAACGATGTGGCTGTTCACAGTCAGCTGTATCGAAGGTCTGGACCAAGTACAAACAGCATGGGAAGGTTGTTCAAGTCAAGTATACTGGTAGACCAAGGAAGACATCTAAGCGTCAAGGCAAACAACGAAAGCCCATATGTCTTGAAAACAGAAAATGCAAAACATTTGTCCGACAAAAAGGTGGGTCGGGGCTGCCTCCTCGGCCAGACCGCTCGCTCGCAGCTCAGTTCCTCTTTCACCACAACAGCCCGATACAGCATCCACATCACTGCAGACGCCTGTCGATCGCTCGCTCCATCCTACCCTCACTCGTGAACAAGACCCCAAGATACTTGAAGTCCTCCACTTGGGGCAGGATCTCATCCCCGACCCGAAGACGGCACTCCATCCTTTTCCGACTGAGGACCATGGTCTCGGATTTGGAGGTGCTGATCCTCATCCCAACTGCTTCACACTGCTGCGAATCGCTCCAGTGAGAGTTGGGGATCTTGATGAAGCCAACAGCACCACATCATCTGCAAAGAGCAGAGATGCAATGCTGAGGCCACCAAACCGGAACCCCTGAACGCTTCAGCTGCGCCTAGAAATTACTGCCGGCAATGCGGACCAGACTCTGGCAACGGCCGTACAGGGACCGGACGGCCCGCATCAGGGGGCCCGGTACACTGTACTCTCGAAACACCCCCCACAGGACTCCCCGAGGTACACGGTTGAACTCCTTCTCCAAATCCATAAAACACATGTGGACTGGTTGACCGAACTCCCACGCACACTCTCGAGGATCCTGCTGAGGGTGTAGACCTGGTCCACCGTTCCGCGGCCAGGACGAAAACCACACTGCTCCTCCTGAATCCAAGATTCAACTTCTGGACGGACCCTCCTCTCCAGAACCCCTGAATAGACCTTACCAGGGAGGCTGAGGAGTGTGATCCCTCTATAGTTGGAACACACCCTCCGGTCCCCCTTCTTAAAAAGGGGGACCATCACCCCGGTCTGCCAATCCAGAGGCACTGTCCCCGATGTCCACGCGATGTTGTAGAGGCGTGTCGACCATGACAGCCCCACAACATCCAGAGTCTTTAGGAACTCCGTGTGGATCTCATCCACCCCTGGGGCCCTGCCACCAAGGAGCTTTCCAACCACCTCAGTGACTTTGACCCCAGAGATAGGTGAGCCCACCTCAGAGTCCCCAGACTCAGAATCAGAGATTCGACTTCCCTACGGACCCCGAAACTGGACACCAACAGCCAAAACAAACGGAAACAGAGACCAGCCGCTAGCAGCTCCAAGCTAACACAATCCACGGTAACACAGTCATTTGCCAAGGGCACTCCATATGAAAAAAGTTTGAAGTTTATATCGGAATACGTATCGCCTCGAAGATCAAGTATTGGGATACATATGTATCGCGATACGTATTGTATCGTGACCCCTGTACCGTGATACGTATCGTATCGTGGGGTTGGCGGCAATACCCAGCCCTAGTGTACAGTAGGGGCGTGACGATATCTCGATACGGATATATGTGGAATGGATACATTTCGGATTTTATCAAATGGAATAGAGACGAGACGGACTTGGTGCAAGAACTGTCTCACAATAGCTACACTGGAAACATGACGAATATGACAGCCACTTAGAGCGGCATCATCGAGGACTAGACGTGCTAAAGGTAAGAGCTAATTCTCTCTCTGTCTGCTAATTTAATTCTCCAAGGGCAAAGTTGATCACGCACAGCATCTCTGCGTATATTTGCAATCGATTTCCACCCGTAAGCGTAGTTGTGAATGATGGTTTTCGCTACGTGATTTCGTTAGGCGTCAGGGGCACGAGGGAGATGTCTTGCTCGTTGAGTTTAAGCGGGGGCAAAACGACACGAAAAACGCAACGCTGTGATAGTTACAAAATGAAATGGAGCTCAGCTCAAGCTCCCGAATGTGCAACAAGAAATGAGTCATGGCAAACTAACACACGAGAGCGGAGGCTCGCTAACAAAACGAAGGGAGAAAAGAACACATACAAATAGCCAGACCACGACTGAAGACAACCAGGTAAAATAACCGGTCATTTCACTGAGAAAAAGAATTCCAACTTTGTAAGAGGAGATCGGGGCTAAACTAAAGCATTTGAGTCGTCACGAGTAGGTCTTACCAGCGAGTCAACAACGGATGGACATCTATCTTTTTTTTTTACCATTTACACGCATTCCATCAGTGATTGGGACCTCAAATCATACGTGCTGCTCTTTTGCTTTTCTTTTTCTTTTTTTCTTTGAAAGAAAAGCATGAGCTTACTTTTACTTGTGTAAGACATTTATCTGTCCAGCGAGTGACCCAGTTTTGCATAAGTTTCTATGAAAAATGTGTATTACATCGGCAATGTTAGTTTTAAATTTAAATTTCATTTAAATTTATCAAATGAAACAATTGACTATGAAACTGACTGGCATGTTGTATGACAGTAGTGTTTAAGAAAGACACAAGTTCACAGAAAGTTCTCTGTTGAGAAGACATTCGTATTTGTTTTAAAAAAAAAAATGCACTAAATTACTCACTCTGAAGAAGAGACCAGTTTTAATATGTTTTTTTCAGTGATGGTATGAAAATAAACTATTTTGTCATTGAAAAAACATCAGTTTATGTCTTGAGTAGATTTATCGTGGACTTATTTTCTAACCAATATATCGATAATCGCAGTATCGTCATATCGCGAGATAATCGTTATCGTGAGCCTTGTATTGCATACCGTATCGTATCGTGAGGTACCCAGAGGTTCCCACCCCTAGTGTACAGTTATGAGGACTGCATTTATTGTTTTGTTTTTTTAACGCTATATAGTTGTGCTAAGCAAGGGGGAGTAGTAATAAGAAGTGTACAAACCTGCTTCGTGTAGCACAATTCGAGGCTGCTCGCAAAAGTCGTCCAGCGGTTGAAAATGTTGCTCGTTCTCTTCTTTTCCTCCAAAGAGTTCCTCCTCGTCCTTTGGTGTCGTTCTCGCCGACATTTTGACACAATAATGCCAACAAAGTCACACTTGGTCTCTTCCTGACCACGTGTTGTGTGCTTCTCTTTGTTAGCGGCTAGCGAGCTAAGCTAAGCTAAGCTAAGCTAACTAAGGCCGAGACGCATCAACGCGCACCGAAACGAGTTTACACACATGATGACATTTAACAAATGGTGTCGTAGACCTTCAAAATGGTGATGGGCGTCCTGTGTGGAGGCTGAATTCAGTTCAATACCGAATCAGAAATAATGATTAAACGCCATGTACCCGCCCGCCGCGGCAGTGATGACTCCGGAAACCAAAGTAGACGTGCGGCGGAAGTCAGGGGCAGGACACGCCCCCGCTGCGCTATGATTGGCTGCTGGAAATTGTCCGGAGGCTTCAGAGCAAGCATTGTCATCAAGTCATCGGCAGATGTCGCCATTTTTGCTGCAGTTGGAAAGTCTCATTCCCGTTTTTCAGTGTTTTGTTCCCGATATAATCGTAAAGTTTAAATGCCTGTTTAAATTGGACTTATTGAAAAGAGCCCCAGTTTGTTGTGTTGAATGTGCAGTTTAAAAATTCGCCATCAAAGTTGAAGAAGCATTTTGAAGTAAACTAAATGTTTATTATCAGGGATGAGTTTAATTTGTTGTAATAGCTTATAATGTACCCGCCATAGCTATTAATAAATGTTTGAAACAGTATCTGATACATTACTGATATATGCAATATTTATTTGTACTGCAAGTAATACAAATGACTTTAGGCCAGTTTTTGTCATCTGTGGCTTTCACACTTTGCTCCAGCAACAGTTTTGACGCAACACTTACCTTCCAATAAAGGTTTGAAGTTTATTGAACATATAAACATAACATATAGACCTATAATAAACATAAACAAATAGCAAATAAAAAATTGAAAGAAAGAAGAAGAAAATCTCATAACACTCATTGATGGTTTACATGTCCAAAGGGAGCAGGAAGAAGTTAAAAACTTATCTAATCCTACCCCTTAATAGCTGTATTTTATTTCATTATTAATCCAGTAAATTAATACATTACAATAAAAGAAAATGTGTAATCCTACTCATGTAGACAATTTCACTTTAACATATCGAACATTTGTCAGTAGTGTATGTGTATGAATTTTTAACTCAACAATTGACTTGCATCTTTTCAAGTCATTACCAAAATGATTCCACAATTTGTTCATAACTTCATATTTGGATTTTTTTGTAGACACTTGTACCCCTTATGTCATAAGGGCGAGGTCATCTGCCTGCAGAGGCAAAAGTGCCATAGGAACAGAAATTGGACGGAATTGGTCTAACATGAGATGAACGTCTTTAGGAGCTGCCAAGAGGCACTTGCACGTTATGACATGAAAACTGAAAGAAGCAAAACCGGGTATGGATACAACTTTGTTCTTATTAGGGGTGTGCTCAAAAAATCGATACGGCAATATATCGTTGTGGACCTCATCACAATACACGTATCGATACACAGGCATCAGAATCGATATTGCTTGTTAACTTTAAATCGGCAGTTCACGTTTGCCTTTGCGGCTTGCATTGTACCTAAAATATAAAAACCAGCAGCGTCTTTGAAGTTAATTGCCTTCAATTAATGCAAAAATAGCTCACTGGTGATTGGACACTGTGTCTTGCTAAGAAAAATGAAAGCAGAGGAAGAATGTCAACATTTGGCACGTATCTCAGTGTACCAATTTTCCTATATTTTGTTAAAAAATAAATAAAAATAAAATGTGTCTTATTTGGGATAGATATGTATCGCGATACGTATCGTATCGTGAGGCAGGCGGCAATACCCAGCCCGAGTTCTTATGTCATCTGAATATTGTACATCCATCCATCCATTTTCTGAACCGCTTGTTCTTCACAATGGTCGCATGGGTTGCTGGAGCCTATCCCACCCCGAACGGGTTGACAGCCAATCGCAGGGCACACAGAGACGAACAACCATCCACGCACACACAAGCACGCCTTAGGGACAATTCGGAGCGCCCAATTAACCTGCCAAGCATGTCTTTGGAATGTGGGAGGAGACCCACACAGGCACGGGGAGAACATGCAAACTGTAGCCTGCCGTAGCCTGGACTCGAACCCGGGTCCTCAGTACTGGGAGGCGGACGTGCTAACCAGTCAGCCATCCTGAATATTGTACATTATGGTAATAATGTAAAAACTGTTATATAGAAACATAAAATATGCTGAATGCATGTCCAAAGACGAGCATATGGCACGTTAGCTAGCGCGGAGCTGTTGTTGGTTTGATCTCGAGTTGAGTTAGCCGAGCCAGCCAGTCGACACACTTTCAAATATTGCAAAGAGTAGGACATTTGCGTCAATCATTTCAACAGCAAATCTTAATCCCAGATGGCTTTGCGTGTCGCTGAAGGTATTCTCGACGGCGTTTATTTGGGAAAATGGAAGCGGGCTTTATTGCTAATTCATACACAAGGCAGCTAACTCAATGTGCTTCACACGAGCAAAAAACACATCTACGAACATCAACAAACAGCCATTAACAACATTCAGAAGCAAAGCAAACAAAAATAGCTTCCAAAATGACAAAAAGGACATACATTGATTTTTAAACGCAAACGTTAAAAACATTTAATATTTACACGTTGAGTAGTTTTGAAAGCATTACGTTTACAATTTTAAGTAAGACGCTGGAGTTGATACTTAAGCCTTCTGAAATCCTAATTTCTATACTTTTACTTGAGTAATGAACGTGAATCATTTTGACAGACCCAGGTAGCTTTGAATTAGGGGTGTTAAAAAAAGAAAAAATCGATTCGGCAATATATCGCGATGTAACATCGCGCAATTCTCGAATCAATTCAATAGGCGGCCGAATCAATTTTTAAACGTCCATTTTTGATGGAAGAATATTCAACAAAATGTCTTACTTAGGGTGAGGATTCAAAACCTTAACTCATTTGCTCACAATAACGTGTAAATACGTTTTTTTTCAATGTTCTAAGTGTCCCAAAGACGTATTTATACGTTTATTTTGGTTTTTTTTTTTTTATGCTAGAGCATACAGAAGGCTTTGATGCAGCCTCTCAACTGCAAAAACGGTTGCAGAAATGGTATTTATTACACAAACGGCCAGCAGGTGGCAGCAGAGCAAAGGAGATCAACCAGGGCCATGTAGAAAAAAAAAATGCTCAATTACTTATAGATTTGTGAAAACTGATGAAACTTAGCTCTCTTCTAATGCAAATTGCTGCAAAACGGAAACAGATAGAAACATACTTTTTTCCTGATGAAAGAAGAGACTTTCATCTTTTTTTTGATAGGTTCCATCATGCTTTATAGCCATAAAACACAATATTCTGTGGGCCTTGCAAAATCAGTCAAAATCCAGTAAAACAGCCGGGAGCGAACGGGCCTACTTCTGTGAAAATGGCTGGGAGTGAATGAGTTAATCATGGAAATATGTTATGTTAATTAATGGAACATTAAAGCTGTTCAAATATGAAACAGATTACAACCTGTTTGTTAAATACAGTGGCTCACAGTTATGACTGAAGTCTCAGATAAATCAATAATACATTTTGATACAAATCTTGCAGTGTAGATGTACAAGTTTGGTTAGTATTTTCAAAATTTGAGTTTTTAAGCTTCAAAGATGACTGCCATTCTCACACTCGTGTCTCTCAGCAAGATATTTAGAAGAGAATCTTTTAGCACAAACACTGCAACTGAATGGTTCCTTCGCACCATGTGATCTTGTGTGTTTGTTGAAATATGATTGGTCAGAGTAACGTTTTCCACAATCTGAGCAAGAAAAAGGTTTCTCGCCAGTGTGGCTTCTTGTATGTATTGTTAAATGTGACTTCTGACAGAAGCTTTTGCCACAATATGAGCAAGAAAAAGGTTTCTCGCCAGTGTGTGTTCTTGTATGTTCTTTTAGATCTGACTTCTGAGAGAAGCTTTTGCCACAATCTGAGCAAGAAAAGGGTTTCTCGCCAGTATGGATTCTTTTATGTATTGTTAAAGCTGACCTGCGAAAGAAACTTTGGCCACAATCTGAGCAAGAAAAAGGTTTCTCGCCAGTGTGTCTTCTTGTATGTATTGTTAAAGCTGACCTTTGAGAGAAGCTTTTGCCACAATCCGAGCAAGAAAAAGGTTTCTCGCCAGTGTGTCTTCTTGTATGTATCGTTAAGTTTGACTTCTGAAAGAAGCTTTTGCCACAATCTAAACAAGAAAAAGGTTTTTCCCCAGTGTGTGTTTTTGTGTGTTTTTTTAAATTTGACTTCAAAGAGAAGCTTTTGCCACAGTGTGTACAAGCAAAAGGTTTTTCCCCAGTGTGCGTTCTTGTATGTTTTGTTAAAATTGACTGCTGAGAAAAGCTTTTGCCACAGTGTGTACAAGCAAAAGGTTTTTCCCCAGTGTGTCTTCTTGTGTGTATTTTTAAATCTGACTTCTGAAAGAAGCTTTTACCACAATGGGAGCAAGAAAAAGGTTTCTCGCCACTATGGATTCTTTTATGTCTTGTTAAATCTGACTTCTGAAAGAAGCTTTTACCACAATGGGAGCAAGAAAAAGGTTTCTCGCCACTATGGATTTTTGTATGTGTTGTTAAATTTGACTTCAAAGAGAAGCTTTTGCCACAATCTAAACAAGAAAAAGGTTTTTCCCCAGTGTGTGTTTTTGTGTGTATTTTTAAATTGGACTTCAGAGACAACCTTTTGACACAGTGTGTACAAGCAAAAGGTTTTTCCCCAGTGTGTCGTCTTGTGTGTATTTTCAAATCTGACTGCTGACAGTAGCTTTTGCCACTATATGAGCAAGAAAAAGGTTTCTCGCCAGTGTGGGTTCTTTGATGTCTGGTTAAATGTGACTTTGAAGAGAAGCTTTTACCACAATGGGAGCAAGAAAAAGGTTTCTTACCACTATGGATTCTTTTATGTGTTGTTAAATCTGAATTCTGAAAGAAGCTTTTTCCACACTGGGTTTGTGCAAAACGTTTTTCCCCAGTGTGTCTTCTCAAGTGATTGTTCAAACTTCCTTTTGAACTCAATATTTTCCCACAGTGAGAACATTCGCAGGATTTGTCGTCAGTGTGACACGACCTATCATCAGCAGCGCGTTCATAATTACCATCCAGATTATCATCATCATCATCAAAGTCAGCATAAGAATAAAGAGACCTTATGTCATCACTTTTTGCTCGTGATGATCCCCAATGGTCTGAATCACTTTCTGTCATCATATTTTGAGGAGTAGAGATGCTGTTTGGAGGCTCCGCCCCTCTGCCCTCCTCACTCTCACCCTTGACTTCGTCTTCACTCTTTAAAGGGGCGAAGGTCATTGATGACTTGAAGGTCATCTGTGACTTGGTGACATCATCCTCAATCTCCTCCTCTTTGACACGAACGGGCTTTTCTTCCTCTTCGACGTAAGGATGTTCTTCCTCCTCTTTAACATTCGGAGGCTTCATGTCCTGTTGGTCAGGACGAAGATATTTCTCAGCGACGTCTGCAGGACACAAGAAGACAAAACACACATTTGGTTCGGTCAAGTCAAATTTCAAGTGGGAGTTGATAGTACTGTCACTATCGCGATCCTCCAGTGACGCAGATGATCGGTTATAGTTCATACACAACATCGCTCCAAGCCAATAGGCGCATTGTTTATATCTGCTGGTGGCGGCATGCTTATGCTAGGGAGCATTAGCAAGCAAGCCGTTCTGTCACGGGCTGAGGAAGGCTAAAAATAGGACTATCACTAACAACTTTTTTTTTTTTTTTTTTTTTTTTTTTTTTTTAAATCGACTCAACTTCTCATATTTTTAACGACTCATCGACTTTTTATTTTTTTAATTTCTTTTTTTAGTTTTGAACATGAATGTTGAACATGTGTTGAATTGAGCGGATAATCTAGATATAAAACCCATTGTTCCTTATATTTCCTGTACAATAATAGTCTTCAATTTACAGTCTAGAGCGAGCGGCAGTCACCAGGCCCACAACATTCAGCCAAATGCAAGAGTAATTTAAACGCTTCTACAGAGGTAGCAGCTCTGACCTCCGAGGGGAGGGCATTCCAGAGCACCGGAACATTCGATTTGACGTCCTTACAAGCTGCCAAGAGGCACTTGTACATTATTACATGCAAACTGAAAAATCGGTTACGGATACAATTTTGTTCTTATGATATCTGAATATTGTACATTATGCTAATAATGTAAAACTTACATAAACAAAAACTAAAATGTGCAAAATGCATATCCAAAGACTAGCATATGGCACGTTCGCTAGCACGGAGCTGTGGTGGTTTGAGCTCGGGTTGAGTTAGCCTGGCCAGCTAGTCTACACTCTTAATATTTATACAAAGAATAGGACATTTGCGTCATTTCAGTGATGACACTGTTCAACAGCAAATTTTAAACCCAGACAGCTTTGTGTGTCCCTGAAGGTATTCTCAACGCTTATTTGGGGGAAATGGCAAGGCAAAGCAAGGTGGCTTTATTGCTATTTCATACACAAGGCAACTCAATGTGCTTCACACAAGTAAAAACACAACACCTACGAACATCAACTAACACAACCATTAACAACATTCAGACGCAAAGCAAACAAAAATAGCTCCCAAAATTACAAAAAGAACACACAGACGTCGTCTCACCACATTCACAGAAAACGTTAAAAACTTGAATATTTACAGGTTGAGTAGTTTTGAAAGCATTACTTTTACACTAAAACTAAGATGCTGGAGTTTATACTTTTTAAGTCTTCTGAAATCCTAATATCTAATCTATACTTTTACTTGAGTAATGAACGTGAATCATGACAGACCAAGGTAGCTTTCAATGTTTTGTTATTACAAAATAACATACCAGACTCACTTCCCTTCATTTTTTTAAGCTTCAAAGATGGCTGCTATTCTCACCAGCACACTCGTGTCTGTCAGCAAGCTCTTTACAAGAGAATCTTTTAGCACAATCACTGCTATCGAAAGGTTCCTTCACAACATGTGATTTTGTGTGTTTTTAAAACCGACTTGGCAGAGAAATGTTTTCCACAGTCTGAGCAAGAAAAAGGTTTCTCGCCAGTGTGTCTTCTTGTATGTCTTGTTAAATGTGACTTCAAAGAGAAGCTTTTGCCACAATCTGAGCAAGAAAAGGGTTTCTCGCCAGTATGGATTCTTTTATGTGTTGTTAAAGCTGACCTGTGAGAGAAGCTTTGGCCACAATCTGAGCAATTAAAAGTTTTCTCGCCACTGTGGCTTCTTACATGTGCTGTTAAAGATGACTTGTAAGAGAAGCCTTTGCCACAGTGTGCACAAGCAAAAGGTCTTTCCCCAGTGTGTGACTTCGTGTGTTTTTTTTAAATCCGACTTGGCAAAGTAACGTTTCCCACAATCTGAGCAAGAAAATGGTTTCTCGCCAGTATGGCTTTTTTTATGTTCTGTTAAAACTGACCTGCGAGAGAAGCTTTTGCCACAATCTGAGCAAGGAAAAGGTTTCTCGCCTGTGTGGATTCTTGTATGAACTGTTAAATGTTCCTTCCGAAATAAGCTTTTGCTACAGTCTGAGCAAGAAAAGGGTTTCTCGCCACTGTGGCTTCTTGTATGTCTTGTTAAATGTGACTTCAAAGAGAAGCTTTTGCCACAATCTGAGCAAGAAAAAGGTTTTTCCCCAGTGTGTGTTGTTGTATGTATTGTTAAACATGAGTTTGTATCGAAGCTTTTGTCACAGTGTGCACAAGCAAAAGGTTTTTCCCCAGTGTGTGTTCTCATGTGAATTTTCAAATGTCCTTTTGTACACAATGTTTTCCCACAGTGAGAACATTCCCAAGATTTGTTGTCAGTGTGACATGACCTGTCACCCTCAGCGTGTTCATCATTAGCATCCAGATTATCATCATTGTCATCATCATGAGAAGAAAGGGACCTTATGTCATCACTTTTTGCTCGTGATGATCCCCAGTGGGATGCATCACTTTCTGGAATCATGTTTTGAGGAGTTGCGATGCTGTTTGGAAGCTCCGCCCCTCTGCCCTCCTCACTCTCACCCTTGACTTCATCTTCACTCTTTAAAGGGGCGAAGGTCATTGGTGACTTGGTGACGTCATCCTCAACCTCCTCCTTTTTGACGCAAAGGGTCTTTTTTTCTTCTTTAAAATATGGATGCTCTTCCTCCTCTTCCACATGAGACTTCACCTCCTGTTCATCAAGACGAAGATATTTTTCGCCGACATCTGCAGGACACAAGAAGAGAAACACATTTCATTTCATTTCATATTCATTTATTTCAGGCAATAGTGTACAGTTGAACACAGCAACAACAAGTCATACTGTAGTTTCATAATATGAACAGAGAAAAAATAAAAATTTGATTCTGCCTGAAAGGGAGTGGGAAGAAGAAAATTTATTTAATCCCACCCCCGTCTCTAATCTATAAAATTACAAATATACAGTACTTCCTGCAAGTTACCATCTTGCTATCTTAAAAATGTTTTTATCATATATATAGACAATATAATGGCATACCATTAACTGAATTATTAAGTGCTAATAATGGTGATGTTTTCGTAGGTAACAGATATCACATTTTTATGGTTCATACCAACGATGGTAATACATTCTATATTCCAAGAATAAGACATAAACATACATAACTTTATATGTATGTTCAAGAAATCCAACTTTATGTATAATCCGCAAAGCACGTTTTTGTAATATGATGAATGGCTCTATTGTACACTGGTCGGTGTTACCCCACACTTCAACACAATATGTGAAGTAACGGAGGACCAGCGTACAATATAATGTACGGAGAGAATCCTCATCAAGACATGACTTTACTTTATTCAAAATTGAGAGGCATTTAGAGATTTTATTTTTTGTGTGTCTGATATGAGCTTTCCAAGATAAATTTATTAATTATAACACCTACAAATTTAATCTCACTTACATTATCAATTAGGATGCCAACTATAGTTATCTGCCATTCAAAATGTATTCTAGATTTACTAAAGATTATTGTTTGTTTTTTCTACATTTAACGATAATTTATTCATATCAATCCACATTTTTATTTTATCAAGTTCATTATTCACAGCACTCACAAGCTCATTATAATTATTACCCCTATAAAATATATTAGTGTCATCCGCGAAAAGTACAAGTTTGAATGTCTGAGACACATTGAAAATGTTATTAACTCTTTGACCGCCAAAAACGTTTAATAACGTTTAGTAAAATCACGATGCCGCCATGAACGTTAAGTTCAAGTTAACTACATTTTTAGTTTTTAATATATCAGTGGTCAGTGCAACATCCAAGTGCAGCGCAGCCAGGTCAATGAGTTGTGAAATCAAAAACATCCACTAACTATGGCCAGCAGATGGCAGCATTGTATCTCTTTTCAATGGGCTGTCGGTGTATGGAATTACTCAACTCAACTCAAGTTTATTTAACCTCACAGCGGAAGCTGCTCGGGCCCTAACTAGAGCTGCGAATTACAATGAACCATGACGCAATCTGATGAAATCGAACGTTTTCAAGGCCGTCGTGAATGATCACAGCCTTTGTCACATTAAACCTAATTTGACGGAGCGTCACTAAACAAAAAATATTAGTATGAAAGTCACTGTTGTGGAGAAAATGTATCTTTTTTCCAATTTTCGCTCAATGTCACTCAAATGACCTGTTTTCAAATGGTGATTACTAAAGAACGGAATAAGGTAGAAACACACTTTTTTTTTCTAATGAAAGAATGGAATGTGATCTTTCATGTGGTACCCATGTTATATATGTAGCAAAACAATATAATCTTCAGTTTACGTCAAAAAATAAGTTAAAATGCTAAAAATCCGCTGGCATTGGGGGTTGTTTTTTTGATAACGTGTGGCAGTAAAAGAGTTAATTTACATATTAAATAATATTGGCCCTAATACGGACGCCTGGGGAACACCACAAGCAATGCCAAGTTGTCCAGATATATGCTGCCCCATTTGAACATATTGTAACCTTCCTTTTAAATAACTTCTAATTCAGTCACCAGCAACTCCTCTAATCCCATATCGTTCCAATTTATTTACTAGAATAGAATGGTTAATTGTATCAAAAGCTTTTTTGAGATCAATGAAGACCCCAACTGCAATTTTCTGTGTCTAGTCGAGAATTTACTTTTACATTTCAGGACAACACTTGTCACTTCCTGCTCACTCGTTGCCGAGAGGAACAAGTGACAGCGGATTATGTGTGACGGTCGAGGTGCAATTATTAACTCCCAACAAATATTTGGGTTGGTCAAGTCAAATTTCAAGTGTGAGTTGAAAAAAAAAGGGTTGGTGACATCGTACATGGAGCACTTTGATCGACAGACGGAAGGTTTTTCACCAGTTTGTGTTCTTTTGTCTGTTGCAGAAGTTGACTTCTGAGCGAAACTTTTTTCCCGTGTTTTGTGCGCTTTCAAACTCCATTTTGAGCTCAATGTTTTACCACATTGAGAACATTCCTAACAGTTATATAACATATTAACACACATATATATAACATAGCCCGATATAGGCCGATTATCGGCGCCGATATTGGGCATTTTGACGAATATCGGCATTGGCCTTTTTCAAAATCTGACAGCCGAAAACCAGTTTGGGGTCTGGGAGCTATTGATCAAAATTTTCAGTTCACTTCATAAGAGATGGGAATCTTTTGAACCATTTGTTTTTGTGACAGAAATGTGAAGTTTAAGATTTCAGGTGTTTTTTTTTTTTTTTTTAAATTTTGTGGAAAAATATTTACTCTTGAAAACTAGAGTGATATGGTAGTTACTTGCTTACTTTCACTTTTTAGACAATCCAACAAAGTCAAGATTGGCTTTTGTATTTTAGAAAAATTTGACACAAATCCCCCCCCCTACTTAAAATCGGCTTTCGACCTCCTTGACTACTAATAATCGCCATCGGTATCGGCCCTGAAAAAAAAAAATATAGGTCCATCTCTAGTTCTTATATCATCATGAATTTGTGCTTGTGGTGGTCACCAGTGTTCTGCATCACCTTCTGTCGTCATGTGTTGAGTTGAGCTGCTGCTTGGAAGCTCCGCCCCGCCATCGTCCTCACTCTCACCCTTGTCTTCATCTTCACCCTTTAAAGGGGCGAAGGTCGGTGGCGACTTGGTGACATCATCCTCAACCTCCTCCTCTTTGACACGAACGGGCTTTTCCTCCTCTTCGATGTGAGGATGTTCTTCCTCCTTTTTAACATGAGGAGGCTTCACCTCCTGTTCGTCAGGACGAAGATATTTCTCGCCGACGTCTACAAAGACAAAACACACATTTGGCTTGGCCTAGGGCTGGGAATAAAAGTCGACCAAGTCGGTTTGGTCGACCAGAAACAGCAGTTGACGCAAAAATGCATGCGTCAAATCTATTTTAAAAAAACATATTTGCGGCACCTGGACGTCCAGGACAAATATTTCGGTTCCGCACGGACACTTATTGTTTACTCCAATTCACCACGACGAAGTAAGATGCTTCCTAGGGTTTGTTTGTGGTCTCTTTAGACTGAAAAGGGAGAAAATTAACATTGCTACATGTCTTGTGTTTGGAACAAAACAAACTGCGTCAAAAACGCAAAATAAAAACTTGAATGAATTTGTTGCCGCCGGCAAGACACACGTAAGATGGTGGGCGGCCCTACGTGCATCAACAACAGGAAGTTGTAGCTACAACCCCTAGCAAAAAGTATGGAATCACCAGTCTTGGACAAGCACTCACTCAGACGTTTTATTGTGTAGATCAAACTCAGATAAAAAGAATGAAACAGTCGTAAGGTCATTCCAAAGTGCAACATCTTGGTTTTCAGAAACACTAAAAGAAGTGAAGAAAAAACTTTGTGCTGGTCAGTCAATGTTACTGTTGGCGCAGCCATGCCTCAGGACTTGGAAATGCCGGCAGACGGAGGAAAACACAAGACAGCAGCAGTTTGCGTTTGGCCTGCATGCAACTCACATAGTGACTGAGTGCACAGCCATTTATTTGAATGAACACCGGTGTGTAACCCCGCCCACACCCAGTAGTAGATTACGTCAATTAAGGACACCTGACAACAATCCAACACCCCCACTTGTTCTTAAATTGACATAATTACAAAACAGTGCATCATATCCTTAAACACACAATTCAGTTTTCTATCAATACAAACATTTAAATACCAAATAGAAAAATTACAAATGCATCCATTCTCACTTTAGTAACAGGTTTAGTAAAAATATCTGCCACCATTCCATCTGTAGGACAGTAACAAATTATTATTTTCCATCACCAAGTATAGCTCTGACAAAATGATATTTAATGTCAATGTGCTTGCACCTTTGACGACATACTGGGTTCTTTGAAAGAGCAATAGCACCTTGATTGTCTTCAAAAATCGTGACAGGTGTATACACAAATCCATTGTCCATTCCTGCAAGTAAATGTACAAGGTAAAGACTTTCTTGTGTAGTAACTGACAAAGCAATATATTCAGCTTCACATGTGGATAAAGCTACAGTGGGTTGTTTCTTAGACTTCCAGGAAATAATAGCTCCACTCTCAGATAAGCTAAAACAGTAACCAGTCATACTCCGCCTATCATTTTGATCAGCTGCCCAGTCTGCATCAGCATAGGCCACAAGTTTAAGATTGACATGTTTCCTGTAACACAATTCCTTTTCCACTGTGCCTTTTAAATACCTTAACACATGTTTAGCTGCTACCCAATGTTGTTGTTTTGGTTCAGAAAGATATAGGTCGCTTGCACATGTCGTCACTTCCGCCTCGGATTTCTCGTAGTCGCCATGCTGGGTGGCCTCCATTTACGTAGCGATTCGGTCTAACACGTATCTATCACGTTTGTTTTCTGCGTTTAAAATGGTACATTGTTGCTGCATCGTTGGCTGTTCGAACAAAGCCAAGGGGGAAAATGGTCGGTCTTTTTTCCGAATTCCGAAAATAATTAGGAACCAGGGCCTGGAGACAGAGGAGTGCGGACTCCGGAGGGAAGTCGTTACTTTGGGCTCGTGTGTGCAGCGATCACTTTGTGAGCGGTAAGCTTGTTTACCTTTATTTAATGCATGAGGATTAATAACGTTTCGACCGCCCATATATGGGCAAGTTGCTTATGTTTTGGATTCATGAGCAAGCAAGTTCGGTAGTACAAGCTGGCTAGCGGACGTTAGCCGAAAGCTAACATCTAACATTTTCACCCAAGTAGTGCCAGTGCAAAGTGTTTACTGCTGAAATTGGATTGATTAGTCTTGGGCTTTTAATGCCGATAACATGTTTTTTGGTGGCAAAATGTAAACTTGGAAAAAAAAGAGACAGAAGGGGCTGATGCAAGAAAACAGACCCCCGGGGGTGATGCAAGAAAACAGACCCCCGGTAGCCTACACATCATGCTAAAGAACTTATTCACGGCCACCCTACTGCGGTAAAATAACCAGTCTTTCCATATTTTGTTTATTTTAACAGGTCGCCCTGCGCCCGTTTTTCTGTCCAATCATCCCGACTGGGCTCCAACATTAAAGTTGGGTCCCAAGTTACAACATCTATGTCTCAGCCCAGTCGGTGCCAAGATATGAACGTGCACAGGAGAGACAAGCAAAGAAAAGACGACTCGAAGTGGCAGAGATTGTTGCAGTTATGCAGCCAGATGGCTCCAGTAACCTGTACCCTCAAGTACTGCTGACATCATTGACTCTGGTATGCCACTCAGAATTCATTACATGATATATTGTATGCATGAGTGAATGTATGTGTTTGTTTGTGTGTGTACACGCACCTTATATTTTAGAGACATTTGGAAGTGTTTATAGAAATAAGTATTTGCCTGTAGCAATGTTCAGACATTAAAAAATGCAACAAAATGTGTACATTTCTTTTACACTGACAAAAAAAAACTATACTACTTTACTATATTAAACCTATTACTGGTACCGTATTTTTTTGTGATTTTTTCTTTATTTTTTTCTTTAGGGATCTCATGCCACACCGACTTGATTGCCAATGACATGATGGAAACGAAGGCGAGCATCAAAGCATTGGAGGAGGACAACATGCGACTGTTTGTTTGGCGCTAATGAAGGCAGCGTTTATACAAATTCTATTGTTGGGTTTGTTTACAAAGCTATACATAATACAAATGACAGGATTTGACTCAATGTGCAATATGGTCCCTCTTAAAGTAATGGCATAAATCTCTATTATTTCTAAAAGCACAAAAAATGAAGTGAATAATGATTAGATGTAGTAATTTCAGGGTTAAAAATGGAACTGTTAATTAATGTAGTTTATTTTAGCACAGGTGCCTACCATCCTGAGATGACGGTATGATGTAATGTTGATGGGGTACGCAATGACTTTCATTATGCTATGTACAGAGGAAAAAGTTGCTCTCTTTTAAATTTGTTTAATGTAAGACAAGTACCAGCACTGTGTTACAGTTTTCCCAATAATCCTTGTTTCACACTTGTCACAAAACCACTGTCCTTTTGGCAGTCTAGATTGGCACACTTCAAGTGATATCATTTGATTTTACAATCTGCTGCAGCACAAAAAACTACTTTATTCCGCATCTTTGAAGTACATGAGCAAGTGGTAGGTGACAGCGGCTGAGCAGGAACACTGGAAGTCCACTGCTGATCTAGTAAATGCTCTCCCGAGCAGTTCAGGTAAGGAGGGGATTTTGGGAAAAAAAAAACTCTGGCTTTTCCAACTGGCCAAAACGAGCGATCTGGGTGGACTCGCTCAATCACACTTTGTCCACACCACAAAGTCGCAGAAGTCCCGTCCAGTTAAACTCATCTGTGCCTGAATCTGAAAATATTACAAACATTGTAATTAAAATATGAAACATAGAATTAAATAAGAAACTACAAAAAGTAAAGCAATACATACCTGGTAATAATATTGGTGTTGCCGTGACAAGTGATGGGAATTGTTGCCATCTGGCACCAGACAGAAATTGGGTGTTGTGACAGCCTCCTTAACCGTGAGATCATAAGAAAAGCTGTCAGTATGCTCAGTAGTTACCATGAACACGTTTTATTGTACTGGAAACTGAAACTAAAAATACGTCCTCTGAGAGTGGTTAACCTTAACCATTTAGAATAAGTTGATTAAGTAACATGTAACTAGTGAAAGGGTAGCATTAAATTTAATTAAGCCACGGGGAGCTGTGCATAGTTACTTTTTATTCTTATACGCTCTGCCATATTTGCCTGTTATAAAATTGTTAGAAAAACCACATCAGGTAAACCTAGCTGTGCATGTAAACACAATGATAACAGGAAGCCTGAGAACAAATCAACATTTTTGTGTGCAGAATTACCAACACCATGTGGTTTACTTACGTGCAACAGCAACCGTTTCTTCTGATGCGATGTTAAAGTTTACACTCTGTATCCACCCGCTTACAAAATAATTGTAAGCCTCCAGGGATTTGTTGGCGTGTTATGGAGCATGTTGTCAACACGAGGTAGGGAAAGATGTCCAGAGATGTCACATTTGGCCAGCAAGCTTTCTCCGTCAAAAAAAAAATCACCCTTGGTCAGGACGTAATTAGGATCAATCCCGCCACACAGAGACACCTTCTGCCTGTATCGTTGTTTTTTATCTTTCGGTAAATCGTGAAAATACTGCGAAAATTACATCAGGTTGATAAGCTCTACCGTGTAACTCGCGAGTGTACCTTGTGAACCGGCGGACACCCAATATGGCGCCCGAAGGAAAAACTCCCATGATGCATTACGATGTGCAAGCGACCTATTGTGACAATTTACTCACGATGAAACTCAAATCTGGTCGAGTAGAAGTCATTACATAGATTAAACTGCCAATTAATTCACGATATTTCTTTGAATCAGCAAGTTCACCCTCATTATCAAATTTCATTTTCATTTCACATGGTGTTAATCTTGCTTTGCAGTGAGTCATGTCAAATCTTTCCAAAATCTTGGTTATGAATCTCTTCTGATCCATTTTTACTTGCCCCTGTTTCTGGGTAAAATCTATGCCAAGGAAATGTGTCAACTTCCCAAGATCTTTAATTTTGAATTTTTTTCTCAACATTTCCTTCACACTTTGAAGTATTTGACAATCACTCGCTGCAAGGATAATGTCATCAACCCAAATAATCAGGATGATCTTTTCATTGTCCGATTCTTTACCGTAAACACAATAGTCTGCTGTATTTTGAACAAAGTCATTTTCAATTAGACAGTCATGAAGCATTTTATTCCAATTCCGTCCTGACTGTTTCAGACCATACAGTGACTTATTGAGTCTACACACCAATTTCTTTCCTGTTTTCGACTTCACCTCAAACCCTTCAGGCTGCTCCATATAAATTTCACAATCTATAGGGGCATGCAAATATGCAGTTTTAACATCCATCTGATGGAGCTCTAAGTCGTACTGAGCTGCAAGTTGCATTAGCACACGGACTGAGGTCATATCAGGAGTAGGTGAGAACGTTTCATTATAATCAATACCAGCCACTTGACTATAACCTTTTGCCACATATCTAGCCTTGTAAATGGTCTCAACTGGGTTATCTTTAATGGCAAAAACCCATCTTCCCCCCACTGCATGTTTACCTTCAGGTAAAGATGTTAATGTAAAGGTGTCATTTTCTGTTAAAGAATCAATTTCTTCTTTCATGGCTTTAACCCACTGCTCTGATTTTGAAGAGCTCAAAGCCTCCTGTACTGTCAATGGAACATCACAAGTTACACGATAACAATAATCAACATCTATTAACCCTTCATCTTCAGTTTTTACTTCGTATTCATAATCAGTATAATACTGCGGGGGTCTTCTTTCTCTTTTTGGATAGCGAGGACTTTGGTTTCCCTCATCACTTTTTAGATCACTATTGGACTCACACAACTCGCTTTTTACTTTTTGTGGAATTACATTGGACAAATCAAGTTTCGGTTGCTGAAGGTCAGCTCTCATTTTGTGTTGGAAATAGTCGTGCAAATCATCTGTCTGAGTATCACATTCATTTGTATTCTTTGTGACAAACTTCACTAGCCTGTTTTTCATTACTTTACCCGTATTTGGATAATAGATTAAAAATGCAGGACTGTTTTTATCATAGCCAACAAATATTCCCTTTTCACAGCGCGTGTCTAACTTTTTCTTATCATATTTGTAGGCAAAACACTCTGTACCAAATGCTCTCATTTTGGACAAATCGGGTTTCTTCCCAGTTAATATGAAATATGGGGTTTGTTGAAGACGTCTATTCAAGCATCGATTTCTAATTATAGCTGCAGTTTGTACTGCATATGTCCACAACTCTTTTGGTAGTCCGCTCTCAATTAACATACATCTTGCCATTTCAAACAGAGTCCTCCATGCTCTTTCTGCAGTCCCATTCTGATGGGGTGAGTAAGGAGCTGAGGTTTCATGTTTGATAGCGTTTCGACTGAGCAGAGACTGAAACAAAGAAGATGTAAATTCGGTTCCATTATCTGATCTCATACATTTTATTTTCCCATAAGGAGCAACATCTGCTATAAATTTTTCCGTAGCTTTAACTGTGTCACTCTTGGTTTTGAGGAAATAAGTGAACATAGCTCCTGAGTAGTCATCTGTAAATGCTAAAGCAAATCGAAAACCATCTTTTCCAGCTGGTTCTATAGGTCCAGCCAAGTCTGCATGAACAAGTTCCAAAATGTTTTTAGCTTTTTCATCAGAGGCTGTGTTTCTGCTCTGTGCAAATTTACCTTTGATGCACACTTCACATTTCAAATTACATTTCTGACTTTTCCCTTCAATTTTCATACCTTTTGTGACACTTTCCAGCTTTAACACGTCATCATAATTACAGTGACCCAATATTTCATGCCATGTCTGGACATCATAACACACATTGCACTCATCAATATCATTTTGAATGGTACTCAAATAATATAGTCTGTCTTTTGTATTTATGTCAAAAATCATACCATCTTTATGGATGAGTCTATTTTGTCCCTCCTTAAAGATGACTGTGGCTCCCTGCCCCGTTGCCGCTGTGACCGAAAAAACGTCTTGGGAAAATGACGGGACGTAGAGCGCCTCCATCAAGTTCACATTGACATCGCGGCCTTCGCTGTTCCTTATGCGCACTTTGGCCGTACCTTTCTTCAGCGCAATCCCGCTTGTCCGCGCTCCGTCAGCCAACTCAAGAATGTGGCGCTGAGGTTTGAAGCTTGGATCAAACTCCTCAAATTTTTCAATGTCGGTGATGATGTGCTTCGTCGCTCCTGAGTCGACCATGAGGCCCTTCGCATTCACTGTGCTGACAGGCTCGTGCACCTTAAATGCGAACGTGTGGTCCTCCTCGTCCACCGCTTGCTTCGCTTCATCCCGCTTTCTCCGCCGACATTGTGCGTCCTTATGCGTAGCATTCTTGCAGAGACTGCACCATTGTCTTTTCTCTCTACGCTCTCCAGTCGATGCGCACTCCGCGGCTTTGTGGCCTTTTTGTCCACATTTAAAGCAGGTGATCTTTGCGGCCCAATTGTCTCTTCCTTTAACCTTCATCACGCTGTCTTCGCCTGAGCTCGAAGCTCCAAACTTCTCCGTGCTTTCATAGCTTCTCAATTTTGTTTTAAATTCGGCGAAGGTTATCTTTTCGTCACTCTGCGTAACATGAACAGAGAACGGTTTAAACGTGTCAGGCAGGCCCTTTAAAACCATTGCGGTCAGCAAGCTGTCACTCAGTGTCTCTCCTGCGTTACGCAACGCTGTAATGGCAGTTTCTGTGCGAATAATGTAGTCCGTGACACTTTCGTTCACACCTTTTTGAAGAGATGTCAGTTCAGTGTACAAACTAATTACGCGCGGCTTTCCTTTACCTGCGTAATGGTCGCGCAGGATCTGCAGCGCTTTCCTGCCATCATCCGCGGCGTCCCTCATCACAAGTGACAAACTTTTGTCGTCCAACAGCTGAATTAGAACTGCGTACGCCTCTTCATTTTTACTGGTGTCTTCATCTGCATCATCCATGTCTGCATCGGAAGGTTCACTCAAGATCGTGTTCTTGAGATCGAGCAGACGCAAATGTGCCAGGAACTTTGTTTCCCACAGTTCAGAATTCTTTTCATCTCCGTCAAAACATAAACGATTCCATCGGCTTCCAAAATCTTTCCCGTATCTACTACTGGGCCCCATAACCTGTTGGCGCAGCCATGCCTCAGGACTTGGAAATGCCGGCAGACGGAGGAAAACACAAGACAGCAGCAGTTTGCGTTCAGCCTGCATGCAACTCACATAGTGACTGAGTGCACAGCCATTTATTTGAATGAACACCGGTGTGTAACCCCGCCCACACCCAGTAGTAGATTACGTCAATTAAGGACACCTGACAACAATCCAACAGTTACTTTTATAAGAGCAAGTGCAGGGAAGTAAATATGGAATCACTCCATTCTGAGACAAAAAAAATATGCAATCACTCCATTTTGAGTAGAAAATAAGGACACCCAGTCAATTTCCTTTCCTTAACTCTTTCACTCCCACCCGTTTTGACTGAAACAATCGCGGCTGTTTGACTGGATTTGGACTGATTTTGCAAGGCCCACAGAATATTATGTTCTAGTGCTATAAAAAAAGGACACCTACTAAAAGAAAGATTAGACTCTCTTGTCATCAGGAAAAAAAAAAACACTGGGGAAAAAAAAAGCTTGTTGGAACATGGCTGATCTCTTATACTCTTCTGCCACTTGATGGCCGTTTTTTTGTAATACTACCATTGCTTTAAGCGACTTCTTCAGGTCAGAAGCTATATTAAAGCCTTCTGTTTGCTATAGCATAAAAAAAACATTAAAAAAACAATAAAAAAACGTATAAATATGTTTTTGGTTGTGAATGAGAAAGTATTAAAAACGTATTTATACGTTTTTGGGATTGAATGAGTTAATTGGGAACATGCCTCAAATGACATCTGCTCGTTATCCAGCAGTTAAAAACAGTGCAGTTATAACACCTTAGAGGGCTGCTGGACCAAGTGGGTTGGCAAGAATCATGGCTCCAACAAAGGAGATGTCTCTTGAGACCAAAGACAGGATTATAAAACTTGTTGAAAGATGTGGCTGTTCACAGCTGTACCGAAGGTCTGGACCAAGTACAAACAGCATGGGAAGGTTGTTCAAGTCAAGCGTACTGGTAGACCAAGGAAGACATCTAAGCGTCAAGGCAAACAACGAAAGGCCATATGTCTTGAAAACAGAAAATGCACAACGAGACAAATGAAGAAGAAACGGGAGGAAGCTGGAGTCAATGTATGTGACAGAACTCTGCAAAATCGATTCAAGGAAATGGGATTTACATACAGGAAAGCTAAAAGGAAAACGTCACTGACGCTTAAACAAAAAAGAACAAGACTGCAATGGGCTGAGGAGAGGCCATCATGGACTGCGGATGACTGGATGAAGGTCATCGTCAGTGATGCGTCACCAATCTGCATTGGACAAGGTGACGACGCTGGAACTTTGTGCCGTTCCAGTGAGATTTACAAAGAGGACTCCCTAAAGAAAACATCTGTATTTATTACTGGATATTTGTGTCAAGACGCTATTGGTAACCCCTGCACAATCGGTGACGCGCATGCGCAGAAGATCGGCGATCTTGGATCACCAATTACAGCACTCACACTAGAACAAGTACCTTCATATGCGTGTTCGTAAAAACACGATACATCCAGCCATCATCTGTAGGGGTCTGTTCAAAATATCGATACATAGACATGTATCGATATTAATAAAAATGGTACCGTATCGATATTGTAGTTCTGAGTATCGATACTCCTCCCTGACGTTCGGGTGGGCAGCGCAGCGAGCGACTTACATGAGAAGGGAGCGGCACAATGAGGAAAGTTATTACATTTTCAAAAACCACTTTTTCAAGACAATGTACCTCCAGAGCAGAACAAGGGAGGCTCACCAAACATTTATCCGACAAAAAGGTGGGTCGGGGCTGCCTCCCCGGCCAGACTGCTCACTCGCAGCTCAGTTCCTCTTTCACCACAACAGCCCGATACAGCATCCACATCACTGCAGACGCTCCGCCTGTCGATCTCCCGCTCCATCCTACCCTCACTCGTGAACAAGACCCCAAGATACTTGAACTCCTCCACTTGGGGCAGGATCTCATCCACGACCCGGAGAGGACATGCTACCCTTTTCCGACTGAGGACCATGGTCTCGGATTTGGAGGTGCTGATCTTCATCCCAACCGCTTCACACTCGGCTGCGAACCGCTCCAGTGAGAGTTGGAGATCACGGCTGGATGAAGCCAACAGCACCACATCATCTGCAAAGAGCAGAGATGCAATGCTGAGGCCACCAAACCGGATCCCCGCAACGCCTCGGCTGCGCCTAGAAATTCTGTCCATAAAAATTATGAACAGAATCAGTGACAAAGGACCACCTTGGCGGAGTCCAACCCTCACTGGAAACGAATCCGACTTACTGCCGGCAATGTGGACTAAACAGGGACCGAACCGCCCGTATCAGGGGGCCCGGTATCCCGTACTCCCGAAGCACCTCCCACAGGACTCCCCGAGGGACACGGTCGAACGCCTTCTCCAAATCCACAAAACACATGTGGACTCGTTGAGCGAACTCCCACGCACCCTCAAGGATCCTGCTGAGGGTGTAGAGCTGGTCCACTGTTCCACGGCCAGGACGAAAACCGCACCGCTCCTCCTGAATCCGAGATTCGACTTCCCGACGGACCCTCCTCTCCAGCACCCCTGAATAGACCTTACCAGGGAGGCTGAGGAGTGTGATCCCTCTATAGTTGGAACACACCCTCCGGTCCCCCTTCTTAAAAAGGGGGACCATCACCCCGGTCTGCCAATCCAGAGGCACTGTCCCCGATGTCCACGCAATGTTTTAGAGGCGTGTCGACCATGACAGCCCCACAACATCCAGAGTCTTTAGGAACTCCGTGTGGATCTCATCCACCCCCGGGCCCTGCCACCGAGGAGCTTTTTTCCAACCACCGAAGTGACTTTGACCCCAGAGATAGGTGAGCCCACCTCAGATTCCCCAGACTCAGAATCAGAATCAGAGATTCGACTTCCCTACGGACCCCGAAACTGGACGCAGACAGCCAAAACTAACAGAGACAGAAACCAGCCGCTAGCAGCTCTAAGCTAACCCAATCCACGGTAACACAGTCATTTGCCAAGGGCACTCCATATGAAAAAAGTTTGAAGTTTTGAAGTTTATTGAGCATGTAAACATAACATACAAACATAAACAAACAGCAAATAAAAATCGGGAGAAAAAAAAACCCCTCATAACAATCATTAGAAATTGTTTACATGTCCAAAGGGAGTAGGAAGAGGTTAAAACTTATCTAGTCCTACTCCTTATCCCTTACATCGTATTTCAACAGTAAATTAACACATCGCAATAAAAGAAAACGTGCAATCATACTCATGTGGACAACCCCACTTCAACACACAATTGCCAATAGCGCATGTGCATGAACCCCCTGGGCGCACACCGCAACAATACATCATCGTACTCGCACATTCAACCCTCATCACCCAAACAATGGAATCAAAAAGAACATTTCATTTCATTTCTATAATTGTTCACATCTGATCCAAATAATACTCTTGAACATTTTTTTTTTTAACTCAACGATTGACTTGCATCTTTTCAAGTCATTACCAAAATTATTCCACAAATGAACACCTCTTACAGAAACACACATTTGCTTAATATTTGGTCTTGAAACGAAAACAAGCAAGCAAGCGGTGGAAAGAAGTAACTGAGGCTGTTCATTACCATTTGTGTTTACTAGTGTTGTTCCGATACCGATACTGGTATCGGCAGAGGTGCCGATACTTCATTGAAACAGTATCGGTGTCGGTGACTACTCACAAGTATTGGTCTGGTCTTCGGTGATCCTGCAAAGCTGGGTATCGGTATCGGGGGCCAAAAAACGGTATCGGAACAACACTAGTGTTTACATGCATTGCACTATTTCAATTCCAACCTGCTCAGAAAGCTTAGTTGGCTTAAGATGGCTGTAATTTTTCTCTTTTAGGGTTTTATATAAATTTTAAATATGCTTTAAATATTAGAAAAATGTTCAGAAATGTGAAGATTAGCCTAAAAATATATGCAAAAAAAAAAGAATCGTGATAAAATCGAGATTGTGATTGATTGATTTATTTTTTTAATAGAACCGTGATATGAAATTTTTGCCATACCCCCCTACATTGAATGATGCAATAGAATACGTTCCAAAATACATTTTTGAGACAGGATTCAGCATTATGTAGCTGATTACAATTTGAAAGTATTCTCCCCAGCACTGTTTATAGTCTATGCTCATCATGTTAGTGGTTAAAAAAATAAAAAAAATCCCACCCACAGGTCTTGAATTTATTTTATTCCACTTGCTCTTTATATACAGTATTAAATATAAATATAATTTACAAGACTTAGACTTGACTTTATTGATCTTAAATAATAATAAATAAATCAAAAATAATGACTCTTTTCGGCAACGACCCCGAAACAGGAAGCATAAAAGCCAGTGGCCGCACATGCGCAGTTGTAATTCCGATTCGGCTTATTGAATTACTGTGTACAGTAATGACTGCATTTATTGTTTTTTTAAACTCTATAGTAGCGCTGAGCAAGGGAGAGTAATAAGAAGTGTACAAACCTGCTGCGTGTAGCACAATTCGAGGCTGCTGGCAAACATCGTCCAGCGGTTGAAGATGTTGCTCGTTCTCTTCCTTTACTCCAAAATGTTCCTCGTCGTACTTTGGTGGCGTTCGCGCAGACATTTTGGCCCAATAGTGTCAACAAAGTCACACTTGATCTCTTCCTGACCACGTGTTATGTGCTTCTCTTTGTTAGCGGCTAGCGAGCTAAATTAAACTAAGCTAAGCTAAGATAAACTAAACTAAGCTAAGCTAAGCTAAGCTAAGCTAACTAAGGCCGAGAAGCATCAACGCGCACCGAAACGAGTTTACACACATGCTGACATTTAACAAATGGTGTCGTAGACCTTCAAAATGGTGACGGGCGTCCTGTGTGGAGGCTGCATTCAGTTCAATACCGAATAAGAAATAATGATTAAACGCCATGTACCCGCCCGCCGCGGCAGTGATGACTCCGGAAACCAAAGTAGACGTGCGGCGGAAGTCAGGGGCAGGACACGCCCCCGCTGCGCTATGATTGGCTGGTGGAAATTGTCCGGAAGCTTCAGAGCAAGCATTGTCATCAAGTCATCGGCAGATGTCGCCATTTTTGCTGCAGTTGGAAAGTCTCATTCCCGTTTTTTTCAGTGTTTTGTTTCCCGATATAATCGTAAAGTTTAAATGCCTGTTTAAATTGGACTTATTGAAAAGAGCCCCAGTTTGTTGTGTTGAATGTGCAGTTTAAAAATTCGCCATCAAAGTTGAACAAGCTTGTTGAGGTTAACTGAATGTTTATTATCAGGGATGAGTTTAATTTGTTGTAATAGCTTATAATGTACCCACCCTAGCTATTAATAAATGTTTGAAACAGTATCTGATATTTTATTGATATATGCAATATTTATTTGTACTGCAAGCAATACAAATGACTTTAGGCCAGTTTTTGTCATCTGTGGCTTTCACACTTTCCTCCAGCAAAGTTTTGACGCAACACTTACCTTCCAAAAAAGGTAAAAGGTTAGTGATTGGAATATTGAGGGCGATATAAAAGACGAGCTCTTGCTCGGTCTCAGGACCATCTTCCGTCTTCGTAAATCCGTCAATATCTGAATCTCAGCGGCATTGTAATCATCAATCCGTCATTCGTCATGCATCAGCGTCATTGACGGGCTGATGGACAGCGAGGAACATATCCAAGTAAAATGCACAAATGAATTAGTTGTGAAACACTCTTTCTGGGTGATTCTTTTCAACAAATTCCGAAACTTCCTGGAAACTTAAGGCCCGTCTCGTCACAATTAAAAAACCTACTGTGCCTTCATCAATCGCCAATTGTTTGAATTTCTGCACAAATTCGTCGGCCGTTTGTTCATACATTTACGTAAAACTACCTGAACACCTCATGGTGGGGCGAATGACGAAGACGCTACATAGACACATACGG
Source organism: Festucalex cinctus (assembly GCF_051991245.1). Lineage (NCBI taxonomy): Eukaryota > Metazoa > Chordata > Actinopteri > Syngnathiformes > Syngnathidae > Festucalex > Festucalex cinctus. The sequence continues at coordinate 4,360,692 of NC_135411.1, forward strand.
TATCGATTATATTATCGACGTATTGACACACATAGACACATATCTATTATCTATCTTACACACAGTCACACATTTATTGACGAATTTGACGTCTGTCATTGGGATATGTTAATTGACGGTGTGACGGATTGATGATTACATTGACGGAAGGAAACTTACTTCCGTCAATGGTTCATTCGTCCTTTTTTTTTAAGTTAGCCGTCAATCGCCAATCGACAAAAAAACGGACGCCCGCCGTTGACGGACCTTCCTTCAATGTTGACGAAACGCCCATCACGTCAATCATTTCAGAGATGACACTGTTCAACAGCAAATTTGAATCCCAGATGGCTTTGTGTGTCTGAAGGTATTCTCGACGCTGATTTGCGGAAAATTGCAAGGCAACACAAGGTGGTTTTATTTCGATTTCATACACAAGGAAACTAACTCAATGTGCTTCACGCAAGCAAAAAACAAGATCTACGAACTTCAGCAAACACAACCATTAACAACATTCAGAAGCAAAACAAACAAAAATAGCTTCCAAAATTACATAAAAAAAAACTGACATTAATTGACATTTAAACACATTAACAGTAAACGTCAAAAACTTAATATTAACAGGTTGAGTAGTTTTGAAAGCATTACATTTACACTTTTAAGTAAGACGCTGGAGTTGATACTTCTTAAGTCTTCTGAAATCCTAATATCTCTACTTTTATTTGAGTAATGAACGTGAATCATTATGACAGGCCCCAGGCAGCTTTGAATGTTGTGTTATTACGAAATAACATATCAGATTCACTTCCCTTCATTTTTTTGAAGCTTCAAAGATGGCTGCTATTCTCACCAGCACACTCGTGTCTCTCAGAAAGCTTTTTACAAGAGAATCTTTCAGCACAAACACTGCAACTGAACGATTTCTTCCCATGCGATCTTGTGTGTTTCTTGAAATTTGACCTGTCAGAGTAACGTTTTCCACAATCTGAGCAAGAAAAAGGTTTCTCGCCAGCGTGTTTTCTTGTATGTATTGTTAAATATGACCTGCGAGAGAAGCTTTTGCCACAATCTGAGCAAGAGAAAGGTTTCTCGCCAGTGTGCCTTCTTGTATGTATTGTTAAATGGTGCTTCCGATAGAAGCTTTTGCCACAATCTGAGCAAGAAAAAGGTTTCTCACCAGCGTGTTTTCTTGTATGTATTGTTAAATATGACCTGTGAGAGAAGCTTTTGCCACAATCTGAGCAAGAGAAAGGTTTCTCGCCACTATGGATTCTTGTATGTTTTGTGAAATTTGACTTCGAAGAGAAGCTTTTGCCACAATCTGAGCAAGAAAAAGGTTTCTCGCCAGTGTGGCTTTTTGTATGTCTTGTCAAATGTGACTTCAAAGAGAAGCTTTTGCCACAATCTGCGCAAGAAAAAGGTTTCTCACCAGCGTGTTTTCTTGTGTGTATTGTTAAATCTGACCTGTGAGAGAAGCTTTTGCCACAATCTGAGCAAGAAAAAGGTTTCTCGCCAGTGTGGCTTTTTGTATGTCTTGTTAAATGTGACTTCAAAGAGAAGCTTTTGCCACAATCTAAACAAGCAAAAGGTTTTTCCCCAGTGTGTCTTCTTGTATGTGTTGTTAAATTTGACTTCGAAGAGAAGCTTTTGCCACAATCTGAGCAAGAAAAAGGTTTTTCCCCAGTGTGTGTTCTTGTATGTGTTGTTAAATGTGACTTCGAAGAGAAGCTTTTGCCACAATCTGAGCAAGAAAAAGGTTTTTCCCCAGTGTGTGTTCTTGAATGTTTTGTTAAATTTGACTTCAAAGAGAAGCTTTTGCCACAATCTAAACAAGAAAAAGGTTTTTCCCCAGTGTGTCCTCTTGTATGTGTTGTTAAATCTGACTTCCAAGAGAAGCTTTTGCCACAATCTAAACAAGAAAAAGGTTTTTCCCCAGTGTGTTTTCTTTTATGTGTTGTTAAATCTGACTTGTCAGAGAAGCTTTTGCCACAATCTAAACAAGAAAAAAGTTTTTCCCCAGTGTGTCTTCTTGTATGTGTTGTTAAAGCTGACTTCCAAGAGAAGCTTTTGCCACAATCTAAACAAGAAAAAGGTTTTTCCCCAGTGTGTGTTCTTGAATGTAATGTTAAATGTGACTTCCGAAAGAAGCTTTTGCCACAATCTAAACAAGAAAAAGGTTTTTCCCCAGTGTGTCTTCTTGTATGTGTTGTTAAATGTGACTTCGAAGAGAAGCTTTTGCCACAATCTGAGCAAGAAAAAGGTTTTTCCCCAGTGTGTGTTCTTGAATGTAATGTTAAAAGTGACTTCCGAGAGAAGCTTTTGCCACAATCTGAGCAAGAAAAAGGTTTTTCCCCAGTGTGTCTTCTCAAGTGAATTTTCAAACTTCCTTTTGAACTCAATGTTTTCCCACAGTGAGAACATTCGCAGGATTTGTCGTCAGTGTGACACGACCTATCATCATCATCATCATCATCATCATGAGAAGAAAGGGACCTTATGTCATCACTTTTTGCTTGTGATGGTCCCCAGTGGTCTGCATCACTTTCTGGAATCATGTTTTGAGGAGTTGAGATGCTGTTTGGAGGCTCCGCCCCTGTGCCCTCCTCACTCTCACCCTTGACTTCATCTTCCCTCTTTAAAGGGGCGAAGGTCATTGATGACTTGAAGGTCATTGGTGACTTGGTGACGTCATCCTCAACCTCCTCCTTTTTGACACCAGGGGACTTTTTTTCTTCTTTAAAATAAGGATGCTCTTCCTCCTCCTCTTTCACTTGAGGAGATTTCACCTTCTGTTGGTCAGGACGAAGATATTTCTCAGCGACGTCTGCAGGACACAAGAAGAACACACACATTGGTTTGGTCAAGTCAAATTTCAACGGTGAGTTGATAATACTGTCACGATTGAATTTTATTTTATTTTTTTAAGAATCGATTCATCTAGAGGGTGTGCGCTCGTTCACCACCTGTCCAGTGACGAGATGAAATGGGGAATGGTGAGGTTAAATATTTCCCGGTTGGTCCGAAATAGCTCTGGGGGAACATTAGCTAAGCTAACTAAGGCCGAGAAGCATCAACGCGCACCGAAACGAGTTTACACACATGCTGACATTTAACAAATGGTGTCGTAGACCTTCAAAATGGTGACGGGCGTCCTGTGTGGAGGCTGCATTCAGTTCAATACCGAATCGGAAATAATGATTAAACGCCATGTACCCGCCCGCCGCGGCAGTGATGACTCCTGAAACCAAAGTAGACGTGCGGCGGAAGTCAGGGGCAGGACACGCCCCCGCTACGTTATGATTGGCTGGTGGAAATTGGAGGCTTCAGAGCAAGCATTGTCATCAAGTCATCGGCAGATGTCGCCAGTTTTGCTGCAGGTCTCTTCGAGCACACTACCGTAAATCCTAGAAAAGGGCGAACAGAAAAAATTAAGTGCGGCTGACTTGACCGCGTAAAAAGAAAAGGCGGCTAGCTTTACCTCAGCTGTAGCTCTGCTAAATCCAATTCGTATCGACTGAGAAATGTACCAAACCGACTGAAGAAAAAAAAACTGTGTATCGTAACAAAGTGACCCGGTGAAGAGTCATTACAGAAATAAAAACGTACATATGGTTGAAAAGTGTCGATGAAACAAGTGACAAACCTACTCTGTTCAACACAACTCGAGGCTGCTTGTAAACGGCGTCCAGCAGTTGACGTTGTCGCTCGTTGTCCTCCTGTGCTCCACAAAGCTCCTCTTCGTACTTGACTTTCGCCATTGTGAACATCTTCACACGATATTCACGACACTTTACGCTCACGATTGACGTCTGCTGAGCCAATTTGGCGATAGCAAACGCGTCTCGTTTTTTTGGCGCCTAGCAAGCTAAGCTAAGCTAAGCTAAGCTAAGCTAAGGCAAAATAAAGAGGGCCGAGAGATACGACTGAACCAGACACGAAACGTTGCAATTATGTTTGACTTCAATAAAGTAGTGACGGGGCAAAGTGTCGATGTGTCAGTTCGTTCCGTACGAATTCGTGTTGAATTATTTTTATAGCGAAGCCGAGCGTAAACGCGTCGTGCCTGGAATGGAGTAGCTCTTCTGCTGTCACGTGAAATCTACGGCAATTACAGTTGGACAAATCTCATGTCACGAAAGTGTTAATATTTAATTTTACTTTAAAAAAAGCTCATAAAATTATACGTTTAATTCTAGATTCATTTGGATAATAAATATAAATAGACCTTTAAACTGCACTCAGACGAATAAGAAGAAACATGTTTACTTCCTGTACATACGAGTAGCCCAGTTTATTTTTTATTTTTTTTAAATCTCTATTCACTCAATCAGTATACAAACTATTGGGGGGGAAATAATACAATCATTGTATACACTATAAACAATTAGAACATAGAACACGCCAGGAAAGTTAAAACATACAAAAGCTAAACCAAATAAAATCAATAGTATAACTGAAAGAAAAGAAAATAGTTTGATACAAAATCATATAAATAAATGATAAGTTTGCAATAGTTATACGTTTTTACAGCTTTTGGACACAGACAACCAGACAATGACAAAAAATAATTTCTCATGGATACAAAAAAAAATCAATAAAGGATTGTTTCTTATGTGTAAATTTAGACTTATGAATGTAAAACTTCGCTAGAATAATCATAAGATTTATCAAATGAAACTGTGTATCGACATTATTATCAAATTCAAATATACCAAAATAAGACATGCCTCCAAAGTAAGGAGAAATCTGGATAAATGTGGATTATAATGAATTGTGATAATGTACCCCAGAATTATGAGGAGCACAGTTTTTTTTTTTTAAACATCCTTGCTGTTTTACCTCAGACTGTAAATCTGTAAATCCACCCAAGAGTCTCTGGTCTTTTTTTTTTTTTTTTTTTAAGCTTTGAGCCAGGAAAAGTTCTAGTCGAGTGCCAGCAAATTCTATGCAGTATTGACTACACTTTTTCTTTTCTTGCTCGGCCGAATATCGCTGCCAAAAGTCAGGTGAGTTGTATCCGTAATTGACCTTTCGCAAACTCCGCCCCCCCAAACGAGCATTGACCAATCACACATTTGGCAACCGTTGCTATGTAAGCATAGTCCGTCAAGCTTTACTCAGCTCTCGATGACGTCCATAGTCTGATTGATTTTATTTGATGGCTTACGAGACTGCTAACCACCATAAAACTTTACGGAAGAAGAGTGACAACCATTAACAAGCTCCGGACCTCCAAAATGATGAAGCGGTGTGCCTACGGAGTATGTAAATCGTACTGTGCTAAGGTAAGACTATGCTAACTCTATCGGGCTAACTAGCTAGCTGTAGTTTGCTTTCGGGGCAATAACAAAATGATATCAAAGTTATTGTAGTTACTATTAATGAATAAAATATATTACTAGAATGTCATTGCCATCTAAGTTAAGCTTGTTCAGTCAGTGGTTAATGTTAGTTTAATGTCTTCTGTTAGCTTTTGCATTCGTCTAAATGTTGCGAGCTAACGTTAACACAAAGCTTCGTCAAGTTTGGCAAACTTAAGCGTCCTAATAAGTGCCCCGAGCTTATCTTGTTTTCATTTTTCATGCAGCATTTTGTGAACGGACACCCGTCTCCGGAGTATCCCAACCAGCCATATAACCTGAACTACATCCATGGCTAGGGTGACATATTTTTTTTTATGATGGACAAGGAATAACAATGACTGATCTGATGCTTTCAAAGACAAAAAAACCCCACTAATGTTTAGCTAGCTATAAACACCGAGGTTTAGCTAACTTGCTGACCTAACAGTAATCCTCATATTTTAACAATACTAGACTAATATAAGTAAGAAAACTTACCCGGCAGTACAAGAGCACGACTGGTCCATAATGCTGTGCTGGTTGCATCTGAAGTATAGGTCATGGGGTTTTCTCAGATTTAGCGTATGTTTCCCCTTCGCTGGCTAATTTCATATTATGACTATAACCCTCCACTGCATATTGTAAACCTTTTTGCCTCGATCTGGAGGATATTGCACTGCTATTGCTCCAAAAGAAATCACTAATACACGCCGGTGTAAGTCTTCCCGTCACGGCTTGTGCTGTCGGAGGCACCAAGCTTGACGGACTAGCAACAGTAACTAAGGGGGGCGGAGCTAATGCGAAAGGTCAATTGCAGTTTCAAAACAACATTGAAAACATTTTCAGTCTTTCAACCAATGCCTCGGGAGAACAATGCCAAAACACCATTTTTGAAACTTGGCTGGTGACCGTTTTGAACCTCTGAAAATTTGTGGGTGAAACACTGTAAAATCATACTTTAAAAAAATGTCTGTCTTTTCTAAGCATTTTTTTTTACAGCTTTTTCTGTGATTTTTTTAGTCATTCAAAAATATTTTTGGAGATTCGAAACATTTTTTCAGTCATTCAAAAATGTTTTCGGAGATTCAAACCGAAGTTACGAGGTATTGGCAGGATTCTGATTCCAAACTTTTACCCTTGACTTCTCATTTCAAAACGAGTAATCCATCTTGTTCGGTGAGACGAATAAACATTTGGTTTCCCCGTCATAACAGCCCTCTGAGATAAACCCTGAGGACTGCAACAAAACTGAGTTTTGACACCCCTGAGCTAGTCTAACAGCACAACAACCTCCCAAAATCCCCACTTAACTGGCATTGCTGCTTGAAAGCGCCATCTTTTCTGTCATATGTGTGCACGTAAGGACCCAATATTATTTGTTGAACAGTTGTGATTCTTTCATAAACAATGAATTAAACAAGTTTCCTCCTGTAAACGTCATGTAACATATCATTTATACGCCCTTAAGGCAAGTTGGAAAATGTCCGAAGTCCTCTTGTTTTTAACAAATTTAAATCACCATAAATCATGCTGTCCATGGAACTGAGTGATTAAAAAAAAAAAGGGGTCCTCAAAGTGGACATACCGTCCACCCACTGACGAGATGGTAGGAGCAAGATGGCCGCCCTGTGGCTTCAACGGCTTGCACGGGCGTGTAAGGGCTATCTGCTATCCAGTCATATCTACAGGTCGGTGTGCTCGTGCTACTCTGTAGTGGTGCCCCCTGCAGTCTACTCTGTGTACCTCAATGGGCCAAATTTTGCATTGACTCGCGATCAGTTGCGTTATTTTTTTGACACGCTAATTTGTGCATAATTAATTAACCTAAAATAATGTGTTCAACAACAGCCTTTTAATATGTATATAAGGCAAACTACATATGAACGGACATTTACATGTACAGATGACAGATTATAGCCGTCAGTTAGAATCTGCAGCCACTTGTCAGGTTGATGTTACGTTTTCAAAACAAATTCATTTTCAAAATAGGCTAAGACACATACAACACACAATACAAGTACACAGATCAATCATTCATTTCGCGGGAGAAATTTCTGCACCATTTTAAATGTCAATTCCTAAATGAGATAATATCAAGCTTCATTCATCAACTGCTTTTCTCACCAGCACACTTGTGCCTCTCAGCGTTGCCCTTTGTTGGGAATCTTTGATCACAAACTGAGCAAGAAAATGGTTTCTCATCAGTGTGGGTCTTTGTGTGTCTTTTTAACGTTTCATTAACAGTAAATTTTTGACCACAAACTGAGCAAGCAAAAGGCTTCTCTCCAGTGTGGGCTCTTGTGTGGATTTTTAAGTATCTCTTGGAAGAAAAATTTTGACCACAAACCAAGCAAGCAAAGGGCTTCTCTCCCGTGTGGATTCGCGTGTGCGTTGTTAAATTTCCCTTCCTAGGGAAACTTCGACCACAAACTGAGCAAGCAAAGGGCTTCTCTCCAGTGTGGGTTCTTGTGTGTATTTTTAATTTTTCCTTTTCAGGAAATTTCTTACCACAAACCGAGCAAGCAAAGGGCTTCTCTCCAGTGTGGGTTCTTGTGTGTCTTTTTAATTTTTGCTTTTCACGAAATTTCTTACCACAAACTGAGCAGGCAAAGGACTTCTCTCCAGTGTGGGTTCTTGTGTGTATTTTTAAGTATCCCTTGGAAGAAAAATTTTGACCACAAACCAAGCAAGCAAAGGGCTTCTCTCCAGTGTGGGTTCTTGTGTGTATTTTTAATTTTTCCTTTTCAGGAAATTTCTGACCACAAACTGAGCAGGCAAAGGGCTTCTCTCCAGTGTGGATTATTGTGTGTGTTTTTAAGTGTCGCCTGTGAGCAAAATTTTGACCACAAACCAAGCAAGCAAAGGGCTTCTCTCCCGTGTGGATTCGCGTGTGCGTTGTTAAATGTCCCTTCTGAGAGAAACTTCGACCACAAACTGAGCAAGCAAAGGGCTTCTCTCCAGTGTGGGTTCTTGTGTGTATTTTTAATTTTTCCTTTTCAGGAAATTTCTTACCACAAACTGAGCAAGCAAAAGGCTTCTCTCCAGTGTGGGTTCGTGTGTGGATTTTTAAGGATCCCTTCTGAGAGAAAATTCGACCACAAACTGAGCAAGCAAAAGGCTTCTCTCCAGTGTGGGTTCTTGTGTGTTTTTAAGTGTTCCCTCTGAGCAAAGTTTTGACCACAAACTGAGCAAGCAAAAGGCTTCTCTCCAGTGTGGGTTCGTGTGTGGATTTTTAAGGATCCCTTCACAGAGAAACTTCGACCACAAACTGTGCAAGCAAAGGGTTTATGACCAGGGTGGCCCATCGCGTGTCTTCTCAATTGAGACTTGGAACCAAAGGTTTTTCCACACTGAGAACATTTCCACCGTTTGCCATCAGTGGGACATGTCACATCATCGTCACACTGTTCATCATCAGCAGTGTGAGGAGCGTGTGACGCGTCTTCACCATCTGACATAAGAGCTAACCGGCTGTCATCATTTGTCATTTGTTGTCTGCTTGGAGACTCCGCCCCTTTGTTCTCTTCATATTGACGTTCATCTTCAGTCTTCAAATGGACACCAGTCACGGGCAACTCTGTGAAGTGCTCCTCCTCTTCAATGTATGGTGGCAGCTGCTCCTCTTTTTTGATGTTGGGAGGCTGTTGCCGCTTCTCTTCTTTAACTTGCAGAGGCTCCAAGTCCTCCTCCTGTTTCATGCCAGGGAACTCTGGCTCCTGCCGCTCAGGAAAAATATATTTTTCACTGACATCTGCGAGACACAAGATACACATGGTTTGGTAAAGTTAATTTATTGTGATGTTATGTATTTTACATTGAAGTTTATCACATGGGCCACATGAGTGAATGAATAACAAATCTATACACAAGTATTTTTTTTTTTTAACTTTTAAACATTTTTTTTAAACTCAACAAGTGAGTCACATCCTTTCAGGGCAATTCCCAAATGATTCCACAAATTAACACCTAACAGATACACACCTTTGCTTAATATTTGTTCTTGTTTTTTTTTGTTTTTATAGACATGTGCACCCCTTATATCATAAGGACTGTGTCTAATTTGGTGCTAATTTAAACTCAACCAAGTCATAAAATTTCATTGTATTTAATTTAATAAATAATCGATGTGTTGATTCAGTATATTTTGATTAATTAATAATTCTTATAGCTCTCTTTTGCAATTTGAATACAGAGTTGGTGTTTTTTTTTTTTTTGCATTTGCCCAGATTTCCACACAATAGGTCAGATATTGTAAGAATAATGAACTGTATAATGTATATAATGAGTTCATGTTCAGGACATCCTTAGTTTTATAGAGTATCCCTATGATGTTTGACATTTTCCTTTTCACATTTTCTATGTGTGACTTCCAAAATAATTTATCATCAATAACTACTACAAGGAATTTGTTTTCATACGCCCTTTCTATTTCAATTGAATTAACTTGGGCTGGGTTCAAAATATTGATATATCGATATCGTATAGATACGCCTTTTCATATCCCAATATCGATACATAAAGCCATGTATAGATATATCGACCCCGCCCCCAACACACACAACACACACACACACAACACATTCAACACACACAAACAAATGCTTCCGAGCCCGTGTCACTTACACGGTGGAAGCCAGTATCGATCATCTCCCCACCCACCCCATCCCCTCAACCACCATTGGAACATTTGCACAAAAAACAATGTGAATGAGTGTCAGTGTTTTTTGTTACTTTTTTTTTTTTTTTAACATAGCCTGTACTGTGGTTGTAATTGATTTAATTATTTATTGTTTTTATAAGGCCATGTTAAATAAAACAGTATTAATGTAACTGCAATTGATTCAATTCTTAATGTAAATATTCATATTTTTACTAATGCATTAAATTACAGCAAGAAGTTTCGACTATTTGCAGCACTGGTACTTTTGACTGTCTAAAATAGGTGCTGCATGAATTCCTCAAATGAATCGAAAATCGTTGTGAATCATTAATCGAATCGAATCGATCCTGGAAATTTTAATCGATACCCAGCCCTAGAATTCACCATAAATTCATCCATCCATCCATCTTCCTCCGCTTATTCGAGGTCGGGTCGCGGGGGCGGCAACTTTAGGAGGGAAACCCAGACCTCCCTCTCCCCAGCCACTTCAACCAGCTCCTCCGGCGGGATCCCAAGGCGTTCCCAGGCCAGCCGGGAGACATAGTCTCTCCAGCGTGTCCTGGGTCGTCCCCGGGGCCTCCCGCCGGTGGGACACGCCCGGAAGACCTCCCCAGGGAGGCGTCCAGGAGGCCTCCGAACCAGATGCCCGAGCCACCTCAGCTGGCTCCTCTCAACACGGAGGAGCAGCGGCTTGACTCCGAGTCCCTCCCGGATGACTGAGCTTCTCACCCTATCTCTAAGGGAGAGCCCGGACACCCTGCGGAGGAAACTCATTTCGGCCGCTTGTATCCGGGATCTCGTTCTTTTGGTCACGACCAGTGGCGCTCCTGCCATTAGGCAGATTAGGCAGATGCTAGGGGCGCTCGTGAGCAAAAGGACGACAGGGAAAGGAGAATTTTATTTTATTTTTTTACTTTTATCAGTCACGTAAACGTGCTCCTTCTATTCAAGTAAAGCATGGCTTGCCAGCCAACCACATACATCCTCTCAAATTTGGCTTTGATTGACATCTACGGCTAGCCAATGGTAATCGGGATTGGGGGGGTGACGCGCGCTCCGGAGACGCGCATTAGCCAAATCTACTTCCGCGTTAGATAGTAGTGCACGTTCGCCGGCCGGCACTGACCCAATGACTGAACAGTGAGCAAACGCCAAACCTGGATCCAGGATGACATAGTTGACATGGTTGGGAATCCTGCGTTCACTGGTCCACTAAACAACGTTCACAAGTGAGTGGCAAACTTTTGTTTTGATTAGTCAAGCCACACAGCACGGACAAATTGTAGCAATACACAGTATGCGGTTAACAGACACACGCAGTCACACATACACAACAAATACTTTGGAGCATAAAATTATTTATCACTAAAGCAGAGTTGCAGTACAATGTAAGTTGAATTCTTTGCCAAGTTTGTCACGGTTGATGACTGTCACTAAGTTATAATAATAATAATAATAATAATAATAATAATAATAAACAGCACTTTACACATCCTTATGGATTGATATTTTTCACTGAACCCATATGTCGTTTCTGTATATTATCGACATATCTCAACTCAATCTTTTTTTATAAAGCCCTTTAAAACATCCATTGCTGCATACAAAGTGCATGGAATAGAAATCAGTCTCGCAGTGGACACAAGTGAAAGAAAATAACACAAAATAAAATTAATTATAGTAAATATAAGTAGGTAAGTATAAAAGCAAAAAAAAAAAAAAAAAAAAAATATAAGATGTAGGGAAGTGAATAAGTAAATATAACTATAAATAAAATAACACAAAATACAGAAGGCACCATAAAACACTGAAATGATGCGAAGTTTCATGCTGAGTCAAAGACCAAAGAATAAAGATGTCTGGCAAAAATGATCCGAAATTTTAGGTCAAGTCAGCCGCCTTTTCTTTTTACGCGGTCAAGTCAGCCGCACTTCATTTTTTTCTGTTCGCCCTTTTCTAGGATTTACGGTAGTGTGCTCGAAGAGACGCTGGCGCGGAGAATGTGACCGAGAACAACATTGGGTTTTCAAAATAAAAGATCGGTTTTCAAAAATAAAATTGAATTCAAACGCAGTTTAAAGTATGCTTGGTTTTATTATTATTATTATTATTATTATTATTATTATTATTAACAGTTTAAAAGCTGTTTCACAATAACAGTGACACGACTCAGCTGAGTCGGTGAAAAACAGATCCCAGAAATGCAGGCTCAGAAGAGGAAAACAATCTCGATTTATTTTTGGTGATAAACCGATTGCAAAAAGCTTGCTCGCAGGCAAGTAGGCGAAATTTACAGAGGTGTCCCTGCACACAGGCGAGGGACACGGAAGTAACAAAAGGCACTTGCAAAAGGCAAGGAGGAATTGGAAAACACAAATCTCCTGCAAAAGGCAGGGAACACGAATGTAACAAAAAGCGCTTGCAACTGCAAGGAAAACTAACATAACCAAAATCGCTTGCAAACGGCAAGGAGAACTAACGTAACAAAAAACACTTGCTAACAGCAAGGACAAGAAAAACATAACTCACTTGCAACCGGCAAGGACGACACGAAATGTACACGGAATCAATCAACACGAGTATATCAAACAAAAGGCGACGCGGAAACACACACGTGAATACAAGTAAACTAAAGACGACGGCAGATTCAAAAAACTTTTACCAACAGGAAAACGCGGAGAACACTTGGACACGGAGGTGAGCAAATAATAATCCGACAGCTTGCTGTGCAGCTCGGAGTCCTTTTAAAGGCCTAATTGCCAACGCGATGCAGGTGCGGGGCTGGGGAACGCCCCCCTCGTTGTTGGCACTGGAACACACACACAAAAAAGCACAACAGGCTGAGAACCGAACCATGACAGTACCCCCCCCTTAACGGACGCCCCTTGGCGGACCACCTGGCTTATCTGGATGAGCAGCATAGAAGGTGTCGAGCAAAGACGGGTCCAGGATCCAGGACCGGGGGATCCATTGCCGCTCCTCCGGTCCGTAACCTTCCCAGTCGACCAGATATTGGAAGCCCCGGCCCCTGCACCTTGAGTCCAAGATTTCTTTGACCGTGTAGACAGGATCCCCATCGACCACTCGGGGAGGAGGCGGCGCGGGTGCAGGTGGGTTCAGCGGGCTGGGAGTCTCTGGCTTGAGGAGGGAAACGTGGAACACTGGATGGACCTTGAGTGAAGGCGGCAGACGGAGTTTCACAGTTACGGGGTTGATGATGGTGAGTATTTCAAATGGTCCGATGTAGCGCGGACCCAACTTCTTTGAGCAGCCAGCCAGACGCATGTCCCGGGATGAGAGCCAGACCTTGTCTCCTGGCTGGTACGAAGGCTCCGGACGCCGCCGACGGTCCGCAATCTCCTTATTGCGGGCCGCTGAACGGGATAGCGCCGCTCGGGTCTCCCGCCATACCTTGTGGGCCCGCCGGAGGTGATGTTGAATGGTGGGCAGCTCGACGGGACCTTCTTGAGAAGGGAACAGAGGTGGCTGGTAGCCGTACGCCGCCTTGAAGGGTGAGAGACCTGTCGCAGAGGACGGCAGAGTGTTCGAGGCGTACTCGATCCAGGAGAGGTGCGACGACCAGGATTCCGGGTTGTGCAGGCAAACACATCGCAGAGCAGCTTCAAGGTCCTGGTTGGCCCTTTCCGTTTGGCCGTTGGTCTGGGGGTGATATCCGGAAGACAGACTGACTGTGGCGCCCAACAGCTTGCAGAATTTCCTCCAGACCTGGGAGATGAATTGAGGACCACGGTCGGACACCAAGTCCACTGGAATGCCATGGAGACGGAAGACATGACGAACGAGGAGTTGTGCAGTTTCCCAGGAAGATGGCAGTTTGGCGAGGGCAACAAAGTGAGTTAATTTTGAAAATCGGTCGACCACTGTCATGATGACCGTGTTTCCCCTGGACCGGGGGAGGCCGGTGATAAAGTCTAGCGAGATGTGCGACCAAGGCCGCGCCGGGATGGGTAGCGGCCTTAACAGTCCCATCGGCGGTTGGTGGGACGATTTCCCGCACGCACAAGCGGTACATGCCTTGACGAACTCAGTAACGTCCTTTTTCATGTCGGCCCACCAAAACCGCTGGCCGACCAAGGCAAGAGTCCGGTTAATTCCCGGGTGACAAGCAACTCGTGAGGTGTGACCCCACTGGAGGACCTCAGCCCGCACCGGCTCAGGGACAAACAGTTTCTCAGCCGGGCACTCCTCCGGAACAGCAATCCCTTCCTGTGCTTCCATGACTCGTCTCTCGACCTCCCATCGAACTGCCCCCATAAAGCAATGTGCGGGTAGGACCGGTTCCGTTTCTGCCTCCGGCGTGGCCGCATCGTGGATCCGGGACAAGGCGTCTGGCTTCTGGTTCCTGGATCCCCGGCGGTAGTCCACGACAAAGTTGAACCTTGTGAACAGTAAGGCCCATCGTGCTTGCCGCGAGTTGAGTCTCTTGGCCGACCGAAGGTATGCCAGGTTTTTGTGGTCCGTCAACACTCTAAAGGGTTCCTTGGCGCCCTCCAGCCAGTGTCGCCACTCTTGAAGAGCCAAGACGATTGCCAGAAGTTCCCTATTCCCGACGTCGTAGTTCGCCTCAGCTGGACTCAGTCGCCGGGAGAAGAAGGCGCAGGGATGGAGCTTCCCGTCTTCTGGCGACCGCTGGGACAGGACCGCCCCCACTCCTGAATCCGACGCGTCAACCTCGACCACAAAAGACAAATCTGTATTAGCGTGGATGAGCACTGGCGGGTTTACAAACTGCTGTTTCAATTTCAGAAATGCATCTTCAGCAACAGGTGACCACCTAAAGGGTACTTTACTTGACGTCAGTTTAGTAAGGGGGGCTGCCCGTAAACTATAGTCTTTGATAAAGCGACGATAAAAATTAGCGAATCCCAAAAATCGTTGTAGCTGTTTACGGGTTTTGGGGGTCGGCCACTCGACCACGGCTTGAGTTTTTACCGGATCCGCCCGCAGTTGCCCTCCCTCGATAATGAAACCCAGGAACTGCACAGACTTGGCGTGGAACTCGCACTTCTCTGCCTTCACGTAGAGCCGGTTTTCTAATAGGCGCTGGAGGACCAGGCGGACATGTTGCCTATGCTCGTGAATATCGCGTGAGAAGATCAGGATATCATCGAGGTACACAAAGCAAAAAGTGTTCAACATGTCTCTAAGGACGTCATTAATTAAACATTGGAACACGGCTGGGGCATTAGTCAGCCCAAAAGGCATGACACAGTACTCGAAGTGTCCGAGTGGTGTCTTGAATGCAGCTGTGTATTAAGTCCTCGACGAAAGACACTCCGCAACACAC
Organism: Festucalex cinctus; assembly: GCF_051991245.1. Taxonomy (NCBI): domain Eukaryota; kingdom Metazoa; phylum Chordata; class Actinopteri; order Syngnathiformes; family Syngnathidae; genus Festucalex; species Festucalex cinctus. The sequence goes on from NC_135411.1 coordinate 4,375,981, forward strand.
AGTCTCCAAACCCGCTCTCGGCGGCCAGTATGCGAAACTCGATGGAATAATCAGCGACCGATTTCTTCCCCTGAACTAAGTCTAGCAACCGACCCCCGGCCTCTCTCCCCCTAACCGGATGATCGAACACGCGTTGAAACTCACCCACAAAGTTGGAAAAAGAGGACCGAAGGTCTGGTCGCGCGTTGCTCACCACCATAGCCCAGGTAGCGGCTTGACCAGTCAGGAGGCTCATAACGAACGCTACTTTGGACGGACCACGAGCGTAAGTCAACGGTTGCTGGTCAAAAACGAGCGAACACTGATGCAAAAATTGACCGCAACCTCCAGGCTGTCCATCGTAGCGTGACGGGTGGGGCAAAACAGGTTCTCTATGCGTAACCGGGAGCGCCGACATGGCAGTGTCCGAACGCGGAAGTTCCGGGGTCTGCACCCCGCGGGAACTGAGCTGTTCGAGTTTTCCGAACATCTCCTCACAACGATGAGCTAGCCCGCCGACCACCTCTTGAAGACCGATCAAGGTGGTCTCGGTTTGCCCGACCCGTTGTCCCTGGCTGGCCAAAGCCCGTCTCACCTTTTCCGAGTCTGCGGGATCCATGGTCGGATTATTCTGACACGACTCAGCTGAGTCGGTGAAAAACAGATCCCAGAAATGCAGGCTCAGAAGAGGAAAACAATCTCGATTTATTTTTGGTGATAAACCGATTGCAAAAAGCTTGCTCGCAGGCAAGTAGGCGAAATTTACAGAGGTGTCCCTGCACACAGGCGAGGGACACGGAAGTAACAAAAGGCACTTGCAAAAGGCAAGGAGGAATTGGAAAACACAAATCTCCTGCAAAAGGCAGGGAACACGAATGTAACAAAAAGCGCTTGCAACTGCAAGGAAAACTAACATAACCAAAATCGCTTGCAAACGGCAAGGAGAACTAACGTAACAAAAAACACTTGCTAACAGCAAGGACAAGAAAAACATAACTCACTTGCAACCGGCAAGGACGACACGAAATGTACACGGAATCAATCAACACGAGTATATCAAACAAAAGGCGACGCGGAAACACACACGTGAATACAAGTAAACTAAAGACGACGGCAGATTCAAAAAACTTTTACCAACAGGAAAACGCGGAGAACACTTGGACACGGAGGTGAGCAAATAATAATCCGACAGCTTGCTGTGCAGCTCGGAGTCCTTTTAAAGGCCTAATTGCCAACGCGATGCAGGTGCGGGGCTGGGGAACGCCCCCCTCGTTGTTGGCACTGGAACACACACACAAAAAAGCACAACAGGCTGAGAACCGAACCATGACAAACAGTACCAATTCAAATTTCACTGGGAATGCACTCTTGTGGGGTGATATTGAGCAATAACATTGATATGTACAGTATTAAGTTAACGGTAATTTAAAATGAAGGAAAGGTTGAAATTGAGAAAAAAATAGGTGTGTGTCATCGAGCAGACATGCCACTTTGAGGCAGAACTAATTTGGGGTCAATAGGTCATATGACCTAGAAGCTATTAAGCAGAAAATAAGTGGAAGTCTAAAATGAAAAAATAAAATAAAAGGTGTGCATCATCTATCAGACATGGCACTATGATGCAGCATTGGTTTGGGGTCAATAGGTCACATGGCCTGGAAGCTATTGAGCTAAGAAGCTGAAATTTACAGATACTGAGAAAAAAAATTGTTAAAAATAAGCGGAGGCCTTTTTTTTTTTTTTTTAAGGCTGTATGCACATGAATATATACAATTTTCTCTTGTTTCCTACAATATTAGTTGCTTATGTCATGTTGATCAAAATGTATGCTGTGTTGACCCTAGTCTCACACCTTGACTCCGCAACATTTTTGCATTATTTTTTTTTGCATATTTATTTTTTTTGCACAATGAAAAATGGTTGAACAAGTTACAATACGTCAACCATATTTCTATATATTCCCAGTAGACTTTTTTTTTTGGGGGGGGGCAAATGTTAACTTTTAATAATCAAAAATCAATTCAACCAATGAGCAACCCGTTTTCTGAAATTTGTGTTTTCATCTCTAATATTCTAATATAAATTATGGTGAAAACAGTGCCTCTGGATTGGCAGACCGGGGTGGTGGTCCCCCTTTTTAAGAAGGGGGACCGGAGGGTGTGTTCCAACTATAGAGGGATCACACTCCTCAGCCTCCCTGGTAAGGTCTATTCAGGGGTGCTGGAGAGGAGGGTCCGTCGGGAGGTCGAATCTCGGATTCAGGAGGAGCGGTGCGGTTTTCGTCCTGGCCGTGGAACAGTGGACCAGCTCTACACCCTCAGCAGGATCCTTGAGGGTGCGTGGGAGTTCGCTCAACCAGTCCACATGTGTTTTGTGGATTTGGAGAAGGCGTTCGACCGTGTCCCTCGGGGAGTCCTGTGGGAGGTGCTTCAGGAGTACGGGGTACCGGGCCCCCTGATACGGGCGGTTCGGTCCCTGTTTAGTCCGCATTGCCGGCAGTAAGTCGGATTCGTTTCCGGTGAGGGTTGGACTCCGCCAAGGTTGCCCTTTGTCACCGATTCTGTTCATAATTTTTATGGACAGAATTTCTAGGCGCAGCCGAGGCGTGGAGGGGATCCGGTTTGGTGGCCTCAGCATTGCATCTCTGCTCTTTGCAGATGATGTGGTGCTGTTGGCTTCTTCAAGCTGGGATCTCCAACTCTCACTGGAGCGGTTCGCAGCCGAGTGTGAAGCGGTTGGGATGAGGATCCGCACCTCCAAATCCGAGACCATGGTCCTCAATCGGAAAAGGGTGGCGTGCCCTCTCCGGGTCGGGGATGAGATCCTCCCCCAAGTGGAGGAGTTCAAGTATCTTGGGGTCTTGTTCACGAGTGAGGGTAGGATGGAACGGGAGATCGGCAGGTGGATCGGTGCAGTGTCTGAGGGTGATGCGGACTCTGTATTGGTCCGTCGTGGTGACGAAAGAGCTGAGCCAAAAGGAGAAGCTCTCGATTTACCAGTCGACCTACGTTCCGACCCTCACTTATGGTCTCGAGCTGTGGGTCGTGACCAGTAGCGTTCCTAAGCAACTTGGCACCCTCGGCAGGATTTCTGGTAGTGCCCCCCCTCCCAGCGCGTGCACAACTTATTAGACCAACCACAAACACGACCCCCACTCCAATTATTAGACAAACCACAAAATATTTACATTTAGAGCACTTCCCACAGTTATTTTATACTTAATGGTAGAACCGTACGTCACAGTGGTATTTTCGCTGTAGAGGAAGAAAATAACGTGGAGAAAATGCTGCTGAAAAGTCAACTTACTGTAGGTTTGGCAACACAAGATGGCCGCCGCCAGCTTCACTTTTCGCTACAGCATGAGCAGCCCAGTTAATTTATGACGGCCGTGCTGTATCAGCCTGCACATCCACCTGAGAATCTGACCGTGGTCAGTTTTTTTTTTTTTTTTTTTTTTTTTTTTTTTTTGAAGGTTTGAGCCAGGACAGCATACTAGCATTTTCATTTCATTTTCTTAACTAAAGAGCCAGACCTGTCACCAGAAAGAGAGTGCAGGGGGGGCATTACCTTTTTTGGGGGAGCACACTTCATCAACCTAAATCTAATGTTGTTCAGGTTGAACAGTGGCATTGTGACAACTGCAAAAGCGGCGGAATGACTGTGACCCAGCCCCTTCTATCTGAGATTAGCTAGCAGTTGCCTTCATTTGCTTTTTGGATTTAGGGCTGTACGATATGGATACAATTTCGGATCATTTTTGCCAGACATCTTTATTCTTTGGTCTTTGACTCAGCATGAAACTTCGCATCATTTCAGTGTTTTATGGTGCCTTCTGTATTTTGTGTTATTTTATTTATAGTTATATTTACTTATTCACTTCCCTACATCTTATATATTTTTTTTATTTTTATTTTTTGCTTTTATACTTACCTACTTATATTTACTATAATTAATTTTATTTTGTGTTATTTTCTTTCACTTGTGTCCACTGCGAGACTGATTTCTATTCCATGCACTTTGTATGCAGCAATGGATGTTTTAAAGTGCTTTATAAAAAAAAGATTGAGTTGAGATATGTCGATAATATACAGAAACGACATATGGGTTCAGTGAAAAAGATCAATCCAGAAGGATGTGTAAAGTGCTGTTTATTATTATTATTATTATTATTATTATTATTATTATTATTATTATTATTATTATTATTATTATTATTATTATTATTATTATAACTTAGTGACAGTCATCAACCGTGACAAACTTGGCAATAAAAAGAAAAGAAAAGAGAATTCAACTTACATTGTACTGCAACTATGCTTTAGTGATAAATAATTTTATGCTCCAATGGTTGCCAAATGTGTGATTGGTCAATGCTCGTTTGGGGGGGCGGAGTTTGCGAAAGATCAATTACGGATACAACTCACCTGACTTTTGGCAGCGATATTCGGCCGAGCAAGAAAAGAAAAGGTGTAGTCAATAGTGCATAGAATTTGCCGGCACTCGACTAGAACTTTTCCTGGCTCAAATCTTAAAAAAAAAAAAAAAAAAAAAAAAGACCAGAGACTCTTGGGTGGATTTACAGTCTGAGGTAAAACAGCAAGGATGTTTAAAAAACAAAAAACAAAACCTGTGCTCCTCATAATTCTGGGGTACATTATCACAATTCATTATAATCCACATTTATCCAGATTTCTCCTTACTTTGGAAGCATGTATTATTTTGGTATATTTGAATTTGATAATAATGTCTATACACAGTTTCATTTGATAAATCTTATGATTATTCTAGCGAAGTTTTACATTCATAAGTCTAAATTTACACATAAGAAACAATCCTTTATTGATTTTTTTTTTTTTGTATCCATGAGAAATTATTTTTTGTCATTGTCTGGTTGTCTGTGTCCAAAAGCTGTAAAAACGTATAACTATTGCAAACTTATCATTTATTTATATGATTTTGTTTTGTATCAAACTATTTTCTTTTCTTTCAGTTATACTATTGATTTTATTTGGTTTAGCTTTTGTATGTTTTAACTTTCCTGGCGTGTTCTATGTTCTAATTGTTTATAGGGTATACAATGATTGTATTATTCCCCCCCCCCCCCCCCCCCCCCCCCCCCCAATAGTTTGTATACTGATTGAGTGAATAGAGATTTAAAAAAATAAAAACTAAACTGGGCTACTCGTATGTACAGGAAGTAAACATGTTTCTTCTTATTCGTCCGAGTGCAGTTTAAAGGTCTATTTATTTTTTTTTAACCAAATGAATCGAGAATTAAACGTATAATTTTATGAGCTTTTTTTTAAAAAAAAATATTTCAGTAAAATTAAATATTAACATTTTCGTGACATGAGATTTGTCCAACTGTAATTGCCGTAGATTTCACGTGGTAGCAGAAGAGCTACTCCATTCCAGGCACGACGTGTTTACGCTCGGCTTCACGATAAAAATAATTCAACACGAATTCGTACGGAACGAACTGACACATCGACACTTTGCCCCGTCACTACTTCATTGAAGTCAAACATAATTGCTACGTTTCGTGTCTGGTTCAATCGTATCTCTCGGCCCTCTTTATTTTGCCTTAGCTTAGCTTATTTTAGCTTAGTTTAGCTTAGCTTAGCTTGCTAGGCGCCAAAAAACGAGACGCGTTTGCTATCGACAAATTGGCTCAGCAGACGTCAATCGTGAGCGTAAAGTGTCGTGAATATCGTGTGAAGATGTTCACAATGGCGAAAGTCAAGTACGAAGAGGAGCTTTGTGGAGCACAGGAGGACAACGAGCGACAACGTCAACTGCTGGACGCCGTTTACAAGCAGCCTCGAGTTGTGTTGAACAGAGCAGGTTTGTCACTTGTTTCATCGACACTTTTCAACCATATGTACGTTTTTATTTCTGTAATGACTCTTCACCGGGTCACTTTGTTACGATACACAGTTTTTTTTTCTTCAGTCGGTTTGGTACATTTCTCAGTCGATACGAATTGGATTTAGCAGAGCTACAGCTGAGGTAAAGCTAGCCGCCTTTTCTTTTTACGCGGTCAAGTCAGCCGCACTTCATTTTTTCTGTTCGCCCTTTTCTAGGATTTACGGTAGTGTGCTCGAAGAGACCTGCAGCAAAACTGGCGACATCTGCCGATGACTTGATGACAATGCTTGCTCTGAAGCCTCCAATTTCCACCAGCCAATCATAACGTAGCGGGGGCGTGTCCTGCCCCTGACTTCCGCCGCACGTCTACTTTGGTTTCAGGAGTCATCACTGCCGCGGCGGGCGGTACATGGCGTTTAATCATTATTTCTGATTCGGTATTGAACTGAATGCAGCCTCCACACAGGACGCCCGTCACCATTTTGAAGGTCTACGACACCATTTGTTAAATGTCAGCATGTGTGTAAACTCGTTTCGGTGCGCGTTGATGCTTCTCGGCCTTAGTTAGCTTAGCTAATGTTCCCCCAGAGCTATTTCGGACCAACCGGGAAATATTTAACCTCACCATTCCCCATTTCATCTCGTCACTGGACAGGTGGTGAACGAGCGCACACCCTCTAGATGAATCGATTCTTAAAAAAATAAAATAAAATTCAATCGTGACAGTATTATCAACTCACCGTTGAAATTTGACTTGACCAAACCAATGTGTGTGTTCTTCTTGTGTCCTGCAGACGTCGCTGAGAAATATCTTCGTCCTGACCAACAGAAGGTGAAATCTCCTCAAGTGAAAGAGGAGGAGGAAGAGCATCCTTATTTTAAAGAAGAAAAAAAGTCCCCTGGTGTCAAAAAGGAGGAGGTTGAGGATGACGTCACCAAGTCACCAATGACCTTCAAGTCATCAATGACCTTCGCCCCTTTAAAGAGGGAAGATGAAGTCAAGGGTGAGAGTGAGGAGGGCACAGGGGCGGAGCCTCCAAACAGCATCTCAACTCCTCAAAACATGATTCCAGAAAGTGATGCAGACCACTGGGGACCATCACAAGCAAAAAGTGATGACATAAGGTCCCTTTCTTCTCATGATGATGATGATGATGATGATGATAGGTCGTGTCACACTGACGACAAATCCTGCGAATGTTCTCACTGTGGGAAAACATTGAGTTCAAAAGGAAGTTTGAAAATTCACTTGAGAAGACACACTGGGGAAAAACCTTTTTCTTGCTCAGATTGTGGCAAAAGCTTCTCTCGGAAGTCACTTTTAACATTACATTCAAGAACACACACTGGGGAAAAACCTTTTTCTTGCTCAGATTGTGGCAAAAGCTTCTCTTCGAAGTCACATTTAACAACACATACAAGAAGACACACTGGGGAAAAACCTTTTTCTTGTTTAGATTGTGGCAAAAGCTTCTTTCGGAAGTCACATTTAACATTACATTCAAGAACACACACTGGGGAAAAACCTTTTTCTTGTTTAGATTGTGGCAAAAGCTTCTCTTGGAAGTCAGCTTTAACAACACATACAAGAAGACACACTGGGGAAAAACATTTTTCTTGTTTAGATTGTGGCAAAAGCTTCTCTGACAAGTCAGATTTAACAACACATAAAAGAAAACACACTGGGGAAAAACCTTTTTCTTGTTTAGATTGTGGCAAAAGCTTCTCTTGGAAGTCAGATTTAACAACACATACAAGAGGACACACTGGGGAAAAACCTTTTTCTTGTTTAGATTGTGGCAAAAGCTTCTCTTTGAAGTCAAATTTAACAAAACATTCAAGAACACACACTGGGGAAAAACCTTTTTCTTGCTCAGATTGTGGCAAAAGCTTCTCTTCGAAGTCACATTTAACAACACATACAAGAACACACACTGGGGAAAAACCTTTTTCTTGCTCAGATTGTGGCAAAAGCTTCTCTTCGAAGTCAAATTTAACAACACATACAAGAAGACACACTGGGGAAAAACCTTTTGCTTGTTTAGATTGTGGCAAAAGCTTCTCTTTGAAGTCACATTTAACAAGACATACAAAAAGCCACACTGGCGAGAAACCTTTTTCTTGCTCAGATTGTGGCAAAAGCTTCTCTCACAGGTCAGATTTAACAATACACACAAGAAAACACGCTGGTGAGAAACCTTTTTCTTGCGCAGATTGTGGCAAAAGCTTCTCTTTGAAGTCACATTTGACAAGACATACAAAAAGCCACACTGGCGAGAAACCTTTTTCTTGCTCAGATTGTGGCAAAAGCTTCTCTTCGAAGTCAAATTTCACAAAACATACAAGAATCCATAGTGGCGAGAAACCTTTCTCTTGCTCAGATTGTGGCAAAAGCTTCTCTCACAGGTCATATTTAACAATACATACAAGAAAACACGCTGGTGAGAAACCTTTTTCTTGCTCAGATTGTGGCAAAAGCTTCTATCGGAAGCACCATTTAACAATACATACAAGAAGGCACACTGGCGAGAAACCTTTCTCTTGCTCAGATTGTGGCAAAAGCTTCTCTCGCAGGTCATATTTAACAATACATACAAGAAAACACGCTGGCGAGAAACCTTTTTCTTGCTCAGATTGTGGAAAACGTTACTCTGACAGGTCAAATTTCAAGAAACACACAAGATCGCATGGGAAGAAATCGTTCAGTTGCAGTGTTTGTGCTGAAAGATTCTCTTGTAAAAAGCTTTCTGAGAGACACGAGTGTGCTGGTGAGAATAGCAGCCATCTTTGAAGCTTCAAAAAAATGAAGGGAAGTGAATCTGATATGTTATTTCGTAATAACACAACATTCAAAGCTGCCTGGGGCCTGTCATAATGATTCACGTTCATTACTCAAATAAAAGTAGAGATATTAGGATTTCAGAAGACTTAAGAAGTATCAACTCCAGCGTCTTACTTAAAAGTGTAAATGTAATGCTTTCAAAACTACTCAACCTGTTAATATTAAGTTTTTGACGTTTACTGTTAATGTGTTTAAATGTCAATTAATGTCAGTTTTTTTTTATGTAATTTTGGAAGCTATTTTTGTTTGTTTTGCTTCTGAATGTTGTTAATGGTTGTGTTTGCTGAAGTTCGTAGATCTTGTTTTTTGCTTGCGTGAAGCACATTGAGTTAGTTTCCTTGTGTATGAAATCGAAATAAAACCACCTTGTGTTGCCTTGCAATTTTCCGCAAATCAGCGTCGAGAATACCTTCAGACACACAAAGCCATCTGGGATTCAAATTTGCTGTTGAACAGTGTCATCTCTGAAATGATTGACGTGATGGGCGTTTCGTCAACATTGAAGGAAGGTCCGTCAACGGCGGGCGTCCGTTTTTTTGTCGATTGGCGATTGACGGCTAACTTAAAAAAAAAGGACGAATGAACCATTGACGGAAGTAAGTTTCCTTCCGTCAATGTAATCATCAATCCGTCACACCGTCAATTAACATATCCCAATGACAGACGTCAAATTCGTCAATAAATGTGTGACTGTGTGTAAGATAGATAATAGATATGTGTCTATGTGTGTCAATACGTCGATAATATAATCGATACCGTATGTGTCTATGTAGCGTCTTCGTCATTCGCCCCACCATGAGGTGTTCAGGTAGTTTTACGTAAATGTATGAACAAACGGCCGACGAATTTGTGCAGAAATTCAAACAATTGGCGATTGATGAAGGCACAGTAGGTTTTTTAATTGTGACGAGACGGGCCTTAAGTTTCCAGGAAGTTTCGGAATTTGTTGAAAAGAATCACCCAGAAAGAGTGTTTCACAACTAATTCATTTGTGCATTTTACTTGGATATGTTCCTCGCTGTCCATCAGCCCGTCAATGACGCTGATGCATGACGAATGACGGATTGATGATTACAATGCCGCTGAGATTCAGATATTGACGGATTTACGAAGACGGAAGATGGTCCTGAGACCGAGCAAGAGCTCGTCTTTTATATCGCCCTCAATATTCCAATCACTAACCTTTTACCTTTTTTGGAAGGTAAGTGTTGCGTCAAAACTTTGCTGGAGGAAAGTGTGAAAGCCACAGATGACAAAAACTGGCCTAAAGTCATTTGTATTGCTTGCAGTACAAATAAATATTGCATATATCAATAAAATATCAGATACTGTTTCAAACATTTATTAATAGCTAGGGCGGGTACATTATAAGCTATTACAACAAATTAAACTCATCCCTGATAATAAACATTCAGTTAACCTCAACAAGCTTGTTCAACTTTGATGGCGAATTTTTAAACTGCACATTCAACACAACAAACTGGGGCTCTTTTCAATAAGTCCAATTTAAACAGGCATTTAAACTTTACGATTATATCGGGAAACAAAACACTGAAAAAAACGGGAATGAGACTTTCCAACTGCAGCAAAAATGGCGACATCTGCCGATGACTTGATGACAATGCTTGCTCTGAAGCTTCCGGACAATTTCCACCAGCCAATCATAGCGCAGCGGGGGCGTGTCCTGCCCCTGACTTCCGCCGCACGTCTACTTTGGTTTCCGGAGTCATCACTGCCGCGGCGGGCGGGTACATGGCGTTTAATCATTATTTCTTATTCGGTATTGAACTGAATGCAGCCTCCACACAGGACGCCCGTCACCATTTTGAAGGTCTACGACACCATTTGTTAAATGTCAGCATGTGTGTAAACTCGTTTCGGTGCGCGTTGATGCTTCTCGGCCTTAGTTAGCTTAGCTTAGCTTAGCTTAGCTTAGTTTAGTTTATCTTAGCTTAGCTTAGTTTAATTTAGCTCGCTAGCCGCTAACAAAGAGAAGCACATAACACGTGGTCAGGAAGAGATCAAGTGTGACTTTGTTGACACTATTGGGCCAAAATGTCTGCGCGAACGCCACCAAAGTACGACGAGGAACATTTTGGAGTAAAGGAAGAGAACGAGCAACATCTTCAACCGCTGGACGATGTTTGCCAGCAGCCTCGAATTGTGCTACACGCAGCAGGTTTGTACACTTCTTATTACTCTCCCTTGCTCAGCGCTACTATAGAGTTTAAAAAAACAATAAATGCAGTCATTACTGTACACAGTAATTCAATAAGCCGAATCGGAATTACAACTGCGCATGTGCGGCCACTGGCTTTTATGCTTCCTGTTTCGGGGTCGTTGCCGAAAAGAGTCATTATTTTTGATTTATTTATTATTATTTAAGATCAATAAAGTCAAGTCTAAGTCTTGTAAATTATATTTATATTTAATACTGTATATAAAGAGCAAGTGGAATAAAATAAATTCAAGACCTGTGGGTGGGATTTTTTTTATTTTTTTAACCACTAACATGATGAGCATAGACTATAAACAGTGCTGGGGAGAATACTTTCAAATTGTAATCAGCTACATAATGCTGAATCCTGTCTCAAAAATGTATTTTGGAACGTATTCTATTGCATCATTCAATGTAGGGGGGTATGGCAAAAATTTCATATCACGGTTCTATTAAAAAAATAAATCAATCAATCACAATCTCGATTTTATCACGATTCTTTTTTTTTTGCATATATTTTTAGGCTAATCTTCACATTTCTGAACATTTTTCTAATATTTAAAGCATATTTAAAATTTATATAAAACCCTAAAAGAGAAAAATTACAGCCATCTTAAGCCAACTAAGCTTTCTGAGCAGGTTGGAATTGAAATAGTGCAATGCATGTAAACACTAGTGTTGTTCCGATACCGTTTTTTGGCCCCCGATACCGATACCCAGCTTTGCAGGATCACCGAAGACCAGACCAATACTTGTGAGTAGTCACCGACACCGATACTGTTTCAATGAAGTATCGGCACCTCTGCCGATACCAGTATCGGTATCGGAACAACACTAGTAAACACAAATGGTAATGAACAGCCTCAGTTACTTCTTTCCACCGCTTGCTTGCTTGTTTTCGTTTCAAGACCAAATATTAAGCAAATGTGTGTTTCTGTAAGAGGTGTTCATTTGTGGAATAATTTTGGTAATGACTTGAAAAGATGCAAGTCAATCGTTGAGTTAAAAAAAAAAATGTTCAAGAGTATTATTTGGATCAGATGTGAACAATTATAGAAATGAAATGAAATGTTCTTTTTGATTCCATTGTTTGGGTGATGAGGGTTGAATGTGCGAGTACGATGATGTATTGTTGCGGTGTGCGCCCAGGGGGTTCATGCACATGCGCTATTGGCAATTGTGTGTTGAAGTGGGGTTGTCCACATGAGTATGATTGCACGTTTTCTTTTATTGCGATGTGTTAATTTACTGTTGAAATACGATGTAAGGGATAAGGAGTAGGACTAGATAAGTTTTAACCTCTTCCTACTCCCTTTGGACATGTAAACAATTTCTAATGATTGTTATGAGGGGTTTTTTTTTCTCCCGATTTTTATTTGCTGTTTGTTTATGTTTGTATGTTATGTTTACATGCTCAATAAACTTCAAAACTTCAAACTTTTTTCATATGGAGTGCCCTTGGCAAATGACTGTGTTACCGTGGATTGGGTTAGCTTAGAGCTGCTAGCGGCTGGTTTCTGTCTCTGTTAGTTTTGGCTGTCTGCGTCCAGTTTCGGGGTCCGTAGGGAAGTCGAATCTCTGATTCTGATTCTGAGTCTGGGGAATCTGAGGTGGGCTCACCTATCTCTGGGGTCAAAGTCACTTCGGTGGTTGGAAAAAAGCTCCTCGGTGGCAGGGCCCGGGGGTGGATGAGATCCACACGGAGTTCCTAAAGACTCTGGATGTTGTGGGGCTGTCATGGTCGACACGCCTCTAAAACATTGCGTGGACATCGGGGACAGTGCCTCTGGATTGGCAGACCGGGGTGATGGTCCCCCTTTTTAAGAAGGGGGACCGGAGGGTGTGTTCCAACTATAGAGGGATCACACTCCTCAGCCTCCCTGGTAAGGTCTATTCAGGGGTGCTGGAGAGGAGGGTCCGTCGGGAAGTCGAATCTCGGATTCAGGAGGAGCGGTGCGGTTTTCGTCCTGGCCGTGGAACAGTGGACCAGCTCTACACCCTCAGCAGGATCCTTGAGGGTGCGTGGGAGTTCGCTCAACGAGTCCACATGTGTTTTGTGGATTTGGAGAAGGCGTTCGACCGTGTCCCTCGGGGAGTCCTGTGGGAGGTGCTTCGGGAGTACGGGATACCGGGCCCCCTGATACGGGCGGTTCGGTCCCTGTTTAGTCCACATTGCCGGCAGTAAGTCGGATTCGTTTCCAGTGAGGGTTGGACTCCGCCAAGGTGGTCCTTTGTCACTGATTCTGTTCATAATTTTTATGGACAGAATTTCTAGGCGCAGCCGAGGCGTTGCGGGGATCCGGTTTGGTGGCCTCAGCATTGCATCTCTGCTCTTTGCAGATGATGTGGTGCTGTTGGCTTCTTCAGGCTGGGATCTCCAACTCTCACTGGAGCGGTTCGCAGCCGAGTGTGAAGCGGTTGGGATGAGGATCCGCACCTCCAAATCCGAGACCATGGTCCTCAATCGGAAAAGGGTGGCGTGTCCTCTCCGGGTCGGGGATGAGATCCTCCCCCAAGTGGAGGAGTTCAAGTATCTTGGGGTCTTGTTCACGAGTGAGGGTAGGATGGAACGGGAGATCGGCAGGTGGATCGGTGCAGTGTCTGAGGGTGATGCGGAATCTGTATTGGTCTGTCGTGGTGACGAAAGAGCTGAGCCAAAAGGAGAAGCTCTCGATTTACCAGTCGACCTACGTTCCGACCCTCACTTATGGTCTCGAGCTGTGGGTCGTGACCAGTAGCGTTCCTAAGCAACTTGGCACCCTAGGCAGGATTTCTGGTAGTGCCCCCCCCCCAGAGCGTGCACAACTTATTAGACCAACCACAAAAACGACCCCCACTCAAATTATTAGACCAACCACAAAATATTTACATTTAGAGCATTTCCCACAGTTATTTCATACTTAATGGTAGAACCGTACGTCACAGTGGTATTTTCGCTGTAGAGGAAGAAAATAACGTGGAAAAAATGCTGCTGAAAAGTCAACTTACTGTAGGTTTGGCAACACAAGATGGCCGCCGCCAGCTTCACTTTTCGCTACAGCATGAGCAGCCCAGTTAATTTATGACGTCCGTGCTGTATCAGCCTGCACATCCACCTGAGAATCTGACTGTGATCAGGTTTTTTTTTTTTTTTTTTTTTTTTTTTTTTTTTTTTTTTTTTTTTTGAAGGTTTGAGCCAGGACAGCATACTAGCATTTTCATTTCATTTTCTTTACTAAAGAGCCAGACCTGTCGCCAGAAAGAAAGTGCAGGGGGGGCATTACCTTTTTTGGGGGAGCACACTTCATCAACCTAAATCTAATGTTGTTCAGGTTGAACAGTGGCATTGTGACAACTGCAAAAGCGGCGGAATGACTGTGACCCAGCCCCTTCTATCTGAGATTAGCTAGCAGTTGCCTTCATTTGCTTTTTGGATTTAGGGCTGTACGATATGGATAACATTTCGGATCATTTTTGCCAGACATCTTTATTGTTTGGTCTTTGACTCAGCATGAAACTTCGCATCATTTCAGTGTTTCATGGTGCCTTCTGTATTTTGTGTTATTTTATTTATAGTTATATTTACTTATTCACTTCCCTACATCTTATATATTTTTTTAATTATTTTTTTTTTGCTTTTATACTTACCTACTTATATTTACTATAATTAATTTTATTTTGTGTTATTTTCTTTCACTTGTGTCCACTGCGAGACTGATTTCTATTCCATGCACTTTGTATGCAGCAATGGATGTTTTAAAGGGCTTTATAAAAAAAGATTGAGTTGAGATATGTCGATAATATACAGAAACGACATATGGGTTCAGTGAAAAATATCAATCCATAAGGATGTGTAAAGTGCTGTTTATTATTATTATTATTATTATTATTATTATTATTATTATTATTATTATTATTATTATAACTTAGTGACAGTCATCAACCGTGACAAACTTGGCAATAAAAAAAAAAGAAAAGAGAATTCAACTTGCATTGTACTGCAACTATGCTTTAGTGATAAATAATTTTATGCTCCAAAGTATTTGTTATGTGTATGTGCGACTGCGTGGGTCTGTTAACTGCATACTGTGTATTGCTACAATTTGTCCGTGCTGTGTGGCTTGACTAATCAAAACAAAAGTTTGCCACTCACTTGTGAATGTTGTTTAGTGGACCAGTGAACGCAGGATTCCCAACCATGTCAACTGTGTCATCCTGGATCGAGGTTTGGCGTTTGCTCACTGCTCAGTCATTGGGTCAGTGCCGGCCGGCGAACGTGCACTACTATCTAACGCGGAAGTAGATTTGGCTAATGCGCGTCTCCGGAGCACGCGTCACCCCCCCCAATCCCGATTACCATTGGCTAGCCGTAGATGTCAATCAAAGCCAAATTTGAAAGGATGTATGTGGTTGGCTGGCAAGCCATGCTTTACTTGAACAGAAGGTGCACGTTTACGTGACTGATAAAAGTAAAAAAAAAATCTCCTTTCCCTGTCGTCCTTTTGCTCACGAGCACCCCTAGCATCTGCCTAATCTGCCTAATGGCAGGAGCGCCACTGGTCGTGACCAAAAGAACGAGATCCCGGATACAAGCGGCCGAAATGAGTTTCCTCCGCAGGGTGTCCGGGCTTTCCCTTAGAGATAGGGTGAGAAGCTCGGTCATCCGGGAGGGACTCGGAGTCAAGCCGCTGCTCCTCCGTGTTGAGAGGAGCCAGCTGAGGTGGCTCGGGCATCTGGTTCGGAGGCCTCCTGGACGCCTCCCTGGGGAGGTCTTCCGGGCATGTCCCACCGGCGGGAGGCCCCGGGGACGACCCAGGACACGCTGGAGAGACAATGTCTCTCGGCTGGCCTGGGAACGCCTTGGGATCCCGCCGGAGGAGCTGGTTGAAGTGGCTGGGGAGAGGGAGGTATGGGTTTCCCTCCTAAAGCTGCCGCCCCCGCGACCCGACCTCGGATAAGCGGAGGAAGATGGATGGATGGATGAATTTATGGTGAATTCTAGGGCTGGGTATCGATTCAAATTTCCAGGATCGATTCGATTCGATTAATGATTCACAACGATTTTCGATTCATTTGAGGAATTCATGCAGCACCTATTTTAGACAGTCAAAAGTACCAGTGCTGCAAATAGTCGAAACTTCTTGCTGTAATTTAATGCATTAGTAAAAATATGAATATTTACATTAAGAATTGAATCAATTGCAGTTACATTAATACTGTTTTATTTAACATGGCCTTATAAAAACAATAAATAATTAAATCAATTACAACCACAGTACAGGCTATGTTAAAAAAAAAAAAAGTAACAAAAAACACTGACACTCATTAGGGCCCGAGCAGCGACTGCTGCGAGGTCCCTATTGTTTTTGTAAAAATTATTATTATTATTATTAGGGCCCGAGCAGCGACCGCTGCGAGGTCCCTATTGTTTTTGTAAAAATTATTATTATTATTATTATTATTAGGGCCCGAGCAGCTACCGCTGCGAGGTCCCTATTGTTTTTCGATCGGATTATTATTATTATTAGGGCCCGAGCAGCGACCGCTGCGAGGTCCCTCTTGTTTTTGTAAGAATTATTATTATTCTTCTTCTTCTTCTTCTCCGTAAACGATCGCATTTTTGAGGGCCTAAATATTTACGAAAACTCACCAAACTTTGCAGTCTCTTCGGGCCCGGCGAAAAATTTGTTATTATGTAGTTGTCATAACAACGCGACTCTATAGCGCCACCTAGCGTAGAAAAATAAAAACCAATCCCGGCCCGTTTGAGCTAGAGCTACGAAAATTGGCAGGCACGTGTAGCACTACGAGACGCACAAAAAAGTCAGTGGAAGCCATTTCCTAAAATGTACAGGAAGTGAGCTATGAATTTTTTAATGTCCAATTTTGGCCTATTTTGGCACATTCACTGTGGTCATGCTTTTTCCCCCTATGCAAACATTTTTCATCCCATTGACTTTAAACTTGGCATTTATCATCTCAAGACTTAAGAGAAAAACTAGGCAAAAAATCTTGCGTTTTCGAAATACTATATGACGGGGGCGGGGCATCAAATATTGCCTTTAAAATTTCATTTGTCCAGAAAGAGCAAATGCTGAATAACTCCCATGTACAAGCTCCAAAAAATCTCAAACTTCTCAGGCAACGTAATAGTCACGGCCTGAAAACACCTATATGAAAAAATTCAGTTATACATATAGCGCCACCTAGTGGTTACAATAAATGTCATACTTTATGTTTTTAGCTACTGTGCTGAGCTCGTTGAAGGGATCCAGTTGAAAATTGGTCAGAAAAGCCTTAAGATGTTGATGATGCCCCACACCGAATATTGTAACTTTTCGCCAAAGGGCGTGGCCGCTACGGTGACGCAAAGTCTGAAGATTTTTCGTGACAATAAAAGCTGCATGAACTTGACCGAGATGATCCTATCTTCTCAAAATTTCACACATTTGATGAGAGTCCAGCCCTAAAGACATCTACGAACTTATATTTCATCTAACTGATAGCGCCACCTAGTGGCAATTTTTTTTCTTACGAATTTTCTTGTACATTTTTCTCCAAACACGTTAACTGGACCAACCTCATATTTGCTCAGATGGGGGTTTCGGCCTTCATGATGTCACAACACGAAGTTTGTGAGTTTTCGCGAATCGCTGTGGGCGTGGCTAAGCACTGTTCGCCAAGAAAACAACGCTAGTTTTGATGGTCTAAACATGCGCAGAAACTCATGAAACTTGGCACACACATCTGGCCTGGCAAAATGAGCAATATTTTATCATGTATTGTCCTATTTTTACAAAAATGACTCAATAGCGCCCCCTAGAAATCTTTAACGAAGCAGCCCCGATTGTACGTTTAAGCAAGATCTACGAAAATTTTTAGGTGTATGAGGGAGTCCAAGACCTACAAAAAAGTCTCTTGGACCCATGTGCTAAAATGAACAGGAAGTGAGCTATGAATTTTTGAATGTCCCATTTTTGACGATTTTTGCACATTTTCAGGGGGCATACTTTTGCCCACTTCTCCTACACATTTCATCCGACTGACTTTAGACTTGACCTGGACCATGTCAAGATCTGAGCCAACTACAGGCAGAAAAATCTTGACTTTTGGAAATACTATATGATGAGGGCGGGGCATCAAATTTTGTGTTTCGCACTGAAAAAGGATATGCTTAATAACTCCCCGTTACATGCTCCAAAAAATCCCAAACTTGACATGTATGTTTATAGTCAAAGCCTGAAGGTATCTCTATGACAAAATTCAGTTATATATGCAGCGCCACCTAGCCCTTCAGGCGTGAAAAAAAAATACCCCACATACGGTATTTTGTACAAAAAATGTCAACTCATTCTAAGTGTGATAACTCCCATGTTCAAGCTCCAAAAAATCTCAAACTTCTCAGGCAACGTAATAGTCACGGCCTGAAAGCATCTATATGATAAAATTCAGTTATACATATAGCGCCACCTAGTGGTAACAATAAATGTCATACTTTACGTTTTTAGCTACTGTGCCGAGCTCGTTGAAGGGATCCAGTTGAAAATTGGTCAGAAAAGCCTTAAGATGTTGATCATGCCCCACACCGAATATTGTAACTTTTCGCCAAAGGGCGTGGCCGCTACGGTGACGCAAAGTCCGAAAATTTTTCGTGACAATAAAAGCTGCATGAACTTGACCGAGATGATCCTATCTTCTCAAAATTTCACACATTTGATGAGAGTCCAGCCCTTAAGACATCTACGAACTTATATTTCATCTTACTGATAGCGCCACCTAGTGGCAATTTTTTTTCTTACGAATTTTCTTGTACATTTTTCTCCAAACACGTTAACTGGACCAACCTCATATTTGCTCAGATGAGGGTTTCGGCCTTCATGATGTCACAACACGAAGTTTGTGAGTTTTCGCGAATCGCTGTGGGCGTGGCTAAGCACTGTTCGCCAAGAAAACGCCAGTTTTGAGGGTCTAAACATGCGCAGAAACTCATGAAACTTGGCACACACATCTGGCCTGGTAAAATGAACAATATTTTATTGTTGATTGTACTATTTTTACAAAAATGACTCAATAGCGCCCCCTAGAAATTTTTAACGAAGCAGCCCCGATTCTACGTTTAAGCAAGATCTACGAAAATTTTTACGTGTATGAGGGAGCCAAAGACCTACAAAAAAGTCTCTTGGACCCATATGCTAAAATGAACAGGAAGTGAGGTACGAATTTTTGAATGTCCCATTTTTGACGATTTTTGCACATTTTCAGGGGGCATACTTTTGCCCACTTCTCCTACATGTTTTATCCGACTGACTTATGACTTGACCTGGACCATGTCAAGACCTGAGCCAACAACAGACGGAAAAATCTTGACTTTTGGAAATACTATATGATGAGCGCGGGGCATCAAAATTTGTGTTTCGCACTGAAAAAGGATATGCTTAATAACTCCCCGATACATGCTCCAAAAAATCCCAAACTTGACATGTATGTTTATCGTCAAGGCCTGAAGGTATCTCTATGACAACATTCAGTTATATATGCAGCGCCACCTCGCCCTTGAGGCAAAACAAAAAAATACCCCACATACGGTATTTTGTACAAAAAATGTAAACTCATTCTAAGTGTGATAACTAAGTCATTTATGAATATTCTTTTACTTTCCACCACTCAAAATGTTCACTGGCATTAGACTTATCCAAACATGTACTTTTTTATTTATTTTTGATAGCCTCTAATGGACATTAAAAGCAATATCGTGAATGAAGGATATGCTTAATAACTCCACGGTACATGCTCCAAAAAAATCCCACACTTGACATGTATGTTTAGAGTCAAGGCTTGAAGGTATCCCTATGACAACATTCCATTATATATACAGCGCCACCTAGCCCTAGAGGCATAAAAAAAAATACACCAACTTAACGGTATTTTTACAAAAAAAAAAAAAATCCACATGTCAAGGTTTATCATGCCATTTTCAAAGAAATTCTGCTTCCAATGTGCCGTACCTAAACTTGCCAGTACCCCAACGTGCCAGTACCCCAACGTGCAAGTACCCCAACGTGCAAGTACCCCAACGTGGCCCGGGCTGCGAGGGCCCTTTATAGCTGCTCGCAGCTCTAGTTATTATTATTCTTCTTCTTCTTCTTCTTCTTCTTCTTCTCCGTAAACGATCACGATTTTGGGTACCTAAACATTTACGAAAACTCACCAAACTTTGCACACTCCTCAGGCCCGGCGAAAAATTTGATATTATGAAGTCGTCATAACAACGCGACTCTATAGCGCCCCCTAGCATAGAAAAATAAAAACCAAGCCCGGCATGTTTGAGCTAGAGCAACGAAAATTGGCAGGCACGTGTAGCACCCCGAGACGCACAAAAAAGTCTATTGGGACCATGTAGCTAAAATGTACAGGAAGTGAGCTATGAATTTTTTAATGTCCAATTTTGGCCTATTTTGGCACATTCACTGTGGTCATGCTTTTTCCCCCTTTGCAAACATTTTTCATCCAATTGACTTCAAACTTGGCATTTATCATCTCAAGACCTGAGAGAACAACTGGGCAAAACATCTTGCCTTTTCGAAATACTATATGACGGGGGCGGGGCATCAAATATTGCCTTTAAAATTTCATTTGTCCAGAAAGAGCAAATGCTTAATAACTCCCATGTTCAAGCTCCAAAAAATCTCAAACTTATCAGGCAACTTAATAGTCACGGCCTGAAAACATCTATATGATAAAATTCAGTTATCCATGTAGCGCCACCTAGTGGTAACAATAATTGTCATACTTTACGTTTTTAGCTACTGTGCTGAGCTCGTTGAAGGGATCCATTTGAAAATTGGTCAGAAAAGCCTTAAGATGTTGATCATGCCCCACACCGAATATTGTAACTTTTCGCCAAAGGGCGTGGCCGCTACGGTGACGCAAAGTCTGAAGATTTTTCGTGAAAATAAAAGCTGCATTAACTTGACCGAGATGATCCTATCTTCTCAAAATTTCACACATTTGATGAGAGTCCAGCCCTAAAGACATCTACTGACTTATATTTCATCTAACTGATAGCGCCACCTAGTGGCAATTTTTTTTCTTACGAATTTTCTTCTACGTTTTTCTCCAAACACGTTAACTGGACCTACCTCATATTTGCTCAGATGAGGGTTTCGGCCTTCATGATGTCACAACACGAAGTTTGTGAGTTTTCGCGAATTGCTGTGGGTGTGGCTAAGCGCTGTTCGCCAAGAAAATAACGCCAGTTTTGAGGGTCTAAACATGCACAGAAACTCATGAAACTTGGCACACACATCTGGCCTGGTAAAATGAGCAATATTTTATTGTTGATTGTGCTATTTTTACAAAAATGACTCAATAGCGCCCCCTAGAAGTTTTTAACGAAGCAGCCCCGGTTGTACGTTTAAGCAAGAACGACGAATATTTTTAGGTGTATGAGGGAGCCCAAGACCTACAAAAAAGTCTCTTGGACCCATATGCTAAAATGAACAGGAAGTGAGCTACGAATTTTTGAATGTCCCATTTTTGACAATTTTTGCACATTCACAGGGGGCAGACTTTTGCCCACTTCTCCTACACGTTTCATCTGACTGAGTTAAGACTTGACCTGGACCATGTCAAGTCCTGAGCCAACGACAGGGGGAAAAATCTTGACCTTTCGAAATACTATATGATGAAGGCGGGGCATCAAAATTTGTGTTTCGCACTGAAAAAGGATATGCTTAATAACTTCCCGGTACATGCTCCAAAAAATCCCAAACTTGACATGTATGTTTATCGTCAAGGCCTGAAGCTATCTCTATGACAACATTCAGTTATATATGCAGCGCCACCTAGCCCTTGAGGCATAAAAAAAAAATACCCCACATACGGTATTTTGTACAAAAAATGTCAACTCATTCTGAGTGTGATAACTAAGTCATTTATGAATATTCTTTTAGTTTCCACCACTCAAAATGTTCACTGGCATCAGACTTATCCAAACATATATATATTTTTATTTATTTTTGATAGCCTCTGTGGACATTAAAAGCAATATCGTGAATGAAGGATATGCTTAATAACTCCACGGTACATGCTCCAAAAAAAATCCCACACTTGACATGTATGCTTATAATCAAGGCCTGAAGGTATCTCGATGACAACATTCAGTTATAAATACAGCGCCACCTAGCCCTTGAGGCTTATATAAAAAAAACAACAACCCATATACGGTATTTTGTACAAAAAATGTAAACTCATTCTAAGTGTGATGACTAAGTCATTTATGAATATTCTTTTAGTTTCCACCACTCAAATTGTTCACTGGCTTCACACCGATCCAAACGTATGTACGTTTCCATTTTGTTTTATTCATTTTTGATTGCCCCTTTGGACAATAAAAGTAACATTGTGCAATGAGTACAACGAGCGATGATGTATATATACACTTTTACAAAAAATACCAATCAGGGCAACTCATTGCCTAAAAATAAAAAAGGACGCTGATTTTTGCAGGTCTTAACAATCCCCAAAACCCGTTGAGCTTGACACACACTGGCAAAAAAAATATTCTACATGTAAACGTTTATTATGCCATTTTCAAAGAAATTTTGCTTCCAATATGCCAGTACCCCAACGTGCCAGTACCCTAACGTGCAAGTACCCCAACGTGCAAGGACTCCAACGTGGCCCGGGCTGCGAGGGCCCTTTATAGCTGCTCGCAGCTCTAGTTATTATTATTCTTCTTCTTCTCCGTAAACGATCACGATTTTGGGTACCTAAACATTTACGAAAACTCACCAAACTTTGCACACTCCTCAGGCCCGGCGAAAAATTTGATATTATGAAGTCGTCATAACAACGCGACTCTATAGCGCCCCCTAGCATAGAAAAATAAAAACCAAGCCCGGCATGTTTGAGCTAGAGCAACGAAAATTGGCAGGCACGTGTAGCACCCCGAGACGCACAAAAAAGTCTATTGGGACCATGTAGCTAAAATGTACAGGAAGTGAGCTATGAATTTTTTTATGTCCAATTTTGGCCTATTTTGGCACATTCACTGTGGTCATGCTTTTTCCCCCTTTGCAAACATTTTTCATCCAATTTACTTCAAACTTGGCATTTATCATCTCAAGACCTGAGAGAACAACTGGGCAAAACATCTTGCCTTTTTGAAATACTATATGACGGGGGCGGGGCATCAAATATTGCCTTTAAAATTTCATTTGTCCAGAAAGAGCAAATGCTTAATAACTCCCATGTTCAAGCTCCAAAAAATCTCAAACTTATCAGGCAACTTAATAGTCACGGCCTGAAAACATCTATATGATAAAATTCAGTTATCCATGTAGCGCCACCTAGTGGTAACAATAATTGTCATACTTTACGTTTTTAGCTACTGTGCTGAGCTCGTTGAAGGGATCCAGTTGAAAATTGGTCAGAAAAGCCTTAAGATGTTGATCATGCCCCACACCGAATATTGTAACTTTTCGCCAAAGGGCGTGGCCGCTACGGTGCCGCAAAGTCTGAAGATTTCTCGTGACAACAAAAGCTGCATTAACTTGACCGAGATGATGCTATCTTCTCAAAATTTTACACAATTGATGAGAGTCCAGCCCTAAAGACATCTACAAACTTATATTTCATCTTACTGATAGCGCCACCTACTGGCAATTTTTTTTCTTACGATTTTTCTTCAATGTTTTTCTCCAACCATGTTAACTGGACCTACCTCATATTTGCTCAGATGAGGGTGTCGGCCTTCATGCTGTCACAACACGAAGTTTGTGAGTTTTCGCGAGTCGCTGTGGGCGTGGCTAAGCGCTGTTCGCCAAGAAAACAACGGCAATTTTGAGGACCTAAACTGGCACAGAAACACACGAAACTTGGCACACACAGCTGGCCTGGCAAAATGAGCAATTTTTTATCGGCGATTGTGCTATTTTTACAAAAATGACTCAATAGCGCCCCCTAGAAATCTTTAACGAAACAGCCCCAGTTGTACGTTTAAGCAAGAACGACGAATATTTTTAGGTGTATGAGGGAGCCCAAGACCTACAAAAAAGTCTCTTGGACCCATATGCTAAAATGAACAGGAAGTGAGCTACGAATTTTTTAATGTCCCATTTTTGACAATTTTTGCACATTCACAGGGGGCAGACTTTTGCCCACTTCTCCTACACGTTTCATCTGACTGAGTTAAGACTTGACCTGGACCATGTCAAGACCTGAGCCAACGACAGGGGGAAAAATCTTGACCTTTTGAAATACTATATGATGAAGGCGGGGCATCAAAATTTGTGTTTCGCACTGAAAAAGGATATGCATAATAACTCCCCGGTACATGCTCCAAAAAATCCCAAACTTGACATGTATGTTTATCGTCAAGGCCTGAAGCTATCTCTATGACAACATTCAGTTATATATGCAGCGCCACCTAGCCCTTGAGGCATAAAAAAAAAATACCCCACATACGGTATTTTGTACAAAAAATGTAAACTCATTCTAAGTGTGATAACTAAGTCATTTATGAATATTCTTTTAGTTTCCACCACTCAAAATGTTCACTGGCATCAGACTTATCCAAACATATATATATTTTTATTTATTTTTGATAGCCTCTGTGGACATTAAAAGCAATATCGTGAATGAAGGATATGCTTAATAACTCCACGGTACATGCTCCAAAAAAAATCCCACACTTGACATGTATGCTTATAATCAAGGCCTGAAGGTATCTCGATGACAACATTCAGTTATAAATACAGCGCCACCTAGCCCTTGAGGCTTATATAAAAAAATAAAACCACATACGGTATTTTGTACAAAAAAATGTAAACTCATTCTAAGTGTGATGACTAAGTCATTTATGAATATTCTTTTAGTTTCCACCACTCAAATTGTTCACTGGCTTCACACCGATCCAAACGTATGTATGTTTCCATTTTGTTTTATTCATTTTTGATTGCCCCTTTGGACAATAAAAGTAACATTGTGCAATGAGTACAACGAGCGATGATGTATATATACACTTTTACAAAAAATACCAATCAGGGCAACTCATTGCCTAAAAATAAATGAGGACGCTGATTTTTGCAGGTCTTAACAATCACCAAAACCCGTTGAGCTTGACACACACTGGCAAAAAAAATATTCTACATTGTAAACGTTTCTTATGCCATTTTCAAAGAAATTTTGCTTCCAATATGCCAGTACCCCAACGTGCCAGTACCCTAACGTGCAAGTACCCCAACGTGCAAGGACCCCAACGTGGCCCGGGCTGCGAGGGCCCTTTATAGCTGCTCGCAGCTCTAGTTATTATTATTCTTCTTCTTTATTCTCCGCAAACAATCGCGATTTTGGGTACCTAAACATTCACGAAAACTCACCGAACTTTGCACACTCCTCAGGCCCGGCGAAAAATTTGATATTATTAAGTCGTCATAAAAATGCGACTCGATAGCGCCCCCTAGCATAGAAAAATAAAAACCAAGCCCGGCACGTTTGAGCTAGAGCAACAAAAATTGGCAGGCACGTGTAGCACCCCGAGACGCACAAAAAAGTCTATTGGGACCATGTAGCTAAAATGTACAGGAAGTGAGCTATGAATTTTTTAATGTCCAATTTTGGCCTATTTTGGCACATTCACTGTGGTCATGCTTTTTTCCCCTTTGCAAACATTTTTCATCCAATTGACTTCACACTTGGCATTTATCATCTCAAGACCTGAGAGAACAACTGGGCAAAACATCTTGCCTTTTTGAAATACTATATGACGGGGGCGGGGCATCAAATATTGCCTTTAAAATTTCATTTGTCCAGAAAGAGCAAATGCTTAATAACTCCCATGTTCAAGCTCCAAAAAATCTCAAACTTCTCAGGCAACGTAATAGTCACGGCCTGAAAACATCTATATGATAAAATTCAGTTATACATATAGCGCCACCTAGTGGTTACAATAAATGTCATACTTTACGTTTTTAGCTACTGTGCTGAGCTTGTTGAAGGGATCCATTTGAAAATCGGTCAGAAAAGCCTTAAGATGTTGATCATGCCCCACACCGAATATTGTAACTTTTCGCCAAAGGGCGTGGCCGCTACGGTGACGCAAAGTCTGAAGATTTTTCGTGAAAATAAAAGCTGCATTAACTTGACCGAGATGATCCTATCTTCTCAAAATTTCACACATTTGATGAGAGTCCAGCTCTAAAGACATCTACTAACTTACATTTCATCTAACTGATAGCGCCACCTAGTGGCAATTTTTTTTCTTACGAATTTTCTTCTACGTTTTTCTCCAAACACGTTAACTGGACCTAGCTCATATTTGCTCAGAGGAGGGTTTCGGCCTTCATGATGTCACAACACGAAGTTTGTGAGTTTTCGCGAATTGCTGTAGGCGTGGCTAAGCGCTGTTCGCCAAGAAAACAACGCCAGTTTTGAGGGTCTAAACATGCACAGAAACTCCTGAAACTTGGCACACACATCTGGCCTGGTAAAATGAGCAATATTTTATTGTTGATTGTGCTATTTTTACAAAAATGACTCAATAGCGCCCCCTCGAAATTTTTAACGAAGCAGCCCCGGTTGTACGTTTAAGCAAAAACGCCGAATATTTTTAGGTGTATGAGGGAGCCCAAGACCTACAAAAACGTCTCTTGTACCCATATGCTAAAATGAACAGGAAGTGAGCTACGAATTTTTGAATGTCCCATTTTTGACGATTTTTGCACATTCACAGGGGGCAGACTTTTGCCCACTTCTCCTACACGTTTCATCCGACTGAGTTAAGACTTGGCCTGGACCATGTCAAGACCTGAGCCAACGACAGGGGGAAAAATTTTGACTTTTCGAAATACTATATGATGAGGGCGGGGCATCAAAATTTGTGTTTCACAATGAAAAAGGATATGCTTGATAACTCCCCGGTACATGCTCCAAAAAATCCCAAACTTGACATGTATGTTTATCGTCAAGGCCTGAAGTTATCTCTATGACAACATTCAGTTATATATGCAGCGCCACCTAGCCCTTGAGGCATGAAAAAAAAATACCCCACATACGGTATTTTGTACAAAAAATGTACACTCATTCTAAGTGTGATAACTAAGTCATTTATGAATATTTTTTTAGTTTCCACCACTCAAAATGTTCACTGGCATCAGACTTATCCAAACATATATATATTTTTATTTATTTTTGATAGCCTCTATGGACATTAAAAGCAATATCGTGAATGAAGGATATGCTTAATAACTCCACGGTACATTCTCCAAAAAAAATCCCACACTTGACATGTATGCTTATAATCAAGGCCTGAAGGTATCTCTATGACAACATTCAGTTATAAATACAGCGCCACCTAGCCCTTGAGGCTTATATAAAAAAAAAAAAATACACCACATACGGTATTTTGTACAAAAAATGTACACTCATTCTAAGTGTGATAACTAAGTCATTTATGAATATTCTTTTAGTTTCCACCACTCAAATTGTTCACTGGCTTGACACCGATCCAAACGTATGTACGTTTCCATTTTGTTTTATTCATTTTTGATTGCCCCTTTTGACAATAAAAGTAACATTGTGCAATGAGTACAACGAGCGATGATGTGTATATACACTTTTACAAAAAAATACCAATCAGGGCAACTCATTGCCTAAAAATAAAAAAGGACGCTGATTTTTGCAGGTCTTAACAATCACCAAAACCCGTTGAGCTTGACACACACACTGGCAAAAAAATATTCTACATGTAAACGTTAATTATGCCATTTTCAAAGAAATTTTGCTTCCAATATGCCAGTACCCCAATGTGCCAGTACCCCAACATGCAAGTACCCCAACGTGCAAGGACCCCAACGTGGCCCGGGCTGCGAGGGCCCTTTATAGCTGCTCGCAGCTCTAGTTATTAGGGCCCGAGCAGCGACCGCTGCGAGGTCCCTATTGTTTTTGTAAAAATTATTATTATTATTATTATTATTATTATTATTATTATTATTATTATTATTATTATTATTATTATTCTTCTTCTTTATTCTCCGCAAACAATCGCGATTTTGGGTACCTAAATATTCACGAAAACTCACCGAACTTTGCACACTCCTCAGGTCCGGCGAAAAATTTAATATTATGAAGTCGTTATAACAATGCGACTCGATAGCGCCCCCTAGCGTAGAAAAATAAAAACCAAGCCCGGCACGTTTGAGCTAGAGCAACAAAAATTGGCAGGCACGTGTAGTACCCCGAGACGCACAAAAAAGTCTCTTGGGACAATGTAGCTAAAATGTACAGGAAGTGAGCTATGAATTTTTTTATGTCCAATTTTGGCCTATTTTGGCACATTCACTGTGGTCATGCTTTTTCCCCCTTTGCAAACATTTTTCATCCAATTGACTTCAAACTTGGCATTTATCATCTCAAGACCTGAGAGAACAACTGGGCAAAACATCTTGCCTTTTTGAAATACTATATGACGGGGGCAGGGCATCAAATATTGCCTTTAAAATTTCATTTGTCGAGAAAGAGCAAATGCTTAATAACTCCCATGTTCAAGCTCCAAAAAATCTCAAACTTCTCAGGCAACGTAATAGTCACGGCCTGAAAACATCTATATGATAAAATTCAGTTATACATATAGCGCCACCTAGTGGTTACAATAAATGTCATACTTTACGTTTTTAGCTACTGTGCTGAGCTTGTTGAAGGGATCCATTTGAAAATTGGTCAGAAAAGCCTTAAGATGTTGATCATGCCCCACAACGAATATTGTAACTTTTCGCCAAAGGGCGTGGCCGCTACGGTGACGCAAAGTCTGAAGATTTTTCGTGAAAATAAAAGCTGCATTAACTTGACCGAGATGATCCTATCTTCTCAAAATTTCACACATTTGATGAGAGTCCAGCCCTAAAGACATCTACTGACTTATATTTCATCTAACTGATAGCGCCACCTAGTGGCAATTTTTTTTCTTACGAATTTTCTTCTACGTTTTTCTCCAAACACGTTAACTGGACCTACCTCATATTTGCTCAGATGAGGGTTTCGGCCTTCATGATGTCACAACACGAAGTTTGTGAGTTTTCGCGAATTGCTGTGGGTGTGGCTAAGCGCTGTTCGCCAAGAAAACAACGCCAGTTTTCAGGGTCTAAACATGCACAGAAACTCATGAAACTTGGCACACACATCTGGCCTGGTAAAATGAGCCATATTTTATTGTTGATTGTGCTATTTTTTACAAAAATGACTCAATAGCGCCCCCTAGAAGTTTTTAACAAAGCAGCCCCGGTTGTACATTTAAGCAAGAACGACGAATATTTTTAGGTGTATGAGGGAGCCCAAGTCCTACAAAAAAGTCTCTTGGACCCATATGCTAAAATGAACAGGAAGTGAGCTATGAATTTTTGAATGTCCCATTTTTTACGATTTTTGCACATTCACAGGGGGCAGACTTTTGCCCACTTCTCCTACACGTTTCATCCGACTGAGTTAAGACTTGGCCTGGACCATGTCAAGACCTGAGCCAACGACAGGGGGAAAAATTTTGACTTTTCGAAATACTATATGATGAGGGCGGGGCATCAAATTTTGTGTTTCGCAATGAAAAAGGATATGCTTGATAACTCCCCGGTACATGCTCCAAAAAATCCCAAACTTGACATGTATGTTTATCGTCAAGGCCTGAAGTTATCTCTGTGACAACATTCAGTTATATATGCAGCGCCACCTAGCCCTTGAGGAATAAAAAAAAAATACCCCACATACGGTATTTTGTACAAAAAATGTACACTCATTCTAAGTGTGATAACGAAGTCATTTCTGAATATTCTTTTAGTTTCCACCACTCAAAATGTTCACTGGCATCAGACTTATCCAAACATATATATATTTTTATTTATTTTTGATAGCCTCTATGGACATTAAAAGCAATATCGTGAATGAAGGATATGCTTAATAACTCCACGGTACATGCTCCAAAAAAAATCCCACACTTGACATGTATGCTTATAATCAAGGCCTGAAGGTATCTCTATGACAACATTCAGTTATAAATACAGCGCCACCTAGCCCTTGAGGCTTATATAAAATAAAAATAAAAATACCCCACATACGGTATTTTGTACAAAAAATGTACACTCATTCTAAGTGTGATAACTAAGTCATTTATGAATATTCTTTTAGTTTCCACCACTCAAATTGTTCACTGGCTTGACACCGATCCAAACGTATGTACGTTTCCATTTTGTTTTATTCATTTTTGATTGCCCCTTTGGACAATAAAAGTAACATTGTGCAATGAGTACAACGAGCGATGATGTGTATATACACTTTTACAAAAAAATACCAATCAGGGCAACTCATTGCCTAAAAATAAAAAAGGACGCTGATTTTTGCAGGTCTTAACAATCACCAAAACCCGTTGAGCTTGACACACACACTGGCAAAAAAATATTCTACATGTAAACGTTTATTATGCCATTTTCAAAGAAATTTTGCTTCCAATATGCCAGTACCCCAATGTGCCAGTACCCCAACGTGCAAGTACCACAACGTGCAAGGACCCCAACGTGGCCCGGGCTGCGAGGGCCCTTTATAGCTGCTCGCAGCTCTAGTTAGGGCCCGAGCAGCGACCGCTGCGAGGTCCCTATTGTTTTTGTAAAAATTATTATTATTATTATTATTATTATTATTATTATTCTTCTTCTTTATTCTCCGCAAACGATCGCGATTTTGGGTACCTAAACATTCACGAAAACTCACCGAACTTTGCACACTCCTCAGGCCCGGCGAAAAATTTGATATTATTAAGTCGTCATAACAATGCGACTCGATAGCGCCCCCTAGCGTAGAAAAATAAAAACCAAGCCCGGCACGTTTGAGCTAGAGCAACAAAAATTGGCAGGCACGTGTAGCACCCCGAGACGCACAAAAAAGTCTATTGGGACCATGTAGCTAAAATGTACAGGAAGTGAGCTATGAATTTTTTAATGTCCAATTTTGGCCTATTTTTGCACATTCACTGTGGTCATGCTTTTTCCCCCTTTGCAAACATTTTTCATCCAATTGACTTCAAACTTGGCATTTATCATCTCAAGACCTGAGAGAACACCTGGGCAAAACATCTTGCCTTTTTGAAATACTATATGACGGGGGCGGGGCATCAAATATTGCCTTTAAAATTTCATTTGTCCAGAAAGAGCAAATGCTTAATAACTCCCATGTTCAAGCTCCAAAAAATCTCAAACTTCTCAGGCAACGTAATAGTCACGGCCTGAAAACATCTATATGATAAAATTCAGTTATACATATAGCGCCACCTAGTGGTTACAATAAATGTCATACTTTACGTTTTTAGCGACTGTGCTGAGCTTGTTGAAGGGATCCATTTGAAAATTGGTCAGAAAAGCCTTAAGATGTTGATCATGCCCCACACCGAATATTGTAACTTTTTGCCAAAGGGCGTGGCCGCTACGGTGACGCAAAGTCTGAAGATTTTTCGTGAAAATAAAAGCTGCATTAACTTGACCGAGATGATCCTATCTTCTCAAAATTTCACACATTTGATGAGAGTCCAGCCCTAAAGACATCTACTGACTTATATTTCATCTAACTGATAGCGCCACCTAGTGGCAATTTTTTTTCTTACGAATTTTCTTCTACGTTTTTCTCCAAACACGTTAACTGGACCTACCTCATATTTGCTCAGATGAGGGTTTCGGCCTTCATGATGTCACAACACGAAGTTTGTGAGTTTTCGTGAATTGCTGTGGGTGTGGCTAAGCGCTGTTCGCCAAGAAAACAACGCCAGTTTTGAGGGTCTAAACATGCACAGAAACTCATGAAACTTGGCACACACATCTGGCCTGGTAAAATGAGCAATATTTTATTGTTGATTGTGCTATTTTTACAAAAATGACTCAATAGCGCCCCCGAGAAGTTTTTAACGAAGCAGCCCCGGTTGTACGTTTAAGCAAGAACGACGAATATTTTTAGGTGTATGAGGGAGCCCAAGACCTACAAAAAAGTCTCTTGGACCCATATGCTAAAATGAACAGGAAGTGAGCTACGAATTTTTGAATGTCCCATTTTTGACGATTTTTGCACATTCACAGGGGGCAGACTTTTGCCCACTTCTCCTACACGTTTCATCTGACTGAGTTAAGACTTGACCTGGACCATGTCAAGACCTGAGCCAACGACAGGGGGAAAAATCTTGACCTTTCGAAATACTATATGATGAAGGCGGGGCATCAAAATTTGTGTTTCGCACTGAAAAAGGATATGCTTAATAACTCCCCGGTACATGCTCCAAAAAATCCCAAACTTGACATGTATGTTTATCGTCAAGGCCTGAAGCTATCTCTATGACAACATTCAGTTATATATGCAGCGCCACCTAGCCCTTGAGGCATGAAAAAAAAATACCCCACATACGGTATTTTGTACAAAAAATGTAAACTCATTCTAAGTGTGATAACGAAGTCATTTATGAATATTCTTTTAGTTTCCACCACTCAAAATGTTCACTGGCATCAGACTTATCCAAACATATATATATTTTTATTTATTTTTGATAGCCTCTATGGACATTAAAAGCAATATCGTGAATGAAGGATATGCTTAATAACTCCACGGTACATGCTCCAAAAAAAATCCCACACTTGACATGTATGCTTATAATCAAGGCCTGAAGGTATCTCTATGACAACATTCAGTTATAAATACAGCGCCACCTAGCCCTTGAGACTTATATAAAAAAAATAAATAAATACCACACATACGGTATTTTGTACAAAAAATGTACATTCATTCTAAGTGTGATAACTAAGTCATTTATGAATATTCTTTCAGTTTCCACCACTCAAATTGTTCACTGGCTTCACACCGATCCAAACGTATGTACGTTTCCATTTTGTTTTATTCATTTTTGATTGCCCCTTTGGACAATAAAAGTAACATTGTGCAATGAGTACAACGAGCGATGATGTGTATATACACTTTTACAAAAAAATACCAATCAGGGCAACTCATTGCCTAAAAATAAAAAAGGACGCTGATTTTTGCAGGTCTTAACAATCACCAAAACCCGTTGAGCTTGACACACACACTGGCAAAAAAATATTCTACATGTAAACATTTATTATGCCATTTTCAAAGAAATTTTGCTTCCAATATGCCAGTACCCCAATGTGCCAGTACCCCAACGTGCAAGTACCCCAACGTGCAAGGACCCCAACGTGGCCCGGGCTGCGAGGGCCCTTTATAGCTGCTCGCAGCTCTAGTTATTATTATTCTTCTTCTTCTTCTTCTTTATTCTCCGCAAACGATCGCGATTTTGGGTACCTAAACATTCACGAAAACTCACCAAACTTTGCACACTCCTCAGGCCCGGCGAAAAATTTGATATTATGAAGTCGTCATAACAACGCGACTCTATAGCGCCCCCTAGCATAGAAAAATAAAAACCAATCCCGGCACGTTTGAGCTAGAGCAACGAAAATTGGCAGGCACGTGTAGCACCCCGAGACGCACAAAAAAGTCTATTGGGACCATGTAGCTAAAATGTACAGGAAGTGAGCTATGAATTTTTTTATGTCCAATTTTGGCCTATTTTGGCACATTCACTGTGGTCATGCTTTTTCCCCCTTTGCAAACATTTTTCATCCAATTGACTTCAAACTTGGAATTTATCATCTCAAGACCTGAGAGAACAACTGGGCAAAACATCTTGCCCTTTCGAAATACTATATGACGGGGGCGGGGCATCAAATATTGCCTTTAAAATTTCATTTGTCCAGAAAGAGCAAATGCTTAATAACTCCCATGTTCAAGCTCCAAAAAATCTCAAACATCTCAGGCAACGTAATAGTCACAGCCTGAAAACATTTATATGATAAAATTCAGTTATACATATAGCGCCACCTAGTGGTAACAATAAATGTCATACTTTACGTTTTTAGCTACTGTGCCGAGCTCGTTGAAAGGATCCAGTTGAAAATTGGTCAGAAAAGCCTTAAGATGTTGATCATGCCCCACACCGAATAGTGTAACTTTTCGCCAAAGGGCGTGGCCGCTAAGGTAACGCAAAGTCTGAAGATTTTTCGTGACAACAAAAGCTGCATGAACTTGGCCCAGATGATCCAATCTTCTCAAAATTTCACACATTTGATGAGAGTCCAGCCCTAAAGACATCTACGAACTTATATTTCATCTTACTGATAGCGCCACCTAGTGGCAATTTTTTTTTTTACGAATTTTCTTCTACGTTTTTCTCCAAACACGTTAACTGGACCTACCTCATATTTGCTCAGATGAGGGTTTCGGCCTTCATGGTGTCACAACACGAAGTTTGTGAGTTTTCGCGAATTGCTGTGGGCGTGGCTAAGCGCTGTTCGCCAAGAAAACAACGCCAGTTTTGAGGGTCTAAACATGCACAGAAACTCATGAAACTTGGCACACATATCTGGCCTGGTAAAATGAGCAACATTTTATTGTTGATTGTGCTATTTTTACAAAAATGACTCAATAGCGCCCCCTCGAAATTTTTAACGAAGCAGCCCCGGTTGTACGTTTAAGCAAGAACGACGAATATTTTTAGGTGTATGAGGGAGCCCAAGACCTACAAAAAAGTCTCTTGTACCCATATGCTAAAATGAACAGGAAGTGAGCTACGAATTTTTGAATGTCCCATTTTTGACGATTTTTGCACATTCACAGGGGGCAGACTTTTGCCCACTTCTCCTACACGTTTCATCCGACTGAGTTAAGACTTGGCCTGGACCATGTCAAGACCTGAGCCAACGACAGGGGGAAAAATTTTGACTTTTCGAAATACTATATGATGAGGGCGGGGCATCAAAATTTGTGTTTCGCAATGTAAAAGGATATGCTTGATAACTCCCCGGGACATGCTCCAAAAAATCCCAAATTTGACATCTATGTTTATCGTCAAGGCCTGAAGTTATCTCTATGACAACATTCAGTTATATATGCAGCGCCACCTAGCCCTTGAGGCATGAAAAAAAAATACCCCACATACGGTATTTTGTACAAAAAATGTACACTCATTCTAAGTGTGATAACTAAGTCATTTATGAATATTCTTTTAGTTTCCACCACTCAAATTGTTCACTGGCTTCACACCGATCCAAACGTATGTACGTTTCCATTTTGTTTTATTCATTTTTGATTGCCCCTTTTGACAATAAAAGTAACATTGTGCAATGAGTACAACGAGCGATGATGTGTATATACACTTTTACAAAAAAATACCAATCAGGGCAACTCATTGCCTAAAAATAAAAAAGGACGCTGATTTTTGCAGGTCTTAACAATCACCAAAACCCGTTGAGCTTGACACACACACTGGCAAAAAAATATTCTACATGTAAACGTTTATTATGCCATTTTCAAAGAAATTTTGCTTCCAATATGCCAGTACCCCAATGTGCCAGTACCCCAACGTGCAAGTACCCCAACGTGCAAGGACCCCAACGTGGCCCGGGCTGCGAGGGCCCTTTATAGCTGCTCGCAGCTCTAGTTAGGGCCCGAGCAGCGACCGCTGCGAGGTCCCTCTTGTTTTTGTAAGAATTATTATTATTCTTCTTCTTCTTCTTCTCCGTAAACGATCGCATTTTTGAGGGCCTAAACATTTACGAAAACTCACCAAACTTTGCAGTCTCTTCGGGCCCGGCGAAAAATTTGATATTATGTAGTTGTCATAACAACGCGACTCTATAGCGCCACCTAGCGTAGAAAAATAAAAACCAATCCCGGCCCGTTTGAGCTAGAGCTACGAAAATTGGCAGGCACGTGTAGCACTACGAGACGCACAAAAAAGTCAGTGGAAGCCATTTCCTAAAATGTACAGGAAGTGAGCTATGAATTTTTTAATGTCCAATTTTGGCCTATTTTGGCACATTCACTGTGGTCATGCTTTTTCCCCCTATGCAAACATTTTTCATCCCATTGACTTTAAACTTGGCATTTATCATCTCAAGACTTAAGAGAAAAACTAGGCAAAAAATCTTGCGTTTTCGAAATACTATATGACGGGGGCGGGGCATCAAATATTGCCTTTAAAATTTCATTTGTCCAGAAAGAGCAAATGCTGAATAACTCCCATGTACAAGCTCCAAAAAATCTCAAACTTCTCAGGCAACGTAATAGTCACGGCCTGAAAACACCTATATGAAAAAATTCAGTTATACATATAGCGCCACCTAGTGGTTACAATAAATGTCATACTTTACGTTTTTAGCTACTGTGCTGAGCTCGTTGAAGGGATCCAGTTGAAAATTGGTCAGAAAAGCCTTAAGATGTTGATGATGCCCCACACCGAATATTGTAACTTTTCGCCAAAGGGCGTGGCCGCTACGGTGACGCAAAGTCTGAAGATTTTTCGTGACAATAAAAGCTGCATGAACTTGACCGAGATGATCCTATCTTCTCAAAATTTCACACATTTGATGAGAGTCCAGCCCTAAATACATCTACGAACTTATATTTCATCTAACTGATAGCGCCACCTAGTGGCAATTTTTTTTCTTACGAATTTTCTTGTACATTTTTCTCCAAACACGTTAACTGGACCAACCTCATATTTGCTCAGATGGGGGTTTCGGCCTTCATGATGTCACAACACGAAGTTTGTGAGTTTTCGCGAATCGCTGTGGGCGTGGCTAAGCACTGTTCGCCAAGAAAACAACGCTAGTTTTGATAGTCTAAACATGCGCAGAAACTCATGAAACTTGGCACACACATCTGGCCTGGCAAAATGAGCAATATTTTATCATGTATTGTCCTATTTTTACAAAAATGACTCAATAGCGCCCCCTAGAAATCTTTAACGAAGCAGCCCCGATTGTACGTTTAAGCAAGATCTACGAAAATTTTTAGGTGTATGAGGGAGTCCAAGACCTACAAAAAAGTCTCTTGGACCCATGTGCTAAAATGAACAGGAAGTGAGCTATGAATTTTTGAATGTCCCATTTTTGACGATTTTTGCACATTTTCAGGGGGCATACTTTTGCCCACTTCTCCTACACATTTCATCCGACTGACTTTAGACTTGACCTGGACCATGTCAAGACCTGAGCCAACTACAGGCAGAAAAATCTTGACTTTTGGAAATACTATATGATGAGGGCGGGGCATCAAATTTTGTGTTTCGCACTGAAAAAGGATATGCTTAATAACTCCCCGGTACATGCTCCAAAAAATCCCAAACTTGACATGTATGTTTATAGTCAAAGCCTGAAGGTATCTCTATGACAAAATTCAGTTATATATGCAGCGCCACCTAGCCCTTCAGGCGTGAAAAAAAAATACCCCACATACGGTATTTTGTACAAAAAATGTCAACTCATTCTAAGTGTGATAACTCCCATGTTCAAGCTCCAAAAAATCTCAAACTTCTCAGGCAACGTAATAGTCACGGCCTGAAAGCATCTATATGATAAAATTCAGTTATACATATAGCGCCACCTAGTGGTAACAATAAATGTCATACTTTACGTTTTTAGCTACTGTGCCGAGCTCGTTGAAGGGATCCAGTTGAAAATTGGTCAGAAAAGCCTTAAGATGTTGATGATGCCCCACACCGAATATTGTAACTTTTCGCCAAAGGGCGTGGCCGCTACGGTGACGCAAAGTCTGAAGATTTTTCGTGACAATAAAAGCTGCATGAACTTGACCGAGATGATCCTATCTTCTCAAAATTTCACACATTTGATGAGAGTCCAGCCCTAAATACATCTACGAACTTATATTTCATCTAACTGATAGCGCCACCTAGTGGCAATTTTTTTTCTTACGAATTTTCTTGTACATTTTTCTCCAAACACGTTAACTGGACCAACCTCATATTTGCTCAGATGGGGGTTTCGGCCTTCATGATGTCACAACACGAAGTTTGTGAGTTTTCGCGAATCGCTGTGGGCGTGGCTAAGCACTGTTCGCCAAGAAAACAACGCTAGTTTTGATGGTCTAAACATGCGCAGAAACTCATGAAACTTGGCACACACATCTGGCCTGGCAAAATGAGCAATATTTTATCATGTATTGTCCTATTTTTACAAAAATGACTCAATAGCGCCCCCTAGAAATCTTTAACGAAGCAGCCCCGATTGTACGTTTAAGCAAGATCTACGAAAATTTTTAGGTGTATGAGGGAGTCCAAGACCTACAAAAAAGTCTCTTGGACCCATGTGCTAAAATGAACAGGAAGTGAGCTATGAATTTTTGAATGTCCCATTTTTGACGATTTTTGCACATTTTCAGGGGGCATACTTTTGCCCACTTCTCCTACACATTTCATCCGACTGACTTTAGACTTGACCTGGACCATGTCAAGACCTGAGCCAACTACAGGCAGAAAAATCTTGACTTTTGGAAATACTATATGATGAGGGCGGGGCATCAAATTTTGTGTTTCGCACTGAAAAAGGATATGCTTAATAACTCCCCGGTACATGCTCCAAAAAATCCCAAACTTGACATGTATGTTTATAGTCAAAGCCTGAAGGTATCTCTATGACAAAATTCAGTTATATATGCAGCGCCACCTAGCCCTTCAGGCGTGAAAAAAAAATACCCCACATACGGTATTTTGTACAAAAAATGTCAACTCATTCTAAGTGTGATAACTCCCATGTTCAAGCTCCAAAAAATCTCAAACTTCTCAGGCAACGTAATAGTCACGGCCTGAAAGCATCTATATGATAAAATTCAGTTATACATATAGCGCCACCTAGTGGTAACAATAAATGTCATACTTTACGTTTTTAGCTACTGTGCCGAGCTCGTTGAAGGGATCCAGTTGAAAATTGGTCAGAAAAGCCTTAAGATGTTGATCATGCCCCACACCGAATATTGTAACTTTTCGCCAAAGGGCGTGGCCGCTACGGTGACGCAAAGTCCGAAAATTTTTCGTGACAATAAAAGCTGCATGAACTTGACCGAGATGATCCTATCTTCTCAAAATTTCACACATTTGATGAGAGTCCAGCCCTTAAGACATCTACGAACTTATATTTCATCTTACTGATAGCGCCACCTAGTGGCAATTTTTTTTCTTACGAATTTTCTTGTACATTTTTCTCCAAACACGTTAACTGGACCAACCTCATATTTGCTCAGATGAGGGTTTCGGCCTTCATGATGTCACAACACGAAGTTTGTGAGTTTTCGCGAATCGCTGTGGGCGTGGCTAAGCACTGTTCGCCAAGAAAACAACGCCAGTTTTGAGGGTCTAAACATGCGCAGAAACTCATGAAACTTGGCACACACATCTGGCCTGGTAAAATGAACAATATTTTATTGTTGATTGTACTATTTTTACAAAAATGACTCAATAGCGCCCCCTAGAAATTTTTAACGAAGCAGCCCCGATTCTACGTTTAAGCAAGATCTACGAAAATTTTTACGTGTATGAGGGAGCCAAAGACCTACAAAAAAGTCTCTTGGACCCATATGCTAAAATGAACAGGAAGTGAGGTACGAATTTTTGAATGTCCCATTTTTGACGATTTTTGCACATTTTCAGGGGGCATACTTTTGCCCACTTCTCCTACATGTTTTATCCGACTGACTTATGACTTGACCTGGACCATGTCAAGACCTGAGCCAACAACAGACGGAAAAATCTTGACTTTTGGAAATACTATATGATGAGCGCGGGGCATCAAAATTTGTGTTTCGCACTGAAAAAGGATATGCTTAATAACTCCCCGATACATGCTCCAAAAAATCCCAAACTTGACATGTATGTTTATCGTCAAGGCCTGAAGGTATCTCTATGACAACATTCAGTTATATATGCAGCGCCACCTCGCCCTTGAGGCAAAACAAAAAAATACCCCACATACGGTATTTTGTACAAAAAATGTAAACTCATTCTAAGTGTGATAACTAAGTCATTTATGAATATTCTTTTACTTTCCACCACTCAAAATGTTCACTGGCATTAGACTTATCCAAACATGTACTTTTTTATTTATTTTTGATAGCCTCTAATGGACATTAAAAGCAATATCGTGAATGAAGGATATGCTTAATAACTCCACGGTACATGCTCCAAAAAAATCCCACACTTGACATGTATGTTTAGAGTCAAGGCTTGAAGGTATCCCTATGACAACATTCCATTATATATACAGCGCCACCTAGCCCTAGAGGCATAAAAAAAAATACACCAACTTAACGGTATTTTTACAAAAAAAAAAAAAATCCACATGTCAAGGTTTATCATGCCATTTTCAAAGAAATTCTGCTTCCAATGTGCCGTACCTAAACTTGCCAGTACCCCAACGTGCCAGTACCCCAACGTGCAAGTACCCCAACGTGCAAGTACCCCAACGTGGCCCGGGCTGCGAGGGCCCTTTATAGCTGCTCGCAGCTCTAGTTATTATTATTCTTCTTCTTCTTTATTCTCCGCAAACGATCGCGATTTTGGGTACCTAAACATTCACGAAAACTCACCAAACTTTGCACACTCCTCAGGCCCGGCGAAAAATTTGATATTATGAAGTCGTCATAACAATGCGACTCGATAGCGCCCCCTAGCGTAGAAAAATAAAAACCAAGCCCGGCACATTTGAGCTAGAGCAACAAAAATTGGCAGGCACGTGTAGCACCGCGAGACGCACAAAAAAGTCTATTGGGACCATGTAGCTAAAATGTACAGGAAGTGAGCTATGAATTTTTTTATGTCCAATTTTGGCCTATTTTGGCACATTCACTGTGGTCATGCTTTTTCCCCCTTTGCAAAATTTTTTCATCCAATTGACTTCAAACTTGGCATTTATCATCTCAAGACCTGAGAGAAAAACTGGGCAAAACATCTTGCCTTTTTGAAATACTATATGACGGGGGCGGGGCATCAAATATTGCCTTTAAAATTTCATTTGTCCAGAAAGAGCAAATGCTGAATAACTCCCATGTACAAGCTCCAAAAAATCTCAAACTTCTCAGGCAACGTAATAGTCACGGCCTGAAAACATCTATATGATAAAATTCAGTTATACATATAGCGCCACCTAGTGGTTACAATAAATGTCATACTTTACGTTTTTAGCTACTGTGCTGAGCTCGTTGAAGGGATCCATTTGAAAATTGGTCAGAAAAGCCTTAAGATGTTGATCATGCCCCACACCGAATATTGTAACTTTTCGCCAAAGGGCGTGGCCGCTACGGTGACGCAAAGTCTGAAGATTTTTCGTGAAAATAAAAGCTGCATTAACTTGACCGAGATGATCCTATCTTCTCAAAATTTCACACATTTGATGAGAGTCCAGCCCTAAAGACATCTACTGACTTATATTTCATCTAACTGATAGCGCCACCTAGTGGCAATTTTTTTTATTACGAATTTTCTTCTACGTTTTTCTCCAAACACGTTAACTGGACCTACCTCTTATTTGCTCAGATGAGGGTTTCGGCCTTCATGATGTCACAACACGAAGTTTGTGAGTTTTCGCGAATTGCTGTGGGCGTGGCTAAGCGCTGTTCGCCAAGAAAACAACGCCAGTTTTGAGGGTCTAAACATGCACAGAAACTCATGAAACTTGGCACACACATCTGGCCTGGTAAAATGAGCAATATTTTATTGTTGATTGTGCTATTTTTACAAAAATTACTCAATAGCGCCCCCTAGAAGTTTTTAACGAAGCAGCCCCGGTTGTACGTTTAAGCAAGAACGACGAATATTTTTAGGTGTATGAGGGAGCCCAAGACCTACAAAAAAGTCTCTTGGACCCATATGCTAAAATGAACAGGAAGTGAGCTACGAATTTTTGAATGTCCCATTTTTGACGATTTTTGCACATTCACAGGGGGCAGACTTTAGCCCACTTCTCCTACACGTTTCATCCGACTGAGTTAAGACTTGGCCTGGACCATGTCAAGACCTGAGCCAACGACAGGGGGGAAAAATTTTGTCTTTTCGAAATACTATATTATGAGGGCGGGGCATCAAATTTTGTGTTTCGCAATGAAAAAGGATATGCTTGATAACTCCCCGGTACATGCTCCAAAAAATCCCAAACTTGACATGTATGTTTATCGTCAAGGCCTGAAGTTATCTCTGTGACAACATTCAGTTATATATGCAGCGCCACCTAGCCCTTGAGGAATAAAAAAAAAATACCCCACATACGGTATTTTGTACAAAAAATGTACACTCATTCTAAGTGTGATAACTCAGTCATTTATGAATATTCTTTTAGTTTCCACCACTCAAATTGTTCACTGGCTTCACACCGATCCAAACGTATGTACATTTCCATTTTGTTTTATTCATTTTTGATTGCCCCTTTGGACAATAAAAGTAACATTGTGCAATGAGTACAACGAGCGATGATGTGTATATACACTTTTACAAAAAATACCAATCAGGGCAACTCATTGCCTAAAAATAAAAAATAAGACGCTGATTTTTGCAGATCTTAACAATCACCAAAACCCATTGAGCTTGACACACTCATCACACCTGGCAAAAAAAAAAAAAAAAAAATCCACGTTTATCATGCCATTTTCAAAGAAATTCTGCTTCCAATGTGCCAGTACCCCAATGTGCAAGTTCCCCAACGTGCAAGTACCCCAACGTGGCCCGGGCTGCGAGGGCCCTTTATAGCTGCTCGCAGCTCTAGTTATTATTAGGGCCCGAGCAGCTACCGCTGCGAGGTCCCTATTGTTTTTCGATCGGATTATTATTATTATTCTTCTTCTTCTTCTCCGTAAACGATCACGATTTTGGGTACCTAAACATTTACGAAAACTCACCAAACTTTGCACACTCCTCAGGCCCGGCGAAAAATTTGATATTATGAAGTCGTCATAACAACGCGACTCTATAGCGCCCCCTAGCATAGAAAAATAAAAACCAAGCCCGGCACGTTTGAGCTAGAGCAACGAAAATTGGCAGGCACGTGTAGCACCCCGAGACGCACAAAAAAGTCTATTGGGACCATGTAGCTAAAATGTACAGGAAGTGAGCTATGAATTTTTTTATGTCCAATTTTGGCCTATTTTGGCACATTCACTGTGGTCATGCTTTTTCCCCCTTTGCAAACATTTTTCATCCAATTGACTTCAAACTTGGCATTTATCATCTCAAGACCTGAGAGAAAAACTGGGCAAAACATCTTGCCTTTTTGAAATACTATATGACGGGGGCGGGGCATCAAATATTGCCTTTAAAATTTCATTTGTCCAGAAAGAGCAAATGCTTAATAACTCCCATGTTCAAGCTCCAAAAAATCTCAAACTTCTCAGGCAACGTAATAGTCACGGCCTGAAAACATCTATATGATAAAATTCAGTTATACATATAGCGCCACCTAGTGGTTACAATAAATGTCATACTTTACGTTTTTAGCTACTGTGCTGAGCTTGTTGAAGGGATCCATTTGAAAATTGGTCAGAAAGGCCTTAAGATGTTGATCATGCCCCACACCGAATATTGTAACTTTTCGCCAAAGGGCGTGGCCGCTACGGTGACGCAAAGTCTGAAGATTTTTCGTGAAAATAAAAGCTGCATTAACTTGACCGAGATGATCCTATCTTCTCAAAATTTCACACATTTGATGAGAGTCCAGCCCTAAAGACATCTCCTGACTTATATTTCATCTAACTGATAGCGCCACCTAGTGGCAATTTTTTTTCTTACGAATTTTCTTCTACGTTTTTCTCCAAACACGTTAACTGGACCTACCTCATATTTGCTCAGATGAGGGTTTCGGCCTTCATGATGTCACAACACGAAGTTTGTGAGTTTTCGCGAATTGCTGTGGGTGTGGCTAAGCGCTGTTCGCCAAGAAAATAACGCCAGTTTTGAGGGTCTAAACATGCACAGAAACTCATGAAACTTGGCACACACATCTGGCCTGGTAAAATTAGCAATATTTTATTGTTGATTGTGCTATTTTTACAAAAATGACTCAATAGCGCCCCCTAGAAGTTTTTAACGAAGCAGCCCCGGTTGTACGTTTAAGCAAGAACGACGAATATTTTTAGGTGTATGAGGGAGCCCAAGACCTACAAAAAAGTCTCTTGGACCCATATGCTAAAATGAACAGGAAGTGAGCTACGAATTTTTGAATGTCCCATTTTTGACAATTTTTGCACATTCACAGGGGGCAGACTTTTGCCCACTTCTCCTACACGTTTCATCTGACTGAGTTAAGACTTGACCTGGACCATGTCAAGTCCTGAGCCAACGACAGGGGGAAAAATCTTGACCTTTCGAAATACTATATGATGAAGGCGGGGCATCAAAATTTGTGTTTCGCACTGAAAAAGGATATGCTTAATAACTCCCCGGTACATGCTCCAAAAAATCCCAAACTTGACATGTATGTTTATCGTCAAGGCCTGAAGCTATCTCTATGACAACATTCAGTTATATATGCAGCGCCACCTAGCCCTTGAGGCATAAAAAAAAAATACCCCACATACGGTATTTTGTACAAAAAATGTCAACTCATTCTGAGTGTGATAACTAAGTCATTTATGAATATTCTTTTAGTTTCCACCACTCAAAATGTTCACTGGCATCAGACTTATCCAAACATATATATATTTTTATTTATTTTTGATAGCCTCTGTGGACATTAAAAGCAATATCGTGAATGAAGGATATGCTTAATAACTCCACGGTACATGCTCCAAAAAAAATCCCACACTTGACATGTATGCTTATAATCAAGGCCTGAAGGTATCTCTATGACAACATTCAGTTATAAATACAGCGCCACCTAGCCCTTGAGGCATTTATATATATATATATATATATATATATATATATATAAACCCACATACGGTGTTTTGTACAAAAAATGTACACTCATTCTAAGTGTGATAACTAAGTCATTTATGAATATTCTTTTAGTTTCCACCACTCAAATTGTTCACTGGCTTCACACCGATCCAAACGTATGCACGTTTCCATTTTGTTTTATTCATTTTTGATTGCCCCTTTGGACAATAAAAGTAACATTGTGCAATGAGTACA
This sequence comes from Festucalex cinctus, assembly GCF_051991245.1. NCBI lineage: Eukaryota > Metazoa > Chordata > Actinopteri > Syngnathiformes > Syngnathidae > Festucalex > Festucalex cinctus. The sequence continues at coordinate 4,420,870 of NC_135411.1, forward strand.
ACGAGCGATGATGTGTATATACACTTTTACAAAAAATACCAATCAGGGCAACTCATTGCCTAAAAATAAAAAAGGACGCTGATTTTTGCAGGTCTTAACAACCACCAAAACCCGTTGAGCTTGACACACACTGGCAAAAAAAAATATTCTACATGTAAACGTTTATTATGCCATTTTCAAAGAAATTTTGCTTCCAATATGCCAGTAGCCCAACGTGCAAGGACCCCAACGTGGCCCGGGCTGCGAGGGCCCTTTATAGCTGCTCGCAGCTCTAGTTATTATTATTCTTCTTCTTCTTTATTCTCCGCAAACAATCGCGATTTTGGGTACCTAAATATTCACGAAAACTCACCAAACTTTGCACACTCCTCAGGTCCGGCGAAAAATTTGATATTATGAAGTCGTTATAACAACGCGGCTCTATAGCGCCCCCTAGCGTAGAAAAATAAAAACCAAGCCCGACACGTTTGAGCTAGAGCAACGAAGATTGGCAGGCACGTGTAGCACCCCGAGACGCACAAAAAAGTCTATTGGGACCATGTAGCTAAAATGTACAGGAAGTGAGCTATGAATTTTTTAATGTCCAATTTTGGCCTATTTTGGCACATTCACTGTGGTCATGCTTTTTCCCCCTTTGCAAACATTTTTCATCCAATTGACTTCAAACTTGGCATTTATCATCTCAAGACCTAAGAGAACAGCTGGGCAAAACATCTTGCCTTTTCGAAATACTATACGACGGGGGCGGAGCATTAAATATTGCCTTTAAAATTTCATTTGTCCAGAAAGAGCAAATGCTTAATAACTCCCATGTTCAAGCTCCAAAAAATCTCAAACTTCTCAGGCAACGTAATAGTCACAGCCTGAAAACATCTATATGACAAAATTCAGTTATACATATAGCGCCACCTAGTGGTTACAATAAATGTCATACTTTACGTTTTTAGCTACTGTGCTGAGCTTTTTGAAGGGATCCATTTGAAAATTGGTCAGAAAAGCCTTAAGATGTTGATCATGCCCCACACCGAATATTGTAACTTTTCATCAAAGGGCGTGGCCGCTACGGTGACGCAAAATCTGAAGATTTTTCGTGAAAATAAAAGCTGCATTAACTTGAACGAGATGAACCTATCTTCTCAAAATTTCACACATTTGATGAGAGTCCAGCTCTAAAGACATCTACTAACTTACATTTCATCTAACTGATAGCGCCACCTAGTGGCAATTTTTTTTCTTACGAATTTTCTTCTACGTTTTTCTCCAAACACGTTAACTGGACCTACCTCATATTTGCTCAGAGGAGGGTTTCGGCCTTCATGATGTCACAACACGAAGTTTGTGAGTTTTCGCGAATTGCTGTAGGCGTGGCTAAGCGCTGTTCGCCAAGAAAACAACGCCAGTTTTGAGGGTCTAAACATGCACAGAAACTCCTGAAACTTGGCACACACATCTGGCCTGGTAAAATGAGCAATATTTTATTGTTGATTGTGCTATTTTTACAAAAATGACTCAATAGCGCCCCCTCGAAATTTTTAACGAAGCAGCCCCGATTCTACGTTTAAGCAAGATCTACGAAAATTTTTACGTGTATGAGGGAGCCAAAGACCTACAAAAAAAGTCTCTTGGACCCATATGCTAAAATGAACAGGAAGTAAGCTACGAATTTTTGAATGTCCCATTTTTGACGATTTTTGCACATTCACAGGGGGCAGACTTTTGCCCACTTCTCCTACACGTTTCATCCGACTGAGTTAAGACTTGGCCTGGACCATGTCAAGACCTGAGCCAACGACAGGGGGAAAAATTTTGACTTTTCGAAATACTATATGATGAGGGCGGGGCATCAAAATTTGTGTTTCACAATGAAAAAGGATATGCTTGATAACTCCCCGGTACATGCTCCAAAAAATCCCAAACTTGACATGTATGTTTATCGTCAAGGCCTGAAGTTATCTCTATGACAACATTCAGTTATATATGCAGCGCCACCTAGCCCTTGAGGCATGAAAAAAAAATACCCCACATACGGTATTTTGTACAAAAAATGTACACTCATTCTAAGTGTGATAACTAAGTCATTTATGAATATTTTTTTAGTTTCCACCACTCAAAATGTTCACTGGCATCAGACTTATCCAAACATATATATATTTTTATTTATTTTTGATAGCCTCTATGGACATTAAAAGCAATATCGTGAATGAAGGATATGCTTAATAACTCCACGGTACATGCTCCAAAAAAAAATCCCACACTTGACATGTATGCTTATAATCAAGGCCTGAAGGTATCTCTATGACAACATTCAGTTATAAATACAGCGCCACCTCGCCCTTGAGGCTTATATAAAAAATAAAAAAAATACCCCACATACGGTATTTTGTACAAAAAATGTACACTCATTCTAAGTGTGATAACTAAGTCATTTATGAATATTCTTTTAGTTTCCACCACTCAAAATGTTCACTGGCATCAGACTTATCCAAACATATATATATTTTTATTTATTTTTGATAGCCTCTATGGACATTAAAAGCAATATCGTGAATGAAGGATATGCTTAATAACTCCACGGTACATGCTCCAAAAAAAATCCCACACTTGACATGTATGCTTATAATCAAGGCCTGAAGGTATCTCTATGACAACATTCAGTTATAAATACAGCGCCACCTAGCCGTTGAGGCTTATATAAAAAAAAATTAAAAAAATACCCCACATACGGTATTTTGTACAAAAAATGTACACTCATTCTAAGTGTGATAACTAAGTCATTTATGAATATTCTTTTAGTTTCCACCACTCAAATTGTTCACTGGCTTCACACCGATCCAAACGTATGTACGTTTCCATTTTGTTTTATTCATTTTTGATTGCCCCTTTGGACAATAAAAGTAAACATTGTGCAATGAGTACAACGAGCGATGATGTGTATATACACTTTTACAAAAAAAATACCAATCAGGGCAACTCATTGCCTAAAAATAAATAAGGACGCTGATTTTTGCAGGTCTTAACAATCACCAAAATCCGTTGAGCTTGACAGACACTGGCAAAAAAAATATTCTACATGTAAACGTTTATTATGCCATTTTCAAAGAAATTTTGCTTCCAATATGCCAGTACCCCAACGTGCCAGTACCCCAACGTGCAAGTACCCCAACGTGCAAGGACCCCAACGTGGCCCGGGCTGCGAGGGCCCTTTATAGCTGCTCGCAGCTCTAGTTATTCTTCTTCTTCTTTATTCTCCGCAAACAATCGCGATTTTGGGTACCTAAATATTCACGAAAACTCACCGAACTTTGCACACTCCTCAGGTCCGGCGAAAAATTTGATATTATGAAGTCGTTATAACAACGCGACTCTATAGCGCCCCCTAGCATAGAAAAATAAAAACCAAGCCCGGCACGTTTGAGCTAGAGCAACGAAAATTGGCAGGCACGTGTAGTACCCCGAGACGCACAAAAAAGTCTATTGGGACCATGTAGCTAAAATGTACAGGAAGTGAGCTATGAATTTTTTTATGTCCAATTTTGGCCTATTTTGGCACATTCACTGTGGTCATGCTTTTTCCCCCTATGCAAACATTTTTCATCCCATTGACTTCAAACTTGGTATTTATCATCTCAAGACCTAAGAGAACAGCTGGGCAAAAAGTCTTGCCTTTTCGAAATACTATATGACGGGGGCGGGGCATCAAATATTGCCTTTAAAATTTCATTTGTCCAGAAAGAGCAAATGCTGAATAACTCCCATGTACAAGCTCCAAAAAATCTCAAACTTCTCAGGCAACGTAATAGTCACGGCCTGAAAACATCTATATGACAAAATTCAGTTATACATATAGCGCCACCTAGTGGTTACAATAAATGTCATACTTTACGTTTTTAGCTACTGTGCTGAGCTCGTTGAAGGGATCCAGTTGAAAATTGGTCAGAAAAGCCTTAAGATGTTGATGATGCCCCACACCGAATATTGTAACTTTTCGCCAAAGGGCGTGGCCGCTACGGTGACACAAAGTCTGAAGATTTTTCGTGACAATAAAAGCTGCATTAACTTGACCGAGATGATCCTATATTCTCAAAATTTCACACATTTGACGAGAGTCCAGCTCTAAAGACATCTACTAACTTACATTTCATCTAACTGATAGCGCCACCTAGTGGCAATTTTTTTTCTTACGAATTTTCTTCTACGTTTTTCTCCAAACACGTTAACTGGACCTACCTCATATTTGCTCAGATGAGGGTTTCGGCCTTCATGATGTCACAACACGAAGTTTGTGAGTTTTCGCGAATTGCTGTGGGCGTGGCTAAGCGCTGTTCGCCAAGAAAACAACGCCAGTTTTGAGGGTCTAAACATGCACAGAAACTCCTGAAACTTGGCACACACATCTGGCCTGGTAAAATGAGCAATATTTTATTGTTGATTGTGCTATTTTTACAAAAATGACTCAATAGCGCCCCCTCGAAATTTTTAACGAAGCAGCCCCGGTTGTACGTTTAAGCAAGAACGACGAATATTTTCAGGTGTATGAGGGAGCCCAAGACCTACAAAAAAGTCTCTTGTACCCATATGCTAAAATGAACAGGAAGTGAGCTACGAATTTTTGAATGTCCCATTTTTGACGATTTTTGCACATTCACAGGGGGCAGACTTTTGCCCACCTCTCCTACACGTTTCATCCGACTGAGTTAAGACTTGGCCTGGACCATGTCAAGACCTGAGCCAACGACAGGGGGAAAGATTTTGACTTTTCGAAATACTATATGATGAGGGCGGGGCATCAAAATTTGTGTTTCGCAATGAAAAAGGATATGCTTGATAACTCCCCAGTACATGCTCCAAAAAATCCCAAACTTGACATGTATGTTTATCGTCAAGGCCTGAAGTTATCTCTATGACAACATTCAGTTATATATGCAGCGCCACCTAGCCCTTGAGGCATGAAAAAAAAATACCCCACATACGGTATTTTGTACAAAAAATGTAAACTCATTCTAAGTGTGATAACGAAGTCATTTATGAATATTCTTTTAGTTTCCACCACTCAAAATGTTCACTGGCATCAGACTTATCCAAACATATATATATTTTTATTTATTTTTGATAGCCTCTATGGACATTAAAAGCAATATCGTGAATGAAGGATATGCTTAATAACTCCACGGTACATGCTCCAAAAAAAATCCCACACTTGACATGTATGCTTATAATCAAGGCCTGAAGGTATCTCTATGACAACATTCAGTTATAAATACAGCGCCACCTAGCCGTTGAGGCTTATATAAAAAAAATTAAAAAAATACCCCACATACGCTATTTTGTACAAAAAATGTACACTCATTCTAAGTGTGATAACTAAGTCATTTATGAATATTCTTTTAGTTTCCACCACTCAAATTGTTCACTGGCTTCACACCGATCCAAACGTATGTACGTTTCCATTTTGCTTTATTCATTTTTGATTGCCCCTTTGGACAATAAAAGTAAACATTGTGCAATGAGTACAACGAGCGATGATGTGTATATACACTTTTACAAAAAAATACCAATCAGAGCAACTCATTGCCTAAAAATAAATAAGGACGCTGATTTTTGCAGGTCTTAACAATCACCAAAATCCGTTGAGCTTGACAGACACTGGCAAAAAAAAATATTCTACATGTAAACGTTTATTATGCCATTTTCAAAGAAATTTTGCTTCCAATATGCCAGTACCCCAACGTGCCAGTACCCCAACGTGCAAGTACCCCAACGTGCAAGGACCCCAACGTGGCCCGGGCTGCGAGGGCCCTTTATAGCTGCTCGCAGCTCTAGTTCACATTGTTTTTTGTGCAAATGTTCCAATGGTGGTTGAGGGGATGGGGTGGGTGGGGAGATGATCGATACTGGCTTCCACCGTGTAAGTGACACGGGCTCGGAAGCATTTGTTTGTGTGTGTTGAATGTGTTGTGTGTGTGTGTGTGTGTGTGTGTGTGTGTGTGTTGGGGGCGGGGTCGATATATCTATACATGGCTTTATGTATCGATATTGGGATATGAAAAGGCGTATCTATACGATATCGATATATCAATATTTTGAACCCAGCCCAAGTTAATTCAATTGAAATAGAAAGGGCGTATGAAAACAAATTCCTTGTAGTAGTTATTGATGATAAATTATTTTGGAAGTCACACATAGAAAATGTTAAAAGGAAAATGTCAAACATCATAGGGGTACTCTATAAAACTAAGGATGTCCTGAACATGAACTCATTATATACATTATACAGTTCATTATTCTTACAATATCTGACCTATTGTGTGGAAATCTGGGCAAATGCAAATAAAACAAACACCAACTCTGTATTCAAATTGCAAAAGAGAGCTATAAGAATTATTAATTAATCAAAATATACTGAATCAACACATCCATTATTTATTAAATACAATGAAATTTTATGACTTGGTTGAGGTTAAATTAGCACCAAATTAGACACAGTCCTTATGATATAAGGGGTGCACATGTCTATAAAAACAAAAACAAAAAAACAAGAACAAATATTAAGCAAAGGTGTGTATCTGTTAGGTGTTAATTTGTGGAATCATTTGGGAATTGCCCTGAAAGGATGTGACTCACTTGTTGAGTTTAAAAAAAAAATGTTTAAAAGTTTAAAAAAAAATACTTGTGTATAGATTTGTTATTCATTCACTCATGTGGCCCATGTGATAAACTTCAATATAAAATACATAACATCACAATAAATTAACTTTACCAAACCATGTGTATCTTGTGTCTCGCAGATGTCAGTGAAAAATATATTTTTCCTGAGCGGCAGGAGCCAGAGTTCCCTGGCGTGAAACAGGAGGAGGACTTGGAGCCTCTGCAAGTTAAAGAAGAGCAGCAGCAACAGCCTCCCAACATCAAAAAAGAGGAGCAGCTGCCACCATACATTGAAGAGGAGGAGCACTTCACAGAGTTGCCCGTGACTGGTGTCCATTTGAAGACTGAAGATGAACGTCAATATGAAGAGAACAAAGGGGCGGAGTCTCCAAGCAGACAACAAATGACAAATGATGACAGCCGGTTAGCTCTTATGTCAGATGGTGAAGACGCGTCACACGCTCCTCACACTGCTGATGATGAACAGTGTGACGATGATGTGACATGTCCCACTGATGGCAAACGGTGGAAATGTTCTCAGTGTGGAAAAACCTTTGGTTCCAAGTCTCAATTGAGAAGACACGCGATGGGCCACCCTGGTCATAAACCCTTTGCTTGCACAGTTTGTGGTCGAAGTTTCTCTGTGAAGGGATCCTTAAAAATCCACACACGAACCCACACTGGAGAGAAGCCTTTTGCTTGCTCAGTTTGTGGTCAAAACTTTGCTCAGAGGGAACACTTAAAAACACACACAAGAACCCACACTGGAGAGAAGCCTTTTGCTTGCTCAGTTTGTGGTCGAATTTTCTCTCAGAAGGGATCCTTAAAAATCCACACACGAACCCACACTGGAGAGAAGTCCTTTGCTTGCTCAGTTTGTGGTAAGAAATTTCCTGAAAAGGAAAAATTAAAAATACACACAAGAACCCACACTGGAGAGAAGCCCTTTGCTTGCTCAGTTTGTGGTCGAAGTTTCTCTCAGAAGGGACATTTAACAACGCACACGCGAATCCACACGGGAGAGAAGCCCTTTGCTTGCTTGGTTTGTGGTCAAAATTTTGCTCACAGGCGACACTTAAAAACACACACAATAATCCACACTGGAGAGAAGCCCTTTGCCTGCTCAGTTTGTGGTCAGAAATTTCCTGAAAAGGAAAAATTAAAAATACACACAAGAACCCACACTGGAGAGAAGCCCTTTGCTTGCTTGGTTTGTGGTCAAAATTTTTCTTCCAAGGGATACTTAAAAATACACACAAGAACCCACACTGGAGAGAAGTCCTTTGCCTGCTCAGTTTGTGGTAAGAAATTTCGTGAAAAGCAAAAATTAAAAAGACACACAAGAACCCACACTGGAGAGAAGCCCTTTGCTTGCTCGGTTTGTGGTAAGAAATTTCCTGAAAAGGAAAAATTAAAAATACACACAAGAACCCACACTGGAGAGAAGCCCTTTGCTTGCTCAGTTTGTGGTCGAAGTTTCCCTAGGAAGGGAAATTTAACAACGCACACGCGAATCCACACGGGAGAGAAGCCCTTTGCTTGCTTGGTTTGTGGTCAAAATTTTTCTTCCAAGAGATACTTAAAAATCCACACAAGAGCCCACACTGGAGAGAAGCCTTTTGCTTGCTCAGTTTGTGGTCAAAAATTTACTGTTAATGAAACGTTAAAAAGACACACAAAGACCCACACTGATGAGAAACCATTTTCTTGCTCAGTTTGTGATCAAAGATTCCCAACAAAGGGCAACGCTGAGAGGCACAAGTGTGCTGGTGAGAAAAGCAGTTGATGAATGAAGCTTGATATTATCTCATTTAGGAATTGACATTTAAAATGGTGCAGAAATTTCTCCCGCGAAATGAATGATTGATCTGTGTACTTGTATTGTGTGTTGTATGTGTCTTAGCCTATTTTGAAAATGAATTTGTTTTGAAAACGTAACATCAACCTGACAAGTGGCTGCAGATTCTAACTGACGGCTATAATCTGTCATCTGTACATGTAAATGTCCGTTCATATGTAGTTTGCCTTATATACATATTAAAAGGCTGTTGTTGAACACATTATTTTAGGTTAATTAATTATGCACAAATTAGCGTGTCAAAAAAATAACGCAACTGATCGCGAGTCAATGCAAAATTTGGCCCATTGAGGTACACAGAGTAGACTGCAGGGGGCACCACTACAGAGTAGCACGAGCACCTGTAGATATGACTGGATAGCAGATAGCCCTTACACGCCCGTGCAAGCCGTTGAAGCCACAGGGCGGCCATCTTGCTCCTACCATCTCGTCAGTGGGTGGACGGTATGTCCACTTTGAGGACCCCTTTTTTTTTTTAATCACTCAGTTCCATGGACAGCATGATTTATGGTGATTTAAATTTGTTAAAAACAAGAGGACTTCGGACATTTTCCAACTTGCCTTAAGGGCGTATAAATGATATGTTACATGACGTTTACAGGAGGAAACTTGTTTAATTCATTGTTTATGAAAGAATCACAACTGTTCAACAAATAATATTGGGTCCTTACGTGCACACATATGACAGAAAAGATGGCGCTTTCAAGCAGCAATGCCAGTTAAGTGGGGATTTTGGGAGGTTGTTGTGCTGTTAGACTAGCTCAGGGGTGTCAAAACTCAGTTTTGTTGCAGTCCTCAGGGTTTATCTCAGAGGGCTGTTATGACGGGGAAACCAAATGTTTATTCGTCTCACCGAACAAGATGGATTACTCGTTTTGAAATGAGAAGTCAAGGGTAAAAGTTTGGAATCAGAATCCTGCCAATACCTCGTAACTTCGGTTTGAATCTCCGAAAACATTTTTGAATGACTGAAAAAATGTTTCGAATCTCCAAAAATATTTTTGAATGACTAAAAAAATCACAGAAAAAGCTGTAAAAAAAATGCTTAGAAAAGACAGACATTTTTTTAAAGTATGATTTTACAGTGTTTCACCCACAAATTTTCAGAGGTTCAAAACGGTCACCAGCCAAGTTTCAAAAATGGTGTTTTGGCATTGTTCTCCCGAGGCATTGGTTGAAAGACTGAAAATGTTTTCAATGTTGTTTTGAAACTGCAATTGACCTTTCGCATAAGCTCCGCCCCCCTTCGTTACTGTTGCTAGTCCGTCAAGCTTGGTGACTCCGACAGCACAAGCCGTGACGGGAAGACTTACATCGGCGTGTATTAGTGATTTCTTTTGGAGCAATACCAGTGCAATATCCCCCAGATCGAGGCAAAAAGGTTTACAATATGCAGTGGAGGGTTATAGTCATAATATGAAATTAGCCAGCGAAGGGGAAACACACAGGACGCACGCTAAATCTGAGAAAACCCCATGACCTATACTTCAGATGCAACCAGCACAGCATTATGGACCAGTCGTGCTCTTGTACTGCCGGGTAAGTTTTCTTACTTATATTAGTCTAGTATTGTTAAAATATGAGGATTACTGTTAGGTCAGCAAGTTAGCTAAACCTCGGTGTTTATAGCTAGCTAAACATTAGTGGGGTTTTTTTGTCTTTGAAAGCATCAGATCAGTCATTGTTATTCTTTGTCCATCATAAAAAAAAATATGTCACCCTAGCCATGGATGTAGTTCAGGTTATATGGCTGGTTGGGATACTCCGGAGACGGGTGTCCGTTCACAAAATGCTGCATGAAAAATGAAAACAAGATAAGCTCGGGGCACTTATTAGGACGCTTAAGTTTGCCAAACTTGACGAAGCTTTGTGTTAACGTTAGCTCGCAACATTTAGATGAATGCAAAAGCTAACAGAAGACATTAAACTAACATTAACCACTGACTGAACAAGCTTAACTTAGATGGCAATGATATCCTAGTAATATATATTATTCATTAATAGTAACTACAATAACTTTGATATTGTTTTGTTATTGCCCCGAAAGCAAACTACAGCTAGCTAGTTAGCCCGATAGAGTTAGCATAGTCTTACCTTAGCACAGTACGATTTACATACTCCGTAGGCACACCGCTTCATCATTTTGGAGGTCCGGAGCTTGTTAATGGTTGTCACTCTTCTTCCGTAAAGTTTTATGGTGGTTAGCAGTCTCGTAAGCCATCAAATAAAATCAATCAGACTATGGACGTCATCGAGAGCTGAGTAAAGCTTGACGGACTATGCTTACATAGCAACGGTTGCTAAATGTGTGATTGGTCAATGCTCGTTTGGGGGGGCGGAGTTTGCGAAAGGTCAATTACGGATACAACTCACCTGACTTTTGGCAGCGATATTCGGCCGAGCAAGAAAAGAAAAAGTGTAGTCAATAGTGCATAGAATTTGCTGGCACTCGACTAGAACTTTTCCTGGCTCAAAGCTTTAAAAAAAAAAAAAAAAAAAAAGACCAGAGACTCTTGGGTGGATTTACAGATTTACAGTCTGAGGTAAAACAGCAAGGATGTTTTAAAAAAAACTGTGCTACTAATAATTCTGGGGTACATTATCACAATTCATTATAATCCACATTTATCCAGATTTCTCCTTACTTTGGAAGCATGTCTTATTTTGGTATATTTGAATTTGATAATAATGTCGATACACAGTTTCATTTGATAAATCTTATGATTATTCTAGCGAAGTTTTACATTCATAAGTCTAAATTTACACATAAGAAACAATCCTTTATTGATTTTTTTTTTGTATCCATGAGAAATTATTTTTTGTCATTGTCTGGTTGTCTGTGTCCAAAAGCTGTAAAAACGTATAACTATTGCAAACTTATCATTTATTTATATGATTTTGTATCAAACTATTTTCTTTTCTTTCAGTTATACTATTGATTTTATTTGGTTTAGCTTTTGTATGTTTTAACTTTCCTGGCGTGTTCTATGTTCTAATTGTTTATAGTGTATACAATGATTGTATTATTTCCCCCCCCATTAGTTTGTATACTGATTGAGTGAATATAGATTTAAAAAATAAAAACTAAACTGGGCTACTCGTATGTACAGGAGATAAACATGTTTCTTCTTATTTGTCCGAGTGCAGTTTAAAGGTCTATTTATTTTTATTATCCAAATGAATCTAGAATTAAACGTATAATTTTATGAGTTTTTTTAAATAATTTTTTTTAAGTAAAATTAAATATTAACATTTCGTGACATGAGATTTGTCCAACTGTATTTGCCGTAGATTTCACGTGACAGCAGAAGAGCGACTCCATTCCAGGCACGACGCGTTTACGCTCGGCTTCACGATAAAAATAATTCAACACGAATTCGTACGGAACGAACTGACACATCGACACTTTGCCCCGTCACTACTTTATTGAAGTCAAACATAATTGCTACGTTTCGTGTCTGATTCAATCGTATCTCTCGGCCCTCTTTATTTTGCCTTAGCTTAGCTTAGCTTAGCTTAGCTTAGCTTAGCTTAGCTTAGCTTGCTAGGCGCCAAAAAACGAGACGCGTTTGCTATCGACAAATTGGCTCAGCAGACGTCAATCGTGAGCGTAAAGTGTCGTGAATATCGTGTGAAGATGTTCACAATGGCGAAAGTCAAGTACGAAGAGGAGCTTTGTGGAGCACAGGAGGACAACGAGCGACAACGTCAACTGCTGGACGCCGTTTACAAGCAGCCTCGAGTTGTGTTGAACAGAGCAGGTTTGTCACTTGTTTCATCGACACTTTTCAACCATATGTACGTTTTTATTTCTGTAAGGACTCTTCACCGGGTCACTTTGTTACGATACACAGTTTTTTTTTTCTTCAGTCGGTTCGGTACATTTCTCAGTCGATGAGAATTGGATTTAGCAGAGCTACAACTGAGGCAAAGCTAGTAGGCCGTGGGGTGAACCCCAAAAAAGTGCCTAGAAAATGAGTTTCGCTCCACTGTCTGGGCACTACTTGTTCAATGCATTTTTTGATAGATAATACCCTTCTGAACTTTGGGTTAAAAGTTCACCCAATGTTTTCCTGCCCCAATTTTGTCACAAGCCAGAAATGCATATATAGGTAAATAACAAAAAACGAAAATCTTGTGCTGCAGTTTTTGGTTGTAAAACGTCTTACATTAAATTTGGCAACAGAAAATCATTCCCAGATGTTATAAATACATGTACCTAACATCAGAAACAAGTATTGGTGGTTTGGTGCAATCATGTGAATTTAGATCATTAAATATATTAAATTTGTGCCAAAAAAACGCTTCAACTAGAAGTGAAACCAGCACACGGATGTTACATTTAGCTATGTTTATGTTTCATATATGAAAACAATTCACAACCTATTACGTAATGAAAGGTACACAAGAAGCAGCATACATCGGCCAAAAATACTACCATGCACCACAAACCTGGAACAAGGCAAAATGGACTAGATGGAAATAGATGCATTCAGAGCCCAGATTATTATAACATATAGAATATTTATTAAAGTATCAGATTGTGTCACCACAGCATGTCATTTATACCCCCCACCCCCTATCCAAAAAATATTAATAAAAAAAAAAAAATAATAAAATAAAAATCAAATGTGCATTCACAATAAAACCTTTGGAACTTCATTGGAACAGCTCTCTTTTTTTTTTTTTTTTGGCAGACCAATTTAACAAAGGTCTGTGTTGTGGAAAAATGGAATACAGACATTTTTATTTTTGCTTGAAAAGTGTTAAAATGGAGAGTTAACATCTTGATAATGAAACAAACAAAATGGCAGATTTTACATAGATTTTACAGCCCTGCATTTTAAAGTGTCCTCGTATGCCCTGTGATTTTCCAACCTGATGTTGTACCAGCTATTTGTTAGTGTCACTTTCTTGGCTTACATCAGTAGACTCAGTAGTTGATGTATCTGATGAGTGAGGTACCCTGTCTAAAAGTTTGTCAGTTGTTGATAATGTCTCTACAAAAACCATTTCAGAGTTGTTGCTGGAAAGGGGTGTGAAAAACCAGCTGGGGGAAATCACACCTCAATCTTCGTTTCAGTATATCCTGCCTGAAATAGAAAATTGAAGGGAAAGATGAGCACAAGATACACATATTCACATCAGAATAGGGCTGCTCTATTATGGAAAAAAATAATCATCACAATTATTTTGGTAATAATTGAAATCAAGATTATTCTAAACAATTATATTTTGTTCAAATCAAGAAAATATTTAAACATTTGAAAATAAGACAATTCCAATCATATGAAACTATAATTATGTAAGTTGCTTTTGGATCCAACAAAATTTATAATTTATTATTATTATTATTATTATTATTATTATTATTATTATTATTATTATGACGTTAGCAAAAATTTGAAGTTGGGGTGCAGTGTGTGTGCAGTAAGCTAGTTTTGACATGGGTGTGTGGTAAAATAACTCGTGTGGGCGTGCCACAACTCAAAATTAGTATTATTAGTGCTGCAGCTATCGAATATTTTGGTATTTGGATATCCTACTGAAAATTCTAGTGAATAATCGTATATTTGGATAGAAATACAAATATACCGATAGGCCTATATACTTTCTTGGTCAAAGAACAATTATAAATACAGAAGACAAAAAAACACATTTGCATGTAATAATTAACAACCAACTGGTTTTCATTTTTAGAGAATCAATTTTATTTATTTATTTATTTTTAACTTAAATTGAGCTTGTCAGCAAACTATTTTTCTCTGAAACAGTGAGATTTTAGACAAATCTCTCCCCATAGATTTCATAAATGTGTTTCAATGATTTATATGTTACCTGTAGTCTGAAGCATCAAGATCCCCGTGTTTATTAACACTGTTCACAAACCCCTTAGCTTGTCCATTCTCATCACATCTTTGTCAACTATAATCCTTTGACGGATTACTTGTTCACAAAAAGAATTTGTAGCTCTCAGCATTGGGTTGTCTAAAACACACACACACTCACTTAATATGTGCAGAGTCATGCTTTCTAATTAATGCTGTCTCGAAATGTAAACAGAATACAAGTGACATATTGCTGACCAATGCTTTACTTTTGAAATGTGTAATTTTAGCAAAGTGACAATGAAATAGTGCAATGTAACAACTCACATTTGTTCGTCCCTGGTTGCTGTTTCTGTTGCTGTTGACTTTAAGAACCTTGTGTAATCTCTGAAACAAAACTGCACCTCCATTGTGACAGTCTTTTGTCTTGAATATGCAGAAGAATGGAACAGTCTTTCTTCATCTCAGCGGCCTGCAGCAACCAACCCGCCTTTAGACAAAAAAGAATTACATTATAAGTGTTATTGTCACATCACCTCTTTACAGTATATGCACATCACAGATTTAAGTAAAGTAAAGTGTTTGTTGAGGTTGATGAGAGAGAGTTTGGGGAAAAGGGAGTGTGTAGCTGTGACTATATTATGACTCTGATGGGCACAGGTAACTCGAGTTTGGTAACAACTGTTGGATTCACTCGATAAATCATTCAGCAGCTCGCGTTTTTAATAAACTATAGCCTTAAAACTTAACCTAGCAACAAATTATATTCAGCGCTATACAAAATATCGGTCACATTAATAACAGAAATGGGCACGCGTGTGTGTAGCACTTACCTGCCGACAATGTTTCTGCTTTGGCGAGATGATCCCTCTTCCGTGTGCCTTCCAATCCCAGACGAGTCTACTTTGAAATTTATTTTTACAAATGATGCAGATGGCTGGAAGAACGGGGCCAGCTGAAGCGATGGGCAAACCTGAACGGGAACGAAGTTTTTTCACTACTTTCTTTCTAACTTTTTTTCTCCTTTCGCTCTCCGACGTTGTGGTCGCCATTTTTGTTATGCGGTTGCTATGGTGAGGAGAAAGCAGCAGCTACCTGATTGGCTCATGTGACCTAAATCACACCACTACCGACCTAATGGCACTACGCCCACACCAGAGATCACTGCGCCTCATCGCAAAATAGTGCCGGGGTTTCACCACCGAAAACACAAAATTGGCGGGTTTTCACAGGGTGAACTACGCGGATTCTTACTTACTACTGATTAATCTATTTTATGAAGTAAAGATTATTTAGTGCCCCTGGTAGTGGAGCGAAACTGAACGAAAACGTGTGTGACCTGACGGCCTATAGCCGCCTTTTCTTTTTACGCGGTCAAGTCAGCCGCACTTAATTTTTTTCTGTTCGCCCTTTTCTAGGATTTACGGTAGTGTGCTCGAAGAGACGCTGGCGCGGAGAATGTGACCGGTTTTCAAAATAAAAGATCGTTTTTCAAAAATAAAATTGAATTCAAACGCAGTTTAAAGTATGCTTGGTTTTATTATTATTATTGTTATTATTGTTATTATTGTTATTATTATTATTATTATTAACAGTTTAAAAGCTGTTTCACAATAACAGTACCTATTCAAATAGGTCGCTTGCACATCCTAATGCATCATGGGAGTTTTTTCTTCGGGCGCCATCTTGGGTGTCCGCCGGTTCACAAGGTACACTCGTGAGTTACACGGTAGAGCTTATCAACCTGATGTAATTTTCGCAGTATTTTCACGATTTACCGGAAGATCAAAAACAACGATACAGGCAGAAGGTGTCTCTGTGTGGCGGGATTGATCCTAATTACGTCCTGACCAAGGGTGATTTTTTTTTTTGACGGAGAAAGCTTGCTGGCCAAATGTGACTTCTCTGGACATTTTTCACTACCTCGTGTTGACCACATGCTCCATAACACGCCAACAAATCCCTGGAGGCTTACAATTATTTTGTAAGCGGGTGGATACAGAGTGTAAACTTTAACATCGCATCAGAAGAAACTGTTGCTGTTGCACGTAAGTAAACCACATGGTGTTGGTAATTCTGCACACAAAAATGTTGATTTGTTCTCAGGCTTCCTGTTATCATTGTGTTTATATGCATAGCTGGGTTTACCTGATGTGGTTTTTCTAATCATTTTATCACAGGCAAATATGGCAGAGCGTATAAGAATAAAAAGTAACTATGCACAGCCTCCCCGTGGCTTAATTAAATTTAATGCTACCCTTTCACTAGTTACATGTTACTTAATCAACTTACTCTAAATGGTTAAGGTTAACCACTCTCAGAGGACGTATTTTTAGTTTCAGTTTCCAGTACAATAAAACGTGTTCATGGTAACTACTGAGCATACTGACAGCTTTTCTTATGATCTCACGGTTAAGGAGGCTGTCACAACACCCAATTTCTGTCTGGTGCCGGATGGCAACAATTCCCATCACTTGTCACGACAACACCAATATTATTACCAGGAATGTATGGCTTTACTTTTTGTACTTTCTTATTTAATTCTATGTTTCATATTTTCATTACAATGTTTGTAATATTTTCAGATTCAGGCACAGATGAGTTTAACTGGACGGACTTCTGCGACTTTGTGGTGTGGACAAAGTGTGATTGAGCAAGTCCACCCAGATCGCTCGTTTTGGCCAGCTGGAAAAGCCAGAGTTTTTTTTCCCCCAAAGTCCCCTCCTTACCTGAACTGCTCGGGAGAGCATTTACTAGATCAGCAGTGGACTTCCAGTGTTCCTGCTCAGCCGCTGTCACCTACCACTTGCTCATGTACTTCAAAGATGCGGAATAAAGTAGTTTTTTGTGCTGCAGCAGATTGTAAAATCAAATGATATCACTTGAAGTGTGCCAATCTAGACTGCCAAAAGGACAGTGGTTTTGTGACAAGTGTGAAACAAGGATTATTGGGAAAACTGTAACACAGTACTGGTACTTGTCTTACATTAAACAAATTTAAAAGAGAGCAACTTTTTCCTCTGTACATAGTATAATGAAAGTCATTGCGTACCCCATCAACATTACATCATACCGTCATCTCAGGATGGTAGGCACCTGTGCTAAAATAAACTACATTAATTAACAGTTCAATTTTTAACCCTGAAATTACTACATCTAATCATTATTCACTTCATTTTTTGTGCTTTTAGAAATAATGGAGATTTATGCCATTACTTTAAGAGGGACCATATTGCACATTGAGTCAAATCCTGTCATTTGTATTATGTATAGCTTTGTAAACAAACCCAACAATAGAATTTGTATAATCGCTGCCTTTATTAGCTCCAAACAAACAGTCGCATGTTGTCCTCCTCCAATGCTTTGATGCTCGGCTTCGTTTCCATCATGTCATTGGCAATCAAGTCGGTGTGGCATGAGATCCCTAAAGAAATAATAATAATAATAAAAAAAAAAGATCACAAAAAAATACGGTACCAGTAAAAGGTTTAATATAGTACAGTAGTATAGTTTTTTTGTCAGTGTAAAAGAAATGTACACATTTTGTTGCATTTTTTAATGTATGAACATTGCTACAGGCAAATACTTATTTCTATAAACACTTCCAAATGTCTCTAAAATATAAGGTGCGTGTACACACACAAACATAAACACATACATTCACTCATGCATACAATATATCATGTAATGAATTCTGAGTGGCATACCAGAGTCAATGATGTCAGCAGTACTTGAGGGTACAGGTTACTGGAGCCATCTGGCTGCATAACTGCAACAATCTCTGCCACTTCGAGTCGTCTTTTCTTTGCTTGTCTCTCCTGTGCACGTTCATATCTTGGCACCGACTGGGCTGAGACATAGATGTTGTAACTTGGGACCCAACTTTAATGTTGGAGCCCAGTCGGGATGATTGGACAGAAAAACGGGCGCAGGGCGACCTGTTAAAATAAACAAATATATAAACAAATAAAATATGGAAAGACTGGTTATTTTGCCGCAGTAGGGTGGCCGTGAATAAGTTCTTTAGCATGATGTGTAGGCTACCGGGGGTCTGTTTTCTTGCATCACCCCCTTCTGTCTCTTTTTTCCAAGTTTACATTTTGCCACCAAAAAACATGTTATCGGCATTAAGAGCCCAAGACTAATCAATCCAATTTCAGCAGTAAACACTTTGCACTGGCACTACTTGGGTGAAAATGTTCGATGTTAGCTTTCGGCTAACGTCCGCTAGCCAGCTTGTACTACCGAACTTGCTTGCTCATGAATCCAAAACATAAGCAACTTGCCCATATATGGGCGGTCGAAACGTTATTAATCCTCATGCATTAAATAAAGGTAAACAAGCGTACCGCTCACAAAGTGATGGCTGCACACACGAGCCCAAAGTAACGACTTCCCTCCGGAGTCCGCACTCCTCTGTCTCCAGGCCCTGGTTCCTAATTATTTTCGGAATTCGGAAGAAAGGCCGACCATTTTCCCCCTTGGCTTTGTTCGAACAGCCAACGATGCAGCAACAATGTACCATTTTAAACGCAGACAACAAACGTGATAGATACGTGTTAGACCGAATCGCTACGTAAATGGAGGCCACCCAGCATGGCGACTACGAGAAATCCGAGGCGGAAGTGACGACATGTGCAAGCGACCTATTACTCTCCCTTGCTTAGCACTACTATATAGCGTTAAAAAATCACTGCAGTCCTCATTATTGTACATAGTAATTCAATTCAACTGTTATTTTAAAGAGTGAAATAAATTGATTTGATTGGTTGATTCCGGACAGGGGCCGATTATACAGTCATGAGACAGTCATACCAATGTATCTGACAAGACGTGTGCGATTTTAAGAACACTTAGGTGCACAATAAGACTGTATTAAAACGGTGGTACAATACTACAAATTAATTTTTTTTTTTGTCGGTATACTTTTTTTTAATTTTTTTTTACAAAACAGTCACAGTTTTGTCATGATTACTGCATTATTACATTCAACTGCTGTTGCAACCAGTGTTAATTTTGACAAGAAATTTTAATTTAGTTTTAGTTATAGTCTTTTGACTAAAATTAACAAGTTTCAGTCATAATTTTTTCTTCTGATTGTATTTTAGTTTTAATCCAATTTTAGTCGACTAAATTCACAGTTTAGTCTATTTTCCTTCAGCATACGTTTAAACTTTTATACAGAAAATTATAGCACACCTATTTGTGACTGTAGTTTAACACGCAAGACACATTTCATACAATGGTGTCTTTATTGTTTCAATGAATCATGTTCAACTGACAATATTGTAACTTTTCACCTGAATAAGAAAAAGTGCATAATTAAATTGCTTGAGATTAATCTTACAGCTGCACAATTTATGTTTATGTACAGCACTTTGTATACAGCAATGCCTGTTCTTAGAGCGCTTTATAATTAAAGTTGAGTTGAGTTAAAGTGCAGTGAACACAACATTTTTTTGAGTGGTTCTTTTCTCATTCATTGTGTGAATTTTCACTACTGTGTTGTTTTCATTTTCATTTTAGTCATTGACGAAATTGTCAGTCAATTTTAATCATAGTTATTGTCTGAACGAATGGCGTCTATTTTAGTTTTCATTTAATTTTCGTCAGGAAAAACAATTAGTCACGAAAATTATGATGTAAATTTTTCGGCGACAAAAATATCACTGGTTGCAACTGTAGCATTCACGAAGACGGGAGTCAATGACAATCGATTCCGTTTTGCAAATCAGTGCCGAGTTCATATGGGCATATATGCGAATTGCGCACAAGACGACACGTGAAAATGGAATGAAGCGGTTGCGCTTAATTAAGGTAAATTAATGAGTTAAATTCAACGGTTATATGCGGTTGCGAAACACAGTCGACTCCGCGTACCCGTGTTCCCCTCCGGGAACCTGGTTGACGTCCCGCTCGTGAATGCGTCCGATTATCCGTCTTTTACACGAATACAAAAAGTTAGTATTCCTCGTTGGAGATCGTTGCCGAACCATTATGATTTGACGAGGGGTTCTTGACCCGGTTAAAATAGTCCGTGTGCCACGTCATCCTGTGCTTCCAGCATGTGAGCAGTAATAATTTCGACAACATTTTTTTTGTTACGAACATTTTTTTTTTCAGGCGAAAATTCAAAACTAAAGTAAAAGCCATTCATTGAGACTAGTGATGTTGCGATACCCTTTTTTTTTGGTCCCCGATTCCAATACCCAGTTTTTCCGTATCGATGCTGGTGCCGTACCGATACCAATGGGTTTTTTTCCAACATGAAAATTGAAAAAACTGCCCTGCCATTGGTTCAGAACATTCAAGGGCCAATAGGATATCTTGGCTCGGCATGCAGTGAACATGTCACACATCAGTGAATGTCGTGCACACGCAAGAAACAAAATGTTGGACCAAATGTCCAATATTAGTGTCAGAAATAATGGTATCGGCATGTTACTTGTTAGTACTCTGGGCCTCTCCCGAGACCAGTATCGGTATCGGAACAACACTAATAGACTATAATTAAATTGATTGACAATTTTCTCAATGACGAAAACGAATTTCAAAAACAACACAGTGACGAAAATTCACACAATCCAACCAGAAGGAAGGAAACGTGTGTTGGAGAAAAGGACCACTCAGACACTGTTCAGTGCCACTGCACTTTGTTTAATGTAATTTCATGAATTTATTTCATATTATTTATTTCATTGTGCAGCTATAAGATTAATCTCAAGCAATTATGCACTTTTTATTTCAATGAAAACTAAGTGATATTAGAAAATGCAATTTCTGGAGAAATTGCGGGTGAATGCAGTAAGGGTGAAATAAAAACCTGTGGAATGATTAGGAATAATATTGAATGACCTGGAATGCTATACAGTGACCTGGAATGACCTGAACATGCTAAATTTGGAATGGTTTGAATTTAGACAGAAAAATAGAAGCAGTTGAAGGAAGAAAAATAGCACACAAATAAAAATAAATTAGCAAGAAACAAATTAACAAGACAACAAGAAAGAAGTCGAGTGAGCAATGTAGGAAGGAGCAAGTAATTGAGGAAGCAATGGAGTCAAGAGAGAAGAATTAAGTGAGCAATGAAGTAAGGAGCGTAGAATCGAGTAGCAATGGTGTAAGGAGTGACAAATTGAATCAGCAATGGAGGAAAGATTGAGGACTGGAGTAAGCAATGGAGCAACGGTCATTTTCGGAAATTGGACTACTTCCTATTGATAAGTCACTTCCTGTTGAAATTGGACTACTTCCTATTGATAGGTCACTTCCTGTTGAAATCGGGCCACTTCCTGTTGAAATTGGGCTACTTCCTATTGATAGGTCACTTCCTGTTGAAATCGGGCCACTTCCTGTTGATTCTAAGTCACTTCCAGGTCACTTCCTATTGAAACAGGTCACTTCCGGGTCACTTCCTGTTGAAAACAAGTCAGTTCCTGTTGATTTCAGGTCACTTCCTATTGAAATCAGGTCACTTTCTGTTGAAATTGTGTCACTTCCTGTTGAAATTGTGTCACTTCCCGTTGATTTAAAGCCACTTCTGAGTCACTTCCTGTTCATTTTATGCCATTTCCGGGTCACTTCCTATTGAAATCAGGTCACTTCCTATTGAAATCGTGTTGCTTCCTGTTGATTTGATGCCACTTCTGGGTCACTTTCTGTTGATTTTAGGCCATTTCCGGGTCACTTCCTGTTGAAATCAGGTCACTTCCTGTTGATTTTTGGCCATTTCTGGGTCACTTCCTGTTCAAATCAACAGGTCACTTCCTATTGACATCAGGTCACTTCCGGGTCACTTCCTGTTGAAAACAAGTCAGTTCCTGTTGATTTCAGGTCACTTCCAGGTCATTCCTGTTGAAAACAAGCCACTTCCTGTTGAAATCGGGTTATTTCCTGTTGAAATCAGGTCACTTCCTGTTCAAGCCGGGGCATTTCCTGGCGAGAATCCCTGGTGTACCAAATCAATTGGCCAAGATGGCCTCCACCCCTAGTGAGACTCTTGGACGTAACTTAATCAATTGGCCAAGCTGGCTGCCGCTGAGGGCAGGCGTAGGGTACAAAATAGGAAATTGTGGTTAAGGCGTGAATTTTGGAACTAAAAAAAGATGGAGAATTGGTGGACTACATTGAAGTTGGAATGCAGTGAATTGGATGAAGAATGTGGAAGTAAATGTGAAATGTATAATGTAGGGAGAGGTAGAGTACAAAATGGGGAATTGTGGTAAGGCGTTAATTTTGGAAGTGAAAAAGAAGAGCTCATGGCGTGAATTGGTGGAATATATTGAAGTTGGAACAAAGTGAATCGGATGAAAAATGTGGAAGTAAATGTGAAATGTAGAATCTCTCATTATGAATACATTGGAAAAAATGTGTACGAAATCGGGAATTGCGAGTAAGGCGTGAATTTTGGAACAGGAAAAGAGCTCGTGGTATGAATTTAAGGAATATATTGACGTTGGAATGAAGTAAATTGGATGAAAAATGTGGAAGGAAATTTTGAATCTTCCATGAAGAATGCATGAGGAAAAATTGGGTACAAAATCGGGAATTGTGGGTAAGGCGTGAATATTTGGAAAATGTTTAAATTGGAAAGATGAGAATGGGATGAATCATGTGGAAGTAGGGGTCTTCCAGCCTAACTATGGTTACAAATAGGTGTTTTAATTTTCTATGTAAAAGTTGAAATGTATGCGGATGGACAATATCAACTCAACTCAATTTAGTCGACTTCAATCAATAGAGAGAGATTAAAATAGTTTTAGATTTGACCTTATATCGGCTGTCAGATTTTTAACAAGGCCAATACTTTTTTTCTTTTTTCTTTTTGTTTTTTTGGGATGGGCCAATCCGAGTGTGCGGTGGCCCCAAGTCGAGGTGCACTGTACATAATCTCACGCTTGAAATTTGACTTGACCAACCCAAATGTGTGTTTGTCTTCTTGTGTCCTGCAGACGTCGCTGAGAAATATCTTCGTCCTGACCAAGAGGACATGAAGCCTCCGAATGTTAAAGAGGAGGAAGAACATCCTTACATCGAAGAGGAAGAAAAGCCCGTTCGTGTCAAAGAGGAGGAGGTTGAGGATGACGTCACCAAGTCACCAATGACCTTCGCCCCTTTAAAGAGTGAAGATGAAGTCAAGGGTGAGAGTGAGGAGGGCAGAGGGGCGGAGCCTCCAAACAGGATCTTAAATCCTCAAAACATGATTCCAGAAAGTGATGCAGACCACTGGGGACCATCAAAAATAAAAAGTGATGACATAAGGTCCCTTTCTTCTCATGATGATGATGATAATGATGATAATCTGCATGGTAATGATGAACATGCTGATGATGATAGGTCGTGTCACACTGACGACAAATCCTGCGAATGTTCTCACTGTGGGAAAACATTGAGTACAAAAGGAAGTTTGAAAATTCACTTGAGAAGACACACTGGGGAAAAACCTTTTTCTTGTTTAGATTGTGGCAAAAGCTTCTCTTTGAAGTCAAATTTAACAAAACATTCAAGAACACACACTGGGGAAAAACTTTTTTCTTGTTTAGATTGTGGCAAAAGCTTCTCTTTGAAGTCAAATTTAACAAAACATTCAAGAACACACACTGGGGAAAAACTTTTTTCTTGTTTAGATTGTGGCAAAAGCTTCTCTTTGAAGTCAAATTTAACAAAACATTCAAGAACAAACACTGGGGAAAAACTTTTTTCTTGTTTAGATTGTGGCAAAAGCTTCTCTTTGAAGTCAAATTTAACAAAACATTCAAGAACACACACTGGAGAAAAACTTTTTGCTTGTACCCACTGTGGCAAAAGCTTCTCTCAGAAGTCACATTTAACCAGACATACAAGAAGACACACTGGGGAAAAACCTTTTTCTTGTTTAGATTGTGGCAAAAGCTTCTCTTCGAAGTCAAATTTAACAACACATAAAAGAATCCATAGTGGCGAGAAACCTTTTTCTTGCTCCCATTGTGGTAAAAGCTTCTCTTCAAAGTCACATTTAACCAGACATATAAGAAGCCACACTGGCGAGAAACCTTTTTCTTGCTCAGACTGTGGCAAAAGCTTCTTTCGGAAGTCAGCTTTAACAACACATACAAGAAGACACACTGGGGAAAAACCTTTTTCTTTTTTAGATTGTGGCAAAAGCTTCTCTGACAAGTCAGATTTAACAACACATACAAGAAGACACACTGGGGAAAAACCTTTTTCTTGTTTAGATTGTGGCAAAAGCTTCTCTCAGAAGTCAGCTTTAACAACACATACAAGAAGACACACTGGGGAAAAACCTTTTTCTTGTTTAGATTGTGGCAAAAGCTTCTCTCAGAAGTCAGCTTTAACAACACATACAAGAAGACACACTGGGGAAAAACCTTTTTCTTGCTCAGACTGTGGCAAAAGCTTCTCTCGGAAGTCAGATTTAACAACACATACAAGAAGACACACTGGGGAAAAACCTTTTTCTTGTTTAGATTGTGGCAAAAGCTTCTCTGACAAGTCAGATTTAACAACACATACAAGAATCCATAGTGGCGAGAAACCTTTTTCTTGCTCAGACTGTGGCAAAAGCTTCTCTCAGAAGTCAGCTTTAACAAAACATACAAGAAGACACACTGGGGAAAAACCTTTTTCTTGTTTAGATTGTGGCAAAAGCTTCTCTCAGAAGTCAGCTTTAACAACACATACAAGAAGACACACTGGGGAAAAACCTTTTTCTTGTTTAGATTGTGGCAAAAGTTTCTCTGACAAGTCAGATTTAACAACACATACAAGAAGACACACTGGGGAAAAACCTTTTTCTTGTTTAGATTGTGGCAAAAGCTTCTCTCGGAAGTCAGCTTTAACAACACATACAAGAAGACACACTGGGGAAAAACCTTTTTCTTGCTCAGATTGTGGCAAAAGCTTCTCTGACAAGTCAGTTTTAACAGCACATACAAGAATCCATAGTGGAGAGAAACCTTTTTCTTGCTCAGCCTGTGGCAAAAGCTTCCCTGCCAAGCCTGAATTAAGAAGCCACATAAGAACACACACACGGGACAGAAACCATATTCATGCACAAAATGTGTGAAAAGCTTCGCTTCCACCAATTCTTTAACAGCACATGCAAAAACACACACTGGAGAGAAACCATATTCCTGCTCAGATTGTGGAAAAAGCTTCTCTTCCATGTCAAATTTAAGAAAGCACACAAGAATACATGGTGGGAAGTAGGGGTGTGAATTGCCTCGTACCTGACGATTCGATTCGTATCACGATTCATAGGTCACAATTCGATTCGATACCGATTAATCCCGATACGGTTTTGTTTGTCGATTGCTGCGATTTTTTTTTTAACTCAAATTTAGAAAATACTAATCAGTAATCTTGTACACTGTAAGATTTGTATGAAAATGTATTATTTATAGGCGGCACGGTGAGCGAGTGGTTAGCAGGTCCGCCTCCCAGTGCTGAGGACTCAGGTTCGAGTCCGGGCTCCGGCCTTGCTTTGTGGAGTTTGCATGTTCTCCCCGTGCTCGCGTGGGTCTTCTCCGGGTACTCCGGTCTCCTCCCACTTTCCAAAGACATGCATGGCAGGTTAATTGGACGTTCCGAGTTGTCCCTAGGTGTGCTTGTGAGTGTGGATGGTTGTTCGTCTCTGTGTGCCCTGCGATTGGCTGGCAACCAGTCCAGGGTGTCCCCCGCCTTCTGCCCAGAGTGAGCTGAGATAGGCGCCAGCACCCCCCGCGACCCTTGTGAGGAATAAGCGGTCAAGAAAATGGATGGATGTATTATTTATCTGAAACTTCAACCTTATAACTCTGAGCCACATAGTAAACATTTTTCCATGTTTAAGGTGTGAACTCTAACTATAAGACGTTTTGTTGAATATTTTCCCATCAAAAATTGATATTTAAAAATCAATTCTGCCACCTATTGAATCGATTCGAGAATTGCGTCCTGTAATATTGCGATATATTGCCGAATCGATTTTTTTAACACCCCTAATGGGAAGGAACCATTCAGTTGCAGTGTTTGTCCTAAAAGATTCTCTTGTAAAAAGCTTGCTGAGAGACACGAGTGTGCTGGTGAGAATGGCAGCCATCTTTGAAGCTTCAAAAAATGAAGGGAAGTGAGACTGGTGTGCTGTAAAAGTGTCAATGCATCTTAAAAGTGTAAATGTAATGCTTTCAAAACTACTCAACCTGTAAATATTAAATGTTTGCTGTTAATGTGTTTAAATGTCAATGTATGTTTTTTTTGTACGTAATTTAGGAAGTTATTTTTGTTTGCTTCTGAATGTTGTTAATGGTTGTTTGTTGATGTTGTGTATTTGCTTGTGTGAAACACATTGAGTTGCTTTGTGTAATAGAAATAGAAATAAAGCCACCTTGCAATTTTCCCCAAATAAGCGTCGACAATACGTTCAGACACACAAAGCCATCTGCGATTAAAATTTTTTGTGGAACAGTGTTATCACTGAAATGATTGACGCAAATGTCCTACTCTTTGTTGCTAACTCAACCACCACAGCTCCGTGCTAGCTAACACGCCATATGCTAGTGCATTTTGCACATTTTATCTTTCTATGTAACAATTTTGACATGATTAGCATACAGTATTCAGATGACATCAGAACAAAATTGTGTCCATACCTGGTTTTGATTCTTTCATTTTGCATGTAGTAATATAATTTCTGTTCATGTGGCACTTTTGCCTCTGCAGGCAGATTGTTCTTGTCGTCAAACAACCTTTCATCACATTTTGAAATCAAAATACAAATCAAATGGAGTAGATGCCACCTGGACTTCCGGGCTTCACACACCAGCTCCGTTTCCGGCCACTGCTGCGACTCACAGGCGGCGTTCCGACAAAAATGATCACATTAAGAGAAGCGACAGTACAATGCAATTGCATTTGTACTTCTGAGTGTGGCGCTGATGAGATGATGCTCCCCCTGGTGGGAAGTGTGTGGCAATACCTTACATCCCTAGCCAATCAGCATTAGTGCCCTCCCTACAAATAAGGAGTCAGTTGGTACCTGCCCTCAACTTACTCCTTGGCTCTGAGGTCCGCCTCCTTGACTTCAATGGCTTGTCATCATCAGTCATCACGAACATTTTACCTTCATTGGAAGGTAAGTGTTGCGTCAAAACTTTGCTGAAGGAAAGTGTGAGAGCCACAGATGAGAAAAACTGGCCAAAAGTCATTTGTATTACTTGCAGTACAAATAAATGTTGCATATATATATATATATATATATATATATATATATATCCATCCATCCATCCATTTTCTTGACCGCTTATTCCTCACAAGGGTCGCGGGGGCTGCTGGCGCCTATCTCAGCTGGCTCTGGGCAGTAGGCGGGGGACACCCTGGACTGGTTGCCAACCAATCGCAGGGCACACAGAGACGAACAACCATCCACACTCACAAGCACACCTAGGGACAATTCAGAGCGCCCAATTAACCTGCCATACATGTCTTTGGAATGTGGGAGGAGACCGGAGTACCCGGAGAAGACCCACGCGGGCACGGGGAGAACATGCAAACTCCACCCAGGAAGGTCCGAGCCTGGACTCGAACCGGAGACTATATATATATATATATACATATATATATATCAGATACTGTATCACCTTCCCATGGGCTCACCACCGGTGGGAGGGGCCAAAGAGGTCGGGTGCAGTGGAGGCTGGGTGGCAGCCATGGGAGGAGACCTTGGCGGACCGACCCCCCCAGCTACGGAAGCTGGCTCTTGGGACATGGAATGTCACCTCTCTGGCAGGGAAGGAGCCTGAGCTGGTGTGTGAGGCAGAGAAGTTCCGACGAGACCTCGTCGGACTTTCCTCCACACACGGCTTGGGCTCTGGTACCAGTCCTCTCGAGAGGGGTTGGACTCTCTTCCACTCTGGAGTTGCCCATGGTGAGAGGCGCAGAGCAGGTGTGGGCAGTCTTATTGGCCCCCGGCTCAGCGCCAGTACGTTGGGGTACACCCCGGTAGATGAGAGGGTAGCCTGCCTCCGCCTTCAGGTGGGGTGACGGGTCCTGACTGTTGTTTGTGCATATGCACCAAACAGCAGTTCAGAGTACCCACACTTTTTGGAGTCCCTGGAGGGTGTGCTGGAGAGTGCTTCCCCAAGGACACCCTCATTCTGCTGGGGGACTTCAACGCTCACGTGGGCAATGACAGTGAGACATGGAGGGACGTGATTTTGAGGAACAGCCCTCCCGGTCAGAACCCGAGTGGTGTTTTGCTTTTGGACTTCTGTGCTCATCACGGATTGTCCATAACGAACACCATGTTCAAACATAGGGGTGTCCATATGTGTACTTGGCACCAGGACACCCTCGGCTGCAGTTCGATGATCGACTTTGTAGTCGTGTCATTGGATTTGTGGGCGCATGTTTTGGACACTCAGATGAAGAGAAGGGTGGACCTGTCAACATATCACCACCTGGTAGTGTGTTGACTCCGATGGTGGGGGAAGATGCCGGTCCGACCTGGCGGACCCAAACGTATTGTGAGTGTTTGCTGGGAACATCTGGCGGAATCCCCTGTCAGAAAGAGTTTCTCCCTCTGGCAGAACTTCTCCCTTGTCCCGGGGGAGGAGAGCGTTCCGAGGGGGCTATGTTCCGCGCCTCCATTGTTAAGGCAGCCGATCGGAGCTGCGGCCAGAAGGTAGTCGGTGCCTGTCACGGCGACAATCCTCGAACCACCAGTGGTCAGGGATGCTGTCAAACTGAAGAAGGAGTCCTATCAGGCCTTTTTGGCCTGTAGTCCTGCGGAGGCAGCTGACAGTTACCGGCTGGCCAAGCGGAACGCGGCTTCAGCGGTCGCTGAGGCAAAAACTCGGACATGGGAGGAGTTCGGTGAGGCCATGGAAAATGACTTCCGGACGGCTCGAGGAAATTCTGGTCCACCATCCGGCGTCTCAGGAGAGGAAAGCAGTTCACCATTAACACTGTATAATGGAGATGGTGTGCTGCTGACTTCGACTCGGGACGTCGTGAGTCGGTGGGGGGAATACTTCGAAGATCTCAATTGCACCAAGACGTCTTCCTTTGAGGAAGCAGTCTGGCGAATCTGAGGTGGGCTCTCCTATCTCTGGGGTCAAAGTCACTGAGTTGGTTGGAAATCTCCTCGGTGGCAGGGCCCCAGGGGTGGATGAGATCCGCCCGTAGTTCCTAAAGACTCTGGATGTTGTGGGGCTGTGGTGGTTGACACGCCTCTAACGCGCCTTGGTAAATAATTTGCAACGCAATTGCAATTGCTCAAGATTTTTTTTTCCCTATCAGAATTTGCATTTCTGCATGTTTTAGTTTTGTTTTAAGGTATTCACAACGGCAAAGGGCAAAGTTAAAATGTTAATTTACAATGATTCGCCCAGATCTGCAAACGGAGATGGGTGAATTTGTCGGCTGCGTGACGTCACTCATGCGGATTTTGACAGCACGCACGTATTATTATTATTATTTTTCACTCACTCACTCACTCAAAAAAGCTTACATGTGTGAATGAGTGCGTAAAAAAAAAAAAAAAAAAAAAGTGCATGCTTTCAAATTGCTGCGGGAGTGACGTCACGCAGCCGACAATTTCGCCCGGTGTTCTGACAAACCAGCATTACATCATCACTGTCGAACTCGTCGGAGCAGCATACCTCAGCTGACAAGTAAGTAAAAGTATGCAATAACTGATTATTTAAAACTGCATTTTACTTCGTTTTGTAATTATTTTATATAGTGAAAGTATTTTATTCAGAGAGGAAGTTTTGTTCTGCAGTTAGCGTCGTGGATGACTGTGCGTTATTATTATGGCACAGTGGCAGTTGGATGCTTGTACTGTACTACACTTATTCAAAAACAATTTTGGGGCTTCACTAATGTGTGTTTTTTCTTCTTATTTTAAGGTGCAATGTGAATTCTGTCTGCGGTGGACACATGCTGAATGTGCAGAATAACGTTTTTAAGTGTAAAAAAAATGCAACTTAAATTGCTGACTTGCTACAGCCATCGTAGTTTGGAATCTTTTGAGACGTAGGTTGTGTAGTTTTGGTCACTTGATGTTTTTGTACTTTTAGCAAACTGGCAACGTGTATTGTAGTTTGTACATAAAATATGTTTCATAGTCCTCCTGCATCGGTTTTCATTTTGAATTCAACAATAAAGCTCATTTTTTTCGAGTCTTCTCAAATATTTCTTTCAAAATTAAGCAATGGTGTTCCAACTGGCAAATTCTCTCACAGCCTGCAAAATCCGTTCAAATAAATCTAGACAATTTTCTGTCATGTAGACAACTATCATACATAATGGGTATAGCTGGAGCCAATATTTTGATGTGTGATTATAATGTTGCCTTTTACACTAATTCGAAATGACAATTGTGTCACCGAGTGGGCAGTTCGTGTGCAAGTCATTATAATGTGCATTCAGCCTCAGTTTGGTGAGGAAACTGTCATCCGCGCCTGCATATGGTTTTTGTTTGATTTATTGACAACAGTTTGTTTTGATATATAACAATGTTTTCGTATGACGACCCTGTGCACATAAGCCTACACCTGAACGCAGCAGTCGGCAAAATGAACACAACGGAATGAGACGCGAAGACTTAAATCATCTAAAAATACAGAAATTCATGCAAATCTGTGGGAGCGCGTTGGCATATTGTCCTCTGAAGTTTTAATGTGGCTCTATAGTTGGCCTTATTTTTTCTTGACGAGTAAACTATAAGGCAACAATGTGCTGTGGGTGCCCATTTCAGCCATCAAAACAGCATACCGATGTTACAATCAGCCGTCAGAACAGCATGCTCGTCTTAAAACTAACTATACATATGCTTCTTTGGTAGCTCTAGTGTTTTTAATATGCATCTGTGTTTAGCCTAATTGCAGTGTATTATTATCATTTACGGGACCGTCGTAACGTAGGAATGCTATTCTGACTACGTATGCTAGTCCGATAGAGGCAGCCGTCAGATCAGCATACGGGTATGCTACTTCGACGGGTATGCTGGTTTGTCAGAACACCGGCCCCGTTTGCGACACGCCAAACCCCGCTCTGCGATTGGCTGCAGGGGTGTAAACACTGTCTTTCCACAGAACACATCCATCCATCCATTTTCTTGACCGCTTATTGCTCACAAGGGTTGCGGCTGGCGCCTATCTCAGCTGGCTCTGGGCAGTAGGCGGGGTTGCACCCTGAACTGGTCGCCAGCCAATCGCAGCAAACCAAACACAAAATTGCAAAATACAGGCTGGGACGGTGGGGGTTTAGGACAAAATCACCCCCAGAAATTAAGAGAAGCCCAGATCTGTAAATTGAGAAGTAGTTTGTTTGTTTAAATTCTGCATTTAAAAAGTGCATTTTCCTGAGTGAAACCGGCAGACTGAGCCTTTAAACTCATAACATTTGGTGGTTAAATCTCATCCCTCATAATAAACATTCAGTTTACCTCAAAATGCTTGTTCAACTTTGATGGCGAATTTTTAAACTGCACATTCACCACAAAAAAATGGAACTCTTTTTTTTTTTAAATAAATCAAATTTAAACGGGCATTTAAACTTTACAATTATATCGGGATCAAAACACTGAAAAAGGGAATGAGACTTTCGATTCCAACCGCAGCAAAAATGGCGACATCTGTCGATGACTTGATGACAATGCTTGCTCTGAAGCCCCCGGACAATTTCCAGCAGCCAATCGTAACGCAGCGGGGGCGTGTCCTGCCTGACTTCCGCCGCACGTCTACGTTCGTTTCTTGACGTGCTCACTGCACTGGCGGGCGGCCACATCGCGTTTAATCAGACGTCCTCTGCTAAATCATTCTTTCTTATTTGGTGTTGAACTGAACACACAGGACTCCCATCACCATTTTGAAAGTTTGCGACACCGTTTATTAAATGTCGGCGTGAGTTTAAACTCGTCTCGGTGCGTGTTGATGCTTCTCGGCCAAGTTAGCTTAGTTTAGCTTAGCTTAGCTTGCTAGCCGCTAACAAAGAGAAGCACATAACACGTGGTCAGGAAGAGACCAAGTGTGACTTTGTTGGCATTATTGTGCCAAAATGTCGGCGAGAACGACACCAAAGGACGAGGAGGAACTCTTTGGAGTCAAAGAAGAGAACGAGCAACATTTTCAACCGCTGGACGACGTTTGCGAGCAGCCTCGAATTGTGCTACACGCAGCAGGTTTGTACACTTCTTATGACTCTCCCTTGTTTAGCACTATTGTATAGCGTTAAAAAAAATTCACTGCAGTCCGCATTACTGTGCACAGTAATTAAATTCAACTGTTATTTTAAAGAGTGAAATAAATTGATTTGATTGGTTGATTCCGGACAGGGGCCGATTATACAGTCATGAGACAGTCATACCAATGTATCTGACAAGACGTGTGCGATTTTCAGAACACTTAGGTGCACAATAAGACTGTATTAAAACGGTGGTACAATACTACAAATTAATTGTTTTTTTTGTCGGTATACATATCCCTGTTACCAACATAATTTTTTTTTTTTTTTTTTTTTTTACAAAACAGTCACAGTTTTGTCATGATTACTGCATTATTATATTCCACTGCTGTTGCAACCAGTGTTAATTTTGACAAGAAATTTTAATTTAGTTTTAGTTATAGTCTTTTGACTAAAATTAACAAGTTTGAGTCATAATTTAATCTTCTGATTGTATTTTAGTTTTGATCCAATTTTAGTCGACTAAATTCGCAGTTTAGTCTATTTTCCTTCAGCATACGTTTAAATAAAGTTGAGTTGAGTTAAAGTGCAGTGAACGCAACATTTTCTGAGTGGTTCTTTTCTCATTCATTCCGATTGGATTGTGTGAATTTTCACTACTGTGTTGTTTTCATTTTAATTTTAGTCATTGACGAAATTGTCAGTCAATTTTAATCATAGTTATTGTCTGAACGAATGGCTTCTATTTTAGTTTTCATTTAATTTTCGTCAGGAAAAACAGTCACGAAAATTATGATGTCAATTCTTCGTCGACAAAAATATCACTAGTTGCAACTGTAGCATTCACGAAGACGGGAGTCAATGACAATCGATTCTGTTTTGCAAATAAGGGCCGAGTTCATATGGGCATATATGCGAACTGCGCACAAGACGACACGTGAAAATGTAATGAAGCGGTTGCGCTTAATTAAGGTAAATTAATGAGTGAATTAATTAATGGAGGAAAGATTGAGGACTGGAGTAAGGCTCACTTCCTGTTGAAATTGGACTACTTCCTATTGATAGGTCACTTCCTGTTGAAATCGGGCCACTTCCTGTTGATTCTAAGTCACTTCCAGGTCACTTCCTATTGAAATCAGGTCACTTCCGGGTCACTTCGTGTTGAAAACAAGTCACTTCCTGTTGATTTAAAGCCACTTCTGAGTCACTTCCTGTTCATTTTATGCCATTTCCGGGTCACTTCCTATTGAAATCAGGTCACTTCCTGTTGAAATCGTGTTGCTTCCTGTTGATTTGACGCCACTTCTGGGTCACTTTCTGTTGATTTTAGGCCATTTCCTGGTCACTTCCTGTTGAAATCAGGTCACGTCCTTTTGATTTTTGGCTATTTCTGGGTAACTTCCTGTTCAAATCAACAGGTCACTTCCTATTGAAATCAGGTCACTTCTGGGTCACTTCCTGTTGAAAACAAGTCAGTTCCTGTTGATTTCAGGTCACTTCCTATTGAAATCAGATCACTTTCTGTTGAAATTGTCACTTTCTGTTGATTTAAAGCCACTTCTGAGTCACTTCCTGTTCATTTTATGCCATTTCCGGGTCACTTCCTATTGAAATCAGGTCACTTCCTGTTGAAATCGTGTCACTTCCTGTTGAAATCAGGTCACTTCCTATTCAAGCTGGGGCATTTCCTGGCGAGAATCCCTGGTGTACCAAATCAATTGGCCAAGATGGCTGCCGCTGAAGGCAGGCGTAGGGTACAAAATAGGAAATTGTGATGAAGGCGTGAATTTTGGAACTACAAAAGGAGAATTGGTGACTACATTAAAGTTGGAATGTGGTGAATTGGATGAAGAATGTGGAAGTAAATGTGAAATGTAGAATCTCCCATTATGAATACATTGGAAAAAAACGTGTACGAAATGGGGAATTGTGGTAAGGCGTGAATTTTGGAACAGGAAAAGAGCTCGTGGTATGAATTTTAGGAATATATTGACGTTGGAATGAAGTAAATTGGATGAAAAATGTGGAAGGAAATTTTGAATCTTCCATTAAGAATGCATGAGGAAAAATTGGGTACAAAATCGGGAATTGTGGGTAAGGCGTGAATTTTTGGAATATGTTTAAATTGGAAAGATGAGAATGGGATGAATCATGTGGAAGTAGGGGTCTTCCAGCCTAACTATGGTTACAAATTGGTGTTTTAATTTTCTATGTAAAAGTTGAAATGTATGCGGATGGACAATATCAACTCAATTTAGTCGACTTCAATCAATAGAGAGATTAAAATGGTTTTAGATTTGACCTTATATCGGCTGTCAGATTTTTAACAAGGCCAATACTTTTTTTACCTTTTTCTTTTTTGTTTTTTGGATGGGCCAATCCGAGTGTGCGGTGGCCCCAAGTCGCGGTGCACTGTAGAAACAATAATGCACATCATCTCACGCTTGAAATTTGACTTGACCAACCCAAATGTGTGTTTGTCTTCTTGTGTCCTGCAGACGTCGCTGAGAAATATCTTCGTCCTGACCAAGAGGACATGAAGCCTCCGAATGTTAAAGAGGAGGAAGAACATCCTTACATCGAAGAGGAAGAAAAGCCCGTTCGTGTCAAAGAGGAGGAGGTTGAGGATGACGTCACCAAGTCACCAATGACCTTCGCCCCTTTAAAGAGTGAAGATGAAGTCAAGGGTGAGAGTGAGGAGGGGAGAGGGGCGGAGCCTCCAAACAGGTTCTTAAATCCTCAAAACATGATTCCAGAAAGTGATGCAGACCACTGGGGATCATCAAAAGCAAAAAGTGATGACATAAGGTCCCTTTCTTCTCATGATGATGATGATAATGATGATAATCTGCATGGTAATGATGAACACGGTGCTGATGATAGGTCGTGTCACACTGACGACAAATCCTGCGAATGTTCTCACTGTGGGAAAACATTGAGTTCAAAAAGAAGTTTGAAAATTCACTTGAGAACACACACTGGGGAAAAACCTTTTTCTTGTTTAGATTGTGGCAAAAGCTTCTCTGACAAGTCAGATTTAACAACACATACAAGAATCCATAGTGGCGAGAAACCTTTTTCTTGCTCAGACTGTGGCAAAAGCTTCTCTTCAAAGTCACATTTAACAACACATACAAGAAGACACACTGGGGAAAAACCTTTTTCTTGTTTAGATTGTGGCAAAAGCTTCTCTTTGAAGTCACGTTTAACAACACATACAAGAAGCCACACTGGCGAGAAACCTTTTTCTTGCTCAGACTGTGGCAAAAGCTTCTTTTGGAAGTCAGAATTAACGATACATACAAGAACACACACTGGGGAAAAACCTTTTTCTTGTTTAGATTGTGGCAAAAGCTTCTCCCGGAAGTCAGAATTAACGATACATACAAGAACACACACTGGGGAAAAACCTTTTTCTTGTTTAGATTGTGGCAAAAGCTTCTTTTGGAAGTCATATTTCACCATACATACAAGAAGACACGCTGGCGAGAAACCTTTTTCTTGTTCAGACTGTGGCAAAAGCTTCTCTCAGAAGTCACATTTAACATTACATTCAAGAACACACACTGGGGAAAAACCTTTTTCTTGTTTAGATTGTGGCAAAAGCTTCTCTGACAAGTCAAATTTAACAAAACATACAAGAAGACACACTGGGGAAAAACCTTTTTCTTGTTTAGATTGTGGCAAAAGCTTCTTTCGGAAGTCAAATTTAACAACACATACAAGAACACACACTGGGGAAAAACCTTTTTCTTGTTTAGATTGTGGCAAAAGCTTCTCTTTTAAGTCAAATTTAACAACACATACAAGAACACACACTGAATTAAGAAGCCACATAAGAACACACACACGGGACAGAAACCATATTCATGCACAAAATGTGTGAAAAGCTTCACTTCCACCAATTCTTTAACAGCACATGCAAAAACACACACTGGAGAGAAACCATATTCCTGCTCAGATTGTGGAAAAAGCTTCTCTTCCATGTCAAATTTAAGAAAGCACACAAGAATACATGGTGGGAAGTCGGGGTGTGAATTGCCTCGTACCTGACGATTCGATTCGTATCACGATTCATAGGTCACGATTCGATTCGATACCGATTAATCCCGATACGGTTTTGTTTGTCGATTGCTGCGATTTTTTTTTTTTACTCAAATTTAGAAAATACTAATCAGTAATCTTGTACACTGTAAGATTTGTATGAAAATGTCTTATTTATAGGCGGCACGGTGAGCGAGTGGTTAGCAGGTCCGCCTCCCAGTTCTGAGGACTCTGGTTCGAGTCCGGGCTCCGGCCTTCCTTTGTGGAGTTTGCATGTT
Organism: Festucalex cinctus; assembly: GCF_051991245.1. Classification (NCBI taxonomy): domain Eukaryota; kingdom Metazoa; phylum Chordata; class Actinopteri; order Syngnathiformes; family Syngnathidae; genus Festucalex; species Festucalex cinctus. Next base: position 4,457,688 of record NC_135411.1, read on the forward strand.
CTCCCCGTGCCTGCGTGGGTCTTCTCCGGGTTATCTCCGGTCTCCTCCCACTTTCCAAAGACATGCATAGCAGGTTAATTGGACGTTCCGAATTGTCCCTAGGTGTGCTTGTGAGTGTGGATGGTTGTTCGTCTCTGTGTGCCCTGCGATTGGCTGGCAACCAGTCCAGGGTGTCCCCCGCCTTCTGCCCAGAGCCAGCTGAGATAGGCGCCAGCACCCCCCGCGACCCTTGTGAGGAATAAGCGGTCAAGAAAATGGATGGATGTGTTATTTATCTGAAACTTCAACCTTATAACTCTGAGCCACATAGTAAACATTTTTCCATGTTTAAGGTGTGAACTCTAACTATAAGACATTTTGTTGAATATTTTCCCATCAAAAATAGATATTTAAAAATCAATTCTGCCACCTATTGAATCGATTCGAGAATTGCGTCCTGTAATATCGCGATATATTGCCGAATCGATTTTTTTAACACCCCTAGTGGGAAGGAACCATTCAGTTGCAGTGTTTGTACTAAAAGATTCTCTTGTAAAAAGCTTGCTGAGAGACACGAGTGTGCTGGTGAGAATGGCAGCCATCTTTGAAGCTTCAAAAAATGAAGGGAAGTGAGACTGGTGTGCTGTAAAAGTGTCAGTGCATCTTAAAAGTGTAAATGTAATGCTTTCAAAACTACTCAACCTGTAAATATTAAATGTTTGCTGTTAATGTGTTTAAATGTCAATGTATGTTTTTTTTGTACGGAATTTAGGAAGTTATTTTTGTTTGCTTCTAAATGTTGTTAATGGTTGTTTGTTGATGTTTGTAGGTGTTGTGTATTTGCTTGTGTGAAGCACATTGAGTTGCCTTGTGTATGAAATAGAAATAAAGCCACCTTGCAATTTTCCCCAAATAAGCGTCGAGAATACGTTCAGACACACAAAGCCATCTGCGATTAAAAAATTTTGTTGAACAGTGTTATCACTGAAATGATTGACGCAAAAGTCCTACTTTTTTTTTTTTTTTTTTTTTTCTTTTTTTGTTGCTAACTCAACCCGAGATCAAACCACCACAGCTCCATGCGAGCTAACACGCCATATGCTCGTGCATTTTGCACATTTTATCTTTCTATGTAACAATTTTCGCCTTCCCAGTCCCGGCGGCCGCAACTGCACCTCATAAGGCACGCTCTGCCGTGGATGGCCGATCAGCCCCTGGCTTATGCTATTTTCACGCACGTTTTGGAACCAAGGCGAAGAGGTGCCGCGCCCCTTGCTCCTTTGTTGCGTCGGAAAACGGCAACGCCTCCACTCAGTTGCAGGTGTGAGTGGGGGCGCAGAGTGCCGGCTGCTGTTTGTCACGGACACCCTCTCCAGACTCAAATTCCTTTGTGACTCCGGCGCCCGCAGAAGCGTGTTGCCTGCCTCGGCTGAAGATGCTGCCGGGGGCACTCACGGCCCGCACCTGTCAGCGGCCAACGATGCACCTATCCGGACCTACGGCACTAAGACAGTGGATGTATGTTTTGGGGAGCGCCGGTTCACTTGGGACTTTGTCACTGCGGACTTTGTCACTGCGGACATTTCTTTTCCCCTTCTTGGCGCGGACTTTTTGTGTGCCCACAGTCTACTGGTGGATGTTAAAAATGGCCGCCTGTTGGACGCTGTGACGTTTTCCACTGTTGCTTGTGGGTGTGATGTGGAGACGTTTGAGGGCCTTGCCAGCCCGCTCTCAGATGACGGCGTGTTCACGCGGCTTCTTGGAGAATTCCCCAGCCTGACCACGCCTACATTTGCAGCCACTTCTACCAAGCATGGAGTCGAGCACCACATCGAGACCGTGAGCCCGCCGGTTCATGCTAGGGCCCGACGCCTCAACCCTGATATATTGGCCACAGCTCAGTCCGAATTCGCCAACATGGAACGCCTTGGCATAATTCGTCGTTCGGACAGCCCGTGGGCCTCGCCTCTCCACATGGTTCCAAAGTCGGACGGCGGCTGGCGACCGTGTGGAGACTATCGCCGCCTCAATGATGCCACGACGCACGATCGCTATCCGGTCCCGCACATACAGGACTTCTCTGCCCACCTGGCAGGTGCGAAGGTGTTTTCCAAGGTGGACTTGGTACGGGGCTATCACCAAGTTCCGGTACGCCCCGCCGATGTGCCTAAGACTGCTGTGATAACACCTTTCGGACTGTTCGAGTTTCTCAGGATGCCATTCGGCCTTAAAAACGCGGCCCAGTCTTTTCAGCGTCTCATGGACTCTGTTCTCCGGGACATGCCGTTCCTCTTCGTCTACTTGGATGACATCCTGGTGGCCAGCTCCTCCATCGGGGAACACCTTTCACACCTCCGGCAGCTTTTCTCCAAGCTCAGCCAGGCTGGACTGATTATTAACCGAGCTAAATGTGTCTTTGGTGTGCCCTCCATCCAATACCTCGGCCACCTCATCAACGAGGACGGCGCCACCCCGCTCCCGGCAAAAGTGGAAGCTGTTGCCGCTTTTCCTCGACCCCAGACGGCCCAGGGTCTCCGCGAGTTCCTCGGGATGGTGACTTTTTACCACAGGTTCATCCGCCATGTGATGCACCCGCTTTACGACGCACTTAAGGGTGTGGCTCCTAACCGTGCGGTCGACTGGACCGATGTGAGAGTCAAGGCTTTTGAAGAGACGAAAGCCGCGCTGTCCCAAGCGGCCTTGTTGGCCCACCCGCGCCCGGATGCCCCGATCGCCCTCACTACTGACGCATCTGATTTTGCCGTCGGGGCCGTTTTGGAGCAGCGCGTCGAAGGTGCGTGGCAGCCGCTCGCCTTTTTCAGCCGCCGGTTAGTCCCTCGGGAGCGCAAGTACAGCACGTTCGACAGGGAGCTCCTTGCTGTCTGGCTGGCGATCCGCCACTTCCGCTTCATCCTGGAGAGCCGTGAGTTCACGGTCTTCGTCGATCACAAGCCGCTCACCTTCTCCATGTCGAAGTTGTCCGAGCCGTGGTCCGCGCGGCAACAGCGCCAGTTGTCGTTCATATCTGAATACACCACGGACATCCGACATATCGCTGGCAAGGATGACGTGGTCGCGGATTGTCTGTCCAGGGCAGTCGTCAACACAGTACAGCTGGGCCTCGACTTTTCCCGGATGGCGGCCGACCAGGCTTCCGATCGTGGCACCCAGTTGCTTCGGAGCTCCGACACCGGGTTGCAAGTTGAAAGGGTAGCGGTCGACGACTCCGGGGTCGAGCTGTGGTGTGACGTCTCCTTGGGCTGGCCTAGACCGCTGGTGCCCTCTGGTTGGCAGAGGGCCGCCTTCGACATGGTGCATGGTCTCTAACACCCCGGCAGGAAGGCATCGTCGAGGTTGGTGGCTCAGAAGTTCGTCTGGTCTGGGTTGAAGAAAGATGTACGGGCCTGGGTCGATTCATGCGTGGCTTGTCAGCGAGCCAAGGTCCACCGTCACACCAAGGCGCCTTTGGAGACTTTTGTTGTGAGGAAGTTTGACCATGTCAACGTCGACATCGTAGGTCCGCTTCCTCCTTCCCAGGGCTTCACCTACCTCCTGACGATGGTGGACAGGACGACCCGCTGGCCAGAGGCCGTTCCCCTGACCTCCATATCGACCAGTGACGTGGCCCGGGCGTTTATCGGGACCTGGGTCGCTCGGTTTGGACCGCCGGCGGACCTCTCGTCCGACAGGGGTGCGCAGTTCACGTCAGAGGTTTGCTGAGGGCCTCGGGGTCAAGCTACACCGCACCTGCGCTTATCACCCTCAGGCTGATGGGCTGTGCGAACGGTTCCATCGTTCGATGAAAGCCGCTTTGCGCGCTGGTCTTTCTGAAGGTAATTGGGTCGACAAGCTACCCTGGATCATGCTGGGCCTTCGTACTGCACCTAAGGAGGACCTGCAGTGTTCGTCGGCCGAGTTGGTCTATGGACAGGTGCTAAGAGTGCCAGGAGATTACAGACTATTTAGAAACAGAATAGCAACTTAATGCAATTAATGGCGCGACAAACTAAACTTTATTGCAACAAACACACAAACGTAGCACATATGAAAAAGACTATTTCCACAAAATTATGAGGTGGAAATAGTATTTTAAAGCTGGTTCAATTGTGATATACATACAAAATGTTATTTTTTGTTTGCCATCTTTAAAATATATTTTTCCATAAAGGCCTACAACAAGCAATACTAGGTGGTATATTTATGACAAAAAGTAGCCTACTTCATCTTTTTTTTTTTAAATTCCTCTCCAAACATGATTTTATGATACATGTAAGCATTATGTAATGTACATGCTTCTGTAACTTCAAATAACCACTCCCATTTTTTTGTTTTCCAAATCACATTTATTTTGTGACATCAATTTATGCAGTTGCTGCAGCGTCTGTGAATGTTGTAATCTGAATAAAAACCAATGAGTTCTCCTCTTTTCCCATGTCCCCAGAACCCTCTATATTCTTTAAATATAGAATTGCATTGGATGCAAGGGGTGAGGCAATAGGGGATCCTGTACATCTTTTTGAAATCGGGTGAAAATGCACTCCAGTTGACGACACCTGGTAGATAGACAGACATACAGACAGACAGTCAAGTCATCTTATGTATATAGTGCTTTCAAACAGCCTTAGCTGTCAGATAGATAGACAGAATTATTTTTTTTTGTGTCCACCCATCCATGATCTTAACCACTTATCCTCATGATCCCCACTCCCTCACAACTTACTGTCTAGCCACTGAAAATGTGCTTCCCTACGAAATGATTCTTATCTGATGATCATCCAGAATCGGGTGCATGTCAGGGCCAGCACGTGGATTGCGCCTTCGCCATCATTGAGGACAGCAAGAATCAGGATGGATCGTAAAATCTCCTCTGGTAGCTGTGAACATAACCGCATAAACTAAAAATAGACTTGTCTTCATCATCAATATGATCATCATTATCTTCTTGGAACAAGAGAAGTGCAATGAAGAATTCCTTATCAGCATGTTTTTGTAGCTTTCACATAATTTGTTTATATTGTATAAATGTCAGAGCCACATGATTCTCTGATAAAGATGCAATATTAAAGTCTCTACTCTGTGTAGTTCTGTTTGACTAGCCAGTGAGTGTATATCATCAGTTCATAACTGTGCTTCACCTCCAAAGTGTAAAATACATAAATAAAAATTGTTGCATGCATGCCTGACAGATGGAAGCGACCACTCTCTCTGCAGAAGGCTTCTTGACCTTGGTTGCTGACATCGGACGTTCCTCCTTAAGTTCAAGGGAATGGGATTAATTATATGTTTTGGACATGTATACACTACAATGACAATTTGCATAGATTAATTGGGGTTTGGAAAATTCTGTCCATTATTCTTACCTTGGCATTCTCATCTATTTTCCTCTTTCTGGAAATGCGAGCCAGCCTTATTTCTGTGCATTAGGTTAGAAAAAGCTTTTCAAATTTGAAAGGTCTTTCTTTAAAAGTCTGTGTCATTTGTTTAATTGTAATTTTCTATATAGAGTACTAGTGGCATCCATTACTTGGCATCAGTATCAGTGAGTACTTTTTAGGTTGTAGCGAAATGTATTCATCATTCATAAAACTAACAATACATTCTTTTTCATATTTATAAAAATTGCTTACCATGGCAACTAAGAAAGAATTGCCATATTGACAAAATTTAAATTGATTATAGTGGTCTTCAAACTACAACATACCTTCATGACAAACTGCCGTCTTATCTTGAGTTTGCAGATGTGCCACAACATATGCAAACTCTCCACCTTTGGCACAAATGCTGCATCTGTATCGGTTCAAGCCTTCCAAAATGGGTGCTGGTAGGTGTCCATCTTTATAGACGGTTCGATGAAGCTGAGTGCAAATTAGAACACATTTTATTTGTATAAATCTTTTGTCATCCGACTGTAGAATTGGCCAATTACAATCCAAAAACATACCAACAGAAATAGAAAAAACTGGACTCATGTAAAGATTTCTTAACGTTCATGCCACAACAGAGTAAAATTATGTTATTATTCAAATCCCATCGATACATTAATGGTAATTAATTACGTAGCTACGCTATACAGGCCTATCTGCTGCAAATATGTGACGTATTGGGCTTACACCATTTTGCATTACGTACAGCGTCACGGTGGATTCCCCATTTGCAAGTTACTACTTTTAGGTCAGCATATTGTACGGTACACAGGTTCAAACTATTGTTCCATGCGAAATAACAATTGGAATTCAACGAGAGAGATATGGAAGAAAAACATTGTGTTCCACTAAATCATTTCAATTCATTTTTCAAACTTTCTGTGCGGGAAACGAACTTTTCTTTAGCGACCTATGTGCTAATGTTCATTAAATAAAATACATGTCCACTTACTTTCTGCTCCCGACTCGTCATTTTACAAATTATTTCGTGTCGTCCCCGGGAACTTTTTGAGAACTAAGAGGTTGTGATAATGGATGGAATGATTTCGTTTCGTAGTTCTCGTGGCGACCGCTCGCTGCAGAGAAGTTGAGAACAACACTACTGGATCACGACAGCAGCGTCACTTTCCGTCAATCAAGAGCATAGGGGCGTTCCGTTCCGTTCCGTGGGCGTTCCGTTCCCAGTCTGCGGTCTGCAATCAGACTCGCGATCAGTTGCGTTATTTTTTGGACACACTAATTTGTGCATAATTAATTAACCTAAAATAATGTGTTCAACAACAGCCTTTTAATATGAATATAAGGCAAACTACATATGAACGGACATTTACATGTACAGATGACAGATTATAGCCGTCAGTTATAATCTGCAGCCACTTGTCAGGTTGATGTTACGTTTTCAAAACAAACTCAATTTCAAAATAGGCTAAGACACAACACACGATACAAGTACACAGATCAATCATTCATTTAGCGGTAGAAATTTCTGCACCATTTTAAACGTCAATTCCTAAATGAGATCATATCAAGCTTCATTCATCAACCGCTTTTCTCACCAGCACACTTGTGCCTCTCAGCGTTGCCCTTTGTTGGGAATCTTTTTTTTTTTTTTTTTTTTTTTTTTTTTTTTTTTTTTTTTTTTTTTTTTTTTTTGAAGAGCTCAGAATTGTTCATTCGGTAGTCTTACCGATTCAACGTCTTGTCATCATTGCTCTTTTCCTTTTTTTTTTTTTTTTTTTTTTTTTTTTTTTTTTTTTTTTTTTTTTTTTTTTTTTTTTTGTGTGTGTGTGTATGTGTGCGTGCGTTTGCGTGCGTGCGTTTGCGTGCGTGCGTGCGTTTGCGTGTGTGCGTTTGCGTGCGTTTGCGTGCGTGCGTGTGCGTGCGTGCAAATACGTATAAATTTATACTCATTCATTCACCTAAAACCTTATAAATATCCCATTACCCTTCGCCTTAACCAGGTACTTCAGAATCTTGCCAGAGTCGTGAGATTTAAATGGTCAGGAGACCAGAGAAAAGGTCAGAAAAAAAAGAAATAAAGAGAAAAGAAAGGTAAATCAAAGTGACATCCAGCACCGACCAAACACTTCCTGCCTTCCCCATGATTACATGTTGGGAATCTTTGACCACAAACTGAGCAAGCAAAGGGCTTCTCTCCAGTGTGGGTTCTTGTGTGGATTTTTAAGTATCCCTTGGAAGAAAAATTTTGACCACAAACCAAGCAAGCAAAGGGCTTCTCTCCAGTGTGGGTTCTTGTGTGGATTTTTAAGTATCCCTTGGAAGAAAAATTTTGACCACAAACCAAGCAAGCAAAGGGCTTCTCTCCAGTGTGGGTTCTTGTGTGTGTTTTTAAGTGTACCCTCTGAGCAAAATATTGACCACAAACTGAGCAAGCAAAAGGCTTCTCTCCAGTGTGGGTTCTTATGTGTATTTTTAAGTTTCCCTTGAAAGCAAATTTTTGACCACAAACTGAGCAAGAAAATGGTTTCTCATCAGTGTGGGTCTTTGTGTGTCTTTTTAACGTTTCATTAGCAGTAAATTTTTTACCACAAACTGAGCAAGCAAAAGGCTTCTCTCCAGTGTGGGCTCTTGTGTGGATTTTTAAGTATCCCTTGGAAGAAAAATTTTGACCACAAATCAAGCAAGCAAAGAGCTTCTCTCCAGTGTGGGTTCTTGTGTGTCTTTTTAATTTTTCCTTTTCACGAAATTTCTTACCACAAACTGAGCAGGCAAAGGGCTTCTCTCCAGTGTGGGTTCTTGTGTGTATTTTTAAGTATCCCTTGTAAGAAATTTTTTTACCACAAACCAAGCAAGCAAAGGGCTTCTCTCCAGTGTGGGTTCGCGTGTGGATTTTTAAGTTTGCCTTATAAGGAAATTTCTTACCACAAACTGAGCAGGCAAAGGGCTTCTCTCCAGTGTGGGTTCTTGTGTGTATTTTTAAGTGTACCCTCTGAGCAAATTTTTGACCACAAACTGAGCAAGCAAAGAGCTTCTCTCCAGTGTGGGTTCTTGTGTGGATTTTTAAGTTTCCCTTGTGAGCAAAATTTCGACCACAAACTGAGCAAGCAAAAGGCTTCTCTCCTGTGTGGGTTCGCGTGTGCGTTGTTAAAGTTTCCTTCCTAGAGAAACTTCGACCACAAACTGTGCAAGCAAAGGGTTTATGACCAGTGTGGCCCATCGCGTGTCTTCTCAAATGAGACTTGGAACCAAAGGTTTTTCCACACTGAGAACATTTCCACCGTTTGCCATCAGTGTGACATGTCACATCATCGTCACACTGTTCATCGTCAGCAGTGTGAGCAGCGTGTGACGCGTCTTCACCATCTGACATAAGAGCTAACCGGCTGTCATCATTTGTCATTTGTTGTCTGCTTGGAGACTCCGCCCCTTTGTTCTCTTCATATTGACGTTCATCTTCAGTCTTCAAATGGACACCAGTCACGGGCAACTCTGTGAAGTGCTCCTCCTCTTCAATGTATGGTGGCAGCTGCTCCTCTTTTTTGATGTTGGGAGGCTGTTGCTGCTGCTCTTCTTTAACTTGCAGAGGCTCCAAGTCCTCCTCCTGTTTCACGCCAGGGAACTCTGGCTCCTGCCGCTCAGGAAAAATATATTTTTCACTGACATCTGCGAGACACAAGATACACATGGTTTGGTAAAGTTAATTTATTGTGATGTTATGTATTTTATATTGAAGTTTATCACATGGGCCACATGAGTGAATGAATAACAATCTATACACAAGTATTTTTTTTAAACTTTTAAACATTTTTTTTTAAACTCAACAAGTGAGTCACATCCTTTCAGGGCAATTCCCAAATGATTCCACAAATTAACACCTAACAGATACACACCTTTGCTTAATATTTGTTCTTGTTTTTTGTTTTGTTTTTATAGACATGTGCACCCCTTATATCATAAGGACTGTGTCTAATTTGGTGCTAATTTAAACTCAACCAAGTCATAAAATTTCATTGTATTTAATTTAATAAATGGATGTGTTGATTCAGTATATTTTGATTAATTAATAATTCTTATAGCTCTCTTTTGCAATTTGAATACAGAGTTGGTGTTTGTTTTATTTGCATTTGCCCAGATTTTCACACAATAGGTCAGATATTGTAAGAATAATGAACTGTATAATGTATATAATGAGTTCATGTTCAGGACATCCTTAGTTTTATAGAGTATCCCTATGATTATTCACATTTTCCTTTTAACAATTTCTATGTGTGGCTTCCAAAATAATTTATCATCAATAACTACTACAAGGAATTTGTTTTCATACGCCCTTTCTATTTCAACTGAATTAACTTGGGCTGGGTTCAAAATATTGATATATCGATATCGTATAGATACGCCTTTTCATATCCCAATATCGATACATAAAGCCATGTATAGATATATCGACCCCGCCCCCAACACACACACACACACACACAACACATTCAACACACACAAACAAATGCTTCCGAGCCCGTGTCACTTACACGGTGGAAGCCAGTATCGATCATCTCCCCACCCACCCCATCCCCTCAACCACCATTGGAACATTTGCACAAAAAACATTGTGAATGAGTGTCAGTGTTTTTTGTTACTTTTTTTTTTCTTTTTTTTTTACATAGCCTGTACTGTGGATGTAATTGATTTAATTATTTGTTTTTATAAGGTCATGTTAAATAAAACAGTATTAATGTAACTGCAATTGATTCAATTCTTAATGTAAATATTCATATTTTTACTAATGCATTAAATTACAGCAAGAGCAAGAAGTTTCTACTATTTGCAGCACTGGTACTTTTGACTGTCTAAAATAGGTGCTGCATGAATTCCTCAAATGAATCGAAAATCGTTGTGAATCATTAATCGAATCGAATCGATCCTGGAAATTTGAATCGATACCCAGCCCTAGAATTCACCATAAATTCATCCATCCATCCATCCATCTTCCTCCGCTTATCTGAGGTCGGGTCGCGGGGGCGGCAGCTTTAGGAGGAAAACCCAGACCTCCCTCTCCCCAGCCACTTCAACCAGCTCCTCCGGCGGCATCCCAAGGCGTTCTCAGGCCAGCCGGGAGACATAGTCTCTCCAGCGTGTCCTGGGTCGTCCCCGGGGCCTCCCGCCAGTGGGACATGCCCGAAACACCTCCCCAGGGAGGCGTCCAGGAGGCCTCCGAACCAGATGCCCGAGCCACCTCAGCTGGCTCCTCTCAACACGGAGGAGCAGCGGCTTGACTCCGAGTCCCTCCCGGATGACCGAGCTTCTCACCCTATCTCTAAGGGAGAGCCCGGACACCCTGCGGAGGAAACTCATTTCGGCCGCTTGTATCCGGGATCTCGTTCTTTTGGTCACGACCAGTGGCGCTCCTGCCATTAGGCAGATTAGGCAGATGCTAGGGGCGCTCGTGAGCAAAAGGACGACAGGGAAAGGAGAATTTATTGATTTTTTTTTTTTACTTTTATCAGTCACGTAAACGTGCGTCTTCTGTTCAAGTAAACCATGGCTTGCCAGCCAACCACATACATCCTTTCAAATTTGGCTTTGATTGACATCTACGGCTAGCCAATGGTAATCGGGATTGGGGGGGGTGACGCGCGCTCCGGAGACGCGCATTAGCCAAATCTACTTCCGCGTTAGATAGTGGTGCACGTTCGCCGGCCGGCACTGACCCAATGACTGAGCAGTGAGCAAACGCCAAACCTCGATCCAGGATGACACAGTTGACATGGTTGGGAATCCTGCGTTCACTGGTCCACTAAACAACGTTCACAAGTGAGTGGCAAACTTTTGTTTTGATTAGTCAAGCCACACAGCACGGACAAATTGTAGCAATACACAGTATGCGGTTAACAAGGCAAGGCAAGGCAAGTTTATTTGTATAGCACATTTCATACACAAGGCAACTCAATGTGCTTTACACGAGGAAAGACAACACATAAGCATCAAGAAACAGTAGTTAACATTCAGAGGAAGAAAAATAAATGAAAATAGGTTACAAACTAACAATCTTAAAACATTATTCAACAAACTTTAAAAAAATTTAACATAAGGAAGTTTAAAATGATAAAAATAAAAATAAAAATAATAATAAAAAAAAACCCACTTAATTAAAGCTGTTTAAAAGTCCCTAATCAAAGGTATAAGAAAAAAGCAAAGTTTTTAACCTGGATTTAAAAGCATTTACACTCGGGGCTGACTTCACTTCTGTTGGTAGCCTATTCCATCTGTGTGCAGCATAATAGCTAAATGCAGCTTCTCCATGTTTGCTTCGAACTCTGGGTTCCACTAGTTGGCCCAAGTCTGTAGATCTCAGAGCCCTGCTGGGCTTGTACTCAATCAGCATTTCTTGGATATATTCAGGACCCAAACCATTTAGTGATTTATAGACGAGTAGCAGAACTTTAAAATCGATTCTACAGCTGACAGGGAGCCAGTGTAAATCCTTAAGTACTGGAGTAATATGTTCTGATCTTTTTGTTTTGGTCAGAACTCGAGCTGCAGCGTTCTGAATGAGCTGCAATTGTCTCATGTTCTTTTGAGAGAGTCCAGTCAGAAGACCGTTACAGTAATCTAGTCTGCTGGAGATAAAAGCATGGATAAGCTTCTCTTGGTCTGCTTGAAGCATGCAGTCCTTCAGTCTGGATATGTTTTTCAGCTGGTAAAAGGCTGTTTTAGTGATGAATTTAATATGATTGCTGAAGGTCAGATCTGAGTCTATTAGTACCCCAAGATTTCGAACTTGGTCTTTAGTTTCTAAAGACAGTGACTCAAGCTGTTTTTTAACAGCAATCCTCTTTTCTTTATTGCCGAAAACAATGAGCTCCGTTTTGTTTTCGTTCAGCTGAAGGAAATTTTGGTTCATCCAGTTGTTAACTTGCTCTAGAGAATGACACAATGTGTTAATAGAATTGCTGTCATTTGGGGACATCGATAAATACAGTTGTGTGTCATCTGCATAACTATGATAGTCAACATCGGTGTTCTGAAGCATTTGACCCAAAGGTAACATATACAGACTGAACAACAGGGGTCCAAGGACTGACCCTTGAGGGACCCCACATGTCATGGCCTTTCGATCAGATTCAAAATTTTAACAGACCCACACAGTCACACATACACAACAAATACTTTGGAGCATAAAATTATTTATCACTAAAGCATAGTTGCAGTACAATGTAAGTTGAATTCTCTTTTCTTTTTTTTTTTTATTGCCAAGTTTGTCACGGTTGATGACTGTCACTAAGTTATAATAATAATAATAATAATAACAATAATAATAAGAATAATAATAATAAACAGCACTTTACACATCCTTTTGGATTGATATTTTTCACTGAACCCATATGTCGTTTCTGTATATTATCGACATATCTCAACTCAATCTTTTTTTTATAAAGCACTTTAAAACATCCATTGCTGCATACAAAGTGCATGGAATAGAAATCAGTCTCGCAGTGGACACAAGTGAAAGAAAATAACACAAAATAAAATTAATTATAGTAAATATAAGTAGGTAAGTATAAAAGCAAAAATAAAAAATAAAAAAAAATATATAAGATGTAGGGAAGTGAATAAGTAAATATAACTATAAATAAAATAACACAAAATACAGAAGGCACCATAAAACACTGAAATGATGCGAAGTTTCATGCTGAGTCAAAGACCAAAGAATAAAGATGTCTGGCAAAAATTATCCGAAATGTTATCCATATCGTACAGCCCTAAATCCAAAAAGCAAATGAAGGCAACTGCTAGCTAATCTCAGATAGAAGGGGCTGGGTCACAGTCATTCCGCCGCTTTTGCAGTTGTCACAATGCCACTGTTCAACCTGAACAACATTAGATTTAGGTTGATGAAGTGTGCTCCCCCCAAAAAGGTAATGCCCCCCCTGCACTCTCTTTCTGGTGACAGGTCTGGCTCTTTAGTTAAGAAAATGAAATGAAAATGCTAGTAAGCTGTCCTGGCTCAAACCTTAAAAAAAAAAAAAAAAAACTGATCACGGTCAGATTCTCAGGTGGATGTGCAGGCTGATACAGCACGGACGTCATAAATTAACTGGGCTGCTCATGCTGTAGCGAAAAGTGAAGCTGGCGGCGGCCATCTTGTGTTGCCAAACCTACAGTAAGTTGACTTTTCAGCAGCATTTTTTCCACGTTATTTTCTTCCTCTACAGCGAAAATACCACTGTGACGTACGGTTCTACCATTAAGTATAAAATAACTGGGAAATGCTCTAAATGTAAATATTTTGTGGTTGGTCTAATAATTTGAGTGGGGGTCGTGTTTGTGGTTGGTCTAATAAGTTGTGCACACTCTGGGAGGGGGGGCACTACCAGAAATCCTGCCTAGGGTGCCAAGTTGCTTAGGAACGCCACTGGTCACGACCCACAGCTCGTGACCATAAGTGAGGGTCGGAACGTAGGTCGACTGGTAAATCGAGAGCTTCTCCTTTTGGCTCAGCTCTTTCGTCACCACGACGGACCAATACAGAGTCCGCATTACTGCAGACGCTGCACCGATCCACCTGTCGATCTCCCGTTCCATCATGCCCTCACTTGTGAACAAGACCCCAAGATACTTGAACTCCTCCACTTGGGGGAGGATCTCATCTCCGACCCGGAGAGGACACGCCACCCTTTTCCGATTGAGGACCATGGTCTCGGATTTGGAGGTGCGGATCCTCATCTCAACCGCTTCACACTCGGCTGCGAACCGCTCCAGTGAGAGTTGGAGATCCCAGCCTGAAGAAGCCAACAGCACCACATCATCTGCAAAGAGCAGAGATGCAATGCTGAGGCCACCAAACCGGATCCCCTCAACGCCTCGGCTGCGCCTAGAAATTCTGTCCATAAAAATTATGAACAGAATCGGTGACAAAGGGCAACCTTGGCGGAGTCCAACCCTCACCGGAAACGAATCCGACTTACTGCCTGCAATGCGGACTAAACAGGGACCGAACCGCCCGTATCAGAGGGCCCGGTACCCCGTACTCCCGAAGCACCTCCCACAGGACTCCCCGAGGGACACGGTCGAACGCCTTCTCCAAATCCACAAAACACATGTGGACTGGTTGAGCGAACTCCCACGCACCCTCAAGGATCCTGCTGAGGGTGTAGAGCTGGTCCACTGTTCCACGGCCAGGACGAAAACCGCACCGCTCCTCCTGAATCCGAGATTCGACTTCCCGAGGGACCCTCCTCTCCAGCACCCCTGAATAGACCTTACCAGGGAGGCTGAGGAGTGTGATCCCTCTATAGTTGGAACACACCCTCCGGTCCCCCTTCTTAAAAAGGGGGACCACCACCCCGGTCTGCCAATCCAGAGGCACTGTTTTCACCATAATTTATATTAGAATATTAGAGATGAAAACACAAATTTCAGAAAACGGGTTGCTCATTGGTTTAATTGATTTTTGATTATTAAAAGTTAACATTTGCCAAAAAAAAAAAAAAAAAAAAAGTCTACTAGGAATATATAGAAATATGGTTGAGGTATTGTAACTTGTTCAACCATTTTTCATTGTGCAAAAAAAATAAATATGCAAAAAAAAATAATGCAAAAATGTTGCGGAGTCAAGGTGTGAGACGAGGGTCAACACAGCATACATTTTGATCAACATGACATCAGCAACTAATATTGTAGGAAACAAGAGAAAATTGTACATATTCATTTGCATACAGCCTTAAAATAAAAAAATTAAAAAAAAAGTCCTCCGCTTATTTTTAACAATTTTTTTTTTCTCATTATCTGTAAATTTCAGCTTCTTAGCTCAATAGCTTCCAGGCCATGTGACCTATTGACCCCAAACCAATGCAGCATCATAGTGCCATGTCTGATAGATGATGCACACCTTTTATTTTATTTTTTTCATTTTAGACTTCCACTTATTTTCTGCTTAATAGCTTCTAGGTCATATGACCTATTGACCCCAAATTAGTTCTGCCTCAAAGTGGCATGTCTGCTCGATGACACACACCTATTTTTTTCTCAATTTCAACCTTTCCTTCATTTTAAATTACCGTTAACTTAATACTGTACATATCAATGTTATTGCTCAATATCACCCCACAAGAGTGCATTCCCAGTGAAATTTGAATTGGTACTGTTATTGTGAAACAGCTTTTAAACTGTTAATAATAATAATAATAATAATAATAATAATAATAATAATAATAATAAAACCAAGCATACTTTAAACTGCGTTTGAATTCAATTTTATTTTTGAAAACCGATCTTTTATTTTGAAAACCCAATGTTGTTCTTGGTCACATTCTCCGCGCCAGCGTCTCTTCGAGCACACTACCGTAAATCCTAGAAAAGGGCGAACAGAAAAAAATGAAGTGCGGCTGACTTGACCGCGTAAAAAGAAAAGGCGGCTGACTTGACCGCGTAAAAAGAAAAGGCGGCTAGCTTGACCTCAGCTGTAGCTCTGCTAAATCCAATTCTTATCGACTGAGAAATGTACCAAACCGACTGAAGAAAAAAACTGTGTATCGTAACAAAGTGACCCGGTGAAGAGTCCTTACAGAAATAAAAACGTACATATGGTTGAAAAGTGTCGACGAAACAAGTGACAAACCTGCTCTGTTCAACACAACTCGAGGCTGCTTGTAAACGGCGTCCAGCAGTTGACGTTGTCGCTCGTTGTCCTCCTGTGCTCCACAAAGCTCCTCTTCGTACTTGACTTTCGCCATTGTGAACATCTTCACACGATATTCACGACACTTTACGCTCACGACTGACGTCTGCTGAGCCAATTTGTCGATAGCAAACGGGTCTCGTTTTTTGGCGCCTAGCAAGCTAAGCTAAGCTAAGCTAAGCTAAGCTAAGGCAAAATAAAGAGGGCCGAGAGATACGATTGAACCAGACACGAAACGTAGCAATTATGTTTGACTTCAATAAAGTAGTGACGGGGCAAAGTGTCGATGTGTCAGTTCGTTCCGTACGAATTCGTGTTGAATTATTTTTATCGTGAAGCCGAGCGTAAACGCGTCGTGCCTGGAATGGAGTTGCTCTTCTGCTACCACGTGAAATCTACGGCAATTACACTTGGACAAATCTCATGTCACGAAAATGTTAATATTTAATTTTACTTTAAAAAAAAAAAAAAAAAAAAAAAAAGCTCATAAATTAATACGTTTAATTCTAGATTCATTTGGTTAATAAAAATAAATAGACCTTTAAACTGCACTCGGACGAATAAGAAGAAACATGTTTACTTCCTGTACATACGAGTAGCCCAGTTTAGTTTTTATTTTTTAAATCTCTATTCACTCAATCAGTATACAAACTATTGGGGGGGTAATAATACAATCATTGTATACACTATAAACAATTAGAACATAGAACACGCCAGGAAAGTTAAAACATACAAAAGCTAAACCAAATAAAATCAATAGTAAAACTGAAAGAAAAGAAAATAGTTTGATACAAAATCATATAAATAAATGATAAGTTTGCAATAGTTATATGTTTTTACAGCTTTTGCACAGACAACCAGACAATGACAAAAAAATAATTTCTCACGGATACAAAAAAAAAATCAATAAAGGATTGTTTCTTATGTGTAAATTTAGACTTATGAATGTAAAACTTCGCTAGAATAATCATAAGATTTATCAAATGAAACTGTGTATCGACATTATTATCAAATTCAAATATACCAAAATAATACATGCTTCCAAAGTAAGGAGAAATCTGGATAAATGTGCATTATAATGAATTGTGATAATGTACCCCAGAATTATGAGGAGCACAGTTGTTTTTTTTTTTAAAACATCCTTGCTGTTTTACCTCAGACTGTAAATCCACCCAAGAGTCTCTGGTCTTTTTTTTTTTTTTTTTTTTTTTTTTAAGATTTGAGCCAGGAAAAGTTCTAGTCGAGTGCCGGCAAATTCTATGCACTATTGACTACACTTTTTCTTTTCTTGCTCGGCCGAATATCGCTGCCAAAAGTCAGGTGAGTTGTATCCGTAATTGACCTTTCGCAAACTCCGCCCCCCCAAACGAGCATTGACCAATCACACATTTAGCAACCGTTGCTATGTAAGCATAGTCCGTCAAGCTTTACTCAGCTCTCGATGACGTCCATAGTCTGATTGATTTTATTTGATGGCTTACGAGACTGCTAACCACCATAAAACTTTACGGAAGAAGAGTGACAACCATTAACAAGCTCCGGACCTCCAAAATGATGAAGCGGTGTGCCGACGGAGTATGTAAATCGGACTGTGCTAAGGTAAGACTATGCTAACTCTATCGGGCTAACTAGCTAGCTGTAGTGTAGTTTGCTTTCGGGGCAATAACAAAACAATATCAAAGTTATTGTAGTTACTATTAATGAATAAAATATATTACTAGAATGTCATTGCCATCTAAGTTAAGCTTGTTCAGTCAGTGGTTAATGTTAGTTTAATGTCTTCTGTTAGCTTTTGCATTCGTCTAAATGTTGCGAGCTAACGTTAACACAAAGCTTCGTCAAGTTTGGCAAACTTAAGCGTCCTAATAAGTGCCCCGAGCTTATCTTGTTTTCATTTTTCATGCAGCATTTTGTGAACGGACACCCGTCTCCGGAGTATCCCAACCAGCCATATAACCTGAACTACATCCATGGCTAGGGTGACATAAATATTTTTTTTATGATGGACAAAGAATAACAATGACTGATCTAATGCAATCAAAGACAAAAAAACCCCACTAATGTTTAGCTAGCTATAAACACCGAGGTTTAGCTAACTTGCTGACCTAACAGTAATCCTCATATTTTAACAATACTAGACTAATATAAGTAAGAAAACTTACCCGGCAGTACAAGAGCACGACTGGTCCATAATGCTGTGCTGGTTGCATCTGAAGTATAGGTCATGGGGTTTTCTCAGATTTAGCGTGCATCCTGTGTGTTTCCCCTTCGCTGGCTAATTTCATATAATGACTATAACCCTCCACTGCATATTGTAAACCTTTTTGCCTCGATCTGGAGGATATTGCACTGGTATTGCTCCAAAAGAAATCACTAATACACGCCGGTGTAAGTCTTCCCGTCACGGCTTGTGCTGTCGGAGTCACCAAGCTTGACGGACTAGCAACAGTAACGAAGGGGGGCGGAGCTTATGCGAAAGGTCAATTGCAGTTTCAAAACAACATTGAAAACATTTTCAGTCTTTCAACCAATGCCTCGGGAGAACAATGCCAAAACACAATTTTTGAAACTTGGCTGGTGACCGTTTTGAACCTCTGAAAATTTGTGGGTGAAACACTGTAAAATCATACTTTAAAAAAATGTCTGTCTTTTCTAAGCATTTTTTTTTACAGCTTTTTCTGTGATTTTTTTAGTCATTCAAAAATATTTTTGGAGATTCGAAACATTTTTTCAGTCATTCAAAAATGTTTTCGGAGATTCAAACCGAAGTTACGAGGTATTGGCAGGATTCTGATTCCAAACTTTTACCCTTGACTTCTCATTTCAAAACGAGTAATCCATCTTGTTCGGTGAGACGAATAAACATTTGGTTTCCCCGTCATAACAGCCCTCTGAGATAAACCCTGAGGACTGCAACAAAACTGAGTTTTGACACCCCTGAGCTAGTCTAACAGCACAACAACCTCCCAAAATCCCCACTTAACTGGCATTGCTGCTTGAAAGCGCCATCTTTTCTGTCATATGTGTGCACGTAAGGACCCAATATTATTTGTTGAACAGTTGTGATTCTTTCATAAACAATGAATTAAACAAGTTTCCTCCTGTAAACGTCATGTAACATATCATTTATACGCCTTTAAGGCAAGTTGGAAAATGTCCGAAGTCCTCTTGTTTTTAAAGAATTTAAATCACCATAAATCATGCTGTCCATGGAACTGAGTGATTAAAAAAAAAAAAAAAGGGGTCCTCAAAGTGGACATACCGTCCACCCACTGACGAGATGGTAGGAGCAAGATGGCCACCCTGTCGCTTCAACGGCTTGCACGGGCGTGTAAGGGCTATCTGCTATCCAGTCATATATACAGGTCGGTGTGCTCGTGCTACTCTGTAGTGGTGCCCCCTGCAGTCTACTCTGTGTACCTCAATGGGCCAAATTTTGCATTGACTCGCGATCAGTTGCGTTATTTTTTTGACACACTAATTTGTGCCTAATTATTTAACCTAAAATAATGTGTTCAACAACAGCCTTTTAATATGTATATAAGGCAAACTACATATGAACGGACATTTACATGTACAGATGACAGATTATAGCCGTCAGTTATAATCTGCAGCCACTTGTCAGGTTGATGTTACGTTTTCAAAACAAACTCTCTTCTGCCCTCAGTTAGCGCAACTTAGGCAGCGAGCTAAACATGTGAAAGAGTTCCAAATAAAGACACGTGGTTGCTGTAGTCGTGGCTCTTTACTTCCTTCTTTTCTATTTTGTGAAACTGCAACATACAGATTAAAACAAGATAAATGCTTCTGTCTACAAATAAGTGTACAGTGTGAAAAATACCATTTAACTAACACAAGTAGGCCAACAATAACTTTAGCACAGGTTAGCAGCTAACGGCTAATAACATCGAGTCAGCGCCTTTTCAAAGAAAGTTCACCACCAAGAAACCTAAAATAATCACAAACACAAATACGTCAAAGCGTTATGATTTACAGATTATGCTCTGCCAAGGCTCCGAAAAAAAAACAATGATGAGACTAGAGGAAAATCTTGCGTTTCCTCCCGTGCTGTGACTGCGTGTGCAGGTCCTCAAAAACATAGCTGCTATTTTCATTGCTTCGCCACTAGGCGGCTCCGGTTCACTTAACAAAATCAAACACATGAACATACAATGACAAGGGCGACATCTACTGGCAAAAATAGAACATAACATTTCTACAAAACAAAAATTGACTGAGCAATATGCCTCAATTTACTGTCGTTATGAGGGACAGAACAAACTCAATTTCAAAATAGGCTAAGACACAACACACGATACAAGTACACAGATCAATCATTCATTTAGCGGTAGATATTTCTGCACCATTTTAAATGTCAATTCCTAAATGAGATCATATCAAGCTTCATTCATCAACCGCTTTTCTCACCAGCACACTTGTGCCTCTCAGCGTTGCCCTTTGTTGGGAATCTTTGACCACAAACTGAGCAAGAAAATGGTTTCTCATCAGTGTGGGTCTTTGTGTGTCTTTTTAACGTTTCATTAGCAGTAAATTTTTTACCACAAACTGAGCAAGCAAAAGGCTTCTCTCCAGTGTGGGCTCTTGTGTGGATTTTTAAGTATCCCTTGGAAGAAAAATTTTGACCACAAACCAAGCAAGCAAAGTGCTTCTCTCCCGTGTGGATTCGCCTGTGCGTTGTTAAAGTTCCCTTCCTAGAGAAACTTCGACCACAAACTGAGCAAGCAAAGGGCTTCTCTCCAGTGTGGGTTCTTGTGTGTATTTTTAATGTTTCCTTTTCAGGAAATTTCTTACCACAAACCGAGCAAGCAAAGGGCTTCTCTCCAGTGTGGGTTCTTGTGTGTATTTTTAATTTTTCCTTATCACGAAATTTCTTACCACAAACCAAGCAAGCAAAGGGCTTCTCTCCAGTGTGGGTTCTTGTGTGTATTTTTAAGTATCCCTTGTAAGAAAATTTTTGACCACAAACCAAGCAAGCAAAGGGCTTCTCTCCAGTGTGGATTCTTGTGTGTATTTTTAATTTTTCCTTTTCAGGAAATTTCTTACCACAAACTGAGCAGGCAAAGAGCTTCTCTACAGTGTGGGTTCTTGTGTGTATTTTTAAGTATCCCTTGGAAGAAAAATTTTGACCACAAACCAAGCAAGCAAAGGGCTTCTCTCCAGTGTGGGTTCTTGTGTGTATTTTTAAATTTTCCTTTTCACGAAATTTTTTACCACAAACCGAGCAAGCAAAGGGCTTCTCTCCAGTGTGGGTTCTTGTGTGTATTTTTAAGTATCCCTTGAAAGCAAAATTTTGACCACACACCAAGCAAGCAAAGGGCTTCTCTCCAGTGTGGGTTCTTGTGTGTCTTTTTAATTTTTCCTTTTCAGGAAATTTCTTACCACAAACTGAGCAAGCAAAGGGCTTCTCTCCAGTGTGGGTTCTTGTGTGTATTTTTAAGTATCCCTTGGAAGAAAAATTTTGACCACAAACTGAGCAAGCAAAGGGCTTCTCTCCAGTGTGGGTTCTTGTGTGTCTTTTTAAGTGTCCCCTCTGAGCAAATTTTCGACCACAAATTGTGCAAGCAAAAGGCTTCTCTCCCGTGTGGGTTCGCGTGTGCGTTGTTAAAGTTTCCTTCCTAGAGAAACTTCGACCACAAACTGAGCAGACAAAAGGTTTATCACCAATGTGGCCCATCGCATGATTTCTCAATTGAGACTTGGAACCAAAGGTTTTTCCACACTGAGAACATTTCCACCGTTTGCCATCAGTGTGACATGTCACATCATCGTCACACTGTTCATCGTCAGCAGTGTGAGCAGCGTGTGACGCGTCTTCACCATCTGACATAAGAGTTAACCGGCTGTCATCATTTGTCATTTGTTGTCTGCTTGGAGACTCCGCCCCTTTGTTCTCTTCATATTGACGTTCATCTTCAGTCTTCAAATGGACACCAGTCACGGGCAACTCTGTGAAGTGCTCCTCCTCTTCAATGTATGGTGGCAGCTGCTCCTCTTTTTTGATGTTGGGAGGCTGTTGCTGCTGCTCTTCTTTAACTTGCAGAGGCTCCAAGTCCTCCTCCTGTTTCACGCCAGGGAACTCTGGCTCCTGCCGCTCAGGAAAAATATATTTTTCTCTGACATCTGCGAGACACAAGATACACATGGTTTGGTAAAGTTAATTTATTGTGATGTTATGTATTTTATATTGAAGTTTATCACATGGGCCACATGAGTGAATGAATAACAATCTATACACAAGTATTTTTTTTAAACTTTTAAACATTTTTTTTTAAACTCAACAAGTGAGTCACATCCTTTCAGGGCAATTCCCAAATGATTCCACAAATTAACACCTAACAGATACACACCTTTGCTTAATATTTGTTCTTGTTTTTTTTTTTTTTTTTTAAGAGACATGTGCACCCCTTATATTATAAGGACTGTGTCTAATTTGGTGCTAATTTAAACTCAACCAAGTCATAAAATTTCATTGTATTGAATAAATAATGGATGTGTTGATTCAGTATATTTTGATTAATTAATAATTCTTATAGCTCTCTTTTGCAATTTGAATACAGAGTTGGTGTTTGTTTTATTTGCATTTGCCCAGATTTTCACACAATAGGTCAGATATTGTAAGAATAATGAACTGTATAATGTATATAATGAGTTCATGTTCAGGACATCCTTAGTTTTATAGAGTATCCCTATGATTTTTCACATTTTCCTTTTAACATTTTCTATGTGTGGCTTCCAAAATAATTTATCATCAATAACTACTACAAGGAATTTGTTTTCATACGCCCTTTCTATTTCAATTGAATTAACTCGGGCTGGGTTCAAAATATTGATATATCGATATCGTATAGATACGCCTTTTCATATCCCAATATCGATACATAAAGCCATGTATAGATATATCGACCCCGCCCCCAACACACACACACACACACACACACACACACACACACACACACACAACACACACAAACAAATCCTGGAAATTTGAATCGATACCAAGCCCTAGAATTCACCATAAATTCATCCATCCATCCATCCATCCATCCATCCATCTTCCTCCGCTTATCCGAGGTCAGGTCGCGGGGGCGGCAGCTTTAGGAGGGAAACCCAGACCTCCCTCTCCCCAGCCACTTCAACCAGCTCCTCCGGCGGGATCCCAAGGCGCTCCCAGGCCAGCCGGGAGACATAGTCTCTCCAGCGTGTCCTGGGTCGTCCCCGGGGCCTCCCGCCGGTGGGACATGCCCGGAAGACCTCCCCAGGGAGGCGTCCAGGAGGCATCCGAACCAGATGCCCGAGCCACCTCAGCTGGCTCCTCTCAACGCGGAGGAGCAGCGGCTTGACTCCGAGTCCCTCCCGGATGACCGAGCTTCTCACCCTATCTCTAAGGGAGAGCCCGGACACCCTGCGGAGGAAACTCATTTCGGCCGCTTGTATCCGGGATCTCGTTCTTTTGGTCACGACCAGTGGCGCTCCTGCCATTAGGCAGATTAGGCAGATGCCAGGGGCGCTCGTGAGCAAAAGGACGACAGGGAAAGGAGAATTTATTGGTTTTTTTTTTTACTTTTATCAGTCACGTAAACGTGCGCCTTCTGTTCAAGTAAAGCATGGCTTGCCAGCCAACCACATACATCCTTTCAAATTTGGCTTTGATTGACATCTACGGCTAGCCAATGGTAATCGGGATTGGGGGGGGTGACGCGCGCTCCGGAGACGCGCATTAGCCAAATCTACTTCCGCGTTAGATAGTGGTGCACGTTCGCCGGCCGGCACTGACCCAATGACTGAGCAGTGAGCAAACGCCAAACCTCGATCCAGGATGACACAGTTGACATGGTTGGGAATCCTGCGTTCACTGGTCCACGAACCAACGTTCACAAGTGAGTGGCAAACTTTTGTTTTGATTAGTCAAGCCACACAGCACGGACAAATTGTAGCAATACACAGTATGCGGTTAACAGACCCACGCAGTCACACATCCACAACAAATACTTTGGAGTAGGGGTGTTAAAAAAAAATCGATTCGGCGATATATCGCGATACTACATCGCGCGATTCTCGAATCGATTCAATAATCGGCAGAATAGTTTTTTTTTTTTTTTTTTTTTAGGATTCACACCTTGAGCATGGAAGAATGTTATATGAATGGAACATTAAGCCTTAATATTTTATTTTAATGCTGTTTAAACATGAAACAGATTACAACCTCTATAAGACTGAAATTTCAGATAAATAAATAATACATTTTCATATAAATCTTACACTCTACAAGCTTACTGATTAGTATTTTCTAAATTTGACTGAAAAAAATCGCAAGAATCGACTTATAAATTCGTATCGGGATTAATCGGTATCGAATCGAATCGTGACCTGTGAATCGTGATACGAATCGAATCGTCAGGTACTAGGCAATTCACACCCCTACTTTGGAGCATAAAATTATTTATCACTAAAGCATAGTTGCAGTATAATGTAAGTTGAATTCTCTTTTCTTTTTTTTTTTAATTGCCAAGTTCGTCACGGTTGATGACTGTCACTAAGTTATAATAATAACAACAACAACAACAACAATAATAATAATAACAATAATAAACAGCACTTTACACATCCTAATGGATTGATATTTTTCACTGAACGCATATGTCGTTTCTGTATATGATCGACATATCTCAACTCAATCTTTTTTATCAAGCACTTTAAAACATCCATTGCTGCATACAAAGTGCATGGAATAGAAATCAGTCTTGCAGTGGACACAAGTGAAAGAAAATAACACAAAATAAAATTAATTATAGTAAATATGAGTAGGTAAGTATAAAAGCAAAAAAAAAAAAATATATATATATAAGATGTAGGGAAGTGAATAAGTAAATATAACTATAAATAAAATAACACAAATTACAGAAGGCACCATAAAACACTGAAATGATGCGAAGTTTCATGCTGAGTCAAAGACCAAAGAATAAAGATGTCAGGCAAAAATGATCCGAAATTTTATCCATATCGTACAGCCCTAAATCCAAAAAGCAAATGAAGGCAACTGCTAGCTAATCTCAGATAGAAGGGGCTGGGTCACAGTCATTCCGCCGCTTTTGCAGTTGTCACAATGCCACTGTTCAACCTGAACAACATTAGATTTAGGTTGATGAAGTGTGCTCCCCCAAAAAAGGTAATGCCCCCCCTGCACTCTCTTTCTGGTGACAGGTCTGGCTCTTTAGTTAAGAAAATGAAATGAAAATGCGAGTAAGCTGTCCTGGCTCAAACCTTCAAAAAAAAAAAAAAAAACTGATCACGGTCAGATTCTCAGGTGGATGTGCAGGCTGATACAGCACGGACGTCATAAATTAACTGGGCTGCTCATGCTGTAGTGAAAAGTGAAGCTGGCGGCGGCCATCTTGTGTTGCCAAACCTACAGTAAGTTGACTTTTCAGCAGCATTTTTTCCACGTTATTTTCTTCCTCTACAGCGAAAATACCACAGTGACGTACGGTTCTACCATTAAGTATAAAATAACTGTGGGAAATGCTCTAAATGTAAATATTTTGTGGTTGGTCTAATAATTTGAGTAGGGGTCGTGTTTGTGTTTGGTCTAATAAGTTGTGCACGCTCTGGGAGCAGGGGCACTACCAGAAATCCTGCCGAGGGTACCAAGTTGCTTAGGAACGCCACTGGTCACGACACACAGCTCGTGACCATAAGTGAGGGTCGGAACGTAGGTCGACTGGTAAATCGAGAGCTTCTCCTTTTGGCTCAGCTCTTTCGTCACCACGACGGACCAATACAGAGTCTGCATTACTGCAGACGCTGCACCGATCCACCTGTCGATCTCCCGTTCCATCATGCCCTCACTCGTGAACAAGACCCCAAGATACTTGAACTCCTCCACTTGGGGGAGGATCTCATCCCCGACCCGGAGAGGACACGCCACCCTTTTCCGATTGAGGACCATGGTCTCGGATTTGGAGGTGCGGATCCTCATCCCAACCGCTTCACACTCGGCTGCGAACCGCTCCAGTGAGAGTTGGAGATCCCAGCCTGAAGAAGCCAACAGCACCACATCATCTGCAAAGAGCAGAGATGCAATGCTGAGGCCACCAAACCGGAACCCCTCGACGCCTCGGCTGCGCCTAGAAATTCTGTCCATAAAAATTATGAACAGAATCGGTGACAAAGGGCAACCTTGGCGGAGTCCAACCCTCACTGGAAACGAATCCGACTTACTGCCGGCAATGAAGACTAAACAGGGACCGAACCGCCCGTATCAGGGGGCCCGGTACCCCGTACTCCCGAAGCACCCCCCACAGGACTCCCCGAGTGACACGGTCGAACGCCTTCTCCAAATCCACAAAACACATGTGGACTGGTTGAGCGAACTCCCACGCACCCTCAAGGATCCTGCTGAGGGTGTAGAGCTGGTCCACTGTTCCACGGCCAGGACGAAAACCGCACCGCTCCTCCTGAATCCGAGATTCGACCTCCCGACGGACCCTCCTCTCCAGCACCCCTGAATAGACCTTACCAGGGAGGTTGAGGAGTGTGATCCCTCTATAGTTGGAACACACCCTCCGGTCCCCCTTCTTAAAAAGGGGGACCACCACCCCGGTCTGCCAATCCAGAGGCACTGTTTTCACCATAATTTATATTAGAATATTAGAGATGAAAACACAAATTTCAGAAAACGGGTTGCTCATTGGTTGAATTGATTTTTGATTAGTAAAAGTTAACATTTGCCTCGAAAAAAAAAAAAAGGCTACTGGGAATATATAGAAATATGGTTGACGTATTGTAACTTGTTCAACCATTTTTCATTGTGCAAAAAAATAAATATGCAAAAAAAATAATGCAAAAATGTTGCGGAGTCAAGGTGTGAGACTAGGGTCAACACAGCATACATTTTGATCAACATGACATCAGCAACTAATATTGGAGGCAACAAGAGAAAATTGTACATATTCAAAAAAGACCTCCGCTTATTTTTAACAATTTTTTTTCTCATTATCTGTAAATTTCAGCTTCTTAGCTCAATAGGTTCCAGGCCATGTGACCTATTGACCCCAACCAATGCTGCATCATAGTGCCATGTCTGATAGATGATGCCCACCTTTTATATATTTTTTTTTTTTCATTTTAGACTTCCACTTATTTTCTGCTTAATAGCTTCTAGGTCATATGACCTATTGACCCCAAATTAGTTCTGCCTCAAAGTGGCATGTCTGCTCGATGACACACACCTATTTTTTTCTCAATTTCAACATTTCCTTCATTTTAAATTACCGTTGACTTAATATTGTACATATCAATGTTATTGCTCAATATCACCCCACAAGAGTGCATTCCCAGTGAAATTTGAATTGGTACTGTTATTGTGAAACAGCTTTTAAACTGTTAATAATAATAATAATAATAATAATAATAATAATAATAATAATAATAAAACCAAGCATACTTTAAACTGCGTTTGAATTCAATTTTATTTTTGAAAACCGATCTTTTATTTTGAAAACCCAATGTTGTTCTCGGTCACATTCTCCGCGCCAGCGTCTCTTCGAGCACACTACCGTAAATCCTAGAAAAGGGCGAACAGAAAAAATGAAGTGCGGCTGACTTGACCGCGTAAAAAGAAAAGGCGGCTGACTTGACCGCGTAAAAAGAAAAGGCGGCTAGCTTTGCCTCAGTTGTAGCTCTGCTAAATCCAATTCTCATCGACTGAGAAATGTACCAAACCGACTGAAGAAAAAAAACTGTGTATCGTAACAAAGTGACCCGGTGAAGAGTCCTTACAGAAATAAAAACGTACATATGGTTGAAAAGTGTCGATGAAACAAGTGACAAACCTGCTCTGTTCAACACAACTCGAGGCTGCTTGTAAACGGCGTCCAGCAGTTGACGTTGTCGCTCGTTGTCCTCCTGTGCTCCACAAAGCTCCTCTTCGTACTTGACTTTCGCCATTGTGAACATCTTCAGACGATATTCACGACACTTTACGCTCACGATTGACGTCTGCTGAGCCAATTTGGCGGCAAGCTAAGCTAAGCTAAACTAAGCTAAACTAAGCTAAGCTAAGCTAAACCAAGACAAAATAAAGAGGGCCGAGAGATACGAATGAACCAGACACGAAACGTAGCAATTATGTTTGACTTCAATAAAGTAGTGACGGGGCAAAGTGTCGATGTGTCAGTTCGTTCCGTACGAATTCGTGTTGAATTATTTTTATCGTGAAGCCGAGCGTAAACGCGTCGTGCCTGGAATGGAGTCGCTCTTCTGCTACCACGTGAAATCTACGGCAATTACAGTTGGACAAATCTCATGTCACGAAAATGCTAATATTTAATTTTACTTAAAAAAATAATTTAAAAAAAAGCTCATAAAATTATACGTTTAATTCTAGATTCATTTGGATAATAAAAATAAATAAACCTTTAAACTGCACTCGGACGAACAAGAAGAAACATGTTTACTTCCTGTACATACGAGTAGCCCAGTTTAGTTTTTATTTTTTTAAAACTCTATTCACTCAATCAGTATACAAAATATTGGGGGGGGGAAATAATACAATCATTGTATACACTATAAACAATTAGAACATAGAACACGCCAGGAAAGTTAAAACATACAAAAGCTAAACCAAATAAAATCAATAGTATAACTGAAAGAAAAGAAAATAGTTTGATACAAAATCATATAAATAAATGATAAGATTGCAATAGTTATATGTTTTTACAGCTTTTGGACACAGACAACCAGACAATGACAAAAAATTATTTCTCATGGATACAAAAAAAAATCAATAAAGGATTGTTTCTTACGTGTAAATTTAGACTTATGAATGTAAAACTTCACTAGAATAATCATAAGATTTATCAAATGAAACTGTGTATAGACATTATTATCAAATTCAAATATACCAAAATAAGACATGCTTCCAAAGTAAGGAGAAATCTGGATAAATGTGGATTATAATGAATTGTGATAATGTACCCCAGAATTATTAGTAGCACAGGTTTTTTTTAAACATCCTTGCTGTTTTACCTCAGACTGTAAATCTGTAAATCCACCAAAGAGTCTCTGGTCTTTTTCTTTCTTTTTTTTTTTTTTTTTTTAAAGCTTTGAGCCAGGAAAAGTTCTAGTCGAGTGCCGGCCGGCAAATTCTATGCACTATTGACTACACTTTTTCTTTTCTTGCTCGGCCGAATATCGCTGCCAAAAGTCAGGTGAGTTGTATCCGTAATTGACCTTTCGCAAACTCCGCCCCCCCAAACGAGCATTGACCAATCACACATTTAGCAACCGTTGCTATGTAAGCATAGTCCGTCAAGCTTTACTCAGCTCTCGATGACGTCCATAGTCTGATTGATTTTATTTGATGGCTTACGAGACTGCTAACCACCATAAAACTTTACGGAAGAAGAGTGACAACCATTAACAAGCTCCGGACCTCCAAAATGATGAAGCGGTGTGCCTACGGAGTATGTAAATCGGACTGTGCTATAAGGTAAGACTATGCTAACTCTATCGGGCTAACTAGCTAGCTGTAGTGTAGTTTGCTTTCGGGGCAATAACAAAACGATATCAAAGTTATTGTAGTTACTATTAATGAATAAAATATATTACTAGAATGTCATTGCCATCTAAGTTAAGCTTGTTCAGTCAGTGGTTAATGTTAGTTTAATGTCTTCTGTTAGCTTTTGCATTCATCTAAATGTTGCGAGCTAACGTTAACACAAAGCTTCGTCAAGTTTGGCAAACTTAAGCGTCCTAATAAGTGCCCCGAGCTTATCTTGTTTTCATTTTTCATGCAGAATTTTGTGAACGGACACCCGTCTCCGGAGTATCCCAACCAGCCATATAACCTGAACTACATCCATGGCTAGGGTGACATAAATATTTTTTTTATGATGGACAAAGAATAACAATGACTGATCTGATGCTTTCAAAGACAAAAAAAACAAAAACAAAACACTAATGTTTAGCTAGCTATAAACACCGAGGTTTAGCTAACTTGCTGACCTAACAGTAATCCTCATATTTTAACAATACTAGACTAATATAAGTAAGAAAACTTACCCGGCAGTACAAGAGCACGACTGGTCCATAATGCTGTGCTGGTTGCATCTGAAGTATAGGTCATGGGGTTTTCTCAGATTTAGCGTATGTTTCCCCTTCGCTGGCTAATTTCATATTATGACTATAACCCTCCACTGCATATTGTAAACCTTTTTGCCTCGATCTGGAGGATATTGCACTGGTATTGCTCCAAAAGAAATCACTAATACACGCCGGTGTAAGTCTTCCCGTCACGGCTTGTGCTGTCGGAGGCACCAAGCTTGACGGACTAGCAACAGTAACTAAGGGGGGCGGAGCTAATGCGAAAGGTCAATTGCAGTTTCAAAACAACATTGAAAACATTTTCAGTCTTTCAACCAATGCCTCGGGAAAACAATGCCAAAATGCCATTTTTGAAACTTGGCTGGTGAACGTTTTGAATCTCTGAAAGTTTGTGGGTGAAACTGTTAAAAAAAAAAAAAAAGGTTGTCATTTTGAATGATTTTTTATACTTTTTGGAGATTCAAACCCACTTTTCAGGTTTGGAAATATTTTTTCAACGTTTTGAGAACGTTCAGAGTTTACAGGTTTCAAAAACGGGAAACAAATAAATGCCTCGGGAGAACAATGCCAAAACGCCATTTTTGAAACTTGGCTGGTGACCATTTTGAACCTCTGAAAATTTGTGGGTGAAACACTGTAAAATCATACTTTAAAAAAATGTCTGTCTTTTCTAAGCATTTTTTTTTATTTTACAGCTTTTTCTGTGATTTTTTAGTCATTCAAAAATATTTTTGGAGATTCGAAACATTTTTTCAGTCATTCAAAAATGTTTTCGGAGATTCAAACCGAAGTTACGAGGTATTGGCAGGATTCTGATTCCAAACTTTTACCCTTGACTTCTCATTTCAAAACGAGTAATCCATCTTGTTCGGTGAGACGAATAAACATTTGGTTTCCCCGTCATAACAGCCCTCTGAGATAAACCCTGAGGACTGCAACAAAACTGAGTTTTGACACCCCTGAGCTAGTCTAACAGCACAACAACCTCCCAAAATCCCCACTTAACTGGCATTGCTGCTTGAAAGCGCCATCTTTTCTGTCATATGTGTGCACGTAAGGACCCAATATTATTTGTTGAACAGTTGTGATTCTTTCATAAACAATGAATTAAACAAGTTTCCTCCTGTAAACGTCATGTAACATATCATTTACACGCCTTAAGGCAAGTTGGAAAATGTCCGAAGTCCTCTTGTTTTTAACAAATTTAAATCACCATAAATCATGCTGTCCATGGAACTGAGTGATTTAAAAAAAAAAAAAGGGGTCCTCAAAGTGGACATACCGTCCACCCACTGACGAGATGGTAGGAGCAAGATGGCCGCCCTGTGGCTTCAACGGCTTGCACGGGCGTGTAAGGGCTATCTGCTATCCAGTCATATATACAGGTCGCTGTGCTCGTGCTACTCTGTAGTGGTGCCCCCTGCAGTCTACTCTGTGTACCTCAATGGGCCAAATTTTGCATTGACTCGCGATCAGTTGCGTTATTTTTTTGACACGCTAATTTGTGCATAATTAATTAACCTAAAATAATGTGTTCAACAACAGCCTTTTAATATGTATATAAGGCAAACTACATATGAACGGACATTTACATGTACAGATGACAGATTATAGCCGTCAGTTAGAATCTGCAGCCACTTGTCAGGTTGATGTTACGTTTTCAAAACAAACTCTCTTCTGCCCTCAGTTAGCGCAACTTAGGCAGCGAGCTAAACATGTGAAAGAGTTCCAAATAAAGACACGTGGTTGCTGTAGTCGTGGCTCTTTACTTCCTTCTTTTCTATTTTGTGAAACTGCAACATACAGATTAAAACAAGTCATAAATGCTTCTGTCTACAAATAAGTGTACAGTGTGAAAAATACCATTTAACTAACACAAGTAGGCCAACAATAACTTTAGCACAGGTTAGCAGCTAACGGCTAATAACATCGAGTCAGCGCCTTTTCAAAGAAAGTTCACCACCAAGAAACCTAAAATAATCACAAACACAAATACGTCAAAGCGTTATGACTTACAGATTATGCTCTGCCAAGGCTCCGAAATAAAAAACAATGATGAGACTTGAGGAAAATCTTGCGTTTCCTCCCGTGCTGTGACTGCGTGTGCAGGTCCTCAAAAACATAGCTGCTATTTTCATTGCTTCGCCACTAGGCGGCTCCGGTTCACTTAACAAAATCAAACACATGAACACACAATGACAAGGGCGACATCTACTGGCAAAAATAGAACATAACATTTCTACAAAACAAAAATTGACTGAGCAATATGCCTCAATTTACTGTAGTTATGAGGGACAGAACAAACTCAATTTCAAAATAGGCTAAGACACAACACACGATACAAGTACACAGATCAATCATTCATTTAGCGGTAGAAATTTCTGCACCATTTTAAATGTCAATTCCTAAATGAGATCATATCAAGCTTCATTCATCAACCGCTTTTCTCACCAGCACACTTGTGCCTCTCAGCGTTGCCCTTTGTTGGGAATCTTTGACCACAAACTGAGCAAGCAAATGGTTTCTCATCAGTGTGGGTCTTTGTGTGTCTTTTTAACGTTTCATTAGCAGTAAATTTTTTACCACAAACTGAGCAAGCAAAAGGCTTCTCTCCAGTGTGGGCTCTTGTGTGGATTTTTAAGTATCCCTTGGAAGAAAAATTTTGACCACAAACCAAGCAAGCAAAGTGCTTCTCTCCCGTGTGGATTCGCGTGTGCGTTGTTAAATTTCCCTTCCTAGAGAAACTTCGACCACAAACTGAGCAAGCAAAGGGCTTCTCTCCAGTGTGGGTTCTTGTGTGTATTTTTAATTTTTCCTTTTCAGGAAATTTCTTACCACAAACCGAGCAAGCAAAGGGCTTCTCTCCAGTGTGGGTTCTTGTGTGTCTTTTTAATGTTTCCTTTTCACGAAATTTCTTACCACAAACCAAGCAAGCAAAAGGCTTCTCTCCAGTGTGGGTTCTTGTGTGTATTTTTAAGTATCCCTTGGAAGAAAAATTTTGACCACAAACCAAGCAAGCAAAGGGCTTCTCTCCAGTGTGGGTTCTTGTGTGTATTTTTAAATTTTCCTTTTCACGAAATTTCTTACCACAAACTGAGCAGGCAAAGGGCTTCTCTCCAGTGTGGGTTCTTGTGTGTATTTTTAATGTTTCCTTTTCACGAAATTTCTTACCACAAACCAAGCAAGCAAAAGGCTTCTCTCCAGTGTGGGTTCTTGTGTGTATTTTTAAGTATCCCTTGGAAGAAAAATTTTGACCACAAACCAAGCAAGCAAAGGGCTTCTCTCCAGTGTGGGTTCTTGTGTGTCTTTTTAATTTTTCCTTTTCACAAAATTTCTTACCACAAACTGAGCAGGCAAAGGGCTTCTCTCCAGTGTGGGTTCTTGTGTGTATTTTTAAGTATCCCTTGAAAGCAAAATTTTGACCACAAACCAAGCAAGCAAAAGGCTTCTCTCCAGTGTGGGTTCTTGTGTGTATTTTTAAGTATCCCTTGGAAGAAAAATTTTGACCACAAACCAAGCAAGCAAAGGGCTTCTCTCCAGTGTGGGTTCTTGTGTGTATTTTTAACGTTTCATTAGCAGTAAATTTTTTACCACAAACTGAGCAGGCAAAGGGCTTCTCTCCAGTGTGGGTTCTTGTGTGTCTTTTTAAGTGTCCCTTGCGAGCAAATTTTCGACCACAAACTGTGCAAGCAAAGGGTTTATGACCAGTGTGGCCCATCGCGTGTCTTCTCAATTGAGACTTGGAACCAAAGGTTTTTCCACACTGAGAAGATTTCCACCGTTTGCCATCAGTGTGACATGTCACATCATCTTCACACTGTTCATCGTCAGCAGTGTGAGCAGCGTGTGACGCGTCTTCACCATCTGACATAAGAGCTAACCGGCTGTCATCATTTGTCATTTGTTGTCTGCTTGGAGACTCCGCCCCTTTGTTCTCTTCATATTGACGTTCATCTTCAGTCTTCAAATGGACACCAGTCACGGGCAACTCTGTGAAGTGCTCCTCCTCTTCAATGTATGGTGGCAGCTGCTCCTCTTTTTTGATGTTGGGAGGCTGTTGCTGCTGCTCTTCTTTAACTTGCAGAGGCTCCAAGTCCTCCTCCTGTTTCACGCCAGGGAACTCTGGCTCCTGCCGCTCAGGAAAAATATATTTTTCACCGACATCTGCGAGACACAAGATACACATGGTTTGGTAAAGTTAATTTATTGTGATGTTATGTATTTTATATTGAAGTTTATCACATGGGCCACATGAGTGAATGAATAACAAATCTATACACAAGTATTTTTTTTTTTTTTTTTACTTTTAAACATTTTTTTTAAACTCAACAAGTGAGTCACATCCTTTCAGGGCAATTCCCAAATGATTCCACAAATTAACACCTAACAGATACACACCTTTGCTTAATATTTGTTCTTGTTTTTTTGTTTTGTTTTTATAGACATGTGCACCCCTTATATCATAAGGACTGTGTCTAATTTGGTGCTAATTTAAACTCAACCAAGTCATAAAATTTCATTGTATTTAATAAATAATGGATGTGTTGATTCAGTATATTTTGATTAATTAATAATTCTTATAGCTCTCTTTTGCAATTTGAATACAGAGTTGGTGTTTGTTTTATTTGCATTTGCCCAGATTTTCACACAATAGGTCAGATATTGTAAGAATAATGAACTGTATAATGTATATAATGAGTTCATGTTCAGGACATCCTTAGTTTTATAGAGTATCCCTATGATTTTTGACATTTTCCTTTTAACATTTTCTATGTGTGGCTTCCAAAATAATTTATCATCAATAACTACTACAAGGAATTTGTTTTCATATGCCCTTTCTATTTCAATTGAATTAACTTGGGCTGGGTTCAAAATATTGATATATCGATACCGTATAGATACGCCTTTTCATATCCCAATATCGATACATAAAGCCATGTATAGATATATCGACCCCGCCCCCAACACACACACACACAACACATTCAACACACACAAACAAATCCTGGAAATTTGAATCGATACCCAGCCCTAGCATTCACCATAAATTCATCCATCCATCCATCCATCTTCCTCCGCTTATCCGAGGTCAGGTCGCGGGGAAGGCAGCTTTAGGAGGGAAACCCAGACCTCCCTCTCCCCAGCCACTTCAACCAGCTCCTCCGGCGGGATCCCAAGGCGTTCCCAGGCCAGCCGGGAGACATAGTCTCTCCAGCGTGTCCTGGGTCGTCCCCGGGGCCTCCCGCCGGTGGGACATGCCCGGAAGACCTCCCCAGGGAGGCGTCCAGGAGGCATCCGAACCAGATGCCCGAGCCACCTCAGCTGGCTCCTCTCAACGCGGAGGAGCAGCGGCTTGACTCCGAGTCCCTCCCGGATGACCGAGCTTCTCACCCTATCTCTAAGGGAGAGCCCGGACACCCTGCGGAGGAAACTCATTTCGGCCGCTTGTATCCGGGATCTCGTTCTTTGGTCACGACCAGTGGCGCTCCTGCCATTAGGCAGATTAGGCAGATGCTAGGGGCGCTCGTGAGCAAAAGGATGACAGGGAAAGGAGAATTTATTAATTTTTTTTACTTTTATCAGTCACGTAAACGTGCGCCTTCTGTTCAAGTAAAGCATGGCTTGCCAGCCAACCACATACATCCTTTCAAATTTGGCTTTGATTGACATCTACGGCTAGCCAATGGTAATCGGGATTGGGGGGGGGGGGGGGGTGACGCGCGCTCCGGAGACGCGCATTAGCCAAATCTACTTCCGCGTTCGATAGTGGTGCACGTTCGCCGGCCGGCACTGACCCAATGACTGAGCAGTGAGCAAACGCCAAACCTCGATCCAGGATGACACAGTTGACATGGTTGGGAATCCTGCGTTCACTGGTCCACTAAACAACGTTCACAAGTGAGTGGCAAACTTTTGTTTTGATTAGTCAAGCCACACAGCACGGACAAATTGTAGCAATACACAGTATGCGGTTAACAGACCCACGCAGTCACACATACACAACAAATACTTTGGAGTATAAAATTATTTATCACTAAAGCATAGTTGCAGTACAATGTAAGTTGAATCCTCTTTTCTTTTTTTTTTTATTGCCAAGTTTGTCACGGGTGATGACTGTCACTAAGTTATAATAATAATAACAACAACAACAACAACAACAACAATAATAATAATAAACAGCACTTTACACATCCTAATGGATTGATATTTTTCACTGAACGCATATGTCGTTTCTGTATATGATCGACATATCTCAACTCAATCTTTTTTATCAAGCACTTTACAACATCCATTGCTGCATACAAAGTGCATGGAATAGAAATCAGTCTCGTAGTGGACACAAGTGAAAGAAAATAACACAAAATAAAATTAATTATAGTAAATATAAGTAGGTAAGTATAAAAGCAAAAAAAAATAAAAAATATATATAAGATGTAGGGAAGTGAATAAGTAAATATAACTATAAATAAAATAACACAAATTACAGAAGGCACCATAAAACACTGAAATGATGCGAAGTTTCATGCTGAGTCAAAGACCAAAGAATAAAGATGTCTGGCAAAAATGATCCGAAATTTTATCCATATCGTACAGCCCTAAATCCACAAAAGCAAATGAAGGCAACTGCTTGCTAATCTCAGATAGAAGGGGCTGGGTCACAGTCATTCCGCCGCTTTTGCAGTTGTCACAATGCCACTGTTCAACCTGAACAACATTAGATTTAGGTTGATGAAGTGTGCTCCCCCAAAAAAGGTAATGTCCCCCCTGCACTCTCTTTCTGGTGACAGGTCTGGCTCTTTAGTTAAGAAAATGAAATGAAAATGCGAGTAAGCTGTCCTGGCTCAAACCTTCAAAAAAAAAAAAAAAAAAAAAAACTGATCACGGCCAGATTCTCAGGTGGATGTGCAGGCTGATACTAGAGATCGACCGATATGCTTTTTTCAGGGCCGATACCGATTCCGATTATCGGTAGTCAAGGAGGCAGATAACCGATATTTGAAGCCGATATTCATTTGCAGTAAAAGTTAAAATGTTGGCACCAAATTTTTGAATAAATGCAAACCCTAACCGTTCTTTACAATGGATTCTCACACTACACTTTTCATTTTACATCCTTCTATCTGCAATAAGACGTTGGTGGCGGGGGGAGTTAAATGTGGGGGCCAATGTGACATTACCTTTTATAGCATTTGGGATACTTGTAGTTTTATTCTATAAATGTTATATTTTTATATTTTGAAGTAATAGGAGGAACCCTGTCATTCAAAATGTGCATCAGCTGTGGCATTACTTATTACTACAGCAAAAATAAATAAAAAATTCCATGAGAAAAACTATTCATCCCTGAACACCATACAGTTCTTGTAGACCTTATTATGATTATTGTTATTGTTACCATATAGACAGTTTTGATAAGCTGAGGATCTTAAATCGAGAACAGCAATATCATGCTACTCCTCTCTACAAGAGAACTGTCAAAAGACACTTCATCATGTAGTTTACTGCCACTTAAGATGCCCCAATCAACGCAGAAAAAGGTAGAGTAAAATAACTTGGTTATAATAATAGTAAGAATAACTTGGTTAAACAGACATTGTTGCGGTGGACCGCTGCCAGTTTCTGCTGTTTAATGTGTTTTACACTTATAGACACGTGTGTGTATATGGGCACACTATTCTCTCACTACTGTACTGTACTGTATCACTTAATGGCACAGATGTACTTGTCTAAGTAATAACTGGGCTGCAACATTGCTAATTCACATTAACAAGCACTATCTTAGCTGTCCACATGAATAGTTACTAACACACGAGAAAGTTATACAACACACCAAACATGAGCTCATTATTCAAAGTATGATGCACGTAACGAAATTACATCACTGAACATTAATTGCAGCCGTGTACGGCCGTAGATGTTACATATTAGTGGCATCCATTGAGAGGATAATGTCCCAACTGACGGCAGACATGACGTGAAAAGAGAGACAAAACGAGCAAATAAGCACACTATACTTTAGTGCACTTCTCTACTAATGCCAAACATACGGAAGAGGACACGTTCGTGTAGTTAAACGGTGTTTGAGACACTTAATTTGTTACGGAGCGGACTTTAACGAGGTGCACAACGAGCTGTCAATCAAATCGACGTCGAAGCTTAAGGCACACAATGGCAAACCAGTGCGACAAATAAACACAATATAAAGTAACTAAACGCTATTTAGTGTCATTGTGGCATCTCACTGCATAATAACCGCTATGCAACAAGTAATGGACGTGACCCAGAATGCAATGTGTGCGTCACGAGAGGTAAATATAATGACGTTACTCTACTCTTAACATGGAACTAGACAATATAATAATGACAACTGTTAATATTTGGAACCTTTCTAACAAACATTATTTACTTAATTAAGTGAAAATGTGTGTGATTCCCTCCCCGAGTAGTTCAAGTAGCGAATTAGCTACTGGGTGTTAGCCTACATGCTAAGCTGAACACACCACTGTTAGCTAGCGGGGATTCAATGCAAGGCAATGCAGCTCCATTCATATAGTGCATTTAATACACAACATAATTCAATGTGTTTAGCTTATCATGGTGAAACGATCGGCGGAGTCTCTTCTCTTTTAACTTACCTTCGAAGCATGTGTCTGTCGCGTTGTGTACGTGGGTGCGTGTGTGACCGGCTACTGTGATACAGGCATACACTACTGATTGGTTCTGGCTCTTGCACGGCTAACCAATCAAATGCTGCTATGGGCGTTACATTGCTGGAGTTGGACTCCATAACAGACAGAGACGCTCTGGGCTGCATTCGAAGCGAAAAGACGGAGTTTTAAATGGATCGCTCATATCGGCCGTCAGATTAATAAAACAGACCGATACCGATATGTACCAATATGTCAAATATCGGCCCCGATTATCGGCCCGACCGATTATCGGTCGATCTCTAGCTGATACAGCACGGACGTCATAAATTAACTGGGCTGCTCATGCTGTAGTGAAAAGTGAAGCTGGCGGCGGCCATCTTGTGTTGCCAAACCTAC
This sequence comes from Festucalex cinctus, assembly GCF_051991245.1. Classification (NCBI taxonomy): domain Eukaryota; kingdom Metazoa; phylum Chordata; class Actinopteri; order Syngnathiformes; family Syngnathidae; genus Festucalex; species Festucalex cinctus. The sequence continues at coordinate 4,496,897 of NC_135411.1, forward strand.
AGTAAGTTGACTTTTCAGCAGCATTTTTTCCACGTTATTTTCTTCCTCTACAGCGAAAATACCACAGTGACGTACGGTTCTACCATTAAGTATAAAATAACTGTGGGAAATGCTCTAAATGTAAATATTTTGTGGTTGGTCTAATAATTGGAGTGGGGGTCGTGTTTGTGTTTGGTCTAATAAGTTGTGCACGCTCTGGGAGGGGGGGGCACTACCAGAAATCCTGCCGAGGGTACCAAGTTGCTTAGGAACGCCACTGGTCACGACACACAGCTCGTGACCATAAGTGAGGGTCGGAACGTAGGTCGACTGGTAAATCGAGAGCTTCTCCTTTTGGCTCAGCTCTTTCGTCACCACGACGGACCAATACAGAGTCCGCATTACTGCAGACGCTGCACCGATCCACCTGTCGATCTCCCGTTCCATCATGCCCTCACTCGTGAACAAGACCCCAAGATACTTGAACTCCTCCACTTGGGGGAGGATCTCATCCCCGACCCGGAGAGGACACGCCACCCTTTTCCGATTGAGGACCATGGTCTCGGATTTGGAGGTGCGGATCCTCATCCCAACCGCTTCACACTCGGCTGCGAACCGCTCCAGTGAGAGTTGGAGATCCCAGCCTGAAGAAGCCAACAGCACCACATCATCTGCAAAGAGCAGAGATGCAATGCTGAGGCCACCAAACCGGAACCCCTCGACGCCTCGGCTGCGCCTAGAAATTCTGTCCATAAAAATTATGAACAGAATCGGTGACAAAGGGCAACCTTGGCGGAGTCCAACCCTCACTGGAAACGAATCCGACTTACTGCCGGCAATGCAGACTAAACAGGGATCGAACCGCCCGTATCAGGGGGCCCGGTACCCCGTACTCCCGAAGCACCCCCCACAGGACTCCCCGAGTGACACGGTCGAACGCCTTCTCCAAATCCACAAAACACATGTGGACTGGTTGAGCGAACTCCCACGCACTCTCAAGGATCCTGCTGAGGGTGTAGAGCTGGTCCACTGTTCCACGGCCAGGACGAAAACCGCACCGCTCCTCCTGAATCCGAGATTCGACTTCCCGAGGGACCCTCCTCTCCAGCACCCCTGAATAGACCTTACCAGGGAGGTTGAGGAGTGTGATCCCTCTATAGTTGGAACACACCCTCCGGTCCCCCTTCTTAAAAAGGGGGACCACCACCCCGGTCTGCCAATCCAGAGGCACTGTTTTCACCATAATTTATATTAGAATATTAGAGATGAAAACACAAATTTCAGAAAACGGGTTGCTCATTGGTTGAATTGATTTTTGATTATTAAAAGTTAACATTTGCCCAAAAAAAAAAAAAAGGCTACTGGGAATATATAGAAATATGGTTGACGTATTGTAACTTGTTCAACCATTTTTCATTGTGCAAAAAAATAAATATGCAAAAAAAACAATGCAAAAATGTTGCGGAGTCAAGGTGTGAGACGAGGGTTAACACAGCATACATTTTGATCAACATGACATCAGCAACTAATATTGGAGGCAACAAGAGAAAATTGTACATATTCAAAAAAGACCTCCGCTTATTTTTAACAATTTTTTTTCTCATTATCTGTAAATTTCAGCTTCTTAGCTCAATAGGTTCCAGGCCATGTGACCTATTGACCCCAACCAATGCTGCATCATAGTGCCATGTCTGATAGATGATGCCCACCTTTTATATATTTTTTTTTTTTCATTTTAGACTTCCACTTATTTTCTGCTTAATAGCTTCTAGGTCATATGACCTATTGACCCCAAATTAGTTCTGCCTCAAAGTGGCATGTCTGCTCGATGACACACACCTATTTTTTTCTCAATTTCAACATTTCCTTCATTTTAAATTACCGTTGACTTAATATTGTACATATCAATGTTATTGCTCAATATCACCCCACAAGAGTGCATTCCCAGTGAAATTTGAATTGGTACTGTTATGGTGAAACAGCTTTTAAACTGTTAATAATAATAATAATAATAATAATAATAATAATAAAACCAAGCATACTTTAAACTGCGTTTGAATTCAATTTTATTTTTGAAAACCGATCTTTTATTTTGAAAACCCAATGTTGTTCTCGGTCACATTCTCCGCGCCAGCGTCTCTTCGAGCACACTACCGTAAATCCTAGAAAAGGGCGAACAGAAAAAATGAAGTGCGACTGACTTGACCGCGTAAAAAGAAAAGGCGGCGAGCTTTGCCTCAGTTGTAGCTCTGCTAAATCCAATTCTCATCGACTGAGAAATGTACCAAACCGACTGAAGAAAAAAACTAACTGTGTATCGTAACAAAGTGACCCGGTGAAGAGTCCTTACAGAAATAAAAACGTACATATGGTTGAAAAGTGTCGATGAAACAAGTGACAAACCTGCTCTGTTCAACACAACTCGAGGCTGCTTGTAAACGGCGTCCAGCAGTTGACGTTGTCGCTCGTTGTCCTCCTGTGCTCCACAAAGCTCCTCTTCGTACTTGACTTTCGCCATTGTGAACATCTTCAGACGATATTCACGACACTTTACGCTCACGATTGACGTCTGCTGAGCCAATTTGGCGATAGCAAACGCGTCTCGTTTTTTGGCGCCGAGCAAGCTAAGCTAAGCTAAACTAAGCTAAGCTAAGCTAAGGCAAAATAAAGAGGGCCGAGAGATACGATTGAACCAGACACGAAACGTAGCAATTATGTTTGACTTCAATAAAGTAGTGACGGGGCAAAGTGTCGATGTGTCAGTTCGTTCCGTACGAATTCGTGTTGAATTATTTGTATAGTGAAGCCGAGCGTAAACGCGTCGTGCCTGGAATGGAGTCGCTCTTCTGCTACCACGTGAAATCTACGGCAATCACAGTTGGACAAATCTCATGTCACGAAAATGTTAATATTTAATTTTACTTAAAACAAATAATAAAAAAAAAAAACTAATAAAATTATACGTTTAATTCTAGATTCATTTGGATAATAAAAAATAAATAGACCTTTAAACTGCACTCGGACGAATAAGAAGAAACATGTTTACTTCCTGTACATACGAGTAGCCCAGTTTAGTTTTTATTTTTTTTAAATCTCTATTCACTCAATCAGTATACAAACTATTGGGGGGGAAATAATACAATCATTGTATACACTATAAACAATTAGAACATAGAACACGCCAGGAAAGTTAAAACATACAAAAGCTAAACCAAATAAAATCAATAGTGTAGGTGTTACTCCACTAACACGAACACCCTTGAAACCAGTATAGCGATGAGTCTTGAACGCAAACGACAGGACCACGTCTTGAATTTTACTATTTAATAAAACACAAATAAAATACAAGTACGTCCAATAAAGATCAAATCGTATGATCAAAAAAACTATGTCACTTCTATCGTGAGCTGGTTTCATCTGTTCCATGTCCAACTTGTTGCCGTTCTATCAATGCACATTCGCGAGTCACGTGACGCTGCAAATAAAGTAGTTCCAATAAAGAAATAATTAAACAATTTGTCTCTTTGTACTTTTCAACCAATAAATTCTAATATACGCATAAAATAATATTCGCCATTACTTTTAACTAAATTATCCAATATCAAACGTGTAAATATGACTAACGACGATATACAATATATAGAACATACTACAAATTAACCAATGCACAATTGGCCCCTACAAATAGTATAACTGAAAGAAAAGAAAATAGTTTGATACAAAATCATATAAATAAATTATAAGTTTGCAATAGTTATATGTTTTTACAGCTTTTGGACACAGACAACCAGACAATGACAAAAAATAATTTCTCATGGATACAAAAAAAAATCAATAAAGGATTGTTTCTTATGTGTAAATTTAGACTTATGAATGTAAAACTTCGCTAGAATAATCATAAGATTTATCAAATGAAACTGTGTATCGACATTATTATCAAATTCAAATATACCAAAATAAGACATGCTTCCAAAGTAAGGAGAAATCTGGATAAATGTGGATTAGAATGAATTGTGATAATGTACCCCAGAATTATTAGTAGCACAGTTTTTTTAAAACATCCTTGCTGTTTTACCTCAGACTGTAAATCTGTAAATCCACCCAAGAGTCTCTGGTCTTTTTTTTTTTTTTTTTTTTTTTAAGATTTGAGCCAGGAAAAGTTCTAGTCGAGTGCCGGCAAATTCTATGCACTATTGACTACACTTTTTCTTTTCTTGCTCGGCCGAATATCGCTGCCAAAAGTCAGGTAAGTTGTATCCGTAATTGACCTTTCGCAAACTCCGCCCCCCCAAACGAGCATTGACCAATCACACATTTAGCAACCGTTGCTATGTAAGCATAGTCCGTCAAGCTTGGTGCCTCCGACAGCACAAGCCGTGACGGGAAGACTTACACCGGCGTGTATTAGTGATTTCTTTTGGAGCAATACCAGTGCAATATCCTCCAGATCGAGGCAAAAAGGTTTACAATATGCAGTGGAGGGTTATAGTCATAATATTAAATTAGCCAGCGAAGGGGAAACATACAGGACGCACGCTAAATCTGAGAAAACCCCATGACCTATACTTCAGATGCAACCAGCACAGCATTATGGACCAGTCGTGCTCTTGTACTGCCGGGTAAGTTTTCTTACTTATATTAGTCTAGTATTGTTAAAATATGAGGATTACTGTTAGGTCAGCAAGTTAGCTAAACTTCGGTGTTTATAGCTAGCTAAACATTAGTGGGGGTTTTTTGTCTTTGAAAGCATCAGATCAGTCATTGTTATTCTTTGTCCATCATAAAAAAATATTTATGTCACCCTAGCCATGGATGTAGTTCAGGTTATATGGCTGGTTGGGATACTCCGGAGACGGGTGTCCGTTCACAAAATGCTGCATGAAAAATGAAAACAAGATAAGCTCGGGGCACTTATTAGGACGCTTAAGTTTGCCAAACTTGACGAAGCTTTGTGTTAACGTTAGCTCGCAACATTTAGACGAATGCAAAAGCTAACAGAAGACATTAAACTAACATTAACCACTGACTGAACAAGCTTAACTTAGATGGCAGTGACATTCTAGTAATATATTTTATTCATTAATAGTAACTACAATAACTTTGATATCGTTTTGTTATTGCCCCGAAAGCAAACTACACTACAGCTAGCTAGTTAGCCCGATAGAGTTAGCATAGTCTTACCTTAGCACAGTCCGATTTACATACTCCGTAGGCACACCGCTTCATCATTTTGGAGGTCCGGAGCTTGTTAATGGTTGTCACTCTTCTTCCGTAAAGTTTTATGGTGGTTAGCAGTCTCGTAAGCCATCAAATAAAATCAATCAGACTATGGACGTCATCGAGAGCTGAGTAAAGCTTGACGGACTATGCTTACATAGCAACGGTTGCTAAATGTGTGATTGGTCAATGCTTTTGGGGGGGCGGAGTTTGCGAAAGGTCAATTACGGATACAACTCACCTGACTTTTGGCAGCGATATTCGGCCGAGCAAGAAAAGAAAAAGTGTCGTCAATAGTGCATAGAATTTGCCGGCACTCGACTAGAACTTTTCCTGGCTCAAATCTTAAAAAAAAAAAAAAAAAAAAGAAACAAAAAGACCAGAGACTCTTGGGTGGATTTACAGATTTACAGTCTGAGGTAAAACAGCAAGGATGTTTTAAAAAAAACTGTGCTACTAATAATTCTGGGGTACATTATCACAATTCATTAGAATCCACATTTATCCAGATTTCTCCTTACTTTGGAAGCATGTCTTATTTTGGTATATTTGAATTTGATAATAATGTCGATACACATTTTCATTTGATAAATCTTATGATTATTCTAGCGAAGTTTTACATTCATAAGTCTAAATTTACACATAAGAAACAATCCTTTATTGATTTTTTTTTTGTATCCATGAGAAATTATTTTTTGTCATTGTCTGGTTGTCTGTGCTGCGATTGGTTGGCAACCAGTCCAGGGTGTCCCCCGCCTACTGCCCAGAGCCAGCTGAGATAGGCGCCAGCAGCCCCCGCGACCCTTGTGAGGAATAAGCGGTCAACAAAATGGATGGATGGATGGTTGTCTGTAGGGGTGTTAAAAAAAATCGATTCGGCGATATATCGCGATACTACATCGCGCGATTCTCGAATCGATTCAATAATCGGCAGAATTGTTTTTTTTTTTTTTTTTTTTTTTTTTTTTTTTTTTTTAGGATTCACACCTTGAGCATGGAAGAATGTTATATGAACGGAACATTAAGCCTTAATATTTTATTTTAATGCTGTTCAAACATGAAACAGATTACAACCTCTATAAGACTGAAATTTCAGATAAATAAATAATACATTTTCATATAAATCTTACACTCTACAAGCTTACTGATTAGTATTTTCTAAATTTGAATGAAAAAAAATCGCAACAATCGACTTATAAATTCGTATCGGGATTAATCGGTATCGAATCGAATCGTGACCTGTGAATCGTGATACGAATCGAATCGTCAGGTACTAGGCAATTCACACCCCTAGTTGTCTGTGTCCAAAAGCTGTAAAAACATATAACTATTGCAAACTTATTATTTATTTATATGATTTTGTATCAAACTATTTTCTTTTCTTTCAGTTATACTATTGATTTTATTTGGTTTAGCTTTTGTATGTTTTAACTTTCCTGGCATGTTCTATGTTCTAATTGTTTATAGTGTATACAATGATTGTATTATTTCCCCCCCAATATTTTGTATACTGATTGAGTGAATAGAGATTTAAAAAATAAAAACTAAACTGGGCTACTCGTATGTACAGGAGATAAACATGTTTCTTCTTATTCGTCCGAGTGCAGTTTAAAGGTCTATTTATTTTTTATTATCCAAATGAATCTAGAATTAAACGTATAATTTTATTAGCTTTTTTTTTTTATTATTTGTTTTAAGTAAAATTAAATATTAACATTTTCGTGACATGAGATTTGACCAACTGTAATTGCCGTAGATTTCACGTGGTAGCAGAAGAGCGACTCCATTCCAGGCACGACGCGTTTACGCTCGGCTTCACGATAAAAATAATTCAACACGAATTCGTACGGAACGAACTGACACATCGACACTTTGCCCCGTCACTACTTTATTGAAGTCAAACATAATTGCTACGTTTCGTGTCTGGTTCAATCGTATCTCTCGGCCCTCTTTATTTTGTCTTGTCTTAGCTTAGCTTAGCTTAGCTTAGTTTAGCTTAGCTTAGCTTGCTAGGCGCCAAAAAACGAGACGCGTTTGCTATCGCCAAATTGGCTCAGCAGACGTCAATCGTGAGCGTAAAGTGTCGTGAATATCGTGTGAAGATGTTCACAATGGCGAAAGTCAAGTACGAAGAGGAGCTTTGTGGAGCACAGGAGGACAACGAGCGACAACGTCAACTGCTGGACGCCGTTTACAAGCAGCCTCGAGTTGTGTTGAACAGAGCAGGTTTGTCACTTGTTTCATCGACACTTTTCAACCATATGTACGTTTTTATTTCTGTAAGGACTCTTCACCGGGTCACTTTGTTACGATACACAGTTTTTTTTTTCTTCAGTCGGTTTGGTACATTTCTCAGTCGATACGAATTGGATTTAGCAGAACTACAACTGAGGTAAAGCTAGCCGCCTTTTCTTTTTACGCGGTCAAGTCAGCCGTCTTTTCTTTTTACGCGGTCAAGTCAGCCGCCTTTTCTTTTTACGCGGTCAAGTCAGCCGCACTTCATTTTTTTCTGTTCGCCCTTTTCTAGGATTTACGGTAGTGTGCTCGAAGAGACGCTGGCGCGGAGAATGTGACCGAGAACAACATTGGGTTTTCAAAATAAAAGATCGGTTTTCAAAAATAAAATTGAATTCAAACGCAGTTTAAAGTATGCTTGGTTTTATTATTATTATTATTATTATTATTATTATTATTATTAACAGTTTAAAAGCTGTTTCACAATAACAGTACCAATTCAAATTTCACTGGGAATGCACTCTTGTGGGGTGATATTGAGCAATAACATTGATATGTACAGTATTAAGTTAACGGTAATTTAAAATGAAGGAAAGGTTGAAATTGAGAAGAAAATAGGTGTGTGTCATCGAGCAGACATGCCACTTTGAGGCAGAACTAATTTGGGGTCAATAGGTCATCTGACCTAGAAGCTATTAAGCAGAAAATAAGTGGAAGTCTAAAATGAAAAAAATAAAATAAAATAAAAGGTGTGCATCATCTATCAGACATGGCACTATGATGCTGCATTGGTTTGGGGTCAATAGGTCACATGGCCTGGAAGCTATTGAGCTAAGAAGCTGAAATTTACAGATAATGAGAAAAAAAAAATGTTAAAAATAAGCGGAGGTCTTTTTTTTTTTTTAAGGCTGTATGCAAATGAATATGTACAATTTTCTCTTGTTTCCTACAATATTAGTTGCTGATGTCATGTTGATCAAAATGTATGCTGTGTTGACCCTAGTCTCACACCTTGACTCCGCAACATTTTTGCATTATTTTTTTTTGCATATTTATTTTTTTTGCACAATGAAAGATGGTTGAACAAGTTACAATACGTCAACCATATTTCTATATATTCCCAGTAGACATTTTTTTTTTTTTTTTTTTTTTGGGGCAAATGTTAACTTTTAATAATCAAAAATCAATTCAACCAATGAGCAACCCGTTTTCTGAAATTTGTGTTTTCATCTCTAATATTCTAATATAAATTATGGTGAAAACAGTGCCTCTGGATTGGCAGGCCGGGGTGGTGGTCCCCCTTTTTAAGAAGGGGGACCGGAGGGTGTGTTCCAACTATAGAGGGATCACACTCCTCAGCCTCCCTGGTAAGGTCTATTCAGGGGTGCTGGAGAGGAGGGTCCGTCGGGAGGTCGAATCTCGGATTCAGGAGGAGCGGTGCGGTTTTCGTCCTGGCCGTGGAACAGTGGACCAGCTCTACACCCTCAGCAGGATCCTTGAGGGTGCGTGGGAGTTCGCTCAACCAGTCCACATGTGTTTTGTGGATTTGGAGAAGGCGTTCGACCGTGTCCCTCGGGGAGTCCTGTGGGAGGTGCTTCGGGAGTACGGGGTACCGGGGCCCCCGATACGGGCGGTTCGGTCCCTGTTTAGTCCGCATTGCCGGCAGTAAGTCGGATTCGTTTCCGGTGAGGGTTGGACTCCGCCAAGGTTGCCCTTTGTCACAGATTCTGTTCATAATTTTTATGGACAGAATTTCTAGGCGCAGCCGAGGCGTGGAGGGGATCCGGTTTGGTGGCCTCAGCATTGCATCTCTGCTCTTTGCAGATGATGTGGTGCTGTTGGCTTCTTCAGGCTGGGATCTCCAACTCTCACTGGAGCGGTTCGCAGCCGAGTGTGAAGCGGTTGGGATGAGGATCCGCACCTCCAAATCCGAGACCATGGTCCTCAATCGGAAAAGGGTGGCGTGTCCTCTCCGGGTCGGGGATGAGATCCTCCCCCAAGTGGAGGAGTTCAAGTATCTTGGGGTCTTGTTCACGAGTGAGGGCATGATGGAACGGGAGATCGACAGGTGGATCGGTGCAGCGTCTGCAGTAATGCGGACTCTGTATTGGTCCGTCTTGGTGACGAAAGAGCTGAGCCAAAAGGAGAAGCTCTCGATTTACCAGTCGACCTACGTTCCGACCCTCACTTATGGTCACGAGCTGTGGGTCATGACCAGTGGCGTTCCTAAGCAACTTGGCACCCTAGGCAGGATTTCTGGTAGTGCCCCCCCTCCCAGCGCGTGCACAACTTATTAGACCAACCACAAACACGACCCCCACTCAAATTATTAGACCAACCACAAAATATTTACATTTAGAGCATTTCCCACAGTTATTTTATACTTAATGGTAGAACCGTACGTCACAGTGGTATTTTCGCTGTAGAGGAAGAAAATAACGTGGAAAAAATGCTGCTGAAAAGTCAACTTACTGTAGGTTTGGCAACACAAGATGGCCGCCGCCAGCTTCACTTTTCGCTACAGCATGAGCAGCCCAGTTAATTTATGACGTCCGTGCTGTATCAGCCTGCACATCCACCTGAGAATCTGACCGTGATCAGTTTTTTTTTTCCTTTTTTTTTTGTTTTTTTTTTGAAGGTTTGAGCCAGGACAGCTTACTAGCATTTTCATTTCATTTTCTTAACTAAAGAGCCAGACCTGTCACCAGAAAGAAAGTGCAGGGGGGGCATTACCTTTTTTGGGGGAGCACACTTCATCAACCTAAATCTAATGTTGTTCAGGTTGAACAGTGGCATTGTGACAACTGCAAAAGCGGCGGAATGACTGTGACCCAGCCCCTTCTATCTGAGATTAGCTAGCAGTTGCCTTCATTTGCTTTTTGGATTTAGGGCTGTACGATATGGATAACATTTCGGATCATTTTTGCCAGACATCTTTATTCTTTGGTCTTTGACTCAGCATGAAACTTCGCATCATTTCAGTGTTTTATGGTGCCTTCTGTAATTTGTGTTATTTTATTTATAGTTATATTTACTTATTCACTTCACTACATCTTATATATTTTTTTAATTATTATTTTTTTGCTTTTATACTTACCTACTTATATTTACTATAATTAATTTTATTTTGTGTTATTTTCTTTCACTTGTGTCCACTGCGAGACTGATTTCTATTCCATGCACTTTGTATGCAGCAATGGATGTTTTAAAGGGCTTTATAAAAAAAGATTGAGTTGAGATATGTCGATAATATACAGAAACGACATATGGGTTCAGTGAAAAAGATCAATCCATAAGGATGTGTAAAGTGCTGTTTATTATTGTTATTATTATTATTATTATTATTATTATTATTATTATTATTATTATTATTATTATTATAACTTATCGACAGTCATCAACCGTGACAAACTTGGCAATAAAAAAAAGAAAAGAAAAGAGGATTCAACTTACATTGTACTGCAACTATGCTTTAGTGATAAATAATTTTATACTCCAAAGTATTTGTTGTGTATGTGTGACTGCGTGGGTCTGTTAACCGCATACTGTGTATTGCTACAATTTGTCCGTGCTGTGTGGCTTGATTAATCAAAACAAAAGTTTGCCACTCACTTGTGAACGTTGTTTAGTGGACCAGTGAACGCAGGATTCCCAACCATGTCAACTGTGTCATCCTGGATCGAGGTTTGGCGTTTGCTCACTGCTCAGTCATTGGGTCAGTGCCGGCCGGCGAACGTGCACCACTATCTAACGCGGAAGTAGATTTGGCTAATCCGCGTCTCCGGAGCGCGCGTCACCCCCCCCAATCCCGATTACCATTGGCTAGCCGTAGATGTCAATCAAAGCCAAATTTGAAAGGATGTATGTGGTTGGCTGGCAAGCCATGCTTTACTTGAACAGAAGGCGCACGTTTACGTGACTGATAAAAGTAAAAAAAATGAATACATTCTCCTTTCCCTGTCGTCCTTTTGCTCACGAGCGCCCCTAGCATCTGCCTAATCTGCCTAATGGCAGGAGCGCCACTGGTCGTGACCAAAAGAACGAGATCCCGGATACAAGCGGCCGAAATGAGTTTCCTCCGCAGGGTGTCCGGGCTCTCCCTTAGAGATAGGGTGAGAAGCTCGGTCATCCGGGAGGGACTCGGAGTCTGCTCCTCCGCGTTGAGAGGAGCCAGCTGAGGTGGCTCGGGCATCTGGTTCGGATGCCTCCTGGACGCCTCCCTGGGGAGGTCTTCCGGGCATGTCCCACCGGCGGGAGGCCCCGGGGACGACCCAGGACACGCTGGAGAGACTATGTCTCCCGGCTGGCCTGGGAATGCCTTTGGATCCCGCCGGATGAGCTGGTTGAAGTGGCTGGGGAGAGGGAGGTCTGGGTTTCCCTCCTAAAGCTGCCGCCCCCGCGACCCGACCTCGGATAAGCGGAGGAAGATGGATGGATGGATGGATGGATGAATTTATGGTGAATTCTAGGGCTGGGTATCGATTCAAATTTCCAGGATTTGTTTGTGTGTGTTGAATGTGTTGTGTGTGTGTGTTGGGGGCGGGGTCGATATATCTATACATGGCTTTATGTATCGATATTGGGATATGAAAAGGCGTATCTATACGATATCGATATATCAATATTTTGAACCCAGCCCAAGTTAATTCAATTGAAATAGAAAGGGCGTATGAAAACAAATTCCTTGTAGTAGTTATTGATGATGAATTATTTTGGAAGCCACACATAGAAAATGTTAAAAAGAAAATGTGAAAAATCATAGGGATACTCTATAAAACTAAGGATGTCCTGAACATGAACTCATTATATACATTATACAGTTCATTATTCTTACAATATCTGACCTATTGTGTGAAAATCTGGGCAAATGCAAATAAAACAAACACCAACTCTGTATTCAAATTGCAAAAGAGAGCTATAAGAATTATTAATTAATCAAAATATACTGAATCAACACATCGATTATTTATTAAATTAAATACAATGAAATTTTATGACTTGGTTGAGTTTAAATTAGCACCAAATTAGACACAGTCCTTTTGATATAAGGGGTGCACATGTCTATAAAAACAAAAAAAAAACAAGAACAAATATTAAGCAAAGGTGTGTATCTGTTAGGTGTTAATTTGTGGAATCATTTGGGAATTGCCCTGAAAGGATGTGACTCACTTGTTGAGTTTAAAAAAAAATGTTTAAAAGTAAAAAAAAAAAAATACTTGTGTATAGATTTGTTATTCATTCACTCATGTGGCCCATGTGATAAACTTCAATATAAAATACATAACATCACAATAAATTAACTTTACCAAACCATGTGTATCTTGTGTCTCGCAGATGTCGGTGAAAAATATATTTTTCCTGAGCGGCAGGAGCCAGAGTTCCCTGGCGTGAAACAGGAGGAGGACTTGGAGCCTCTGCAAGTTAAAGAAGAGCAGCAGCAACAGCCTCCCAACATCAAAAAAGAGGAGCAGCTGCCACCATACATTGAAGAGGAGGAGCACTTCACAGGGTTGCCCGTGACTGGTGTCCATTTGAAGACTGAAGATGAACGTCAATATGAAGAGAACAAAGGGGCGGAGTCTCCAAGCAGACAACAAATGACAAATGATGACAGCCGGTTAGCTCTTATGTCAGATGGTGAAGACACGTCACACGCTGCTCACACTGCTGACGATGAACAGTGTGACGATGATGTGACATGTCACACTGATGGCAAACGGTGGAAATCTTCTCAGTGTGGAAAAACCTTTGGTTCCAAGTCTCAATTGAGAAGACACGCGATGGGCCACACTGGTCATAAACCCTTTGCTTGCACAGTTTGTGGTCGAAGTTTCTCTAGGAAGGAAACTTTAACAACGCACACGCGAACCCACACCGGAGAGAAGCCTTTTGCTTGCTCAGTTTGTGGTCAAAATTTTGCTCAGAGGGAACACTTAAAAACACACACAAGAACCCACACTGGAGAGAAGCCCTTTGCCTGCTCAGTTTGTGGTAAGAAATTTCGTGAAAAGGAAAATTTAAAAATACACACAAGAACCCACACTGGAGAGAAGCCCTTTGCTTGCTTGGTTTGTGGTCAAAAATTTGCTTTCAAGGGATACTTAAAAATACACACAAGAACCCACACTGGAGAGAAGCCCTTTGCCTGCTCAGTTTGTGGTAAGAAATTTCGTGAAAAGGAAAATTTAAAAATACACACAAGAACCCACACTGGAGAGAAGCCCTTTGCTTGCTTGGTTTGTGGTAAAAAATTTTCTTACAAGGGATACTTAAAAATACACACAAGAACCCACACTGGAGAGAAGCCCTTTGCCTGCTCAGTTTGTGGTAAGAAATTTCGTGAAAAGGAAAAATTAAAAAGACACACAAGAACCCACACTGGAGAGAAGCCCTTTGCTTGCTCGGTCTGTGGTAAGAAATTTCCTGAAAAGGAAAAATTAAAAATACACACAAGAACCCACACTGGAGAGAAGCCTTTTGCTTGCTCAGTTTGTGGTCGAAATTTTGCTTACAAGGGAAGCTTAAAAATCCACACAAGAACCCACACTGGAGAGAAGCCCTTTGCTTGCTTGGTTTGTGGTCAAAAATTTGCTCAGAGGGTACACTTAAAAATCCACACGCGAATCCACACTGGAGAGAAGCCCTTTGCTTGCTTGGTTTGTGGTCAAAAATTTGCTCAGAGGGTACACTTAAAAATACACACAAGAACCCACACTGGAGAGAAGCCTTTTGCTTGCTCAGTTTGTGGTCGAAATTTTGCTCACAAGGGAAACTTAAAAATCCACACAGGAACCCACACTGGAGAGAAGCTCTTTGCTTGCTTGGTTTGTGGTCAAAATTTTTCTTCCAAGGGATACTTAAAAATCCACACAAGAGTCCACACTGGAGAGAAGCCCTTTGCTTGCTTGGTTTGTGGTCAAAATTTTTCTTCCAAGGGATACTTAAAAATCCACACAAGAACCCACACTGGAGAGAAGCCTTTTGCTTGCTCAGTTTGTGGTCAAAGATTCCCAACAAAGGGCAACGCTGAGAGGCACAAGTGTGCTGGTGAGAAAAGCGGTTGATGAATGAAGCTTGATATGATCTCATTTAGGAATTGACGTTTAAAATGGTGCAGAAATTTCTACCGCTAAATGAATGATTATTCTGTGTACTTGTATCGTGTGTTGTGTCTTTGCCTATTTTGAAATTGAGTTTGTTTTGAAAACGTAACATCAACCTGACAAGTGGCTGCAGATTATAACTGACGGCTATAATCTGTCATCTGTATATGTAAATGTCCGTTCATATGTAGTTTGCCTTATATACATATTAAAAGGCTGTTGTTGAACACATTATTTTAGGTTAATTAATTATGCACAAATTAGTGTGTCAAAAAAATAACGCAACTGATCGCGAGTCTGATTGCAGACCGCAGACTGGGAACGGAACGCCCACGGAACGGAACGGAACGCCCCTATGCTCTTGATTGACGGAAAGTGACGCTGCTGTCGTGATCCAGTAGTGTTGTTCTCAACTTCTCTGCAGCGAGCGGTCGCCACGAGAACTACGAAACGAAATTATTCCATCCATTATCACAACCTCTTAGTTCTCAAAAAGTTCCCGGGGACGACACGAAATAATTTGTAAAATGACGAGTCGGGAGCAGAAAGTAAGTGGACATGTATTTTATTTAATGAACATTAGCACATAGGTCGCTAAAGAAAAGTTCGTTTCCCGCACAGAAAGTTTGAAAAATGAATTGAAATGATTTAGTGGAACACAATGTTTTTCTTCCATATCTCTCTCGTTGAATTCCAATTGTTATTTCGCATGGAACAATAGTTTGAACCTGTGTACCGTACAATATGCTGACCTAAAAGTAGTAACTTGCAAATGGGGAATCCACCGTGACGCTGTACGTAATGCAAAATGGTGTAAGCCCAATACGTCACATATTTGCAGCAGATAGGCCTGTATAGCGTAGCTACGTAATTAATTACCATTAATGTATCGATGGGATTTGAATAATAACATAATTTTACTCTGTTGTGGCATGAACGTTAAGAAATCTTTACATGAGTCCAGTTTTTTCTATTTCTGTTGGTATGTTTTTGGATTGTAATTGGCCAATTCTACAGTCGGATGACAAAAGATTTATACAAATAAAATGTGTTCTAATTTGCACTCAGCTTCATCGAACCGTCTATAAAGATGGACACCTACCAGCACCCATTTTGGAAGGCTTGAACCGATACAGATGCAGCATTTGTGCCAAAGGTGGAGAGTTTGCATATGTTGTGGCACATCTGCAAACTCAAGATAAGACGGCAGTTTGTCATGAAGGTATGTTGTAGTTTGAAGACCACTATAATCAATTTAAATTTTGTCAATATGGCAATTCTTTCTTAGTTGCCATGGTAAGCAATTTTTATAAATATGAAAAAGAATGTATTGTTAGTTTTATGAATGATGAATACATTTCGCTACAACCTAAAAAGTACTCACTGATACTGATGCCAAGTAATGGATGCCACTAGTACTCTATATAGAAAATTACAATTAAACAAATGACACAGACTTTTAAAGAAAGACCTTTCAAATTTGAAAAGCTTTTTCTAACCTAATGCACAGAAATAAGGCTGGCTCGCATTTCCAGAAAGAGGAAAATAGATGAGAATGCCAAGGTAAGAATAATGGACAGAATTTTCCAAACCCCAATTAATCTATGCAAATTGTCATTGTAGTGTATACATGTCCAAAACATATAATTAATCCCATTCCCTTGAACTTAAGGAGGAACGTCCGACGTCAGCAACCAAGGTCAAGAAGCCTTCTGCAGAGAGAGTGGTCGCTTCCATCTGTCAGGCATGCATGCAACAATTCTTATTTATGTATTTTACACTTTGGAGGTGAAGCACAGTTATGAACTGATGATATACACTCACTGGCTAGTCAAACAGAACTACACAGAGTAGAGACTTTAATATTGCATCTTTATCAGAGAATCATGTGGCTCTGACATTTATACAATATAAACAAATTATGTGAAAGCTACAAAAACATGCTGATAAGGAATTCTTCATTGCACTTCTCTTGTTCCAAGAAGATAATGATGATCATATTGATGATGAAGACAAGTCTATTTTTAGTTTATGCGGTTATGTTCACAGCTACCAGAGGAGATTTTACGATCCATCCTGATTCTTGCTGTCCTCAATGATGGCGAAGGCGCAATCCACGTGCTGGCCCTGACATGCACCCGATTCTGGATGATCATCAGATAAGAATCATTTCGTAGGGAAGCACATTTTCAGTGGCTAGACAGTAAGTTGTGAGGGAGTGGGGATCATGAGGTTAAGTGGTTAAGATAATGGATGGGTGGACACACAAAAAAAAAATTCTGTCTGTCTGTCTATCTATCTGACAGCTAAGGCTGTTTGAAAGCACTATATACATAAGATGACTTGACTGTCTATCTACCAGGTGTCGTCAACTGGAGTGCATTTTCACCCGATTTCAAAAAGATGTACAGGATCCCCTATTGCCTCACCCCTTGCATCCAATGCAATTCTATATTTAAAGAATATAGAGGGTTCTGGGGACATGGAAAAAGAGGCGAACTCATTGGTTTTTATTCAGATTACAACATTCACAGACGCTGCAGCAACTGCATAAATTGATGTCACAAAATAAATGTGATTTGGAAAACAAAAAAATGGGAGTGGTTATTTGAAGTTACAGAAGCATGTACATTACATAAAGCTTACATGTATCATAAAATCATGTTTGGAGAGGAATTTTAAACAAAAATGATGAAGTAGGCTACTTTTTGTCATAAATACACCACCTAGTATTGCTTGTTGTAGGCCTTTATGGAAAAATATATTTTAAAGATGGCTAACAAAAAATAACATTTTGTATGTATATCACAATTAAACCAGCTTTAAAATACTATTTCCACCTCATAATTTTGTGGAAATAGTCTTTTTCATATGTGCTACGTTTGTGTGTTTGTTGCAATAAAGTTTAGTTTGTCGCGCCATTAATTGCATTAAGTTGCTATTCTGTTTCTAAATAGTCTGTAATCTCCTGGCACTCTTAGCACCTGTCCATAGACCAACTCGGCCGACGAACACTGCAGGTCCTCCTTAGGTGCAGTACGAAGGCCCAGCATGATCCAGGGTAGCTTGTCGACCCAATTACCTTCAGAAAGACCAGCGCGCAAAGCGGCTTTCATCGAACGATGGAACCGTTCGCACAGCCCATCAGCCTGAGGCTGATAAGCGCAGGTGCGGTGTAGCTTGACCCCGAGGCCCTCAGCAAACCTCTGACGTGAACTGCGCACCCCTGTCAGACGAGAGGTCCTCCGGCGGTCCAAACCGAGCGACCCAGGTCCCGATAAACGCCCGGGCCACGTCACTGGTCGATATGGAGGTCAGGGGAACGGTCTCTGGCCAGCGGGTCGTCCTGTCCACCATCGTCAGGAGGTAGGTGAAGCCCTGGGAAGGAGGAAGCGGACCTACGATGTCGACGTTGACATGGTCAAACTTCCTCACAACAAAAGTCTCCAAAGGCGCCTTGGTGTGACGGTGGACCTTGGCTCGCTGACAAGCCACGTATGAATCGACCCAGGCCCGTACATCTTTCTTCAACCCAGACCAGACGAACTTCTGAGCCACCAACCTCGACGATGCCTTCCTGCCGGGGTGTGAGAGACCATGCACCATGTCGAAGGCGGCCCTCTGCCAACCAGAGGGCACCAGCGGTCTAGGCCGGCCCAAGGAGACTTCACACCACAGCTCGACCCCGGAGTCGTCGACCGCCACCCTTTCAACTTGCAACCCGGTGTCGGAGCTCCGAAGCAACTGGGTGCCACGATCGGAAGCCTGGTCGGCCGCCATCCGGGAAAAGTCGAGGCCCAGCTGTACCGTGTTGACGGCTGCCCTGGACAGACAATCTGCGACCACGTTGTCCTTGCCAGCGATATGTCGGATGTCCGTGGTGTATTCAGATATGAACGACAACTGGCGCTGTTGCCGCGCGGACCACGGCTCGGACAACTTCGACATGGAGAAGGTGAGCGGCTTGTGATCAACGAAGACCGTGACCTCACGGCCCTCCAGGATGAAGCGGAAGTGGCGGATCGCCAGCCAGACAGCAAGGAGCTCCCTGTCGAACGTGCTGTACTTGCGCTCCCGAGGGACTAACCGGCGGCTGAAAAAGGCGAGCGGCTGCCACGCACCTTCGACGCGCTGCTCCAAAACGGCCCCGACGGCAAAATCGGATGCGTCAGTAGTGAGGGCGATCAGGGCATCCGGGCGCGGGTGGGCCATCAAGGCCGCTCGGGACAGCGCAGCTTTCGTCTCTTCAAAAGCCTTGACTCTCACATCGGTCCAGTCGACCGCACGGTCAGGAGCCACACCCTTAAGTGCGTCATAAAGCGGGTGCATCACATGGGCAGCGTGGCGGATGAACCTGTGGTAAAAAGTCACCATCCCGAGGAACTCCCGAAGACCCTGGCCCGTCCGGGGTCGAGGAAAAGCGGCAACAGCTTCCACTTTTGCCGGGAGCGGGGTGGCGCCGTCCTCGTTGATGAGGTGGCCGAGGTATTGGATGGAGGGCACACCAAAGACACATTTAGCTCGGTTAATAATCAGTCCAGCCTGGCTGAGCTTTGAGAAAAGCTGCCGGAGGTGTGAAAGGTGTTCCCCGATGGAGGAGCTGGCCACTAGGATGTCATCCAAGTAGACGAAGACGAACGGCATGTCCCGGAGAACAGAGTCCATGAGACGCTGAAAAGACTGGGCGGCGTTTTTAAGGCCAAATGGCATCCTGAGAAACTCGAACAGTCCGAAAGGTGTTATCACAGCAGTCTTAGGCACATCGGCGGGGCGTACCGGAACTTGGTGATAGCCCCGTACCAAGTCGACCTTGGAAAACACCTTCGCACCTGCCAGGTGGGCAGAGAAGTCCTGTATGTGCGGGACGGGATAGCGATCGTGCGTCGTGGCATCATTGAGGCGGCGATAGTCTCCACACGGTCGCCAGCCGCCGTCCGACTTCGGAACCATGTGGAGAGGCGAGGCCCACGGGCTGTCCGAACGACGAATTATGCCAAGGCGTTCCATGTTGGCGAATTCGGACTTAGCTGTGGCAAATCTATCAGGGTTGAGGCGTCGGGCCTTAGCATGAACCGGCGGGCTCACGGTCTCGATGTGGTGCTCGACCCCATGCTTGGTAGTAGTGGCTGCAAATGTAGGCGTGGTCAGGCTGGGGAATTCTCCAAGAAGCCGCGTGAACACGCCGTCATCTGAGAGCGGGCTGGCAAGGCCCTCAAACGTCTCCACATCACACCCACAAGCAACAGTGGAAAACGTCACAGCGTCCAACAGGCGGCCATTTTTAACCTCCACCAGTAGACTGTGGGCACACAAAAAGTCCGCGCCAAGAAGGGGAAAAGAAATGTCAGCAGTGACAAAGTCCCAAGTGAACCGGCGCTCCCCAAAACATACATCCACTGTCTTAGTGCCGTAGGTCCGGATCGGTGCATCGTTGGCCGCTGACAGGTGCGGGCCGTGAGTGCCCCCGGCAGCATCTTCAGCCGAGGCAGGCAACACGCTTCTGCGGGCGCCGGAGTCACAAAGGAATTTGAGTCTGGAGAGGGTGTCCATGATAAACAGCAGTCGGCACTGTGCGCCCCCACTCACAGCTGCAACTGAGTGGAGGCGTTGCCGTTTTCCGACGCAACAAAGGAGCAAGGGGCGCGGCACCTCTTCGCCTTGGTTCCAAAACGTGCGTGAAAATAGCATAAGCCAGGGGCTGATCGGCCATCCACGGCAGCGCGTACCTTATGAGGTGCAGTTGCGGCCGCCGGGACTGGGAAGGCGAAAATTGTTACATAGAAAGATAAAATGTGCAAAATGCACGAGCATATGGCGTGTTAGCTCGCATGGAGCTGTGGTGGTTTGATCTCAGGTTGAGTTAGCAACAAAAAAAGGAAAAAAAAAAAAAAAAAAGTAGGACTTTTGCGTCAATCATTTCAGTGATAACACTGTTCAACAAAAATTTTTAATCGCAGATGGCTTTGTGTGTCTGAACGTATTCTCGACGCTTATTTGGGGAAAATTGCAAGGTGGCTTTATTTCTATTTCATACACAAGGCAACTCAATGTGCTTCACACAAGCAAATACACAACACCTACAAACATCAACAAACAACCATTAACATTTAGAAGCAAACAAAAATAACTTCCTAAATTACATACAAAAAAAACATACATTGACATTTAAACACATTAACAGCAAACATTTAATATTTACAGGTTGAGTAGTTTTGAAAGCATTACATTTACACTTTTAAGATGCACTGACACTTTTACAGCACACCAGTCTCACTTCCCTTCATTTTTTGAAGCTTCAAAGATGGCTGCTATTGTCACAAGCAGACTCGTGTCTCTCAGCAAGCTTTTTAGAAGAGAATCTTTTAGCACAAACACTGCAACTGAATGGTTCCTTCGCACCATGTGTTCTTGTGTGCTGTCTTAAATTTGACGTGGAAGAGAAGCTTTTTCCACAATCTGAGCAGGAATACGGTTTCTCTCCAGTGTGTGTTTTTGCATGTGCTGTTAAAGAATTGGTGGAAGCAAAGCTTTCCACAAATTTTGTGCATGAATATGGTTTCTGTCCCGTGTGTGTGTTCTTATTTCAGACTTGGCAGGGAAGCTTTTGCCACAGGCTGAGCAAGAAAAAGGTTTTTCCCCAGTGTGTGTTCTTGAATGTAATGTTAAATGTGACTTCTGAGAGAAGCTTTTGCCACAGTGGGTACAAGCAAAAAGTTTTTTTCCAGTGTGTCTTCTTGTATGTATCGTTAAGTCTGACTTCGAAGAGAAGCTTTTACAACAGTCTGAGCAAGAAAAAGGTTTCTCGCCACTATGGATTCTTGTATGTGTTGTTAAAGCTGACTTCTGAGAGAAGCTTTTGCCACAATCTAAACAAGAAAAAGGTTTTTCCCCAGTGTGTCTTCTTGTATGTGTTGTTAAATCAGACTTCCGAAAGAAGTTTTTGCCACAATCTAAACAAGAAAAAGGTTTTTCCCCAGTGTGTCTTCTTGTATGTGTTGTTAAATCTGACTTCCAAAAAAAGTTTTTGTCACAATCTAAACAAGAAAAAGGTTTTTCCCCAGTGTGTCTTCTTGTATGTGTTGTTAAATCTGACTTCCAAAAGAAGCTTTTGCCACAATCTAAACAAGAAAAAGGTTTTTCCCCAGTGTGTGTTCTTGTATGTGTTGTTAAATCTGACTTCCGAAAGAAGTTTTTGCCACAATCTGAGCAAGAAAAAGGTTCCTCGCCAGCGTGTCTTCTTGTATGTATTGTGAAATCTGACTTCCAAGAGAAGCTTTTGCCACAATCTAAACAAGAAAAAGGTTTTTCCCCAGTGTGTCTTCTTTTATGCCTTGTTAAAGCTGACTTCCGAGAGAAGCTTTTGCCACAATCTAAACAAGAAAAAGGTTTTTCCCCAGTGTGTCTTCTTGTATGTGTTGTTAAAGCTGACTTCTGAGAGAAACTTTTGCCACAGTCTGAGCAAGAAAAAGGTTTCTCGCCACTATGGATTCTTTTATGTGTTGTTAAATGTGACTTCCAAGAGAAGCTTTTGCCACAATCTAAACAAGAAAAAGGTTTTTCCCCAGTGTGTCTTCTCAAGTGAATTTTCAAACTTCCTTTTGAACTCAATGTTTTCCCACAGTGAGAACATTCGCAGGATTTGTCGTCAGTGTGACACGACCTATCATCAGCAGCATGTTCATCATTACCATCCAGATTATCATCATTATCATTATCATCATCATCATCATGAGAAGAAAGGGACCTTATGTCATCACTTTTTGCTTTTGATGATCCCCAGTGGTCTGCATCACTTTCTGGAATCATGTTTTGAGGATTTAAGATCCTGTTTGGAGGCTCCGCCCCTCTGCCCTCCTCACTCTCACCCTTGACTTCATCTTCACTCTTTAAAGGGGCGAAGGTCATTGGTGACTTGGTGACGTCATCCTCAACCTCCTCCTCTTTGACACGAACGGGCTTTTCTTCCTCTTCGATGTAAGGATGTTCTTCCTCCTCTTTAACATTCGGAGGCTTCATGTCCTCTTGGTCAGGACGAAGATATTTCTCAGCGACGTCTGCAGGACACAAGAAGACAAACACACATTTGGGTTGGTCAAGTCAAATTTCCAGCGTGAGATGATGTGCATTATTGTTTCTACAGTGCACCTCGACTTGGGGCCACCGCACACTCGGATTGGCCCATCCAAAAAACAAAAAGAAAAAGGAAAAAAAGTATTGGCCTTGTTAAAAATCTGACAGCCGATATAAGGTCAAATCTAAAACCATTTTAATCTCTCTATTGATTGAAGTCGACTAACTTTTACATAGAAAATTAAAACTCCTATTTGTAACCATAGTTAGGCTGGAAGACCCCTACTTCCACATGATTCATCCCATTCTCATCTTTCCAATTTAAACATATTCCAAATATTCACGCCTTACCCACAATTCACTATTTTGTACCCTACGCCTGCCCTCAGCGGCAGCCATCTTGGCCAATTGATTTGGTACACCAGGGATTCTCGCCAGGAAATGCCCCGGCTTGAATAGGAAGTGACCTGATTTCAACAGGAAATGACTTGTTTTCAACAGGAATGACCTGGAAGTGACCTGATTTCAATAGGAAGTGACCTGTTGATTTGAATAGGAAGTTACCCAGAAATGGCCAAAAATCAACAGGAAGTGACCTGATTTCAACAGGAAATGACCCGGAAATGGCCTAAAATCAACAGAAAGTGACCCAGAAGTGGCATCAAATCAACAGGAAGCAACACGATTTCAACAGGAAGTGACCTGATTTCAATAGGAAGTGACCCGGAAATGGCATAAAATGAACAGGAAGTGACCCAGAAGTGGCTTCAAATCAACAGTAAGTGACACAATTTCAACAGAAAGTGACCTGATTTCAATAGGAAATGACCTGAAATCAACAGGAAGTGACACAATTTCAACAGAAAGTGACCTGCTTTCAATAGGAAGTGACCTGAAATCAACAGGAACTGACTTGTTTTCAACAGGAAGTGACCCAGAAGTGAACTGATTTCAATAGGAAGTGACCTGTTGATTTGAACAGGAAGTTACCCAGAAATGGCCAAAAATCAACAGGAAGTGACCTTATTTCAACAGGAAATCACTCGGAAATGGCCTAAAATCAACAGAAAGTGACCCAGAAGTGGCATCAAATCAACAGGAAGCAACACGATTTCAACAGGAAGTGACCTGATTTCAATAGGAAGTGAGCAGGAAATGGCATAAAATGAACAGGAAGTGACTCAGAAGTGGCTTTAAATCAACAGGAAGTGACACAATTTCAACAGGAAGTGACACAATTTCAACAGAAAGTGACCTGATTTCAATAGGAAGTGACCTGAAATCAACAGGAACTGACATGTTTTCAACAGGAAGTGACCCGGAAGTGACCTGATTTCAATAGGAAGTGACCTGGAAGCGACTTAGAATCAACAGGAAGTGGCCCGATTTCAACAGAAATTGACCTATCAATAGGAAGTAGCCCAATTTCAACAGGAAGTGACCTATCAATAGGAAGTAGTCCAATTTCAACAGGAAGTGGCCCGATTTCAACAGGAAGTGACCTACCAATAGGAAGTAGTCCAATTTCAACAGGAAGTGGCCCGATTTCAACAGGAGGTGACCTATCAATAGGAAGTAGTCCAATTTCAACAGGAAGTGACCTGATTTCAACAGAAAGTGAGCCTTACTCCAGTCCTCAATCTTTCCTCCATTAATTAATTCACTCATTAATTTACCTTAATTAAGCGCAACCGCTTCATTCCATTTTCATGTGTCGTCTTGTGCGCAGTTCGCATATATGCCCATATGAACTCGGCCCTTATTTGCAAAACGGAATCGATTGTCATTGACTCCCGTCTTCGTGAATGTTACAGTTGCAACCAGTGATATTTTTGTCGCCAAAATATTTACATGATAATTTTCGTGACTAATTGTTTTTCCCGACGAAAATTAAATGAAAACTAAAATAGAAGCCATTCATTCAGACAATAACTATGATTAAAATTGACTGACAATTTCGTCAATGACTAAAATGAAAATGAAAACAACACGGTCGTGAAAATTCACACAATCCAATCAGAATGAATGAGAAAAGAACCACTCAAAAAATGTTGTGTTCACTGCACTTTAACTCAACTCAACTTTATTTATAAAGCGCTCTAAGAACAGGCATTGCTGTATACAAAGTGTTGTACATAAACATAAATTGTGCAGCTGTAAGATTAATCTCAAGCAATTTAAATTATGCACTTTTTCTTATTCAGGTGAAAAGTTACATTATTGTCAGTTGAACATGATTCATTGAAACAATAAAGACACCATTGTATGAAATGTGTCTTGCGTGTTAAACTAAAGTCACAAATAGGTGTGCTATAATTTTCTGCATAAAAGTTTAAACATATGCTGAAGGAAAATAGACTAAACTGTGAATTTAGTCGACTAAAATTGGATCAAAACTAAAATACAATCAGAAGACTAAATTATGACTCAAACTTGTTAATTTTAGTCAAAAGACTATAACTAAAACTAAATTAAAATTTCTTGTCAAAATTAACACCGGTTGCAACAGCAGTGGAATGTAATAATGCAGTAATCATGACAAAACTGTGACTGTTTTGTAAAAAAAAAAAATAAAATGTATGTGGGAAACAGGGCTATGTATACCGACAAAAAAATAATTTGTAGTATTGTACCACCGTTTTAATACAGTCTTATTGTGCACCTAAGTGTTCTTAAAATAGCACACGTCTTGTCAGATACATTGGTATGACTGTCTCATGACTGTATAATCGGCCCCTGTCCGGAATCAACTGTTGCGGGTGAGAGAGAGAGAGACGCGAGGGGGGGGGAGTGCGCATGCGGGAGAGAGAGCGGAAGGGTGGGAGTGGACGGGCGAGATAGAAGCGTGGTTAGAGGGAGAGATGACAGAAAGTGTGTGAAAACGGAGAATAAAAAGACAACTACAGTGCGACCCTCTGTCTCCCGGTGCCTCCTTACGCGACGTGTGACGGGAGTTACCCCCGGAGGCGACTCCGGCCCAGGAGGAAAATCCTCCCCTGTGTCTCCTGACCACGGTCGGGAGACTGAGCAGGAAAAGGTGTAACATTGGCGACCACGAAGGGACTCTCTTTCACGTTGTCAAGAGGAGGGTGAGCACCGAGAAATACGAACATAAAAGTAGTGGATCAACAACGTCCATTAGCCGTAGCTAAGCTAACTCACGATGGCTGCCGCTCGCCAACCCCGTGAAAAGTTTGGACTGGGAGCTAACTACCCGTGTGTACTACTGGATGATGTCCCCAAAAGTGCTGAGTGGATTAAAGGAGCTAACCAAGACAAGCCTGTGGCAAGATGTGAACATTATAACCCATTTTTGTGTGATGCAAGTTGTGCAAGCACGTGTGTTAATGGGGAGGAATTGCTCACCCCGCCACAGCTTTCCCGGACAAATCCCTTTATTGATGACGACTGTTGCCGCCTCCACAGCACGAACAGTATGCATGATTATTCAGCCCCCACCCCACAAGCAAAAACAATATACTCTAACCCATTCGTCTCTGCTCACTTGGGAAGTTTTGTACATAGCACACCAGCCCCCAACAAGTTTATGGAATGCGAGCAGATTAATGCAGTGGACCGTCAGGAAAACCTAGCATGCCCTCAGTGTCATTCTGGGCAAGGTCGGACCCATAAGTCGTTTCGTCAGCCCAGATCAGATAGTGACGACGATGATGATCCCAGAGAAAGGATCCCCACTTTACGTCCTGGCCAGTATGACGGCAGCACCCCATGGAGAGAATTTCTGCACAGGTTCGAGAGCTGTGCCGAGGCAAATTATTGGTCGAAAAAGACAATGACAACACAGTTGAAATTCTGTTTGGTTGGAGCAGCAGGCGCCATCGTCCACCGTAACCCGCGCTCAGGGAAGTGGGATTATCGCCGCCTGGTGGATGAGCTCGAAACAGCATACGGCCCCTCTTCTGATCATGCAGCTGCAGTCGCTGTAGAACTCCGGCAGCGGGTGCGTAAACAGGGGGAGGCCCTGCATGTGTTCAGGGATGACATTTATGGAAGGATAGCTGTAGCTTATGGTGACAAGGCAGAAACTGAGGAAGATTCCATTGCTGTTGAAGTGTTCACAAATGGTTTAGGTGATGCTGAAATGGTCCAGAAGCTGTTGGAGAAAAGGCCGGTAACACTAGCTCATGCATATGAAATAGCTCGCCAACATGAGACCACCAAAAGGGCTGCGTCGTATGTCACCAACGCCATGCAGTTGGGAGCACGTTACGCTGCTGGATGTCGACCCCGGGCTGCTGTCGTCCGGGAGAAGGAGGAGCCCCTCACTGAAGCTCTATCTAACACCAGCCTCTCACCCAGTAAATTCATCCAAAACATGCCCTCGATGCCGGACCAACGCAAAGACTTGAAAAAGAGTGGTGTTCGCTGCCACAACTGTCAAGGCTGGGGCCATATTCAAAAACAGTGTCCCTCTCCTCGGAAAACCACCAAGACTTCAACTTTGGGCAGCAACTCGGGTGACAGACCTGCCTCGACCATGGCCAACAAGGAAATGTGCATCGCCGTACACCTCTACGAATTAAAAGTAGGCGCCGTTTTGGACAGTGGGGCCCGAAGAAGCGTGCTGCCGCTGCACTATTATAACGCCATCCACCCGGACGTGAGGCCACCTTTGCAACCATCGGCTGTCGAGACTCTGGTGGGGGTGGGGCCAGGAGAAGTGCCCGTGTTGGGTGAGGCTCAGGTACCCATTGAGATCAGCAACCGTCAGGTGACCGTTGACTTCGTAGTGGCTGACATATCTGGCAACGAAGTGCTGCTAGGGCATCCATTTCTCGCTGGAGCCGAAGCTCGCCTCGATTTCGGCCGACGCCGCATTGTCCTGTTCAGCGAGGAAGTACCCTACTACCAAGCTGAAGGCCGCCCAAAGTCACGGGCGGTGAGAGTATCCAGAACTGTTGTTGTTGAACCGGGGCAGGAGTTTATGGTGAAGGGTGATGTAAATTTAGGGGTGGTGACCTTAGACAACATGATGCTCAGTCCTACAAAAGGCTTTGTTGAGAAACACAAAGTCCTCGTTGCCAGAGTCCTGATCCATGCACAGCCTTCCAAGACCGTCCCCATTCGACTATTCAATCCGGGCAACAAATCTGTAACTATTAAAGAAGGATCCATTGCCGGGCTCCTACAACCAGCTGAGGTCGTGCAACCTCCCAGTGGACACCCAGCCAGGGACACACCCACTAGCCCACTTGTGGTCCCTCACCATCTGCAAGAGCTCTATGCCCAGAGTGCCACGGACCTCGATGACTGTGATCAGCTGCAACTTAAGCGTCTGCTGTGCACTTATGGACATGTGTTTTCCACAGGGCCCACCGACCTAGGCCGAACTAGTCTTGTCCAACACGACATCGTGACTCGTCCTGGAGCTCCAGTCAAACAGCCGCCCAGGAGGATGGCTGGAGAAAAACAGCAACATGCAGACCAGCAGATCCGCGACAGCCTGCAATGCGGTGTTGCTCAACAGAGCCACAGCAGCTGGGCATCGCCCATTGTTATGGTGCGTAAAAAGGATGGCACGTACCGTCTTTGCATAGACTACAGAGCCCTTAACGACCGTACCATAACTGACGCGTACCCGCTGCCCCGTATCCAGGATACGCTGGATACACTCTCCAATGCCAAATGGTTCAGCACGTTAGACCTTGCTTCGGGCTACTGGCAAGTAGAGTTGACCCCAAGAGCACGCAAAGCCGCCGCCTTTTGTACAAGGACAGGCCTCTTTGAATGGAATGTCATGCCATTCGGCCTCTGCAACGCTCCAGCGACCTTCCAGAGGCTGATGGACCGGGTGCTGGCTGGCATGCAATGGGAGACCTGCTTGGTCTATTTAGATGACATAATTGTACTGGCCAGGGACGTGGGCGAGATGCTTCAGCGTTTGAGCAAGGTGTTCGACAGACTCCAGCGTGCTAACCTGAAACTGAAACCAGCTAAGTGTTGCCTCTTCCGATGACAAGTTGCGTACCTTGGCCACATAGTATCGGAGCACGGTGTGGCCACCGACCCCAGCAAAGTCCAGAAAGTTCAGACATGGCCCACCCCGACCTCGATCCAGGAGGTCAGACGATTCATTGGTCTGGCCTCGTATTACCGTCGTTTTGTAAAAGATTTTGCTTCGATTGCTGAGCCCCTGCACAACTTGACTAAGAAGAACGCTCGCTTCCAGTGGCACACCGAACACCAAGCAGCTTTCGACGAACTTAAGTGTCGCCTCACCTCAGCACCTGTCCTTGGCTATCCTCTCGACTGTGGCGATATTATTCTGGACACTGATGCAAGTGACGCTGGTCTCGGGGCTGTACTGTCGTAAGTGCAGCAGGGCGTCGAGCGTGTGCTGGCTTATGGCAGTCGTAAGCTGGCGAAAACTGAACAAAATTACTGCACCACGAGACGTGAGCTACTGGCCATTGTGGATTTCACGTCCCATTTCCGCCAATATCTCCTGGGACGACACTTCAAGGTGCGCACGGACCACAGCAGCTTACGGTGGCTAACGAGAATGAGAGAGCCAGAGGGGCAGTTAGCTCGATGGCTCGAGAAGCTTGCTGAATACGACTTTGAAATCGTCCACCGTCCGGGTCGTGTGCACTCCAATGCAGATGGTCTCTCCAGAAGGCCCTGTCGACAATCCTGTGCGTGTAAAATACAAGAGCCCTCCTCGCACTCAAAGGACATCACTCATCGGGCAGTCCAGTGTGACTTGGACTCTGACTGCCGTTCCCCTTCGCCGAGTCCAGTGGGGGTAGAGGGACGACCCACGTCCACAGTGTTGGGTCTAGTGGGGGTAAGTCAGAGCACCCCTACACCCAACACTGAGACTTTAGATCAAAACATGAACACTAACGTGCATGTAGTTAAACTGACCGAGAGAATATACGTGACTGATACCCCTGATACTGCGTCTTTGTTTCCTGGCTGGACCATGGGAGAGCTGAGCCAAGCCCAGGACGCGGATGCCGACATTGCACCTATACGCGCCTGGATGAGGGCCAGCACCGAGCGCCCCCCTTGGACTGCAGTGGCGCCATGCAGCCCAGCCGTTAAGACGTATTGGTCGCAATGGAAACGACTCTACTTCAGAGATGGGGTCCTGGCTCGTCGCTTCTACTGCCTAGACGACACCCAATTCTACCCACAAATTCTGCTGCCACGCAGGCTACAACCTGAAGTGATGAAGCAGATGCACGACGGAGCCGTGGGTGGGCATTTTGGTGTAGAGCGGACCGTGACCAGACTGCAAACACGATACTACTGGTACCACATGCGAGAGGATGTCGCCCTCTGGTGTCAGACTTGTACCAGCTGTGCGTCGAGGGCCCGCCCACTCAAAAGGCCGCAAGCTCCAATGGGAACTGTAAGGGTGGGGGCCCCAATGGAGCGCATTGCCCTGGACATTATGGGACCACTCAATGAGACTGAGCGCGGAAACCGGTACGTGCTCGTGATACAAGACTATTTCACGAAATGGACAGAGGCGTTTCCACTCCCGGATGAACGAGCTGTGACTGTCGCCGAAGTCGTCGCATCTGAGTGGGTGTGCCGCTACGGGATACCTCACGCACTGCACAGTGACCAAGGACGCAACTTTGAATCTGAAGTGTTCCAAGGAATGTGCAGCTTGTTCGGTATCGAAAAGACTCACACGACACCGTTTAGACCACAGTCAGATGGCCAGGTGGAACGTTTTAATGCCACCCTTCAAAAGATCCTGGCCACCTCCGCAGACAGTTGCCATTGGGACTGGGATCTCATGGTCCCTTACGCCGTCATGGCCTACAGGGCGACCAAGCACAGTGCCACCGGGTTCACGCCCAATTTCATGATGTTTGGCCGAGAAGTGAGTGAACCAGTGGACCTTGTTGCAGGGCTGCCTCCCGACCCAGAGAACCAACCATCGGGTCCAGAGTACATCCAACAGATGCGCGAAAGGCTGGAGCTGGCCCATACGATCTCCCGAGAAGCTCTGGGTGAGTCGGTCACACGCGCAAAGAGACAATATGACAAGAACTGCTGCCACACCCAGTACAAGATTGGAGATCCCGTGTGGTATTTTGTGAAAGGTACCCGTCAAGTTAAGAACAGGGTGAGGAAGTTTCTCCCATCATACGAGGGGCCGTTCTTTGTCCTGGGACAATTGGACGATTTAGTGTATCGCATCCAGAAGAACCCAAGATCCAAAGTGAAAGTGGTTCATCATGATCAGCTAAAGCACTACCGCTGTCGCGAGCCCTTGGACAGCGCCTGGGCTCTGGACCAAGCCTCAAGATGGACACCTACAGAGGTCTCACCCCCAGCTGTATCCGATGGTCCATCGGACAGTGATTTAGGGTTGCGCGACTTGTTCTCGACCACGCTTGATGATGGTCCAAGCATCGTCACCTCGTCTGCGTCCGGCCCCGCTTCAGGTGTGCTCATTCC
The DNA here is from genome assembly GCF_051991245.1 of Festucalex cinctus. Taxonomy (NCBI): domain Eukaryota; kingdom Metazoa; phylum Chordata; class Actinopteri; order Syngnathiformes; family Syngnathidae; genus Festucalex; species Festucalex cinctus. Next base: position 4,527,943 of record NC_135411.1, read on the forward strand.
ACCCACTCCTTCCCATGTTAGGCATGAGGATGGTGGGGGGGCGGTGGGTGAGTCACACCTGAGGGGTCCACAGGTTCAGCGACCGACACGCCCAAGTAGGCCACCCAACCGTTATGGCACCTGGGTCACCTAGGCAATGAAGGAGGGCACTTGATAGTTCCATGCAGTCCTTGGTTGAAATTGGTTGAAGTCATTTTTCTAGTGTTTTGTTATTACAGCACATGCTATATGGTTATGACTTTATGGTTTTGTTATTTTGTTAAAAAAAATATATATATATATAAAAATGTACTGTCAGTGTTGTCTACACGTTTGATAATATACGCTGTAATTTGCGATATATGCCGTATCCCAGGATTTGCTGGCGTTAATGCCGGTCACCTTTTGTTGATCGCCAGCGTGTGTTTTAATTTCTTTCCCCCATGGCACTCTAGTCATTGTGAATGAGTATGCGTCTTGTAGTTGAGCCTCATATTGTCACTACCTCACTGTGCCTAATGTAATGTTATCACCACTGCCCCTGTGAGTGCAATTCCTACTAGTGGGTGATTTGGTTATTGATAATGTTACTGTGCTGGAGTGGTATTATGCTACTACCATCCAGAGTGGGGGTAGTGTTGCGGGTGAGAGAGAGAGAGACGCGAGGGGGGGGGAGTGCGCATGCGGGAGAGAGAGCGGAAGGGTGGGAGTGGACGGGCGAGATAGAAGCGTGGTTAGAGGGAGAGATGACAGAAAGTGTGTGAAAACGGAGAATAAAAAGACAACTACAGTGCGACCCTCTGTCTCCCGGTGCCTCCTTACGCGACGTGTGACGGGAGTTACCCCCGGAGGCGACTCCGGCCCAGGAGGAAAATCCTCCCCTGTGTCTCCTGACCACAGTCGGGAGACTGAGCAGGAAAAGGTGTAACACAACCAATCAAATCAATTTATTTCACTCTTTAAAATAACAGTTGAATTTAATTACTGTGCACAGTAATGCGGACTGCAGTGAATTTTTTTAACGCTATATAGTAGTGCTAAGCAAGGGAGAGTAATAAGAAGTGTACAAACCTGCTGCGTGTAGCACAATTCGAGACTCCTCGCAAACGTCCAGCAGTTGAAAATGTTGCTCGTTCTCTTCTTTGACTCCAAAGAGTTCCTCCTCGTCCTTTGGTGTCGTTCTCGCCGACATTTTGGCACAATAATGCCAACAAAGTCACACTTGGTCTCTTCCTGACCACGTGTTGTGTGCTTCTCTTTGTTAGCGGCTAGCAAGCTAAGCTAAGCTAAGCTAACTAGGCCGAGAAGCATCAACGCGCACCGAGACGAGTTTAAACACACGCCGACATTTAATAAACGGTGTCGCAGACCTTCAAAATCGTGATGGGAGTCCTGTGTGTTCAGTCCAACACCAAATAAGAAAGAATGAATTAGCAGAGGACGTCTGATGAAACGCGATGTACCCGCCCGCCACGGCAGTGAGCACGTGAAGAAACGAATGGAGACGTGCGGCGAAAGTCAGGCAGGACACGCCCCCGCTGCGTTACGATTGGCTGTTGGAAATTGTCCGGGGGCTTCAGAGCAAGCATTGTCATCAAGTCATCGGCAGATGTCGCCATTTTTGCTGCAGTTGGAATCGAAAGCCTCATTCCCTTTTTCAGTGTTTTGATCCCGATACAATTGTAAAGTTTAAATGCCCGTTTAAATTTGATTTATTAAAAAGAGTTCAATTTTTTTGTGGTGAATGTGCAGTTTAAAAATTCGCCATCAAAGTTGAACAAGCATTTTGAGGTAAACTGAATGTTTATTATGAGGGATGAGATTTAACCACCAAATGTTATGAGTTTAAAGGCCCAGTCTGCAGGTTTCACGCAGGAAAATGCACTTTTTTAAATGCAGGATTTCAACAAACAAACTACTTGTCACTTTTCAGATCTGGGCTTCTCTTAATTTCTGGTGGTGATTTTGTCCTAAACCCCCACCGTCCCAGCCTGTATTTTGCAATTTTGTGTTTGGTTTGCTGCGATTGGCTGGCAACCAGTTCAGGGTGTACCCCGCCTACTGCCCAGAGCCAGCTGAGATAGGCGCCAGCCGCAACCCTTGTGAGGAATAAGCGGTCAAGAAAATGGATGGATGGATGTGTTCTGTGGAAAGACAGTGTTTACACCCCTGCAGCCAATCGCAGAGCGGGGGGTGGGGGGGCGTGGGGGGATGGGGTTGCGTGTCGTAAAAGGGGCCCGGTCGAAATTGTCGGCTGCGTGACGTCACTCCCGCGGAAATTTGAAAGCACGCACGTTTTGGTTTTTTTTTACGCACTCATTCACACATGTAAGCTTTTGTGAGTGAGTGAGAGAGTGAGTGAGTGAGTGAGTGAAAAATAATAATACGTACGTGCTGTCAAAATCCGCATGAGTGACGTCACGCAGCCGACAAATTCACTCATCTGCGTTTGCGGAGCTGGGCGAATCATTGTAAATTAACATTTTAACTTTGCCCTTTGCCTTTGTGAATACCTTCAAACAAAACTAAAACTGACACGACGAGGAGAGGTAGGACTCAGACGCAGGATAAAGGTAGGCCACAAAGGCAATAGGTTTATTTCCGGCCAACAGCTGTCTCCTCTCAACTTGAGAGGAGAAAGGGGAATCAAAAAGTGGATAACTAAAAACGCTCCACTGGGGAGGAAAAAGAAAAAACAGGCAAAAGGTACAGGGGACAACAAAAGGCGCTCCGCTAGGGAGGAAACAAGGCTCAAGGCACAAGGGGTAACTAAAGGCGCTCCGCTGTGGAGGATAAGGCACAAAAACAAGGCAAAACAACAAGGCACCGGGAACAAGGACTCGAGGACTGTGGGACGCTTCCATGCACTGACTGTGACACTTCGGCAACGGAGGGGAGAATGCAGGTGGCTTTTATTGCTGTAGGTGATTGGTGGAAGGTGGTGATAATCATGGGCGGGGACCGGTAATTAGTGAGCGGCAGGAAGGGCAAGTGACCTGGGGTGAGAGGAGAGTTAGATTTTCAGGGTAAAACAGGAAACATGAACACTAAGATAAAAGCGTGGGCCGTCACGCCGGTGGCGGCGTGACAGTACCCCCCCCTCAATGGCCGGCTCTTGACGGCCCTTCAACATAAAAAGTCCAAAAAACAAGGGCGGGTGGAAGGGGGCACGGAGGCGGGAACACGGCCCACCCATCCGTCCCAGACAAGAGGCAGTTCAGGAGGGCGTCCCCGACGCCAGACGAGAGTCCCGTCGGGGCCGTTCAGGATGTTCCAGATAACAGACTTTATTTTAACGAAAGATCAGGTTCGGAAGGTACCACGGGAATCTCGTTTGACTTGGTAGACGGCTTTGGCGTGGACGGCGTGATGCAGTGACTTGGCATGACGTGATGCAGAGGCTTGGCGTGACGTGATGCAGAGACTTGGCATGGCTTAGGGTCTTCGAGCTGCACCCGGCGAGGCTCGGGGGCTTGAGGCGGCACCCAGCGAGGCTCGGGGGCTTGAGGCTGCAGCAGGCGAGGCTCAGGGGTAAGAGGCTGCAGCACGCAAGGTTCAGGGGCGAGAGGCTCAAGAGTCACCAGGTTGACTGCGGCTGAGGATGCACTGGTCGCTGATTGGTCCAAGACGTGTTCCATACAGTCTTTTCCCCATTCCAGTACGTTCCCGGAGTTCCAGTCGATTCGGGGGTTGTGTTGACGTAGCCAAGGGTGTCCCAGAACCAAAGTGGTAGACGAAGCATGGATTACGTGGAAACGGAGATTTTCGATGTGTTGTCCAATTCGTACTTCCAGGGGTTCGGTGATGTGGGTGATGCTGAAGAGCTCCTTGCCATTCAGGGCTCTGGCCTGGATGGTCCGGGGAAGGGGTTCGGTGGTGGCTCATACTTGCTTAACGAGGCCCCAGTCCAGGAGGCTCTCGTCGGAACCGGAATCGATGAGGGCTGGCATGTCAATGGTCATAGCATGGTGGCGTATCTGGGCTTGCGTGATTCTTTGTGTCTTAGCAGGTCGGGGTGACAGGAAACTCACCGGTGAACCTCTTTTCGCGGTACAAGTTCCCACCAGATGACCAAGTTCACCACAGTAGAAGCAGCGGCCTTCTTGGCGGCGACGCTGACGCTCCTCGGTGGTTAACTGGGCCCGACCAAGCTGCATGGGTTCCTCCTCAACGTTACGCACTTCCCTTGGCGCTGGTCGGGGAGGTAAGATGAGCTGTGGCATTTCTGTTTCCATTGGCGGTGAAAAGGGGGTTGGTTCTACCCTTCTATGGTGCCCGCTGGACTTGGTCAACTCTCGTCGGCGATGATCAGCACGAATCGCTAGGGAGATCAGAGCATCCAAGTCGGTTGGAAGGTCCACGGGAATCAGGAGTTCTTGTATGGAGCCGGCTCAATGCTCGTGCCTTCTCTCGGTCATTGTTGTCGGGATCAAAGACCTGGCGCAAGGCGGCTTGAAAATCCTGTACATTTTGGCAGACCGAGGAGCCCCTGGCCCATTCCGCGGTTGCCCAGGTTTTGGCCCGTCCAGTCAGGTGGGACACCATGAAGGCTACCCGGGACCTAGCTGTGGAAAATGCCTGTGGTGAGTGTTCAAAATGGATGTCACACTCCGTGAGAAAAGTCTGACATTGTCCAGGTTCACCGGAGTATCGTTCTGGGGAGGCCAGTCTCAATCCTACCCCGGTAAATGACGTGGTCGGGACAGAGAGTTCGGGGAGGGGTAGCTGTCTGGTGGGGGCTGGAGCTCGACGCCGCGTTTGGCTCACCAATTCGTGGACCTGGCTCGACAGCTCCTCCAGCTGCGAAATCACGGCTTGCTGAACCTTTTCCTGGTTGGCAAGCCGGACCTCAAGGCTCTGCAGCGTAGCCTCGACCTTTCCTGCTGGGTCCATGCTGGCCGAAGTGTACTGACACGACGAGGAAAGGTAGGACTCAGACGCAGGATAAAGGTAGGCCACAAAGGCAACAGGTTTATTTCCGGCCAACAGCTGTCTCCTCTCAACCTGAGAGGAGAAAGGGGAATCAAAAAGTGGAGAACTAAAAACGCTCCACTGGGGAGGAAAAAACAGGCAAAAGGTACAGGGGACAACAAAAGGCGCTCCGCTAGGGAGGAAAAAAGGCTCAAGGCACAAGGGGTAACTAAGGGCGCTCCGCTGGGGAGGACAAGGCACGAAAATAAGGCAAAACAACAAGGCAACGGGAACAAGGACTCGAGGACTGTGGGACGTTTCCATGCACTGACTGTGACACTTCGGCAACGGAGGGGAGAATGCAGGTGGCTTTTATTGTCTGTCTTGATTGGTGGCAGGTGTTCATAATCATGGGCGGGGACCGGTGATTATGGAGCGGCAGGAAGGGTAAGTGACCTGGGGTGATAGGAGAGTTAGGATTTTCAAAGTAATACAGGAAACATGAACACAAAGATAAAAGCATGGGCCGTCACGCCGGTGGCGGCGTGACACTGCCACCGAGGAGATTTCCAACCACCTCAGTGACTTTGGCCCCGGAGATAGGAAAGCCCACCTCAGAGTCGCCAGACTGCTTCCTTCAAAGGAAGACGTCTTGGTGCAATTGAGATCTTCGAAGTATTCCCCCCACCGACTCACGACGTCCCGAGTCGAAGTCAGCAGCACACCATCTCCATTATACACAGTGTTAATGGTGAACTGCTTTCCTCTCATGAGACGCCGGATGGTGGACCAGAATTTCCTCGAAGCCGTCCGGAAGTCATTTTCCATGGCCTCAAACGAACTCCTCCCATGTCCGAGTTTTTGCATCAGCGACCGCCGAAGGCCGGTAACTGTCTGCTGCCTCCGCAGTACCACAGGCCAAAAAGGCCCGATAGGACTCCTTCTTCAGCTTGACGGCATCGCTTACCGCTGGTGTCCACCAGCGGGTTCGAAGATTGCCGCCGCGACAGGCACCGACCACCTTACGGCCACAGCTCCGATCGGCCGCCTCAACAATGGAGGCGCGGAACATGGCCCATTCGGACTCAATGTCCCCCGCCTCCCCCGAGACAAGGGAGAAGCTCTGCCGGAGGTGGGCAGTGAAACTCTTTCTGACAGGGGATTCCGCCAGACGTTCCCAGCAAACCCTCACAATACGTTTGGGTCTGCCAGGTCGGACCGGCATCTTCCCCCACCATCGGAGCCAACACACCACCAGGTGGTGATCAGTTGACAGCTCCGCCCCTCTCTTCACCCGAGTGTCCAAAACATGCGGCCGCAAATCCGATGACACGACTACAAAGTCGATCATCGAACTGCGGCCTAGGGTGTCCTGGTGCCAAGTGCACATATGGACACCCCTATGTTTGAACATGGTGTTCGTTATGGACAATCCGTGATGAGCACAGAAGTCCAAAAGCAAAACACCACTCGGGTTCTGACCGGGAGGGCTGTTCCTCAAAATCACGTCCCTCCATGTCTCACTGTCATTGCCCACGTGAGCATTGAAGTCCCCGGGGGAAGCACTCTCCAGCACACCCTCCAGGGACTCCAAAAAGGGTGGGTACTCTGAACTGCTGTTTGGTGCATATGCACAAACAACAGTCAGGACCCGTCACCCCACCTGAAGGCGGAGGCAGGCTACCCTCTCATCTACCGGGGTGTACCCCAACGTACTGGCGCTGAGCCAGGGGGCAATAAGAATGCCCACAACTGCTCTGTGCCTCTCACTGTGGGCAACTCCAAGAGTGGGAGAGAGTCCACCCCCTCTTGACAGGACTGGTACCAGAGCCCAAGCCGTGTGTGGAGGACAGTCCGACTATGTCTTGTCGGAACTTCTCTGCCTCACACACCAGCTCAGGCTCCTTCCCTGCCAGAGCGGTGACATTCCATGTCCCAAGAGCCAGCTTCTGCAGCTGGGGGTCGGTCCGCCAAGGTCTCCTCCCATGGCTGCCACCCAGCCTCCACTGCACCCGACCTCTTTGGCCCCTCCCACCGGTGGTGAGCCCATGGGAAGGTGATACAGTATCTGATATATATATATATATATATATATATATATATATATATATATATATGCAACATTTATTTGTACTGCAAGTAATACAAAAGACTTTTGGCCAGTTTTTCTCATCTGTTGCTCTCACACTTTCCTTCAGCAAATTTTGACGCAACACTTACCTTCCAATGAAGGTAAAATGTTCGTGATGACTGATGATGACAAGCCATTGAAGTCAAGGATGCGGACCTCAGAGCCAAGGAGTAAGTTGAGGGCAGGTACCAACTGACTCCTTATGTAGGGGGGGCACTAATGCTGATTGGCTAGGGATGTAAGGTATTGCCACACACTTCCCACCAGGGGGAGCATCATCTCATCAGCGCCACACTCAGAAGTACAAATGCAATTACATTGTACTGTCGGTTCTCTTAATGTGATCATTTTTGTCGGAACGCCGCCTGTGAGTCGCAGCGGTGGCCGGAAACGGAGCTGGTGTGTGAAGCCCGGAAGTCCAGGTGGCATCTACTCCATTTGATTTGTATTTTGATTTCAAAATGTGATGAAAGGTTGTTTGACGACAAGAACAATCTGCCTGCAGAGGCAAAAGTGCCACATGAACAGAAATTATATTACCACATGCAAAATGAAAGAATCAAAACCAGGTATGGACACAATTTTGTTCTGATGTCATCTGAATATTGTATGCTAATCATGTCCAAATTGTTACATAGAAAGATAAAATGTGCAAAATGCACTAGCATATGGCGTGTTAGCTAGCACGGAGCTGTGGTGGTTGAGTTAGCAACAAAGAGTAGGACATTTGCGTCAATCATTTCAGTGATAACACTGTTCCACAAAAATTTTTAATCGCAGATGGCTTTGTGTGTCTGAACGTATTCTCGACGCTTATTTGGGGAAAATTGCAAGGTGGCTTTATTTCTATTTCATACACAAGGCAACTCAATGTGCTTCACACAAGCAAATACACAACACGTACAAACATCAACAAACAACTATTAACAACATTCAGAAGCAAACAAAAATAACTTCCTAAATTACGTACAAAAAAAAACATACATTGACATTTAAACACATTAACAGCAAACATTTAATATTTACAGGTTGAGTAGATTTGAAAGCATTACATTTACACTTTTAAGATGCATTGACACTTTTACAGCACACCAGTCTCACTTCCCTTCATTTTTTGAAGCTTCAAAGATGGCTGCCATTCTCACCAGCACACTCGTCTCTCTCAGCAAGCTTTTTACAAGAGAATCTTTTAGCACAAACACTGCAACTGAATGGTTCCTTCCCACCATGTGTTCTTGTGTGCTTTCTTAAATTTGTCATGGAAGAGAAGCTTTTTCCACAATCTGAGTAGGAATACGGTTTCTCTCCAGTGTGTGTTTTTGCATGTGCTGTTAAAGAATTGGTGGAAGCGAAGCTTTTCACACATTTTGTGCATGAATATGGTTTCTGTCCCGTGTGTGTGTTCTTATGTGGCTTCTTAATTCAGACTTGGCAGGGAAGCTTTTGCCACAGTCTGAGCAAGAAAAAGGTTTCTCGCCACTATGGATTCTTGTATGTCTTGTTAAAGTTGACTTGTCAGAGAAGCTTTTGCCACAATCTGAGCAAGAAAAAGGTTTTTCCCCAGTGTGTGTTCTTGTATGTTTTTTTAAATTTGACTTATGAGAGAAGCTTTTGCTACAGTGGGTACAAGCAAAAAGTTTTTCCCCAGTGTGTGTTCTTGAATGTAATGTTAAATTTGACTTATGAGAGAAGCTTTTGCCACAGTGGGTACAAGCAAAAAGTTTTTGCCCAGTGTGTGTTCTTGTATGTGTTGTTAAATTTGACTTCCGAAAGAAGCTTTTGCCACAATCTGAGCAAGAAAAAGGTTTCTCGCCAGTGTGTGTTCTTGAATGTAATGTTAAATGTGACTTCTGAGAGAAGCTTTTGCCACAATCTAAACAAGAAAAAGGTTTTTCCCCAGTGTGTGTTCTTGAATGTATTGTTAAATATGACTTCCAAAAGAAGCTTTTGCCACAATCCAAACAAGAAAAAGGTTTTTCCCCAGTGTGTCTTCTTGTATGTTTTGTTAAATCTGACTTGTCAGAGAAGCTTTTGCCACAATCTAAGCAAGAAAAAGGTTTTTCCCCAGTGTGTGTTCTTGAATGTAATGTTAAATGTGACTTCTGAGAGAAGCTTTTGCCACAGTGGGTACAAGCAAAAAGTTTTTCCCCAGTGTGTGTTCTTGTATGTGTTGTTAAATTTGACTTCGAAGAGAAGCTTTTGCCACAATCTAAACAAGAAAAAATTTTTTCCCCAGTGTGTGTTCTTGAATGTAATGTTAAATGTGACTTCGAAGAGAAGCTTTTGCCACAATCTAAACAAGAAAAAGGTTTTTCCTCAGTGTGTATTCTCAAGTGAATTTTCAAACTTCCTTTTGAACTCAATGTTTTCCCACAGTGAGAACATTCGCAGGATTTGTCGTCAGTGTGACACGACCTATCATCAGCAGCATGTTCATCATTACCATGCAGATTATCATCATCATCATAAGAAGAAAGGGACCTTATGTCATCACTTTTTGCTTTTGATGATCCCCAGTGGTCTGCATCACTTTCTGGAATCATGTTTTGAGGATTTAAGATCCTGTTTGGAGGCTCCGCCCCTCTGCCCTCCTCACTCTCACCCTTGACTTCATCTTCACTCTTTAAAGGGGCGAAGGTCATTGGTGACTTGGTGACGTCATCCTCAACCTCCTCCTCTTTGACACGAACGGGCTTTTCCTCCTCTTCGATGTAAGGATGTTCTTCCTCCTCTTTAACATTCGGAGGCTTCATGTCCTGTTGGTCAGGACGAAGATATTTCTCAGCGACGTCTGCAGGACACAAGAAGACAAACACACATTTGGGTTGGTCAAGTCAAATTTCAAGCGTGAGATGATGTGCATTATTGTTTCTACAGTGCACCTCGACTTGGGGCCACCGCACACTCGGATTGGCCCATCCCAAAAAAACAAAAAGAAAAAGGAAAAAAAGTATTGGCCTTGTTAAAAATCTGACAGCCGATATAAGGTCAAATCTAAAACCATTTTAATCTCTCTATTGATTGAAGTCGACTAAATTGAGTTGAGCTGATATTGTCCATCCGCATACATTTCAACTTTTACATAGAAAATTAAAACACCTATTTGTAACCATAGTTAGGCTGGAAGACCCCTACTTCCACATGATTCATCCCATTCTCATCTTTCCAATTTAAACATATTCCAAATATTCACGCCTTACCCACAATTCCTGATTTTGTACCCAATTTTTCCTCATGCATTCTTCATGGAAGATTCAAAATTTCCTTCCACATTTTTCATCCAATTTACTTCATTCCAACGTCAATATATTCCACCAAATCATACCACGAGCTCTTTTCCTGTTCCAAAATTCACGCCTTACTCGCAATTCCCGAGTTCGTACACGTTTTTTCCAATGTATTCATAATGGGAGATTCTACATTTCACATTTACTTCCACAATTTTCATCCGATTCACTTTGTTCCAACTTCAATATATTCCACCAATTCACACCATGAGCTCTTCTTTTTCACTTCCAAAATTAACGCCTTACCACAATTCCCCATTTTGTACCCTACCTCTCCCTCCATTCTACATTTCACATTTACTTCCACATTCTTCATCCAATTCACCACATTCCAACTTCAATGTAGTCCACCAATTCTCCATCTTTAAAAGGCGCTTTCACACCAAAAAGCCCATGAACTTTGAGTTCATAGTAGAGTCAGTTCCGGGTCCGAAGAACTTGTGAGCGGCCCACGAGTTTGCGTTCACACAGCATGAAAGCGGGCAAGGTAGCTTATTCAAATGAGACTGATGACGTATGTCAGGGGGGAGGAAAAAAACAGCACTACCCCGCCTGTCCAGCAAGTGGCGGTACCGGTAAAACCGAATGACAAACAAGCAGGGTGACGTTGAAAAACGCGACCTTGGACCCTCCATCGCCATTTGTTGTGATACAAGGCGGCATGTTGGAGCATTATCATCTTTTTCTCTTCCTTGTCATGTTGCACAAAGTTGTGGTTGCAACTATTAGAACGTCAAGGGAGAGGTTGATGACAACCATTCGGACCTGCCGTACCTCAGCAAGACGAGAAATGGGTGGGCAGAACTCGCTCACACCTCGTGGAAAGACGGTCAAACCTGCAAACACGAAGACGCTTACTCCTGCAAGCGGGAAGACGTGCACTGGTAAGGCTTAAAAACACAATTATACGGAATTTATTTCACATTGGTAACTTGTAACATAATGTGATTAAAGTGAAGCGTGTTTCCGCGCGCGTCGGTCTTGTTTGTGGATATCTTGCCGTGACGCGCGCTTTCATGAACTCGGCAATCGCTGGAAACTGGTGTTACCAGCCTAAGTTATCGTGCAATTCACGGCAAAATAGGGCTTGATGGCGATTTGCTGTTCACGCTAAATCTACGCTTCGTAATTCATAATATCGTTGGATCTGGATGTATTGTTAGTCTGTCCACGTGTTGCTTTTTGCTTTAAAAAAAAAAAAAAAAAAAAAAAAAAAAGACCGATCCAAAGTGTTGAAATGGCTTGCTTTCTTTGACAATGCACAAATGATAGGACAGACGTGCCGGGATTTAGGGAAAAGTTATTAATTTGGGAAGTGTTAGATTGCCACCTCAAGCTAGTGGTTTATTATAGGGCCACACATATAGGTGCATATTCTGCTATTTTAAGATGTTCTGGTATCATGTCATCTTAAAATAGCAGAATATGCACCTATATGTGTGGCCCTATAATAAACCACTAGCTTGAGGTGGCAATCTAACACTTCCCACACTTCCTTTTTTAAGATGTTCTGGTATCATGTCCCCCTCCGTGAGCCGGCACCTTAACGTGGTGGAGGGGTTTGCGTGTCCCAATGATCCTAGGAGCTATGTTGTCTGGGGCTTTATGCCCCTGGCAGGGTCACCCATGGCAAACAGGTCCTAGGTGAGGGGCTAGACTAAGAACGGCTCAGAAGACCCTTATGATGGAAAAGAACTTTGGAGACGCGTTTCCCTTGCCCGGACGCGGGTCACCGGGGCCCCCCTCTGGAGCCAGGCCTGGAGGTGGGGCTCGCTGGCGAGCACCTGGTGGCCGGGCCTGCACCCATGGGGCCCGGCCGGGCACAGCCCGAAGAGGCAACGTGGGTCCCCCTTCCCACGGGCTCACCACCGGTGGGAGGGGCCAAAGGGGTCGGGTGCAGTGTAGGCTGGGTGGCAGCCAAGGGAGGAGACCTTGGCGGACCGACCCCCGGCTACAGAAGCTGGCTTTGGGACATGGAATGTCACCTCTCTGGCAGGGAAGGAGCCCGAGCTGGTGTGCGAGGCCGAGAAGTTCCGACTAGACATAGTCGGACTCGCCTCCACACACGGTTTGGGCTCTGGTACCAGCCCTCTTGAGAGGGGTTGGATTCTCTTCAACTCTGGAGTTGCCCACGGTGTGAGGCGCAGAGCAGGTGTGGGCATACTTATTGCCCCCCGGCTCGGCGCCTGTACGTTGGGGTTTACCCCGGTGGACGAGAGGGTAGCCTCCCTCCGCCTTCGGGTGGGGGGACGGGTCCTGACTGTTGTTTGTGCATATGCACCAAACAGCAGCTCAGAGTACCCACCCTTTTTGGAGTCCTTGGAGGGTGTGCTGGAGAGCGCTCCCTCTGGGGACTCCCTCGTCCTGCTGGGGGACTTCAACGCTCACGTGGGGAATGACAGTGAGACCTGGAGGGGCGTGATTGGGAGGAACGGCCCCCCTGATCGGAACCCGAGCGGTGTTCTGTTATTGGACTTCTGTGCTCGTCACGGTTTGTCCATAACGAACACCATGTTCAAGCATAAGGGTGTCCATATGTGCACTTGGCACCAGGACACCCTAGGCCGCAGTTCGATGATCGACTTTGTAGTCGTGTCATCGGATTTGCGGCCGCATGTTTTGGACACTCGGGTGAAGAGAGGGGCGGAGCTGTCAACTGATCACCACCTGGTGGTGTGTTGGCTCCGATGGTGGGGGAAGATGCCGGTCCGACCTGGCAGACCCAAACGTATTGTGAGGGTTTGCTGGGAACGTCTGGCGGAATCCCCTGTCAGAAAGAGTTTCACTGCCCACCTCCGGCAGAGCTTCTCCCTTGTCTCGGGGGAGGCGGGGGACATTGAGTCCGAATGGGCCATGTTCCGCGCCTCCATTGTTGAGGCGGCCGATCGGAGCTGTGGCCGTAAGGTGGTCGGTGCCTGTCGCGGCGGCAATCTTCGAACCCGCTGGTGGACACCAGCGGTAAGGGATGCCGTCAAGCTGTCCAAAGAGTTCCTCCTCGTCCTTTGGTGTCGTTCTCGCCGACATTTTTGACACAATAATGCCAACAAAGTCACACTTGGTCTCTTCCTGACCACGTGTTGTGTGCTTCTCTTTGTTAGCGGCTAGCGAGCTAAGCTAAGCTAAACTAAGCTAACCGAGACGAGTTTATACACACGCCGACATTTAATAAATGGTGTCGCAGACCTTCAAAATGGTGATGGGAGTCCTGTGTGTTCAGTTCAATACCGAATCAGAAAGAATGATTTTGCAGAGGACGTCTGATTAAACGCGATGTGGCCGCCCGCCAGTGCAGTGAGCACGTAAAGAAACGTGCGGCGGAAGTCAGGGGCAGGACACGCCCCCGCTGCGTTACGATTGGCTGCTGGAAATTGTCCGGAGGCTTCAGAGAAAGCATTGTCATCAAGTCATCGGCAGATGTTGCCATTTTTGCTGCAGTTCGAAAGTCTCATTCCCTTTTTCAATGTTTTGTTCCCGATATAATCGTAAAGTTTAAATGCCCGTTTAAATTGGACTTATTCAAAAGAGCTGAAGTTTATTGTGGTGAATGTCTAGTTTAAAAATTTGCCATCAAAGTTGAACAAGCATTTTGATGTAAACTGAATGTTTATTATCAGGGATGAGTTTAATTTGTTGTAATAGCTTATAATGTACCGGCCCGAGCTATGAATAAATGTTTGATAGCGTATCTGATATAAAGTAAAGAAAAAAGAAAAGCAAAGAAAGTAGTATACTTCCCAATTAATTGTAAATTGACAGATTTTTTTTCCACTTTGTACAGCCATTACTTTTTTAGTTTATTATATTGAACATAAATATTCGTGTTTAACACATTATTCTTGGGCCTTTAAATTGATATTAACACAGAATTTTTAAAAAGGTAATAAACTGAAATGATAATCATCTTACTAGAAAAATACGAGATGCAAAATGCATTAGGGCATCATAAGTCCCACGGTAACAGGTTGGATTATTTACAGTTTCGGTTCGGCCCGTCTGTGTTCCGTTCGGTCGCTTTCACACAGCACTTTTTTTTTTTTGGTACCCCTTCATGGGTTGCTAATCCAATATGGCGGCATCCATGGTTATCTCGTCATATCCTTCCAGCGACGCTGTAGCCAATCATATTGCAGCGGGGCGGGTACAGCCTCAGAACAGCTACCAGCTAGCATGCTACATCACACCAAAATCTGGAAAGGGTGGGGGGGGGGGTGCCTTTTGGCGGGGCGTTCGCAATTTATGCAATGGACTTTGGAACTGTTTTTGTTCACCAAGGGACATCGCTATTGCGTCTTCTAATCCAACGCAAGATTTGTGACATCAAACGAACGTTGGAATTCCAACTGGCTGGAAATCGTTTTGGTCATGACTGAATTGTGCGTTTTGTTTCAAACGGGATCTTGGTTTAAACGCAATATTCGATGTTAGCATAGCACGACTTTAGTTTTGTAAAACTCGTAGGCAGGGAAATCCCGCTCAAAATAAAGGTGGGACGTCATCTTGTCCGTTTCATTTGACATCCAGTGTGGTGGTGTTGAGAGAGCGTGAATGAAGAGATGAGGTGCATACTTTGAGAATAAAGTAGGTAAATATAAGTAGGTAAGTATAAAAGCAAAAAAAAAAATATATATATATATAAGATGTAGGGAAGTGAATAAGTAAATATAACTATAAATAAAATAACAGAAAATACAGAAGGCACCATAAAACACTGAAATGATGCGAAGTTTCATGCTGAGTCAAAGACCAAAGAATAAAGATGTCTGGCAAAAATGATCCGAAATGTTATCCATATCGTACAGCCCTAAATCCAAAAAGCAAATGAAGGCAACTGCTAGCTAATCTCAGATAGAAGGGGCTGGGTCACAGTCATTCCGCCGCTTTTGCAGTTGTCACAATGCTACTGTTCAACCTGAACAACATTAGATTTAGGTTGATGAAGTGTGCTCCCCCAAAAAAGGTAATGCACTCTCTTTCTGGTGACAGGTCTGGCTCTTTAGTTAAGAAAATGAAATGAAAATGCGAGTAAGCTGTCCTGGCTCAAACCTTCAAAAAAAAAAAAAACCTGATCACCGTCAGATTCTCAGGTGGATGTGCAGGCTGATACAGCACGGACGTCATAAATTAACTGGGCTGCTCATGCTGTAGCGAAAAGTGAAGCTGGCGGCGGCCATCTTGTGTTGCCAAACCTACAGTAAGTTGACTTTTCAGCAGCATTTTTTCCACGTTATTTTCTTCCTCTACAGCGAAAATACCACTGTGACGTACGGTTCTACCATTAAGTATAAAATAACTGTGGGAAATGCTCTAAATGTAAATATTTTGTGGTTGGTCTAATAATTTGAGTGGGGGTCGTGTTTGTGGTTGGTCTAATAAGTTGTGCACGCTCTGGGACGGGGGGCACCACCAGAAATCCTGCCTCGGGTGCCAAGTTGCTTAGGAACGCCACTGGTCACGACCCACAGCTCGTGACCATAAGTGAGGGTCGGAACGTAGGTCGACTGGTAAATCGAGAGCTTCTCCTTTTGGCTCAGCTCTTTCGTCACCACGACGGACCAATACAGAGTCCGCATTACTGCAGACTCTGCACCGATCCACCTGTCGATCTCCCGTTCCATTATGCCTCACTCGTAAACAAGACCCCAAGATACTTGAACTCCTCCACTTGGGGGAGGATCTCATCCCCGACCCGGAGAGGACACGCCACCCTTTTCCGATTGAGGACCATGGTCTCGGATTTGGAGGTGCGGATCCTCATCCCAACCGCTTCACACTCGGCTGCGAACCGTTCCAGGGAGAGTTGGAGATCCCAGCCTGAAGAAGCCAACAGCACCACATCATCAAATAGTTGACAAAGATGTGATGAGAATGGACAAGCTAAGAGGTTTGTGAACAGTGTTAATAAACACGGGGATCTTGATGCTTCAGACTACAGGTAACATATAAATCATTGAAACACATTTATGAAATCTATGGGGAGAGATTTGTCTAAAATCTCACTGTTTCAGAGAAAAATAGTTTGCTGACAAGCTCAATTTAAGTTAAAAATAAATAAATAAATAAAATTGATTCTCTAAAAATGAAAACCAGTTGGTTGTTAATTATTACATGCAAATGTGTTTTTTTGTCTTCTGTATTTATATTGTTCTTTGACCAAGAATGTATATAGGCCTATCGGTATATTTGTATTTCTATCCAAATATACGATTATTCACTAGAATTTTCAGTAGGATATCCGAATACCAAAATATTCGATAGCTGCAGCACTAATAATACTAATTTTGAGTTGTGGCACGCCCACACGAGTTATTTTACCACACACCCATGTCAAAACTAGCTTACTGCACACACACTGCACCCCAACTTCAAATTTTTGCTAACGTCATAATAATAATAATAATAATAATAATAATAATATATATTATACATTTTGTTGGGTCCAAAAGCAACTTACATAACTATAGTTTCATATGATTGTAATTGTCTTATTTTCAAATGTTTAAATATTTTCTTGATTTGAACAAATTATAATTGTTTTGAATAATCTTGATTTCAATTATTACCAAAATAATTGTGATGATTATTTTTTCCATAATAGAGCAGCCCTAATGTGATGTGAATATGTGTATCTTGTGCTCATCTTTCCCTTTAATTTTCTATTTCAGGCAGTATATACTGAAACGAAGATTGAGGTGTGATTTCCCCCAGCTGGTTTTTCACATCCCTCTCCAGTAACAACTCTGAAATGGTTTTTGTAGAGACATTATCAACAACTGACAAACTTTTAGACAGGGTACCTCACTCATCAGATACATCAACTACTGAGTCTACTGATGTAAGCCAAGAAAGTGACACTAACACATAGCTGGTACAACATCAGGTTGGAAAATCACAGGGCATACGAGGACACTTTAAAATGCAGGGCTGTAAAATCTATGTAAAATCTGCCATTTTGTTTGTTTCATTATCAAGATGTTAACTCTCCATTTTAACACTTTTCAAGCAAAAATAAAAATGTCTGTATTCAATTTTCCACAAAAAAATGCCCAAAACAAAGCTGTTCCATTGAAGTTCCATGGTTTTATTGTGAATGCACATTTGATTTTTATTTGATTTTTTTATTTTTTTTTATTAATATTTTATTGTGTGTCGGGCATAAATAACATGCTGTGATGACATAATCTGATACTTTAATAAATATTCTATGTTATAATAATCTGGGCTCTGAATGCATCTATTTCCATCTAGTCCATTTTGCCTTGTTCCAGGTTTGTGGTGCATGGTAGTATTTTTGGCCAATGTATGCTGCTTCTTGTGTACCTTTCATGACGTAATAGGTTGTGAATTGTTTTCATATATGAAACATAAACATAGCTAAATGTAACATCCGTGTGCTGGTTTCACTTCTAGTTGAAGCGTTTTTTTGTTTTTTTGGCACAAATTTAATATATTTAATGATCTAAATTCACATGATTGCACCAAACCACCAATACTTGTTTCTGATGTTAGGTACATGTATTTATAACATCTGGGAATGATTTTCTGTTGCCAAATTTAATGTAAGACGTTTTACAACCAAAAACAGCAGCACAAGATTTTCGTTTTTTGTTATTTACCTAAATATGCATTTCTGGCTTGTGACAAAATTGGGGCAGGAAAACATTGGGTGAACTTTTAACCCAAAGTTCAGAAGGGTATTATCTATCAAAAAATGCATTGAACAAGTAGTGCCCAGACAGTGGAGCGAAACTAAAAGGGCGAACAGAAAAAAATGAACTGACTTGACCGTGTAAAAAGAAAAGGCGGCTAGCTTTGCCTCAGTTGTAGCTCTGCTAAATCCAATTCTTATCGACTGAGAAATGTACCAAACCGACTGAAGAAAAAAACTGTGTATCGTAACAAAGTGCCCCGGTGAAGATTCCTTTCAAAATAAATTCGGACATATGGTTGAAAAGTGTCGATGAAACAAGTGACAAACCTGCTCTGTTCAACACAACTCGAGGCTGCTTGTAAACGGCGTCCAGCAGTTGACGTTGTCGCTCGTTGTCCTCCTGTGCTCCACAAAGCTCCTCTTCGTACTTGACTTTCGCCATTGTGAACATCTTCACACGATATTCACGACACTTTACGCTCACGATTGACGTCTGCTTAGCCAATTTGTCGAAAGCAAACGCGTCTCGTTTTTTGGCGCCTAGCAAGCTAAACTAAGCTAAACTAAGCTAAGCTAAGCTAAGCTAAGCTAAGCTAAGCTAAGCTAAGCTAAGGCAAAATAAAGAGGGCCGAGAGATACGATTGAACCAGACACGAAACGTAGCAATTATGTTTGACTTCAATAAAGTAGTGACGGGGCAAAGTGTCGATGTGTCAGTTCGTTCCGTACGAATTCGTGTTGAATTATTTTTATCGTGAAGCCGAGCGTAAACGCGTCGTGCCTGGAATGGAGTAGCTCTTCTGCTACCACGTGAAATCTACGGCAATTACAGTTGGACAAATCTCATGTCACGAAAATGTTAATATTTAATTTTACTTAAAATTTTTTTAAAAAAAAGCTCATAAAATTATACGTTTAATTCTAGATTCATTTGGATAATAAAAATAAATAGACCTTTAAACTGCACTCGGACGAATAAGAAGAAACATGTTTATCTCCTGTACATACGAGTAGCCCAGTTTAGTTTTTATTTTTTTAAATCTCTATTCACTCAATCAGTATACAAAATATTGGGGGGGAAATAATACAATCATTGTATACACTATAAACAATTAGAACATAGAACACGCCAGGAAAGTTAAAACATACAAAAGCTAAACCAAATAAAATCAATAGTATAACTGAAAGAAAAGAAAATAGTTTGATACAAAATCATATAAATAAATGATAAGTTTGCAATAGTTATACGTTTTTACAGCTTTTGCACAGACAACCAGACAATGACAAAAAATAATTTCTCACGGATACAAAAAAATAAAAAATAAAGGATTGTTTCTTATGTGTAAATTTAGACTTATGAATGTAAAACTTCGCTAGAATAATCATAAGATTTATCAAATTAAACTGTGTATCGACATTATTATCAAATTCAAATACACCAAAATAAGACATGCTTCCAAAGTAAGGAGAAATCTGGATAAATGTGGATTATAATGAATTGTGATAATGTACCCCAGAATTATTAGTAGCACAGTTTTTTTTTTTTAAACATCCTTGCTGTTTTACCTCAGACTGTAAATCTGTAAATCCACCCAAGAGTCTCTGGTCTTTTTTTTTTTTTTTTTGGACAGTGTGATTTATGGTGATTTAAATTTGTTAAAAACAAGAGGACTTCGGACATTTTCCAACTTGCCTTAAAGGCGTATAAATGATATGTTACATGACGTTTACAGGAGGAAACTTGGATAATTCATTGTTTATGAAAGAATCACAACTGTTCAACAAATAATATTGGGTCCTTACGTGCACACATATGACAGAAAAGATGGCGCTTTCAAGCAGCAATGCCAGTTAAGTGGGGATTTTGGGAGGTTGTTGTGCTGTTAGACTAGCTCAGGGGTGTCAAAACTCAGTTTTGTTGCAGTCCTCAGGGTTTATCTCAGAGGGCTGTTATGACGGAGAAACCAAATGTTTATTCGTCTCACCGAACAAGATGGATTACTCGTTTTGAAATGAGAAGTCAAGGGTAAAAGTTTGGAATCAGAATCCTGCCAATACCTCGTAACTTCGGTTTGAATCTCCGAAAACATTTTTGAATGACTGAAAAAATGTTTCGAATCTCCAAAAATATTTTTGAATGACTAAAAAATCACAGAAAAAGCTGTAAAAAAATAAATAAATAAATGCTTAGAAAAGACAGACATTTTTTTAAAGTATGATTTTACAGTGTTTCACCCACAAATTTTCAGAGGTTCAAAATGGTCACCAGCCAAGTTTCAAAAATGGCGTTTTGGCATTGTTCTCCCGAGGCATTTATTTGTTTCCCGTTTTTGAAACCTGTAAACTCTGAACGTTCTCAAAACGTTGAAAAAATATTTCCAAACCTGAAAAGTGGGTTTGAATCTCCAAAAAGTATATAAAATCATTCAAAATGACAACCCTTTTTTTTTTTTTTTACAGTTTCACCCACAAACTTTCAGAGATTCAAAACGGTCACCAGCCAAGTTTCAAAAATGGCATTTTGGCATTGTTTTCCCGAGGCATTGGTTGAAAGACTGAAAATGTTTTCAATGTTGTTTTGAAACTGCAATTGACCTTTCGCATTAGCTCCGCCCCCCTTAGTTACTGTTGCTAGTCCGTCAAGCTTGGTGCCTCCGACAGCACAAGCCGTGACGGGAAGACTTACACCGGCGTGTATTAGTGATTTCTTTTGGAGCAATACCAGTGCAATATCCTCCAGATCGAGGCAAAAAGGTTTACAATATGCAGTGGAGGGTTATAGTCATAATATTAAATTAGCCAGCGAAGGGGAAACACACAGGACGCACGCTAAATCTGAGAAAACCCCATGACCTATACTTCAGATGCAACCAGCACAGCATTATGGACCAGTCGTGCTCTTGTACTGCCGGGTAAGTTTTCTTACTTATATTAGTCTAGTATTGTTAAAATATGAGGATTACTGTTAGGTCAGCAAGTTAGCTAAACCTCGGTGTTTATAGCTAGCTAAACATTAGTGGGGGTTTTTTGTCTTTGAAAGCATCAGATCAGTCATTGTTATTCTTTGTCCATCATAAAAAAAAATATGTCACCCTAGCCATGGATGTAGTTCAGGTTATATGGCTGGTTGGGATACTCTGGAGACGGGTGTCCGTTCACAAAATGCTGCATGAAAAATGAAAACAAGATAAGCTCGGGGCACTTATTAGGACGCTTAAAGGAACACTTTACTTATTGATCCATTTTTAGCAGCAAAAAGTTGCTACTTTTTCAATAATTAATTTGGTGACGTGATTATTTTTTTATGTACATTTAATAACTTTTAAACCGATGTTAAAATGAATCGAACGCCGGCATGTTTGTTACACGTGACTAAATAACCCGGATGTTTACGTCACTAGTGTGTAAACGCTACACTATGGAAGCACTATGAAACGCAGCCGTGCATCTAGCGTCAAACCCGGAAGGATTAAACCTTATCGCTTCGATCCAACACGACAAAATAACCCTACCGAAGGAAAGTCTGCCTTGGATGTGAAAGTTGTGGCGCCAGATGGTCTTTTCGGGCACAAAATAAACTTTAACGAACGAGTGAATCAGGCGGGGGGTGGTGCGGGAGCTGCACAGGAATGGACAATCCGCTAATGAATGTGTGCTGTCTGGAAATGAAAGAACTCGAGGATCGGTTCCTTGCGGACAATCTCAACTGCCAATATCCAACAGGTAAAGTGACACACAGCACGAGCAATGCAAAACGTGTGGAACTGACGAACTATTTCAGGAAAAAGAAAAAATAGTAAAATTAAATGTATCATCGTTACAGCGCCCAACCTCCCCTAGCTGTTTTTTTTCTTTTCTTTTTTTGCGTAGCGTCCCGATGATGTAAACGAAAGGTTGCAAGAAGGTTGTGTATTAACCGTGTTTATTTATAGACAGAATGAAGTAAGGAAATGCGAGACGCCGTTACCTAGGCTGGTTATCAATGGTTTGGATCCGAACGAAATGCAAATGAAAGTGGAAGGCACCACAGGAAGAACAGCGGGACAGAACACAAATGTAGTACGTCGCACATGACACATGATAATGACACTAATCCACATTCTATAATTTTTTTGTTAAAATAAGATTATGAACATGGTCAGTTTGTTTAGTATAAACAACTTACGAGCTAATAAAACATAACGTCCTCGTCCCCGTACTTGACGATGTTCACACTCAAATGAATTATGAAATAAAACAGTCCGTGCAGTATAATAACGAATGCCCCCCACCCCCTAAACATGCCTACCTTTCGCTTTAAATTTGCTTCGCTTCTCCGAGATCTTGCAGTGGCCGTAGGGAGACCTCGATTTGTGCCGGCTGTTGTGAGAGTGAAGGCTCCGTGTTGCTAGCAGTTGCGGAAGTAGCCGCCAGAGATCCTCCATCGGCTTGATTATTTCCCACGTCTGGTTCTTTAAAGATACTCGGTACTGCGTTGGGCTTTAGTATTAGGCGTGTGGCGTACCCCATCTCAAATTGTAACATATTTTCTTAGTCCTCATGCCTGAAATGTTCGCTGCGCGCACGCCTGCTTGTCCTTCGGGAGGTTGACAGCACTTAGCAAACAAACCATTGTCTACTCAAGTGTTTTTTTTTTTGTTTGTTTTTTTTTGTTTTAGGGGGGTCTCGCGGGTTTTTCCTTGCCGACGCCTTGCAAAATTTTGCAATACACAAAGGCATAAGTGACAGTTTGTGTCCTCCTCGTTGTTATGTCTGCGTGAACTACTGTTCGCCAAGCGAGTATACACACTTGTTACGTCACCACTCGGGGGCGTTCCAACACGGAAGTACTTCTATGTTGAAGAAAAGTTAAATAAATCAATATAAGGGTGTATTCTTCAGCTCTTATGCATTTTTCGTACCTAAACTAACTATTTACTGCCGATCAAGCCATACATGTAAAATTAAAGGAGCCTTCCTTTAAGTTTGCCAAACTTGACGAAGCTTTGTGTTAACGTTAGCTCGCAACATTTAGATGAATGCAAAAGCTAACAGAAGACATTAAACTAACATTAACCACTGACTGAACAAGCTTAACTTAGATGGCAATGATATCCTAGTAATATATATTATTCATTAATAGTAACTACAATAACTTTGATATTGTTTTGTTATTGCCCCGAAAGCAAACTACACTACAGCTAGCTAGTTAGCCCGATAGAGTTAGCATAGTCTTACCTTAGCACAGTACGATTTACATACTCCGTAGGCACACCGCTTCATCATTTTGGAGGTCCGGAGCTTGTTAATGGTTGTCACTCTTCTTCCGTAAAGTTTTATGGTGGTTAGCAGTCTCGTAAGCCATCAAATAAAATCAATCAGACTATGGACGTCATCGAGAGCTGAGTAAAGCTTGACGGACTATGCTTACATAGCAACGGTTGCCAAATGTGTGATTGGTCAATGCTCGTTTGGGGGGGCGGAGTTTGCGAAAGGTCAATTACGGATACAACTCACCTGACTTTTGGCAGCGATATTCGGCCGAGCAAGAAAAGAAAAAGTGTCGTCAATAGTGCATAGAATTTGCTGGCACTCGACTAGAACTTTTCCTGGCTCAAAGCTTTAAAAAAAAAAAAAAAAAAAGACCAGAGACTCTTGGGTGGATTTACAGATTTACAGTCTGAGGTAAAACAGCAAGGATGTTTTAAAAAAAACTGTGCTACTAATAATTCTGGGGTACATTATCACAATTCATTATAATCCACATTTATCCAGATTTCTCCTTACTTTGGAAGCATGTCTTATTTTGGTATATTTGAATTTGATAATAATGTCGATACACAGTTTCATTTGATAAATCTTATGATTATTCTAGCGAAGTTTTACATTCATAAGTCTAAATTTACACATAAGAAACAATCCTTTATTGATTTTTTTTTTTGTATGCATGAGAAATTATTTTTTGTCATTGTCTGGTTGTCTGTGTCCAAAAGCTGTAAAAACATATAACTATTGCAAACTTATCATTTATTTATATGATTTTGTATCAAACTATTTTCTTTTCTTTCAGTTATACTATTGATTTTATTTGGTTTAGCTTTTGTATGTTTTAACTTTCCTGGCGTGTTCTATGTTCTAATTGTTTATAGTGTATACAATGATTGTATTATTTCCCCCCCATTAGTTTGTATACTGATTGAGTGAATATAGATTTAAAAAATAAAAAATAAACTGGGCTACTCGTATGTACAGGAGATAAACATGTTTCTTCTTATTCGTCCGAGTGCAGTTTAAAGGTCTATTTATTTTTATTATCCAAATGAATCTAGAATTAAACGTATAATTTTATGAGGTTTTTTTTAATAATTTTTTTTAAGTAAAATTAAATATTAACATTTCGTGACATGAGATTTGTCCAACTGTATTTGCCGTAGATTTCACGTGACAGCAGAAGAGCGACTCCATTCCAGGCACGACGCGTTTACGCTCGGCTTCACGATAAAAATAATTCAACACGAATTCGTACGGAACGAACTGACACATCGACACTTTGCCCCGTCACTACGTTATTGAAGTCAAACATAATTGCTACGTTTCGTGTCTGGTTCAATCGTATCTCTCGGCCCTCTTTATTTTGCCTTAGCTTAGCTTAGCTTAGCTTAGCTTAGCTTAGCTTAGCTTGCTAGGCGCCAAAAAACGAGACGCGTTTGCTATCGACAAATTGGCTAAGCAGACGTCAATCGTGAGCGTAAAGTGTCGTGAATATCGTGTGAAGATGTTCACAATGGCGAAAGTCAAGTACGAAGAGGAGCTTTGTGGAGCACAGGAGGACAACGAGCGACAACGTCAACTGCTGGACGCCGTTTACAAGCAGCCTCGAGTTGTGTTGAACAGAGCAGGTTTGTCACTTGTTTCATCGACACTTTTCAAACATATGTACGTTTTTATTTCTGTAAGGACTCTTCACCGGGTCACTTTGTTACGATACACAGTTTTTTTTTCTTCAGTCGGTTCGGTACATTTCTCAGTCGATGAGAATTGGATTTAGCAGAACTACAACTGAGGCAAAGCTAGTAGGCCGTGGGGTGAACCCCAAAAAAGTGCCTAGAAAATGAGTTTCGCTCCACTGTCTGGGCACTACTTGTTCAATGCATTTTTTGATAGATAATACCCTTCTGAACTTTGGGTTAAAAGTTCACCCAATGTTTTCCTGCCCCAATTTTGTCACAAGCCAGAAATGCATATATAGGTAAATAACAAAAAACGAAAATCTTGTGCTGCAGTTTTTGGTTGTAAAACGTCTTACATTAAATTTGGCAACAGAAAATCATTCCCAGATGTTATAAATACATGTACCTAACATCAGAAACAAGTATTGGTGGTTTGGTGCAATCATGTGAATTTAGATAATTAAATATATTAAATTTGTGCCAAAAAAACGCTTCAACTAGAAGTGAAACCAGCACACGGATGTTACATTTAGCTATGTTTATGTTTCATATATGAAAACAATTCACAACCTATTACGTAATGAAAGGTACACAAGAAGCAGCATACATCGGCCAAAAATACTACCATGCACCACAAACCTGGAACAAGGCAAAATGGACTAGATGGAAATAGATGCATTCAGAGCCCAGATTATTATAACATATAGAATATTTATTAAAGTATCAGATTGTGTCACCACAGCATGTCATTTATACCCCCCACCCCCTATCCAAAAAATATTAATAAAAAAATAATAATAATAAAATAAAAATCAAATGTGCATTCACAATAAAACCTTTGGAACTTCATTGGAACAGCTCTCTTTTTTTTTTTTTTGGCAGACCAATTTAACAAAGGTCTGTGTTGTGGAAAAACGGAATACAGACATTTTTATTTTTGCTTGAAAAGTGTTAAAATGGAGAGTTAACATCTTGATAATGAAACAAACAAAATGGCAGATTTTACATAGATTTTACAGCCCTGCATTTTAAAGTGTCCTCGTATGCCCTGTGATTTTCCAACCTGATGTTGTACCAGCTATTTGTTAGTGTCACTTTCTTGGCTTACATCAGTAGACTCAGTAGTTGATGTATCTGATGAGTGAGGTACCCTGTCTAAAAGTTTGTCAGTTGTTGATAATGTCTCTACAAAAACCATTTCAGAGTTGTTGCTGGAAAGGGGTGTGAAAAACCAGCTGGGGGAAATCACACCTCAATCTTCGTTTCAGTATATCCTGCCTGAAATAGAAAATTGAAGGGAAAGATGAGCACAAGATACACATATTCACATCAGACTAGGGCTGCTCTATTATGGAAAAAAATAATCATCACAATTATTTTGGTAATAATTTAAATCAAGATTATTCTAAACAATTATATTTTGTTCAAATCAAGAAAATATTTAAACATTTGAAAATAAGACAATTCCAATCATATGAAACTATAATTATGTAAGTTGCTTTTGGATCCAACAAAATTTATAATTTATTATTATTATTATTATTATTATTATTATTATTATTATTATTATGACGTTAGAAAAAATTTGAAGTTGGGGTGCAGTGTGTGTGCAGTAAGCTAGTTTTGACATGGGTGTGTGGTAAAATAACTCGTGTGGGCGTGCCACAACTCAAAATGAGTATTATTAGTGCTGCAGCTATCGAATATTTTGGTATTTGGATATCCTACTGAAAATTCTAGTGAATAATCGTATATTTGGATAGAAATACAAATATACCGATAGGCCTATATACTTTCTTGGTCAAAGAACAATTATAAATACAGAAGACAAAAAAACACATTTGCATGTAATAATTAACAACCAACTGGTTTTCATTTTTAGAGAATCAATTTTATTTATTTATTTATTTTTAACTTAAATTGAGCTTGTCAGCAAACTATTTTTCTCTGAAACAGTGAGATTTTAGACAAACCTCTCCCCATAGATTTCATAAATGTGTTTAAATGATTTATATGTTACCTGTAGTCTGAAGCATCAAGATCCCCGTGTTTATTAACACTGTTCACAAACCCCTTAGCTTGTCCATTCTCATCACATCTTTGTCAACTATAATCCTTTGACGGATTACTTGTTCACAAAAAGAATTTGTAGCTCTCAGCATTGGGTTGTCTAAAACACACACACACTCACTTAATATGTGCAGAGTCATGCTTTCTAATTAATGCTGTCTCGAAATGTAAACAGAATACAAGTGACATATTGCTGACCAATGCTTTACTTTTGAAATGTGTAATTTTAGCAAAGTGACAATGAAATAGTGCAATGTAACAACTCACATTTGTTCGTCCCTGGTTGCTGTTTCTGTTGCTGTTGACTTTAAGAACCTTGTGTAATCTCTGAAACAAAACTGCACCTCCATTGTGACACAGTCTTTTGTCTTGAATATGCAGAAGAATGGAACAGTCTTTCTTCATCTCAGCGGCCTGCAGCAACCAACCCGCCTTTAGACAAAAAAGAATTACATTATAAGTGTTATTGTCACATCACCTCTTTACAGTATATGCACATCACAGATTTAAGTAAAGTAAAGTGTTTGTTGAGGTTGATGAGAGAGAGTTTGGGGAAAAGGGAGTGTGTAGCTGTGACTATATTATGACTCTGATGGGCACAGGTAACTCGAGTTTGGTAACAACTGTTGGATTCACTCGATAAATCATTCAGCAGCTCGCGTTTTTAATAAACTATAGCCTTAAAACTTAACCTAGCAACAAATTATATTCAGCGCTATACAAAATATCGGTCACATTAATAACAGAAATGGGCACGCGTGTGTGTAGCACTTACCTGCCGACAATGTTTCTGCTTTGGCGAGATGATCCCTCTTCCGTGTTCCTTCCAATCCCAGACGAGTCTACTTTGAAATTTATTTTTACAAATGATGCAGATGGCTGGAAGAACGGGGCCAGCTGAAGCGATGGGCAAACCTGAACGGGAACGAAGTTTTTTCACTACTTTCTTTCTAACTTTTTTTCTCCTTTCGCTCTCCGACATTGTGGTCGCCATTTTTGTTATGCGGTTGCTATGGTGAGGAGAAAGCAGCAGCTACCTGATTGGCTCATGTGACCTAAATCACACCACTACCGACCTAATGGCACTACGCCCACACCAGAGATCACTGCGCCTCATCGCAAAATAGTGCCGGGGTTTCACCACCGAAAACACAAAATTGGCGGGTTTTCACAGGGTGAACTACACGGATTCTTACTTACTACTGATTAATCTATTTTATGAAGTAAAGATTATTTAGTACCCCTGGTAGTGGAGCGAAACTGAACGAAAACGTGTGTGACCTGACGGCCTATAGCCGCCTTTTCTTTTTACGCGGTCAAGTCAGCCGCACTTAATTTTTTTCTGTTCGCCCTTTTCTAGGATTTACGGTAGTGTGCTCGAAGAGACGCTGGCGCGGAGAATGTGACCGGTTTTCAAAATAAAAGATCGGTTTTCAAAAATAAAATTGAATTCAAACGCAGTTTAAAGTATGCTTGGTTTTATTATTATTATTGTTATTATTGTTATTATTATTATTATTATTAACAGTTTAAAAGCTGTTTCACAATAACAGTACCAATTCAAATAGGTCGCTTGCACATCGTAATGCATCATGGGAGTTTTTTCTTCGGGCGCCATCTTGGGTGTCCGCCGGTTCACAAGGTACACTCGTGAGTTACACGGTAGAGCTTATCAACCTGATGTAATTTTCGCAGTATTTTCACGATTTACCGGAAGATCAAAAACAACGATACAGGCAGAAGGTGTCTCTGTGTGGCGGGATTGATCCTAATTACGTCCTGACCAAGGGTGATTTTTTTTTTTGACGGAGAAAGCTTGCTGGCCAAATGTGACTTCTCTGGACATTTTTCACTACCTCGTGTTGACCACATGCTCCATAACACGCCAACAAATCCCTGGAGGCTTACAATTATTTTGTAAGCGGGTGGATACAGAGTGTAAACTTTAACATCGCATCAGAAGAAACTGTTGCTGTTGCACGTAAGTAAACCACATGGTGTTGGTAATTCTACACACAAAAATGTTGATTTGTTCTCAGGCTTCCTGTTATCATTGTGTTTATATGCATAGCTGGGTTTACCTGATGTGGTTTTTCTAATCATTTTATCACAGGCAAATATGGCAGAGCGTATAAGAATAAAAAGTAACTATGCACAGCCTCCCCGTGGCTTAATTAAATTTAATGCTACCCTTTCACTAGTTACATGTTACTTAATCAACTTACTCTAAATGGTTAAGGTTAACCACTCTCAGAGGACGTATTTTTAGTTTCAGTTTCCAGTACAATAAAACGTGTTCATGGTAACTACTGAGCATACTGACAGCTTTTCTTATGATCTCACGGTTAAGGAGGCTGTCACAACACCCAATTTCTGTCTGGTGCCGGATGGCAACAATTCCCATCACTTGTCACGACAACACCAATATTATTACCAGGAATGTATGGCTTTACTTTTTGTAGTTTCTTATTTAATTCTATGTTTCATATTTTCATTACAATGTTTGTAATATTTTCAGATTCAGGCACAGATGAGTTTAACTGGACGGACTTCTGCGACTTTGTGGTGTGGACAAAGTGTGATTGAGCGAGTCCACCCAGATCGCTCGTTTTGGCCAGCTGGAAAAGCCAGAGTTTTTTTTTCCCCAAAGTCCCCTCCTTACCTGAACTGCTCGGGAGAGCATTTACTAGATCAGCAGTGGACTTCCAGTGTTCCTGCTCAGCCGCTGTCACCTACCACTTGCTCATGTACTTCAAAGATGCGGAATAAAGTAGTTTTTTGTGCTGCAGCAGATTGTAAAATCAAATGATATCACTTGAAGTGTGCCAATCTAGACTGCCAAAAGGACAGTGGTTTTGTGACAAGTGTGAAACAAGGATTATTGGGAAAACTGAAACACAGTACTGGTACTTGTCTTACATTAAACAAATTTAAAAGAGAGCAACTTTTTCCTCTGTACATAGTATAATGAAAGTCATTGCGTACCCCATCAACATTACATCATACCGTCATCTCAGGATGGTAGGCACCTGTGCTAAAATAAACTACATTAATTAACAGTTCAATTTTTAACCCTGAAATTACTACATCTAATCATTATTCACTTCATTTTTTGTGCTTTTAGAAATAATGGAGATTTATGCCATTACTTTAAGAGGGACCATATTGCACATTGAGTCAAATCCTGTCATTTGTATTATGTATAGCTTTGTAAACAAACCCAACAATAGAATTTGTATAATCGCTGCCTTTATTAGCTCCAAACAAACAGTCGCATGTTGTCCTCCTCCAATGCTTTGATGCTCGGCTTCGTTTCCATCATGTCATTGGCAATCAAGTCGGTGTGGCATGAGATCCCTAAAGAAATAATAATAATAATAATAATAAAAAAAAAAAAGATCACAAAAAAATACGGTACCAGTAAAAGGTTTAATATAGTACAGTAGTATAGTTTTTTTGTCAGTGTAAAAGAAATGTACACATTTTGTTGCATTTTTTAATGTATGAACATTGCTACAGGCAAATACTTATTTCTATAAACACTTCCAAATGTCTCTAAAATATAAGGTGCGTGTACACACACAAACATAAACACATACATTCACTCATGCATACAATATATCATGTAATGAATTCTGAGTGGCATACCAGAGTCAATGATGTCAGCAGTACTTGAGGGTACAGGTTACTGGAGCCATCTGGCTGCATAACTGCAACAAACTCTCTGCCACTTCGAGTCGTCTTTTCTTTGCTTGTCTCTCCTGTGCACGTTCATATCTTGGCACCGACTGGGCTGAGACATAGATGTTGTAACTTGGGACCCAACTTTAATGTTGGAGCCCAGTCAGGATGATTGGACAGAAAAACGGGCGCAGGGCGACCTGTTAAAATAAACAAATATATAAACAAATAAAATATGGAAAGACTGGTTATTTTGCCGCAGTAGGGTGGCCGTGAATAAGTTCTTTAGCATGATGTGTAGGCTACCGGGGGTCTGTTTTCTTGCATCACCCCCTTCTGTCTCTTTTTTCCAAGTTTACATTTTGCCACCAAAAAACATGTTATCGGCATTAAGAGCCCAAGACTAATCAATCCAATTTCAGCAGTAAACACTTTGCACTGGCACTACTTGGGTGAAAATGTTCGATGTTAGCTTTCGGCTAACGTCCGCTAGCCAGCTTGTACTACCGAACTTGCTTGCTCATGAATCCAAAACATAAGCAACTTGCCCATATATGGGCGGTCGAAACGTTATTAATCCTCATGCATTAAATAAAGGTAAACAAGCTTACCGCTCACAAAGTGATGGCTGCACACACGAGCCCAAAGTAACGACTTCCCTCCGGAGTCCGCACTCCTCTGTCTCCAGGCCCTGGTTCCTAGTTATTTTCGGAATTCGGAAGAAAGGCCGACCATTTTCCCCCTTGGCTTTGTTCGAACAGCCAACGATGCAGCAACAATGTACCATTTTAAACGCAGACAACAAACGTGATAGATACGTGTTAGACCGAATCGCTACGTAAATGGAGGCCACCCAGCATGGCGACTACGAGAAATCCGAGGCGGAAGTGACGACATGTGCAAGCGACCTATTACTCTCCCTTGCTTAGCACTACTATATAGCGTTAAAAAATCACTGCAGTCCTCATTATTGTACATAGTAATTCAATTCAACTGTTATTTTAAAGAGTGAAATAAATTGATTTGATTGGTTGATTCCGGACAGGGGCCGATTATACAGTCATGAGACAGTCATACCAATGTATCTGACAAGACGTGTGCGATTTTAAGAACACTTAGGTGCACAATAAGACTGTATTAAAACGGTGGTACAATACTACAAATTAATTTTTTTTTTTTGTCGGTATACTTTTTTTAAATTTTTTTTTTACAAAACAGTCACAGTTTTGTCATGATTACTGCATTATTACATTCAACTGCTGTTGCAACCAGTGTTAATTTTGACAAGAAATTTTAATTTAGTTTTAGTTATAGTCTTTTGACTAAAATTAACAAGTTTCAGTCATAATTTTTTCTTCTGATTGTATTTTAGTTTTAATCCAATTTTAGTCGACTAAATTCACAGTTTAGTCTATTTTCCTTCAGCATACGTTTAAACTTTTATACAGAAAATTATAGCACACCTATTTGTGACTGTAGTTTAACACGCAAGACACATTTCATACAATGGTGTCTTTATTGTTTCAATGAATCATGTTCAACTGACAATATTGTAACTTTTCACCTGAATAAGAAAAAGTGCATAATTAAATTGCTTGAGATTAATCTTACAGCTGCACAATTTATGTTTATGTACAGCACTTTGTATACAGCAATGCCTGTTCTTAGAGCGCTTTATAATTAAAGTTGAGTTGAGTTAAAGTGCAGTGAACACATTTTTTTGAGTGGTTCTTTTCTCATTCATTGTGTGAATTTTCACTACTGTGTTGTTTTCATTTTCATTTTAGTCATTGACGAAATTGTCAGTCAATTTTAATCATAGTTATTGTCTGAACGAATGGCGTCTATTTTAGTTTTCATTTAATTTTCGTCAGGAAAAACAATTAGTCACGAAAATTATGATGTAAATTTTTCGGCGACAAAAATATCACTGGTTGCAACTGTAGCATTCACGAAGACGGGAGTCAATGACAATCGATTCCGTTTTGCAAATCAGTGCCGAGTTCATATGGGCATATATGCGAATTGCGCACAAGACGACACGTGAAAATGGAATGAAGCGGTTGCGCTTAATTAAGGTAAATTAATGAGTTAAATTCAACGGTTATATGCGGTTGCGAAACACAGTCGACTCCGCATACCCGTGTTCCCCTCCGGGAACCTGGTTGACGTCCCGCTCGTGAATGCGTCCGATTATCCGTCTTTTACACGAATACAAAAAGTTAGTATTCCTCGTTGGAGATCGTTGCCGAACCATTATGATTTGACGAGGGGTTCTTGACCCGGTTAAAATAGTCCGTGTGCCACGTCATCCTGTGCTTCCAGCAGTAATAATTTCGACAACATTTTTTTTGTTACGAACATTTTTTTTTTCAGGCGAAAATTCAAAACTAAAGTAGAAGCCATTCATTGAGACTAGTGATGTTGCGATACCCTTTTTTTTTGGTCCCCGATTCCAATACCCAGTTTTTCCGTATCGATGCTGGTGCCGTACCGATACCAATGGGTTTTTTTCCAACATGAAAATTGAAAAAACTGCCCTGCCATTGGTTCAGAACATTCAAGGGCCAATAGGATATCTTGGCTCGGCATGCAGTGAACATGTCACACATCAGTGAATGTCGTGCACACGCAAGAAACAAAATGTTGGACCAAATGTCCAATATTAGTGTCAGAAATAATGGTATCGGCATGTTACTTGTTAGTACTCTGGGCCTCTCCCGAGACCAGTATCGGTATCGGAACAACACTAATAGACTATAATTAAATTGATTGACAATTTTCTCAATGACGAAAACGAATTTCAAAAACAACACAGTGACGAAAATTCACACAATCCAACCAGAAGGAAGGAAACGTGTGTTGGAGAAAAGGACCACTCAGACACTGTTCAGTGCCACTGCACTTTGTTTAATGTAATTTCATGAATTTATTTCATATTATTTATTTCATTGTGCAGCTATAAGATTAATCTCAAGCAATTATGCACTTTTTATTTCAATGAAAACTAAGTGATATTAGAAAATGCAATTTCTGGAGAAATTGCGGGTGAATGCAGTAAGGGTGAAATAAAAACCTGTGGAATGATTAGGAATAATATTGAATGACCTGGAATGCTATACAGTGACCTGGAATGACCTGAACATGCTAAATTTGGAATGGTTTGAATTTAGACAGAAAAATAGAAGCAGTTGAAGGAAGAAAAATAGCACACAAATAAAAATAAATTAGCAAGAAACAAATTAACAAGACAACAAGAAAGAAGTCGAGTGAGCAATGTAGGAAGGAGCAAGTAATTGAGGAAGCAATGGAGTCAAGAGAGAAGAATTAAGTGAGCAATGAAGTAAGGAGCGTAGAATCGAGTAGCAATGGTGTAAGGAGTGACAAATTGAATCAGCAATGGAGGAAAGATTGAGGACTGGAGTAAGCAATGGAGTCACGGTCATTTTCGGAAATTGGACTACTTCCTATTGATAAGTCACTTCCTGTTGAAATTGGACTACTTCCTATTGATAGGTCACTTCCTGTTGAAAACGGGCCACTTCCTGTTGAAATTGGGCTACTTCCTATTGATAGGTCACTTCCTGTTGAAATCGGGCCACTTCCTGTTGATTCTAAGTCACTTCCAGGTCACTTCCTATTGAAACAGGTCACTTCCGGGTCACTTCCTGTTGAAAACAAGTCAGTTCCTGTTGATTTCAGGTCACTTCCTATTGAAATCAGGTCACTTTCTGTTGAATTTGTGTCACTTCCTGTTGAAATTGTGTCACTTCCCGTTGATTTAAAGCCACTTCTGAGTCACTTCCTGTTCATTTTATGCCATTTCCGGGTCACTTCCTATTGAAATCAGGTCACTTCCTATTGAAATCGTGTTGCTTCCTGTTGATTTGATGCCACTTCTGGGTCACTTTCTGTTGATTTTAGGCCATTTCCGGGTCACTTCCTGTTGATTTTTGGCCATTTCTGGGTCACTTCCTGTTCAAATCAACAGGTCACTTCCTATTGAAATCAGGTCACTTCCGGGTCACTTCCTGTTGAAAACAAGCCACTTCCTGTTGAAATCGGGTTATTTCCTGTTGAAATCAGGTCACTTCCTGTTCAAGCCGGGGCATTTCCTGGCGAGAATCCCTGGTGTACCAAATCAATTGGCCAAGATGGCCTCCACCCCTAGTGAGACTCTTGGACGTAACTTAATCAATTGGCCAAGCTGGCTGCCGCTGAGGGCAGGCGTAGGGTACAAAATAGGAAATTGTGGTTAAGGCGTGAATTTTGGAACTAAAAAAAGATGGAGAATTGGTGGACTACATTGAAGTTGGAATGCAGTGAATTGGATGAAGAATGTGGAAGTAAATGTGAAATGTATAATGTAGGGAGAGGTAGAGTACAAAATGGGGAATTGTGGTAAGGCGTTAATTTTGGAAGTGAAAAAGAAGAGCTCATGGCGTGAATTGGTGGAATATATTGAAGTTGGAACAAAGTGAATCGGATGAAAAATGTGGAAGTAAATGTGAAATGTAGAATCTCTCATTATGAATACATTGGAAAAAATGTGTACGAAATCGGGAATTGCGAGTAAGGCGTGAATTTTGGAACAGGAAAAGACCTCGTGGTATGAATTTAAGGAATATATTGACGTTGGAATGAAGTAAATTGGATGAAAAATGTGGAAGGAAATTTTTAATCTTCCATGAAGAATGCATGAGGAAAAATTGGGTACAAAATGGGGAATTGTGGGTAAGGCGTGAATATTTGGAATATGTTTAAATTGGAAAGATGAGAATGGGATGAATCATGTGGAAGTAGGGGTCTTCCAGCCTAACTATGGTTACAAATAGGTGTTTTAATTTTCTATGTAAAAGTATGCGGATGGACAATATCAACTCAACTCAATTTAGTCGACTTCAATCAATAGAGAGAGATTAAAATAGTTTTAGATTTGACCTTATATCGGCTGTCAGATTTTTAACAAGGCCAATACTTTTTTTCTTTTTTCTTTTTGTTTTTTTGGGATGGGCCAATCCGAGTGTGCGGTGGCCCCAAGTCGAGGTGCACTGTACATCATCTCACGCTTGAAATTTGACTTGACCAACCCAAATGTGTGTTTGTCTTCTTGTGTCCTACAGACGTCGCTGAGAAATATCTTCGTCCTGACCAAGAGGACATGAAGCCTCCGAATGTTAAAGAGGAGGAAGAACATCCTTACATCGAAGAGGAAGAAAAGCCCGTTCGTGTCAAAGAGGAGGTGGTTGAGGATGACGTCACCAAGTCACCAATGACCTTCGCCCCTTTAAAGAGTGAAGATGAAGTCAAGGGTGAGAGTGAGGAGGGCAGAGGGGCGGAGCCTCCAAACAGGATCTTAAATCCTCAAAACATGATTCCAGAAAGTGATGCAGACCACTGGGGACCATCAAAAATAAAAAGTGATGACATAAGGTCCCTTTCTTCTCATGATGATGATGATAATGATGATAATCTGCATGGTAATGATGAACATGCTGATGATGATAGGTCGTGTCACACTGACGACAAATCCTGCGAATGTTCTCACTGTGGGAAAACATTGAGTACAAAAGGACGTTTGAAAATTCACTTGAGAAGACACACTGGGGAAAAACCTTTTTCTTGTTTAGATTGTGGCAAAAGCTTCTCTTTGAAGTCAAATTTAACAAAACATTCAAGAACACACACTGGGGAAAAACCTTTTTCTTGTTTAGATTGTGGCAAAAGCTTCTCTTTGAAGTCAAATTTAACAAAACATTCAAGAACACACACTGGGGAAAAACTTTTTTCTTGTTTAGATTGTGGCAAAAGCTTCTCTTTGAAGTCAAATTTAACAAAACATTCAAGAACACACACTGGGGAAAAACTTTTTTCTTGTTTAGATTGTGGCAAAAGCTTCTCTTTGAAGTCAAATTTAACAAAACATTCAAGAACACACACTGGAGAAAAACTTTTTGCTTGTACCCACTGTGGCAAAAGCTTCTCTCAGAAGTCACATTTAACCAGACATACAAGAAGACACACTGGGGAAAAACCTTTTTCTTGTTTAGATTGTGGCAAAAGCTTCTCTTCGAAGTCAAATTTAACAACACATAAAAGAATCCATAGTGGCGAGAAACCTTTTTCTTGCTCCCATTGTGGTAAAAGCTTCTCTTCAAAGTCACATTTAACCAGACATATAAGAAGCCACACTGGCGAGAAACCTTTTTCTTGCTCAGACTGTGGCAAAAGCTTCTTTCGGAAGTCAGCTTTAACAACACATACAAGAAGACACACTGGGGAAAAACCTTTTTCTTTTTTAGATTGTGGCAAAAGCTTCTCT
The DNA here is from genome assembly GCF_051991245.1 of Festucalex cinctus. Classification (NCBI taxonomy): domain Eukaryota; kingdom Metazoa; phylum Chordata; class Actinopteri; order Syngnathiformes; family Syngnathidae; genus Festucalex; species Festucalex cinctus. Next base: position 4,564,901 of record NC_135411.1, read on the forward strand.
CAGAAGTCAGCTTTAACAACACATACAAGAAGACACACTGGGGAAAAACCTTTTTCTTGTTTAGATTGTGGCAAAAGCTTCTCTCAGAAGTCAGCTTTAACAACACATACAAGAAGACACACTGGGGAAAAACCTTTTTCTTGCTCAGACTGTGGCAAAAGCTTCTCTCGGAAGTCAGATTTAACAACACATACAAGAAGACACACTGGGGAAAAACCTTTTTCTTGTTTAGATTGTGGCAAAAGCTTCTCTGACAAGTCAGATTTAACAACACATACAAGAATCCATAGTGGCGAGAAACCTTTTTCTTGCTCAGACTGTGGCAAAAGCTTCTCTCAGAAGTCAGCTTTAACAAAACATACAAGAAGACACACTGGGGAAAAACCTTTTTCTTGTTTAGATTGTGGCAAAAGCTTCTCTCAGAAGTCAGCTTTAACAACACATACAAGAAGACACACTGGGGAAAAACCTTTTTCTTGTTTAGATTGTGGCAAAAGTTTCTCTGACAAGTCAGATTTAACAACACATACAAGAAGACACACTGGGGAAAAACCTTTTTCTTGTTTAGATTGTGGCAAAAGCTTCTCTCGGAAGTCAGCTTTAACAACACATACAAGAAGACACACTGGGGAAAAACCTTTTTCTTGCTCAGATTGTGGCAAAAGCTTCTCTGACAAGTCAGTTTTAACAGCACATACAAGAATCCATAGTGGAGAGAAACCTTTTTCTTGCTCAGCCTGTGGCAAAAGCTTCCCTGCCAAGCCTGAATTAAGAAGCCACATAAGAACACACACACGGGACAGAAACCATATTCATGCACAAAATGTGTGAAAAGCTTCGCTTCCACCAATTCTTTAACAGCACATGCAAAAACACACACTGGAGAGAAACCATATTCCTGCTCAGATTGTGGAAAAAGCTTCTCTTCCATGTCAAATTTAAGAAAGCACACAAGAATACATGGTGGGAAGTAGGGGTGTGAATTGCCTCGTACCTGACGATTCGATTCGTATCACGATTCATAGGTCACAATTCGATTCGATACCGATTAATCCCGATACGGTTTTGTTTGTCGATTGCTGCGATTTTTTTTTTTAACTCAAATTTAGAAAATACTAATCAGTAATCTTGTACACTGTAAGATTTGTATGAAAATGTATTATTTATAGGCGGCACGGTGAGCGAGTGGTTAGCAGGTCCGCCTCCCAGTGCTGAGGACTCAGGTTCGAGTCCGGGCTCCGGCCTTGCTTTGTGGAGTTTGCATGTTCTCCCCGTGCTCGCGTGGGTCTTCTCCGGGTACTCCGGTCTCCTCCCACTTTCCAAAGATATGCATGGCAGGTTAATTGGACGTTCCGAGTTGTCCCTAGGTGTGCTTGTGAGTGTGGATGGTTGTTCGTCTCTGTGTGCCCTGCGATTGGCTGGCAACCAGTCCAGGGTGTCCCCCGCCTTCTGCCCAGAGTGAGCTGAGATAGGCGCCAGCACCCCCCGCGACCCTTGTGAGGAATAAGCGGTCAAGAAAATGGATGGATGTATTATTTATCTGAAACTTCAACCTTATAACTCTGAGCCACATAGTAAACATTTTTCCATGTTTAAGGTGTGAACTCTAACTATAAGACGTTTTGTTGAATATTTTCCCATCAAAAATTGATATTTAAAAATCAATTCTGCCACCTATTGAATCGATTCGAGAATTGCGTCCTGTAATATTGCGATATATTGCCGAATCGATTTTTTTAACACCCCTAATGGGAAGGAACCATTCAGTTGCAGTGTTTGTCCTAAAAGATTCTCTTGTAAAAAGCTTGCTGAGAGACACGAGTGTGCTGGTGAGAATGGCAGCCATCTTTGAAGCTTCAAAAAATGAAGGGAAGTGAGACTGGTGTGCTGTAAAAGTGTCAATGCATCTTAAAAGTGTAAATGTAATGCTTTCAAAACTACTCAACCTGTAAATATTAAATGTTTGCTGTTAATGTGTTTAAATGTCAATGTATGGTTTTTTTGTACGTAATTTAGGAAGTTATTTTTGTTTGCTTCTGAATGTTGTTAATGGTTGTTTGTTGATGTTGTGTATTTGCTTGTGTGAAACACATTGAGTTGCTTTGTGTAATAGAAATAGAAATAAAGCCACCTTGCAATTTTCCCCAAATAAGCGTCGACAATACGTTCAGACACACAAAGCCATCTGCGATTAAAATTTTTTGTGGAACAGTGTTATCACTGAAATGATTGACGCAAATGTCCTACTCTTTGTTGCTAACTCAACCACCACAGCTCCGTGCTAGCTAACACGCCATATGCTAGTGCATTTTGCACATTTTATCTTTCTATGTAACAATTTTGACACGATTAGCATACAATATTCAGATGACATCAGAACAAAATTGTGTCCATACCTGGTTTTGATTCTTTCATTTTGCATGTAGTAATATAATTTCTGTTCATGTGGCACTTTTGCCTCTGCAGGCAGATTGTTCTTGTCGTCAAACAACCTTTCATCACATTTTGAAATCAAAATACAAATCAAATGGAGTAGATGCCACCTGGACTTCCGGGCTTCACACACCAGCTCCGTTTCCGGCCACTGCTGCGACTCACAGGCGGCGTTCCGACAAAAATGATCACATTAAGAGAAGCGACAGTACAATGCAATTGCATTTGTACTTCTGAGTGTGGCGCTGATGAGATGATGCTCCCCCTGGTGGGAAGTGTGTGGCAATACCTTACATCCCTAGCCAATCAGCATTAGTGCCCTCCCTACAAATAAGGAGTCAGTTGGTACCTGCCCTCAACTTACTCCTTGGCTCTGAGGTCCGCCTCCTTGACTTCAATGGCTTGTCATCATCAGTCATCACAAACATTTTACCTTCATTGGAAGGTAAGTGTTGCGTCAAAACTTTGCTGAAGGAAAGTGTGAGAGCCACAGATGAGAAAAACTGGCCAAAAGTCATTTGTATTACTTGCAGTACAAATAAATGTTGCATATATATATATATATATATATATATATATATATATATATATATATATATATATATATATATATATATATACATATATATATATCAGATACTGTATCACCTTCCCATGGGCTCACCACCGGTGGGAGGGGCCAAAGAGGTCGGGTGCAGTGGAGGCTGGGTGGCAGCCATGGGAGGAGACCTTGGCGGACCGACCCCCCCAGCTACGGAAGCTGGCTCTTGGGACATGGAATGTCACCTCTCTGGCAGGGAAGGAGCCTGAGCTGGTGTGTGAGGCAGAGAAGTTCCGACGAGACATCGTCGGACTGTCCTCCACACACGGCTTGGGCTCTGGTACCAGTCCTCTCGAGAGGGGTTGGACTCTCTTCCACTCTGGAGTTGCCCATGGTGAGAGGCGCAGAGCAGGTGTGGGCAGTCTTATTGGCCCCTGGCTCAGCGCCAGTACGTTGGGGTACACCCCGGTAGATGAGAGGGTAGCCTGCCTCCGCCTTCAGGTGGGGTGACGGGTCCTGACTGTTGTTTGTGCATATGCACCAAACAGCAGTTCAGAGTACCCACACTTTTTGGAGTCCCTGGAGGGTGTGCTGGAGAGTGCTTCCCCAAGGACACCCTCATTCTGCTGGGGGACTTCAACGCTCACGTGGGCAATGACAGTGAGACATGGAGGGACGTGATTTTGAGGAACAGCCCTCCCGGTCAGAACCCGAGTGGTGTTTTGCTTTTGGACTTCTGTGCTCATCACGGATGGTCCATAACGAACACCATGTTCAAACATAGGGGTGTCCATATGTGTACTTGGCACCAGGACACCCTCGGCTGCAGTTCGATGATCGACTTTGTAGTCGTGTCATTGGATTTGTGGCCGCATGTTTTGGACACTCAGATGAAGAGAAGGGTGGACCTGTCAACATATCACCACCTGGTAGTGTGTTGACTCCGATGGTGGGGGAAGATGCCGGTCCGACCTGGCGGACCCAAACGTATTGTGAGTGTTTGCTGGGAACATCTGGCGGAATCCCCTGTCAGAAAGAGTTTCTCCCTCTGGCAGAACTTCTCCCTTGTCCCGGGGGAGGAGAGCGTTCCGAGGGGGCTATGTTCCGCGCCTCCATTGTTAAGGCAGCCGATCGGAGCTGCGGCCAGAAGGTAGTCGGTGCCTGTCACGGCGACAATCCTCGAACCACCAGTGGTCAGGGATGCTGTCAAGCTGAAGAAGGAGTCCTATCGGGCCTTTTTGGCCTGTAGTCCTGCGGAGGCAGCTGACAGTTACCGGCTGGCCAAGCGGAACGCGGCTTCAGCGGTCGCTGAGGCAAAAACTCGGACATGGGAGGAGTTCGGTGAGGCCATGGAAAATGACTTCCGGACGGCTCGAGGAAATTCTGGTCCACCATCCGGCGTCTCAGGAGAGGAAAGCAGTTCACCATTAACACTGTATAATGGAGATGGTGTGCTGCTGACTTCGACTCGGGACGTCGTGAGTCGGTGGGGGGAATACTTCGAAGATCTCAATTGCACCAAGACGTCTTCCTTTGAGGAAGCAGTCTGGCGAATCTGAGGTGGGCTCTCCTATCTCTGGGGTCAAAGTCACTGAGTTGGTTGGAAATCTCCTCGGTGGCAGGGCCCCAGGGGTGGATGAGAACCGCCCGGAATTCCTAAAGGCTCTGGATGTTGTGGGGCTGTGGTGGTTGACACGCCTCTAACGCGCCTTGGTAAATAATTTGCAACGCAATTGCAATTGCTCAAGATTTTTTTTTCCCTATCAGAATTTGCATTTCTGCATGTTTTAGTTTTGTTTTAAGGTATTCACAACGGCAAAGGGCAAAGTTAAAATGTTAATTTACAATGATTCGCCCAGATCTGCAAACGGAGATGGGTGAATTTGTCGGCTGCGTGACGTCACTCATGCGGATTTTGACAGCACGCACGTATTATTATTATTATTTTTCACTCACTCACTCACTCACTCAAAAAAGCTTACATGTGTGAATGAGTGCGTAAAAAAAAAAAAAAATGTGCATGCTTTCAAATTGCTGCGGGAGTGACGTCACGCAGCCGACAATTTCGCCCGGTGTTCTGACAAACCAGCATTACATCATCACTGTCGAACTCGTCGGAGCAGCATACCTCAGCTGACAAGTAAGTAAAAGTATGCAATAACTGATTATTTAAAACTGCATTTTACTTCGTTTTGTAATTATTTTATATAGTGAAAGTATTTTATTCAGAGAGGAAGTTTTGTTCTGCAGTTAGCGTCATGGATCACTGTGCGTTATTATTATGGCACAGTGGCAGTTGGATGCTTGTACTGTACTACACTTATTCAAAAACAATTTTGGGGCTTCACTAATGTGTGTTTTTTCTTCTTATTTTAAGGTGCAATGTGAATTCTGTCTGCGGTGGACACATGCTGAATGTGCAGAATAACGTTTTTAAGTGTAAAAAAAAATGCAACTTAAATTGCTGACTTGCTACAGCCATCGTAGTTTGGAATCTTTTGAGACGTAGGTTGTGTAGTTTTGGTCACTTGATGTTTTTGTACTTTTAGCAAACTGGCAACGTGTATTGTAGTTTGTACATAAAATATGTTTCATAGTCCTCCTGCATCGGTTTTCATTTTGAATTCAACAATAAAGCTCATTTTTTTCGAGTCTTCTCAAATATTTCTTTCAAAATTAAGCAATGGTGTTCCAACTGGCAAATTCTCTCACAGCCTGCAAAATCCGTTCAATTAAATCTAGACAATTTTCTGTCATGTAGACAACTATCATACATAATGGGTATAGCTGGAGCCAATATTTTGATGTGTGATTAGAATGTTGCCTTTTACACTAATTAGAAATGACAATTGTGTCACCGAGTGGGCAGTTCGTGTGCAAGTCATTATAATGTGCATTCAGCCTCAGTTTGGTGAGGAAACTGTCATCCGCGCCTGCATATGGTTTTTGTTTGATTTATTGACAACAGTTTGTTTTGATATATAACAATGTTTTCGTATGACGACCCTGTACACATAAGCCTACACCTGAACGCAGCAGTCAGCAAAATGAACACAACGGAATGAGACGCGAAGACTTAAATCATCTAAAAATACAGAAATTCATGCAAATCTGTGGGAGCGCGTTGGCATATTGTCCTCTGAAGTTTTAATGTGGCTCTATAGTTGGCCTTATTTTTTCTTGACGAGTAAACTATAAGGCAACAATGTGCTGTGGGTGCCCATTTCAGCCATCAAAACAGCATACCGATGTTACAATCAGCCGTCAGAACAGCATGCTCGTCTTAAAACTAACTATACATATGCTTCTTTGGTAGCTCTAGTGTTTTTAATATGCATCTGTGTTTAGCCTAATTGCAGTGTATTATTATCATTTACGGGACTGTCGTAACGTAGGAATGCTATTCTGACTACGTATGCTAGCCCGATAGAGGCAGCCGTCAGATCAGCATACGGGTATGCTACTTCGACGGGTATGCTGGTTTGTCAGAACACCGGCCCCGTTTGCGACACGCCAAACCCCGCTCTGCGATTGGCTGCAGGGGTGTAAACACTGTCTTTCCACAGAAACGTCCCGCTGTTTACAAACCAAACATCCATCCATCCATTTTCTTGACCGCTTATTGCTCACAAGGGTTGCGGCTGGCGCCTATCTCAGCTGGCTCTGGGCAGTAGGCGGGGTTGCACCCTGAACTGGTCGCCAGCCAATCGCAGCAAACCAAACACAAAATTGCAAAATACAGGCTGGGACGGTGGGGGTTTAGGACAAAATCACCCCCAGAAATTAAGAGAAGCCCAGATCTGTAAATTGAGAAGTAGTTTGTTTGTTTAAATTCTGCATTTAAAAAGTGCATTTTCCTGAGTGAAACCGGCAGACTGAGCCTTTAAACTCATAACATTTGGTGGTTAAATCTCATCCCTCATAATAAACATTCAGTTTACCTCAAAATGCTTGTTCAACTTTGATGGCGAATTTTTAAACTGCACATTCACCACAAAAAAATGGAACTCTTTTTTTTTTTTTAAATAAATCAAATTTAAACGGGCATTTAAACTTTACAATTATATCGGGATCAAAACACTGAAAAAGGGAATGAGACTTTCGATTCCAACCGCAGCAAAAATGGCGACATCTGCCGATGACTTGATGACAATGCTTGCTCTGAAGCCCCGGACAATTTCCAGCAGCCAATCGTAACGCAGCGGGGGCGTGTCCTGCCCCTGACTTCCGCCGCACGTCTACGTTCGTTTCTTGACGTGCTCACTGCACTGGCGGGCGGCCACATCGCGTTTAATCAGACGTCCTCTGCTAAATCATTCTTTCTGATTCGGTATTGAACTGAACACACAGGACTCCCATCACCATTTTGAAGGTTTGCGACACCGTTTATTAAATGTCGGCGTGAGTTTAAACTCGTCTCGGTGCGCGTTGATGCTTCTCGGCCAAGTTAGCTTAGTTTAGCTTAGCTTAGCTTGCTAGCCGCTAACAAAGAGAAGCACATAACACGTGGTCAGGAAGAGACCAAGTGTGACTTTGTTGGCATTATTGTGCCAAAATGTCGGCGAGAACGACACCAAAGGACGAGGAGGAACTCTTTGGAGTCAAAGAAGAGAACGAGCAACATTTTCAACCGCTGGACGACGTTTGCGAGCAGCCTCGAATTGTGCTACACGCAGCAGGTTTGTACACTTCTTATGACTCTCCCTTGTTTAGCACTATTGTATAGCGTTAAAAAAAATTCACTGCAGTCCGCATTACTGTGCACAGTAATTAAATTCAACTGTTATTTTAAAAGAGTGAAATAAATTGATTTGATTGGTTGATTCCGGACAGGGGCCGATTATACAGTCATGAGACAGTCATACCAATGTATCTGACAAGACGTGTGCGATTTTCAGAACACTTAGGTGCACAATAAGACTGTATTAAAACGGTGGTACAATACTACAAATTAATTGTTTTTTTTGTCGGTATACATATCCCTGTTTCCAACATAATTTTTTTTTTTTTTTTTTTTACAAAACAGTCACAGTTTTGTCATGATTACTGCATTATTATATTCCACTGCTGTTGCAACCAGTGTTAATTTTGACAAGAAATTTTAATTTAGTTTTAGTTATAGTCTTTTGACTAAAATTAACAAGTTTGAGTCATAATTTAATCTTCTGATTGTATTTTAGTTTTGATCCAATTTTAGTCGACTAAATTCACAGTTTAGTCTATTTTCCTTCAGCATACGTTTAAACTTTTATGCAGAAAATTATAGCACACCTATTTGTGACTTTAGTTTAACACGCAAGACACATTTCATACAATGGTGTCTTTATTGTTTCAATGAATCATGTTCAACTGACAATAATGTAACTTTTCACCTGAATAAGAAAAAGTGCATAATTAAATTGCTTGAGATTAATCTTACAGCTGCACAATTTATGTTTATGTACAGCACTTTGTATACAGCAATGCCTGTTCTTAGAGCGCTTTATAATTAAAGTTGAGCTGAGTTAAAGTGCAGTGAACACAACATTTTTGAGTGGTTCTTTTCTCATTCATTCCGATTGGATTGTGTGAATTTTCACTACTGTGTTGTTTTCATTTTAATTTTAGTCATTGACGAAATTGTCAGTCAATTTTAATCATAGTTATTGTCTGAACGAATGGCTTCTATTTTAGTTTTCATTTAATTTTCGTCAGGAAAAACAGTCACGAAAATTATGATGTCAATTCTTCGTCGACAAAAATATCACTAGTTGCAACTGTAGCATTCACGAAGACGGGAGTCAATGACAATCGATTCTGTTTTGCAAATAAGGGCCGAGTTCATATGGGCATATATGCGAACTGCGCACAAGACGACACGTGAAAATGTAATGAAGCGGTTGCGCTTAATTAAGGTAAATTAATGAGTGAATTAATTAATGGAGGAAAGATTGAGGACTGGAGTAAGGCTCACTTCCTGTTGAAATTGGACTACTTCCTATTGATAGGTCACTTCCTGTTGAAATCGGGCCACTTCCTGTTGATTCTAAGTCACTTCCAGGTCACTTCCTATTGAAATCAGGTCACTTCCGGGTCACTTCCTGTTGAAAACAAGTCACTTCCTGTTGATTTAAAGCCACTTCTGAGTCACTTCCTGTTCATTTTATGCCATTTCCGGGTCACTTCCTATTGAAATCAGGTCACTTCCTGTTGAAATCGTGTTGCTTCCTGTTGATTTGACGCCACTTCTGGGTCACTTTCTGTTGATTTTAGGCCATTTCCTGGTCACTTCCTGTTGAAATCAGGTCACGTCCTTTTGATTTTTGGCTATTTCTGGGTAACTTCCTGTTCAAATCAACAGGTCACTTCCTATTGAAATCAGGTCACTTCTGGGTCACTTCCTGTTGAAAACAAGTCAGTTCCTGTTGATTTCAGGTCACTTCCTATTGAAATCAGGTCACTTTCTGTTGAAATTGTCACTTTCTGTTGATTTAAAGCCACTTCTGAGTCACTTCCTGTTCATTTTATGCCATTTCCGGGTCACTTCCTATTGAAATCAGGTCACTTCCTGTTGAAATCGTGTCACTTCCTGTTGAAATCAGGTCACTTCCTATTCAAGCTGGGGCATTTCCTGGCGAGAATCCCTGGTGTACCAAATCAATTGGCCAAGATGGCTGCCGCTGAAGGCAGGCGTAGGGTACAAAATAGGAAATTGTGATGAAGGCGTGAATTTTGGAACTACAAAAGGAGAATTGGTGACTACATTAAAGTTGGAATGTGGTGAATTGGATGAAGAATGTGGAAGTAAATGTGAAATGTAGAATCTCCCATTATGAATACATTGGAAAAAAACGTGTACGAAATGGGGAATTGTGGTAAGGCGTGAATTTTGGAACAGGAAAAGAGCTCGTGGTATGAATTTTAGGAATATATTGACGTTGGAATGAAGTAAATTGGATGAAAAATGTGGAAGGAAATTTTGAATCTTCCATTAAGAATGCATGAGGAAAAATTGGGTACAAAATCGGGAATTGTGGGTAAGGCGTGAATTTTTGGAATATGTTTAAATTGGAAAGATGAGAATGGGATGAATCATGTGGAAGTAGGGGTCTTCCAGCCTAACTATGGTTACAAATTGGTGTTTTAATTTTCTATGTAAAAGTTGAAATGTATGCGGATGGACAATATCAACTCAATTTAGTCGACTTCAATCAATAGAGAGATTAAAATGATTTTAGATTTGACCTTATATCGGCTGTCAGATTTTTAACAAGGCCAATACTTTTTTTACCTTTTTCTTTTTTGGATGGGCCAATCCGAGTGTGCGGTGGCCCCAAGTCGCGGTGCACTGTAGAAACAATAATGCACATCATCTCACGCTTGAAATTTGACTTGACCAACCCAAATGTGTGTTTGTCTTCTTGTGTCCTGCAGACGTCGCTGAGAAATATCTTCGTCCTGACCAAGAGGACATGAAGCCTCCGAATGTTAAAGAGGAGGAAGAACATCCTTACATCGAAGAGGAAGAAAAGCCCGTTCGTGTCAAAGAGGAGGAGGTTGAGGATGACGTCACCAAGTCACCAATGACCTTCGCCCCTTTAAAGAGTGAAGATGAAGTCAAGGGTGAGAGTGAGGAGGGCAGAGGGGCGGAGCCTCCAAACAGGATCTTAAATCCTCAAAACATGATTCCAGAAAGTGATGCAGACCACTGGGGACCATCAAAAGCAAAAAGTGATGACATAAGGTCCCTTTCTTCTCATGATGATGATGATGATGATAATGATGATAATCTGCATGGTAATGATGAACACGGTGCTGATGATAGGTCGTGTCACACTGACGACAAATCCTGCGAATGTTCTCACTGTGGGAAAACATTGAGTTCAAAAAGAAGTTTGAAAATTCACTTGAGAACACACACTGGGGAAAAACCTTTTTCTTGTTTAAATTGTGGCAAAAGCTTCTCTGACAAGTCAGATTTAACAACACATACAAGAATCCATAGTGGCGAGAAACCTTTTTCTTGCTCAGACTGTGGCAAAAGCTTCTCTTCAAAGTCACATTTAACAACACATACAAGAAGACACACTGGGGGAAAACCTTTTTCTTGTTTAGATTGTGGCAAAAACTTCTTTCGGAAGTCAGATTTAACAACACATACAAGAACACACACTGGGGAAAAACCTTTTTCTTGTTTAGATTGTGGCAAAAGCTTCTCTTGGAAGTCAGATTTAACAAAACATACAAGAAGACACACTGGGGAAAAACCTTTTTCTTGTTTAGATTGTGGCAAAAGCTTCTCTGACAAGTCAGATTTAACAACACATACAAGAATCCATAGTGGCGAGAAACCTTTTTCTTGCTCAGACTGTGGCAAAAGCTTCTCTTCAAAGTCACATTTAACAACACATACAAGAAGACACACTGGGGAAAAACCTTTTTCTTGTTTAGATTGTGGCAAAAGCTTCTCTTTGAAGTCACGTTTAACAACACATACAAGAAGCCACACTGGCGAGAAACCTTTTTCTTGCTCAGACTGTGGCAAAAGCTTCTTTTGGAAGTCAGAATTAACGATACATACAAGAACACACACTGGGGAAAAACCTTTTTCTTGTTTAGATTGTGGCAAAAGCTTCTTTTGGAAGTCATATTTCACCATACATACAAGAAGACACGCTGGCGAGAAACCTTTTTCTTGTTCAGACTGTGGCAAAAGCTTCTCTCAGAAGTCACATTTAACATTACATTCAAGAACACACACTGGGGAAAAACCTTTTTCTTGTTTAGATTGTGGCAAAAGCTTCTCTGACAAGTCAAATTTAACAAAACATACAAGAAGACACACTGGGGAAAAACCTTTTTCTTGTTTAGATTGTGGCAAAAGCTTCTTTCGGAAGTCAAATTTAACAACACATACAAGAACACACACTGGGGAAAAACCTTTTTCTTGTTTAGATTGTGGCAAAAGCTTCTCTTTTAAGTCAAATTTAACAACACATACAAGAACACACACTGAATTAAGAAGCCACATAAGAACACACACACGGGACAGAAACCATATTCATGCACAAAATGTGTGAAAAGCTTCACTTCCACCAATTCTTTAACAGCACATGCAAAAACACACACTGGAGAGAAACCATATTCCTGCTCAGATTGTGGAAAAAGCTTCTCTTCCATGTCAAATTTAAGAAAGCACACAAGAATACATGGTGGGAAGTCGGGGTGTGAATTGCCTCGTACCTGACGATTCGATTCGTATCACGATTCATAGGTCACGATTCGATTCGATACCGATTAATCCCGATACGGTTTTGTTTGTCGATTGCTGCGATTTTTTTTTTTTACTCAAATTTAGAAAATACTAATCAGTAATCTTGTACACTGTAAGATTTGTATGAAAATGTCTTATTTATAGGCGGCACGGTGAGCGAGTGGTTAGCAGGTCCGCCTCCCAGTTCTGAGGACTCTGGTTCGAGTCCGGGCTCCGGCCTTGCTTTGTGGAGTTTGCATGTTCTCCCCGTGCCTGCGTGGGTCTTCTCCGGGTTATCTCCGGTCTCCTCCCACTTTCCAAAGACATGCATAGCAGGTTAATTGGACGTTCCGAATTGTCCCTAGGTGTGCTTGTGAGTGTGGATGGTTGTTCGTCTCTGTGTGCCCTGCGATTGGCTGGCAACCAGTCCAGGGTGTCCCCCGCCTTCTGCCCAGAGCCAGCTGAGATAGGCGCCAGCACCCCCCGCGACCCTTGTGAGGAATAAGCGGTCAAGAAAATGGATGGATGTGTTATTTATCTGAAACTTCAACCTTATAACTCTGAGCCACATAGTAAACATTTTTCCATGTTTAAGGTGTGAACTCTAACTATAAGACATTTTGTTGAATATTTTCCCATCAAAAATAGATATTTAAAAATCAATTCTGGAGCTTCTCTTCAAAGTCACATTTAACAACACATACAAGAAGACACACTGGGGGAAAACCTTTTTCTTGTTTAGATTGTGGCAAAAACTTCTTTCGGAAGTCAGATTTAACAACACATACAAGAACACACACTGGGGAAAAACCTTTTTCTTGTTTAGATTGTGGCAAAAGCTTCTCTTGGAAGTCAGATTTAACAAAACATACAAGAAGACACACTGGGGAAAAACCTTTTTCTTGTTTAGATTGTGGCAAAAGCTTCTCTGACAAGTCAGATTTAACAACACATACAAGAATCCATAGTGGCGAGAAACCTTTTTCTTGCTCAGACTGTGGCAAAAGCTTCTCTTCAAAGTCACATTTAACAACACATACAAGAAGACACACTGGGGAAAAACCTTTTTCTTGTTTAGATTGTGGCAAAAGCTTCTCTTTGAAGTCACGTTTAACAACACATACAAGAAGCCACACTGGCGAGAAACCTTTTTCTTGCTCAGACTGTGGCAAAAGCTTCTTTTGGAAGTCAGAATTAACGATACATACAAGAACACACACTGGGGAAAAACCTTTTTCTTGTTTAGATTGTGGCAAAAGCTTCTCCCGGAAGTCAGAATTAACGATACATACAAGAACACACACTGGGGAAAAACCTTTTTCTTGTTTAGATTGTGGCAAAAGCTTCTTTTGGAAGTCATATTTCACCATACATACAAGAAGACACGCTGGCGAGAAACCTTTTTCTTGTTCAGACTGTGGCAAAAGCTTCTCTCAGAAGTCACATTTAACATTACATTCAAGAACACACACTGGGGAAAAACCTTTTTCTTGTTTAGATTGTGGCAAAAGCTTCTCTGACAAGTCAAATTTAACAAAACATACAAGAAGACACACTGGGGAAAAACCTTTTTCTTGTTTAGATTGTGGCAAAAGCTTCTTTCGGAAGTCAAATTTAACAACACATACAAGAACACACACTGGGGAAAAACCTTTTTCTTGTTTAGATTGTGGCAAAAGCTTCTCTTTTAAGTCAAATTTAACAACACATACAAGAACACACACTGAATTAAGAAGCCACATAAGAACACACACACGGGACAGAAACCATATTCATGCACAAAATGTGTGAAAAGCTTCACTTCCACCAATTCTTTAACAGCACATGCAAAAACACACACTGGAGAGAAACCATATTCCTGCTCAGATTGTGGAAAAAGCTTCTCTTCCATGTCAAATTTAAGAAAGCACACAAGAATACATGGTGGGAAGTCGGGGTGTGAATTGCCTCGTACCTGACGATTCGATTCGTATCACGATTCATAGGTCACGATTCGATTCGATACCGATTAATCCCGATACGGTTTTGTTTGTCGATTGCTGCGATTTTTTTTTTTTACTCAAATTTAGAAAATACTAATCAGTAATCTTGTACACTGTAAGATTTGTATGAAAATGTCTTATTTATAGGCGGCACGGTGAGCGAGTGGTTAGCAGGTCCGCCTCCCAGTTCTGAGGACTCTGGTTCGAGTCCGGGCTCCGGCCTTGCTTTGTGGAGTTTGCATGTTCTCCCCGTGCCTGCGTGGGTCTTCTCCGGGTTATCTCCGGTCTCCTCCCACTTTCCAAAGACATGCATAGCAGGTTAATTGGACGTTCCGAATTGTCCCTAGGTGTGCTTGTGAGTGTGGATGGTTGTTCGTCTCTGTGTGCCCTGCGATTGGCTGGCAACCAGTCCAGGGTGTCCCCCGCCTTCTGCCCAGAGCCAGCTGAGATAGGCGCCAGCACCCCCCGCGACCCTTGTGAGGAATAAGCGGTCAAGAAAATGGATGGATGTGTTATTTATCTGAAACTTCAACCTTATAACTCTGAGCCACATAGTAAACATTTTTCCATGTTTAAGGTGTGAACTCTAACTATAAGACATTTTGTTGAATATTTTCCCATCAAAAATAGATATTTAAAAATCAATTCTGCCACCTATTGAATCGATTCGAGAATTGCGTCCTGTAATATCGCGATATATTGCCGAATCGATTTTTTTAACACCCCTAGTGGGAAGGAACCATTCAGTTGCAGTGTTTGTACTAAAAGATTCTCTTGTAAAAAGCTTGCTGAGAGACACGAGTGTGCTGGTGAGAATGGCAGCCATCTTTGAAGCTTCAAAAAATGAAGGGAAGTGAGACTGGTGTGCTGTAAAAGTGTCAGTGCATCTTAAAAGTGTAAATGTAATGCTTTCAAAACTACTCAACCTGTAAATATTAAATGTTTGCTGTTAATGTGTTTAAATGTCAATGTATGTTTTTTTTGTACGGAATTTAGGAAGTTATTTTTGTTTGCTTCTAAATGTTGTTAATGGTTGTTTGTTGATGTTTGTAGGTGTTGTGTATTTGCTTGTGTGAAGCACATTGAGTTGCCTTGTGTATGAAATAGAAATAAAGCCACCTTGCAATTTTCCCCAAATAAGCGTCGAGAATACGTTCAGACACACAAAGCCATCTGCGATTAAAAATTTTTGTTGAACAGTGTTATCACTGAAATGATTGACGCAAAAGTCCTACTTTTTTTTTTTTTTTTTTTTTCCTTTTTTTGTTGCTAACTCAACCCGAGATCAAACCACCACAGCTCCATGCGAGCTAACACGCCATATGCTCGTGCATTTTGCACATTTTATCTTTCTATGTAACAATTTTCGCCTTCCCAGTCCCGGCGGCCGCAACTGCACCTCATAAGGCACGCTCTGCCGTGGATGGCCGATCAGCCCCTGGCTTATGCTATTTTCACGCACATTTTGGAACCAAGGCGAAGAGGTGCCGCGCCCCTTGCTCCTTTGTTGCGTCGGAAAACGGCAATGCCTCCACTCAGTTGCAGGTGTGAGTGGGGGCGCAGAGTGCCGGCTGCTGTTTGTCACGGACACCCTCTCCAGACTCAAATTCCTTTGTGACTCCGGCGCCCGCAGAAGCATGTTGCCTGCCTCGGCTGAAGATGCTGCCGGGGGCACTCACGGCCCGCACCTGTCAGCGGCCAACGATGCACCTATCCGGACCTACGGCACTAAGACTGGATGTATGTTTTGGGGAGCGCCGGTTCACTTGGGACTTTGTCACTGCGGACATTTCTTTTCCCCTTCTTGGCGCGGACTTTTTGTGTGCCCACAGTCTACTGGTGGATGTTAAAAATGGCCGCCTGTTGGACGCTGTGACGTTTTCCACTGTTGCTTGTGGGTGTGATGTGGAGACGTTTGAGGGCCTTGCCAGCCCGCTCTCAGATGACGGCGTGTTCACGCGGCTTCTTGGAGAATTCCCCAGCCTGACCACGCCTACATTTGCAGCCACTTCTACCAAGCATGGAGTCGAGCACCACATCGAGACCGTGAGCCCGCCGGTTCATGCTAAGGCCCGACGCCTCAACCCTGATAGATTGGCCACAGCTCAGTCCGAATTCGCCAACATGGAACGCCTTGGCATAATTCGTCGTTCGGACAGCCCGTGGGCCTCGCCTCTCCACATGGTTCCAAAGTCGGACGGCGGCTGGCGACCGTGTGGAGACTATCGCCGCCTCAATGATGCCACGACGCACGATCGCTATCCGGTCCCGCACATACAGGACTTCTCTGCCCACCTGGCAGGTGCGAAGGTGTTTTCCAAGGTGGACTTGGTACGGGGCTATCACCAAGTTCCGGTACGCCCCGCCGATGTGCCTAAGACTGCTGTGATAACACCTTTCGGACTGTTCGAGTTTCTCAGGATGCCATTCGGCCTTAAAAACGCGGCCCAGTCTTTTCAGCGTCTCATGGACTCTGTTCTCCGGGACATGCCGTTCCTCTTCGTCTACTTGGATGACATCCTGGTGGCCAGCTCCTCCATCGGGGAACACCTTTCACACCTCCGGCAGCTTTTCTCCAAGCTCAGCCAGGCTGGACTGATTATTAACCGAGCTAAATGTGTCTTTGGTGTCCCCTCCATCCAATACCTCGGCCACCTCATCAACGAGGACGGCGCCACCCCGCTCCCGGCAAAAGTGGAAGCTGTTGCCGCTTTTCCTCGACCCCAGACGGCCCAGGGTCTCCGCGAGTTCCTCGGGATGGTGACTTTTTACCACAGGTTCATCCGCCATGTGATGCACCCGCTTTACGACGCACTTAAGGGTGTGGCTCCTAACCGTGCGGTCGACTGGACCGATGTGAGAGTCAAGGCTTTTGAAGAGACGAAAGCCGCGCTGTCCCAAGCGGCCTTGTTGGCCCACCCGCGCCCGGATGCCCCGATCGCCCTCACTACTGACGCATCTGATTTTGCCGTCGGGGCCGTTTTGGAGCAGCGCGTCGAAGGTGCGTGGCAGCCGCTCGCCTTTTTCAGCCGCCGGTTAGTCCCTCGGGAGCGCAAGTACAGCACGTTCGACAGGGAGCTCCTTGCTGTCTGGCTGGCGATCCGCCACTTCCGCTTCATCCTGGAGGGCCGTGAGTTCACGGTCTTCGTCGATCACAAGCCGCTCACCTTCTCCATGTCGAAGTTGTCCGAGCCGTGGTCCGCGCGGCAACAGCGCCAGTTGTCGTTCATATCTGAATACACCACGGACATCCGACATATCGCTGGCAAGGACGACGTGGTCGCGGATTGTCTGTCCAGGGCAGTCGTCAACACGGTACAGCTGGGCCTCGACTTTTCCCGGATGGCGGCCGACCAGGCTTTCGATCGTGGCACCCAGTTGCTTCGGAGCTCCGACACCGGGTTGCAAGTTGAAAGGGTAGCGGTCGACGACTCCGGGGTCGAGCTGTGGTGTGACGTCTCCTTGGGCTGGCCTAGACCGCTGGTGCCCTCTGGTTGGCAGAGGGCCGCCTTCGACATGGTGCATGGTCTCTAACACCCCGGCAGGAAGGCATCGTCGAGGTTGGTGGCTCAGAAGTTCGTCTGGTCTGGGTTGAAGAAAGATGTACGGGCCTGGGTCGATTCATGCGTGGCTTGTCAGCGAGCCAAGGTCCACCGTCACACCAAGGCGCCTTTGGAGACTTTTGTTGTGAGGAAGTTTGACCATGTCAACGTCGACATCGTAGGTCCGCTTCCTCCTTCCCAGGGCTTCACCTACCTCCTGACGATGGTGGACAGGACGACCCGCTGGCCAGAGGCCGTTCCCCTCACCTCCATATCGACCAGTGACGTGGCCCGGGCGTTTATCGGGACCTGGGTCGCTCGGTTTGGACCGCCGGCGGACCTCTCGTCCGACAGGGGTGCGCAGTTCACGTCAGAGGTTTGCTGAGGGCCTCGGGGTCAAGCTACACCGCACCTGCGCTTATCACCCTCAGGCTGATGGGCTGTGCGAACGGTTCCATCGTTCGATGAAAGCCGCTTTGCGCGCTGGTCTTTCTGAAGGTAATTGGGTCGACAAGCTACCCTGGATCATGCTGGGCCTTCGTACTGCACCTAAGGAGGACCTGCAGTGTTCGTCGGCCGAGTTGGTCTATGGACAGGTGCTAAGAGTGCCAGGAGATTACAGACTATTTAGAAACAGAATAGCAACTTAATGCAATTAATGGCGCGACAAACTAAACTTTATTGCAACAAACACACAAACGTAGCACATATGAAAAAGACTATTTCCACAAAATTATGAGGTGGAAATAGTATTTTAAAGCTGGTTCAATTGTGATATACATACAAAATGTTATTTTTTGTTAGCCATCTTTAAAATATATTTTTCCATAAAGGCCTACAACAAGCAATACTAGGTGGTATATTTATGACAAAAAGTAGCCTACTTCATCTTTTTTTTTTAAAATTCCTCTCCAAACATGATTTTATGATACATGTAAGCATTATGTAATGTACATGCTTCTGTAACTTCAAATAACCACTCCCATTTTTTTGTTTTCCAAATCACATTTATTTTGTGACATCAATTTATGCAGTTGCTGCAGCGTCTGTGAATGTTGTAATCTGAATAAAAACCAATGAGTTCTCCTCTTTTCCCATGTCCCCAGAACCCTCTATATTCTTTAAATATAGAATTGCATTGGATGCAAGGGGTGAGGCAATAGGGGATCCTGTACATCTTTTTGAAATCGGGTGAAAATGCACTCCAGTTGACGACACCTGGTAGATAGACAGACATACAGACAGACAGTCAAGTCATCTTATGTATATAGTGCTTTCAAACAGCCTTAGCTGTCAGATAGATAGACAGACAGACAGAATTATTTTTTTTTGTGTCCACCCATCCATGATCTTAACCACTTATCCTCATGATCCCCACTCCCTCACAACTTACTGTCTAGCCACTGAAAATGTGCTTCCCTACGAAATGATTCTTATCTGATGATCATCCAGAATCGGGTGCATGTCAGGGCCAGCACGTGGATTGCGCCTTCGCCATCATTGAGGACAGCAAGAATCAGGATGGATCGTAAAATCTCCTCTGGTAGCTGTGAACATAACCGCATAAACTAAAAATAGACTTGTCTTCATCATCAATATGATCATCATTATCTTCTTGGAACAAGAGAAGTGCAATGAAGAATTCCTTATCAGCATGTTTTTGTAGCTTTCACATAATTTGTTTATATTGTATAAATGTCAGAGCCACATGATTCTCTGATAAAGATGCAATATTAAAGTCTCTACTCTGTGTAGATCTGTTTGACTAGCCAGTGAGTGTATATCATCAGTTCATAACTGTGCTTCACCTCCAAAGTGTAAAATACATAAATAAAAATTGTTGCATGCATGCCTGACAGATGGAAGCGACCACTCTCTCTGCAGAAGGCTTCTTGACCTTGGTTGCTGACATCGGACGTTCCTCCTTAAGTTCAAGGGAATGGGATTAATTATATGTTTTGGACATGTATACACTACAATGACAATTTGCATAGATTAATTGGGGTTTGGAAAATTCTGTCCATTATTCTTACCTTGGCATTCTCATCTATTTTCCTCTTTCTGGAAATGCGAGCCAGCCTTATTTCTGTGCATTAGGTTAGAAAAAGCTTTTCAAATTTGAAAGGTCTTTCTTTAAAAGTCTGTGTCATTTGTTTAATTGTAATTTTCTATATAGAGTACTAGTGGCATCCATTACTTGGCATCAGTATCAGTGAGTACTTTTTAGGTTGTAGCGAAATGTATTCATCATTCATAAAACTAACAATACATTCTTTTTCATATTTATAAAAATTGCTTACCATGGCAACTAAGAAAGAATTGCCATATTGACAAAATTTAAATTGATTATAGTGGTCTTCAAACTACAACATACCTTCATGACAAACTGCCGTCTTATCTTGAGTTTGCAGATGTGCCACAACATATGCAAACTCTCCACCTTTGGCACAAATGCTGCATCTGTATCGGTTCAAGCCTTCCAAAATGGGTGCTGGTAGGTGTCCATCTTTATAGACGGTTCGATGAAGCTGAGTGCAAATTAGAACACATTTTATTTGTATAAATCTTTTGTCATCCGACTGTAGAATTGGCCAATTACAATCCAAAAACATACCAACAGAAATAGAAAAAACTGGACTCATGTAAAGATTTCTTAACGTTCATGCCACAACAGAGTAAAATTATGTTATTATTCAAATCCCATCGATACATTAATGGTAATTAATTACGTAGCTACGCTATACAGGCCTATCTGCTGCAAATATGTGACGTATTGGGCTTACACCATTTTGCATTACGTACAGCGTCACGGTGGATTCCCCATTTGCAAGTTACTACTTTTAGGTCAGCATATTGTACGGTACACAGGTTCAAACTATTGTTCCATGCGAAATAACAATTGGAATTCAACGAGAGAGATATGGAAGAAAAACATTGTGTTCCACTAAATCATTTCAATTCATTTTTCAAACTTTCTGTGCGGGAAACGAACTTTTCTTTAGCGACCTATGTGCTAATGTTCATTAAATAAAATACATGTCCACTTACTTTCTGCTCCCGACTCGTCATTTTACAAATTATTTCGTGTCGTCCCCGGGAACTTTTTGAGAACTAAGAGGTTGTGATAATGGATGGAATAATTTCGTTTCGTAGTTCTCGTGGCGACCGCTCGCTGCAGAGAAGTTGAGAACAACACTACTGGATCACGACAGCAGCGTCACTTTCCGTCAATCAAGAGCATAGGGGCGTTCCGTTCCGTTCCGTGGGCGTTCCGTTCCCAGTCTGCGGTCTGCAATCAGACTCGCGATCAGTTGCGTTATTTTTTGGACACACTAATTTGTGCATAATTAATTAACCTAAAATAATGTGTTCAACAACAGCCTTTTAATATGAATATAAGGCAAACTACATATGAACGGACATTTACATGTACAGATGACAGATTATAGCCGTCAGTTATAATCTGCAGCCACTTGTCAGGTTGATGTTACGTTTTCAAAACAAACTCAATTTCAAAATAGGCAAAGACACAACACACGATACAAGTACACAGAATAATCATTCATTTAGCGGTAGAAATTTCTGCACCATTTTAAACGTCAATTCCTAAATGAGATCATATCAAGCTTCATTCATCAACCGCTTTTCTCACCAGCACACTTGTGCCTCTCAGCGTTGCCCTTTGTTGGGAATCTTTGACCACAAACTGAGCAAGCAAAAGGCTTCTCTCCAGTGTGGGTTCTTGTGTGGATTTTTAAGTATCCCTTGGAAGAAAAATTTTGACCACAAACCAAGCAAGCAAAGGGCTTCTCTCCAGTGTGGGTTCTTGTGTGGATTTTTAAGTATCCCTTGGAAGAAAAATTTTGACCACAAACCAAGCAAGCAAAGGGCTTCTCTCCAGTGTGGGTTCTTGTGTGTGTTTTTAAGTGTACCCTCTGAGCAAAATATTGACCACAAACTGAGCAAGCAAAAGGCTTCTCTCCAGTGTGGGTTCTTGTGTGTATTTTTAAGTTTCCCTTGAAAGCAAATTTTTGACCACAAACTGAGCAAGAAAATGGTTTCTCATCAGTGTGGGTCTTTGTGTGTCTTTTTAACGTTTCATTAGCAGTAAATTTTTTACCACAAACTGAGCAAGCAAAAGGCTTCTCTCCAGTGTGGGCTCTTGTGTGGATTTTTAAGTATCCCTTGGAAGAAAAATTTTGACCACAAATCAAGCAAGCAAAGAGCTTCTCTCCAGTGTGGGTTCTTGTGTGTCTTTTAAATTTTTCCTTTTCACGAAATTTCTTACCACAAACTGAGCAGGCAAAGGGCTTCTCTCCAGTGTGGGTTCTTGTGTGTATTTTTAAGTATCCCTTGTAAGAAATTTTTTTACCACAAACCAAGCAAGCAAAGGGCTTCTCTCCAGTGTGGGTTCGCGTGTGGATTTTTAAGTTTGCCTTATAAGGAAATTTCTTACCACAAACTGAGCAGGCAAAGGGCTTCTCTCCAGTGTGGGTTCTTGTGTGTATTTTTAAGTGTACCCTCTGAGCAAATTTTTGACCACAAACTGAGCAAGCAAAGAGCTTCTCTCCAGTGTGGGTTCTTGTGTGGATTTTTAAGTTTCCCTTGTGAGCAAAATTTCGACCACAAACTGAGCAAGCAAAAGGCTTCTCTCCTGTGTGGGTTCGCGTGTGCGTTGTTAAAGTTTCCTTCCTAGAGAAACTTCGACCACAAACTGTGCAAGCAAAGGGTTTATGACCAGTGTGGCCCATCGCGTGTCTTCTCAAATGAGACTTGGAACCAAAGGTTTTTCCACACTGAGAACATTTCCACCGTTTGCCATCAGTGTGACATGTCACATCATCGTCACACTGTTCATCGTCAGCAGTGTGAGCAGCGTGTGACGCGTCTTCACCATCTGACATAAGAGCTAACCGGCTGTCATCATTTGTCATTTGTTGTCTGCTTGGAGACTCCGCCCCTTTGTTCTCTTCATATTGACGTTCATCTTCAGTCTTCAAATGGACACCAGTCACGGGCAACTCTGTGAAGTGCTCCTCCTCTTCAATGTATGGTGGCAGCTGCTCCTCTTTTTTGATGTTGGGAGGCTGTTGCTGCTGCTCTTCTTTAACTTGCAGAGGCTCCAAGTCCTCCTCCTGTTTCACGCCAGGGAACTCTGGCTCCTGCCGCTCAGGAAAAATATATTTTTCACTGACATCTGCGAGACACAAGATACACATGGTTTGGTAAAGTTAATTTATTGTGATGTTATGTATTTTATATTGAAGTTTATCACATGGGCCACATGAGTGAATGAATAACAATCTATACACAAGTATTTTTTTTAAACTTTTAAACATTTTTTTTTAAACTCAACAAGTGAGTCACATCCTTTCAGGGCAATTCCCAAATGATTCCACAAATTAACACCTAACAGATACACACCTTTGCTTAATATTTGTTCTTGTTTTTTGTTTTGTTTTTATAGACATGTGCACCCCTTATATCATAAGGACTGTGTCTAATTTGGTGCTAATTTAAACTCAACCAAGTCATAAAATTTCATTGTATTTAATTTAATAAATGGATGTGTTGATTCAGTATATTTTGATTAATTAATAATTCTTATAGCTCTCTTTTGCAATTTGAATACAGAGTTGGTGTTTGTTTTATTTGCATTTGCCCAGATTTTCACACAATAGGTCAGATATTGTAAGAATAATGAACTGTATAATGTATATAATGAGTTCATGTTCAGGACATCCTTAGTTTTATAGAGTATCCCTATGATTATTCACATTTTCCTTTTAACAATTTCTATGTGTGGCTTCCAAAATAATTTATCATCAATAACTACTACAAGGAATTTGTTTTCATACGCCCTTTCTATTTCAACTGAATTAACTTGGGCTGGGTTCAAAATATTGATATATCGATATCGTATAGATACGCCTTTTCATATCCCAATATCGATACATAAAGCCATGTATAGATATATCGATCCCGCCCCCAACACACACACACACACACACACACACACAACACATTCAACACACACAAACAAATGCTTCCGAGCCCGTGTCACTTACACGGTGGAAGCCAGTATCGATCATCTCCCCACCCACCCCATCCCCTCAACCACCATTGGAACATTTGCACAAAAAACATTGTGAATGAGTGTCAGTGTTTTTTGTTACTTTTTTTTTTCTTTTTTTTTTTACATAGCCTGTACTGTGGATGTAATTGATTTAATTATTTGTTTTTATAAGGTCATGTTAAATAAAACAGTATTAATGTAACTGCAATTGATTCAATTCTTAATGTAAATATTCATATTTTTACTAATGCATTAAATTACAGCAAGAGCAAGAAGTTTATACTATTTGCAGCACTGGTACTTTTGACTGTCTAAAATAGGTGCTGCATGAATTCCTCAAATGAATCGAAAATCGTTGTGAATCATTAATCGAATCGAATCGATCCTGGAAATTTGAATCGATACCCAGCCCTAGAATTCACCATAAATTCATCCATCCATCCATCCATCTTCCTCCGCTTATCTGAGGTCGGGTCGCGGGGGCGGCAGCTTTAGGAGGAAAACCCAGACCTCCCTCTCCCCAGCCACTTCAACCAGCTCCTCCGGCGGCATCCCAAGGCGTTCTCAGGCCAGCCGGGAGACATAGTCTCTCCAGCGTGTCCTGGGTCGTCCCCGGGGCCTCCCGCCAGTGGGACATGCCCGAAACACCTCCCCAGGGAGGCGTCCAGGAGGCCTCCGAACCAGATGCCCGAGCCACCTCAGCTGGCTCCTCTCAACACGGAGGAGCAGCGGCTTGACTCCGAGTCCCTCCCGGATGACCGAGCTTCTCACCCTATCTCTAAGGGAGAGCCCGGACACCCTGCGGAGGAAACTCATTTCGGCCGCTTGTATCCGGGATCTCGTTCTTTTGGTCACGACCAGTGGCGCTCCTGCCATTAGGCAGATTAGGCAGATGCTAGGGGCGCTCGTGAGCAAAAGGACGACAGGGAAAGGAGAATTTATTGATTTTTTTTTTTTACTTTTATCAGTCACGTAAACGTGCGTCTTCTGTTCAAGTAAACCATGGCTTGCCAGCCAACCACATACATCCTTTCAAATTTGGCTTTGATTGACATCTACGGCTAGCCAATGGTAATCGGGATTGGGGGGGGTGACGCGCGCTCCGGAGACGCGCATTAGCCAAATCTACTTCCGCGTTAGATAGTGGTGCACGTTCGCCGGCCGGCACTGACCCAATGACTGAGCAGTGAGCAAACGCCAAACCTCGATCCAGGATGACACAGTTGACATGGTTGGGAATCCTGCGTTCACTGGTCCACTAAACAACGTTCACAAGTGAGTGGCAAACTTTTGTTTTGATTAGTCAAGCCACACAGCACGGACAAATTGTAGCAATACACAGTATGCGGTTAACAAGGCAAGGCAAGGCAAGGCAAGTTTATTTGTATAGCACATTTCATACACAAGGCAACTCAATGTGCTTTACACGAGGAAAGACAACACATAAGCATCAAGAAACAGTAGTTAACATTCAGAGGAAGAAAAATAAATGAAAATAGGTTACAAACTAACAATCTTAAAACATTATTCAACAAACTTTAAAAAAAATTAACATAAGGAAGTTTAAAATGATAAAAATAAAAATAAAAATAATAATAAAAAAAAAAACACTTAATTAAAGCTGTTTAAAAGTCCCTAATCAAAGGTATAAGAAAAAAGCAAAGTTTTTAACCTGGATTTAAAAGCATTTACACTCGGGGCTGACTTCACTTCTGTTGGTAGCCTATTCCATCTGTGTGCAGCATAATAGCTAAATGCAGCTTCTCCATGTTTGCTTCGAACTCTGGGTTCCACTAGTTGGCCCAAGTCTGTAGATCTCAGAGCCCAGCTGGGCTTGTACTCAATCAGCATTTCTTGGATATATTCAGGACCCAAACCATTTAGTGATTTATAGACGAGTAGCAGAACTTTAAAATCGATTCTACAGCTGACAGGGAGCCAGTGTAAATCCTTAAGTACTGGAGTAATATGTTCTGATCTTTTTGTTTTGGTCAGAACTCGAGCTGCAGCGTTCTGAATGAGCTGCAATTGTCTCATGTTCTTTTGAGAGAGTCCAGTCAGAAGACCGTTACAGTAATCTAGTCTGCTGGAGATAAAAGCATGGATAAGCTTCTCTTGGTCTGCTTGAAGCATGCAGTCCTTCAGTCTGGATATGTTTTTCAGCTGGTAAAAGGCTGTTTTAGTGATGAATTTAATATGATTGCTGAAGGTCAGATCTGAGTCTATTAGTACCCCAAGATTTCGAACTTGGTCTTTAGTTTCTAAAGACAGTGACTCAAGCTGTTTTTTAACAGCAATCCTCTTTTCTTTATTGCCGAAAACAATGAGCTCCGTTTTGTTTTCGTTCAGCTGAAGGAAATTTTGGTTCATCCAGTTGTTAACTTGCTCTAGAGAATGACACAATGTGTTAATAGAATTGCTGTCATTTGGGGACATCGATAAATACAGTTGTGTGTCATCTGCATAACTATGATAGTCAACATCGGTGTTCTGAAGCATTTGACCCAAAGGTAACATATACAGACTGAACAACAGGGGTCCAAGGACTGACCCTTGAGGGACCCCACATGTCATGGCCTTTCGATCAGATTCAAAATTTTAACAGACCCACACAGTCACACATACACAACAAATACTTTGGAGCATAAAATTATTTATCACTAAAGCATAGTTGCAGTACAATGTAAGTTGAATTCTCTTTTCTTTTTTTTTTTTATTGCCAAGTTTGTCACGGTTGATGACTGTCACTAAGTTATAATAATAATAATAATAATAACAATAATAATAAGAATAATAATAATAAACAGCACTTTACACATCCTTTTGGATTGATATTTTTCACTGAACCCATATGTCGTTTCTGTATATTATCGACATATCTCAACTCAATCTTTTTTTTATAAAGCACTTTAAAACATCCATTGCTGCATACAAAGTGCATGGAATAGAAATCAGTCTCGCAGTGGACACAAGTGAAAGAAAATAACACAAAATAAAATTAATTATAGTAAATATAAGTAGGTAAGTATAAAAGCAAAAATAAAAAATAAAAAAAATATATATGATGTAGGGAAGTGAATAAGTAAATATAACTATAAATAAAATAACACAAAATACAGAAGGCACCATAAAACACTGAAATGATGCGAAGTTTCATGCTGAGTCAAAGACCAAAGAATAAAGATGTCTGGCAAAAATTATCCGAAATGTTATCCATATCGTACAGCCCTAAATCCAAAAAGCAAATGAAGGCAACTGCTAGCTAATCTCAGATAGAAGGGGCTGGGTCACAGTCATTCCGCCGCTTTTGCAGTTGTCACAATGCCACTGTTCAACCTGAACAACATTAGATTTAGGTTGATGAAGTGTGCTCCCCCAAAAAAGGTAATGCCCCCCCTGCACTCTCTTTCTGGTGACAGGTCTGGCTCTTTAGTTAAGAAAATGAAATGAAAATGCTAGTAAGCTGTCCTGGCTCAAACCTTAAAAAAAAAAAAAAAAACTGATCACGGTCAGATTCTCAGGTGGATGTGCAGGCTGATACAGCACGGACGTCATAAATTAACTGGGCTGCTCATGCTGTAGCGAAAAGTGAAGCTGGCGGCGGCCATCTTGTGTTGCCAAACCTACAGTAAGTTGACTTTTCAGCAGCATTTTTTCCACGTTATTTTCTTCCTCTACAGCGAAAATACCACTGTGACGTACGGTTCTACCATTAAGTATAAAATAACTGGGAAATGCTCTAAATGTAAATATTTTGTGGTTGGTCTAATAATTTGAGTGGGGGTCGTGTTTGTGGTTGGTCTAATAAGTTGTGCACACTCTGGGAGGGGGGGCACTACCAGAAATCCTGCCTAGGGTGCCAAGTTGCTTAGGAACGCCACTGGTCACGACCCACAGCTCGTGACCATAAGTGAGGGTCGGAACGTAGGTCGACTGGTAAATCGAGAGCTTCTCCTTTTGGCTCAGCTCTTTCGTCACCACGACGGACCAATACAGAGTCCGCATTACTGCAGACGCTGCACCGATCCACCTGTCGATCTCCCGTTCCATCATGCCCTCACTTGTGAACAAGACCCCAAGATACTTGAACTCCTCCACTTGGGGGAGGATCTCATCCCCGACCCGGAGAGGACACGCCACCCTTTTCCGATTGAGGACCATGGTCTCGGATTTGGAGGTGCGGATCCTCATCTCAACCGCTTCACACTCGGCTGCGAACCGCTCCAGTGAGAGTTGGAGATCCCAGCCTGAAGAAGCCAACAGCACCACATCATCTGCAAAGAGCAGAGATGCAATGCTGAGGCCACCAAACCGGATCCCCTCAACGCCTCGGCTGCGCCTAGAAATTCTGTCCATAAAAATTATGAACAGAATCGGTGACAAAGGGCAACCTTGGCGGAGTCCAACCCTCACCGGAAACGAATCCGACTTACTGCCTGCAATGCGGACTAAACAGGGACCGAACCGCCCGTATCAGAGGGCCCGGTACCCCGTACTCCCGAAGCACCTCCCACAGGACTCCCCGAGGGACACGGTCGAACGCCTTCTCCAAATCCACAAAACACATGTGGACTGGTTGAGCGAACTCCCACGCACCCTCAAGGATCCTGCTGAGGGTGTAGAGCTGGTCCACTGTTCCACGGCCAGGACGAAAACCGCACCGCTCCTCCTGAATCCGAGATTCGACTTCCCGAGGGACCCTCCTCTCCAGCACCCCTGAATAGACCTTACCAGGGAGGCTGAGGAGTGTGATCCCTCTATAGTTGGAACACACCCTCCGGTCCCCCTTCTTAAAAAGGGGGACCACCACCCCGGTCTGCCAACCCAGAGGCACTGTTTTCACCATAATTTATATTAGAATATTAGAGATGAAAACACAAATTTCAGAAAACGGGTTGCTCATTGGTTTAATTGATTTTTGATTATTAAAAGTTAACATTTGCCAAAAAAAAAACAAAAAAAAAAGTCTACTAGGAATATATAGAAATATGGTTGAGGTATTGTAACTTGTTCAACCATTTTTCATTGTGCAAAAAAAATAAATATGCAAAAAAAAATAATGCAAAAATGTTGCGGAGTCAAGGTGTGAGACGAGGGTCAACACAGCATACATTTTGATCAACATGACATCAGCAACTAATATTGTAGGAAACAAGAGAAAATTGTACATATTCATTTGCATACAGCCTTAAAATAAAAAAATAAAAAAAAAAGTCCTCCGCTTATTTTTAACAATTTTTTTTTCTCATTATCTGTAAATTTCAGCTTCTTAGCTCAATAGCTTCCAGGCCATGTGACCTATTGACCCCAAACCAATGCAGCATCATAGTGCCATGTCTGATAGATGATGCACACCTTTTATTTTATTTTTTTCATTTTAGACTTCCACTTATTTTCTGCTTAATAGCTTCTAGGTCATATGACCTATTGACCCCAAATTAGTTCTGCCTCAAAGTGGCATGTCTGCTCGATGACACACACCTATTTTTTTCTCAATTTCAACCTTTCCTTCATTTTAAATTACCGTTAACTTAATACTGTACATATCAATGTTATTGCTCAATATCACCCCACAAGAGTGCATTCCCAGTGAAATTTGAATTGGTACTGTTATTGTGAAACAGCTTTTAAACTGTTAACAATAATAATAATAATAATAATAATAATAATAATAATAATAATAATAATAATAATAAAACCAAGCATACTTTAAACTGCGTTTGAATTCAATTTTATTTTTGAAAACCGATCTTTTATTTTGAAAACCCAATGTTGTTCTTGGTCACATTCTCCGCGCCAGCGTCTCTTGGAGCACACTACCGTAAATCCTAGAAAAGGGCGAACAGAAAAAAATGAAGTGCGGCTGACTTGACCGCGTAAAAAGAAAAGGCGGCTGACTTGACCGCGTAAAAAGAAAAGGCGGCTAGCTTGACCTCAGCTGTAGCTCTGCTAAATCCAATTCTTATCGACTGAGAAATGTACCAAACCGACTGAAGAAAAAAACTGTGTATCGTAACAAAGTGACCCGGTGAAGAGTCCTTACAGAAATAAAAACGTACATATGGTTGAAAAGTGTCGACGAAACAAGTGACAAACCTGCTCTGTTCAACACAACTCGAGGCTGCTTGTAAACGGCGTCCAGCAGTTGACGTTGTCGCTCGTTGTCCTCCTGTGCTCCACAAAGCTCCTCTTCGTACTTGACTTTCGCCATTGTGAACATCTTCACACGATATTCACGACACTTTACGCTCACGATTGACGTCTGCTGAGCCAATTTGTCGATAGCAAACGGGTCTCGTTTTTTGGCGCCTAGCAAGCTAAGCTAAGCTAAGCTAAGCTAAGGCAAAATAAAGAGGGCCGAGAGATACGATTGAACCAGACACGAAACGTAGCAATTATGTTTGACTTCAATAAAGTAGTGACGGGGCAAAGTGTCGATGTGTCAGTTCGTTCCGTACGAATTCGTGTTGAATTATTTTTATCGTGAAGCCGAGCGTAAACGCGTCGTGCCTGGAATGGAGTCGCTCTTCTGCTACCACGTGAAATCTACGGCAATTACACTTGGACAAATCTCATGTCACGAAAATGTTAATATTTAATTTTACTTAAAAAAAAAAAAAAAAAAAAAAAAAAAAAGCTCATAAATTAATACGTTTAATTCTAGATTCATTTGGTTAATAAAAATAAATAGACCTTTAAACTGCACTCGGACGAATAAGAAGAAACATGTTTACTTCCTGTACATACGAGTAGCCCAGTTTAGTTTTTATTTTTTAAATCTCTATTCACTCAATCAGTATACAAACTATTGGGGGGGTAATAATACAATCATTGTATACACTATAAACAATTAGAACATAGAACACGCCAGGAAAGTTAAAACATACAAAAGCTAAACCAAATAAAATCAATAGTAAAACTGAAAGAAAAGAAAATAGTTTGATACAAAATCATATAAATAAATGATAAGTTTGCAATAGTTATATGTTTTTACAGCTTTTGCACAGACAACCAGACAATGACAAAAAAATAATTTCTCACGGATACAAAAAAAAAATCAATAAAGGATTGTTTCTTATGTGTAAATTTAGACTTATGAATGTAAAACTTCGCTAGAATAATCATAAGATTTATCAAATGAAACTGTGTATCGACATTATTATCAAATTCAAATATACCAAAATAATACATGCTTCCAAAGTAAGGAGAAATCTGGATAAATGTAGATTATAATGAATTGTGATAATGTACCCCAGAATTATGAGGAGCACAGTTGTTGTTTTTTTTAAAACATCCTTGCTGTTTTACCTCAGACTGTAAATCTGTAAATCCACCCAAGAGTCTCTGGTCTTTTTTTTTTTTTTTTTTTTTTTTTTTAAGATTTGAGCCAGGAAAAGTTCTAGTCGAGTGCCGGCAAATTCTATGCACTATTGACTACACTTTTTCTTTTCTTGCTCGGCCGAATATCGCTGCCAAAAGTCAGGTGAGTTGTATCCGTAATTGACCTTTCGCAAACTCCGCCCCCCCAAACGAGCATTGACCAATCACACATTTAGCAACCGTTGCTATGTAAGCATAGTCCGTCAAGCTTTACTCAGCTCTCGATGACGTCCATAGTCTGATTGATTTTATTTGATGGCTTACGAGACTGCTAACCACCATAAAACTTTACGGAAGAAGAGTGACAACCATTAACAAGCTCCGGACCTCCAAAATGATGAAGCGGTGTGCCTACGGAGTATGTAAATCGGACTGTGCTAAGGTAAGACTATGCTAACTCTATCGGGCTAACTAGCTAGCTGTACTGTAGTTTGCTTTCGGGGCAATAACAAAACGATATCAAAGTTATTGTAGTTACTATTAATGAATAAAATATATTACTAGAATGTCATTGCCATCTAAGTTAAGCTTGTTCAGTCAGTGGTTAATGTTAGTTTAATGTCTTCTGTTAGCTTTTGCATTCGTCTAAATGTTGCGAGCTAACGTTAACACAAAGCTTCGTCAAGTTTGGCAAACTTAAGCGTCCTAATAAGTGCCCCGAGCTTATCTTGTTTTCATTTTTCATGCAGCATTTTGTGAACGGACACCCGTCTCCGGAGTATCCCAACCAGCCATATAACCTGAACTACATCCATGGCTAGGGTGACATAAATATTTTTTTTTATGATGGACAAAGAATAACAATGACTGATCTGATGCTTTCAAAGACAAAAAAAAAAAAAAACCCCACTAATGTTTAGCTAGCTATAAACACCGAGGTTTAGCTAACTTGCTGACCTAACAGTAATCCTCATATTTTAACAATACTAGACTAATATAAGTAAGAAAACTTACCCGGCAGTACAAGAGCACGACTGGTCCATAATGCTGTGCTGGTTGCATCTGAAGTATAGGTCATGGGGTTTTCTCAGATTTAGCGTGCGTCCTGTGTGTTTCGCCTTCGCTGGCTAATTTAATATTATGACTATAACCCTCCACTGCATATTGTAAACCTTTTTGCCTCGATCTGGAGGATATTGCACTGGTATTGCTCCAAAAGAAATCACTAATACACGCTGTCTGATCTAGCTTACCTGGCCAACTCTCCGTTACAAAGGGTTAAGGCCCCCCTTTTATCTCCAACCGTAGTAACACGGGATTTACAGAGATGACGGGGACGCTTCAAGCTGGCGTCGAAAAGGATTCGTTGAGGTTCTCACCGCCCCAGTTTTAGAGTGTCAGCCCCGGCTTCCATTAGACTACACCCTTAACGAGTAACCTTTGATGATTTAAGGATATAAAATCTAATCACACTCTTTTTACAGCGGCTCCTTTCCTTATGATCGGTTGCACTTAGAATGACCTAAATATGTTTTACTGTCCTTGTTAGAACCGTAAGGGCTTGTTTTATTTGTTTATGTAAGCCGAAATAACCTTTCAGGAATTTTTGGGAACGCAGCCGACATGTAGATGGAACTATTATCTATTCAATAAGGTATCTCTAAGTATGACTCAAATAGTGAGAGAAAAGTGTTAAAGCAGGAAGGTGAAGGTTGGGTTTAAAAAATCAATGATTAATGTGACCACACACATGAAAACCCTAAACCACATCTTGTCTTTCTTGATTTATTACTTGATCAGTGTTCAAACCAATAGCAAAGCAAAATTTGTACAATAATGAATATATGTTGATTAATGACAAAAATTAATGAGTCACATCATAAATTCAAACAGAACAGAATCACATGTACTCACAAATTTGTTGCTCCTTACTCCAGACCATCAATTGAAGAAACAAGAAAAAATAAAAAGAAAAGAAAAATCAAAAACCAAAAAGGAGGGCAAAAGCTTTGAAAAAGAATTATTCCTTTGCTGGGTAGTCACGACAGGTAGCTATTCTGTGATGAACCACCTGGGCCTAATTATCCTTGAGCTAAACTAGTAGCTCAAAGAAAATAATTGAGGAAGTTTACCATTTACTACCCCGGCTGTTTAATTTAATAAAACTGATCAAAACAAGGGGAACTATTATCTTCTAACAGCCAATCAAGACAATGTGTCTACCACAAATTACTCTTATTTTGATTGTTAGAATTACTTCCTCATTTAGCATATAGGGGTAAATGGGGCGCAGAGACGAAAATGCCCTTCTCGACAGAGAGAGAGCCTCGATCTTTTTTGCACGCACGCCTCGTTTTGTCTCCGCCAATTTATAACCTCGGGATGCCGAACATAGCATGACTAAGCACAGATGAGTGTGTTCCAGTCAGTCCGTACCAAAGTTTGAACTGCTGAGTTCTAAATGTCTGGCGCTTACTTCCTCTTCTCAGTTCCTCTTAAAACTGCGACCTTAACAGCTTTGCAAAACCCATTTGTTGACAAGGTCCAATTTTTTATGCAGACAAAACATTCATGACTTTAAAATAAACTGTACTTCCCATTTGTGAATAAAATCCCTTCAAAGCTTTTTACTCATAATGCCCCACACCAATACTGATTAATATGCACATAAAACTCAAACCACACTCAAATAAAATACATGTTATGTCAAAACCACGTTTCTTGCAATCTCATGGCGACATGTCAAAAAGGCCTTTACTCCCGCACTCCATTTAAGTATGTGCTTTGACATGTGAGCGTGTTGTGTGTGCAAAGTGTGTGCAATTGTGTTACCGTAAATGGATATGTGTATATGTGTTTTATGCTGGCTGCTGGCTCACAAGTATATTTACCAATTATGGGGCATGTTTAAACGCTAATTAAGTTGACAACCACACCAAAGACATTTCAGACTAGTGTTGTGTGACATACCAGATTTGTGTGACATAGCGATTATCTCAAACAATCATTGCATCGTTGCATTCATTTGTTAATACATGGCACAGGTTCACATTATACATGTTAGTGACATCATCTATATTTTAACTTCCGGTGACATCCGCTCAGCCCTCAGCCCGTGTTACTCGTCACCCCCCACATGAGATATGAGATAGGGAACACACAACAGCTGAGAGACAGGTCCCGCACAGACATCAGGCATCACATTGAACCCCGGATGAACCGCTCACCGCACGCTCCTCATCAATCACCATGGGGCTGTGGTCAGCCCCTGAGATCCCCTCTCCCAGCTCGGGGAGATCGTAAACACGCACCAAGAGCCCGCTGCGACCATCAATACGGTAGCTGACAGGGCCGCCAGGCGAGGGGGGGGAGGAGGCACAAAGATCAGAGTCAAAGAGGCGCCTCAACACCTCGGACGCCGAGGTATCCCCATCGAGCGGAAGGGGCGATGGCGTAGGGAGAAGTCCTAAGCCACTTAGTGTCTCAGGAGAAGGGGAGGATACGAGCAATTCTGTTGGAGCAGCACCCGCACCCCCAACCGGAGGCTCCCCAGCAGTTGGTTCGGGTGATGCAGGGGTGACCTCACCATCGTGAGGGTCGTCCGGAACGACCTGTTCCACCGCAACCGGCGGATCCCGTTGAACAGCCCTCGGCCGGGCTGCAGGCGCCAAGGGGAGAGGTCCACCTCTCCACGGATTCCAGTCAGCGCGTGAACGCCAAGACGAGATCAGCAGGCATGCGCCATCATCAAGGTGTGTTGTAATGCAACGGATGTCATCTCAGGATGCCGAGGCTCTCCTCGGGCAGACTGCAGTGTGCCGGAGGACTCAGAGATCACCGTATGGAAGTCGGATTGTGCCAAGTCACGTCGTATGTCAACTTCATTCTCGCTTTTAACAGCCCCTCGCAGAAGAACCAATTGGAGTGGGAAGAGAGGGGGAAACAGCCGTTTCCCATCATCACGTCCCCCACCAGCCAAGCATATTTCACGTGGATTGTTCCACACAGGGTACATCGTGGAGTAGGGTTCTAAAACAAAAACCAAAATTACCACTCAAAATAAAATCATAACAGAACAGATGAGCAACAGCAGGTTAAATGTAGCCTCTTTTTTTTTTCTCTAGGCTATTTATTTAATCAACTTTCATCATCATTGTTTTCTGTACTGTTCAGTTGGTGAAGCCCCGTTCATCCAGATTGGTGGATCGTTACAGACACATCATGAGGGATTCTGGCTGGTTCAAGCGACCTCTCAGTTCTGGATGACAGTGAAGCAACAGAACGAGCCACCAGAATCGGCGCTCTGTCGACATCACTCTCTCCCTGGGGTGGAACGACAACAAAAAACAAAACAAAAAAACGCTCCTATATAAGAAGGAGCAGCTTTTTGGCGCATGTTTTGGTCAGGAGGCAGGCTGTGGCCGCTGCTGTAAGCAAAAACAAACCAAGTAAAATCCACTTCCCTGATTTACTTATAGCACGCCACAATCCTGAACCAATGGTTTCAAGACCTTGTTCCACAAAATAAATCTAATCTAAATCTAAATCTAATGTGGAATCAATTACAACTCTTGTAGTTTGAACAAATACCAATTCAATTTTTTCATACCACGTGCAGTCATGAAGGTCGCTGCCGTGTCCACGTTGGAGCCAATGTTCAGCAGGGGAAAAACAAGTTCCTCTGTTATAAATTTTGTTTGGTCCAATTCAATCAAAACCTAAAACTTGATTACCCTGGCAAAGCGACTTTTTAAATGCATGTCCCTCCCCAATTTGCAATAAAGCATCAGGTCGATCAAGCATGAATTTTGGATATTCAATTTGTGTAAGCCCATAATCATTCACCCATTTAAGACAAGTTTGTTTGTCAGCTTGCATTCGTCTTTTCCATATTTTGGTATTAGGTAATTTGACCCAAAGGGCTCCTTCAGGAGTACTAAAATTTGCATAAGGCCATTTATTTTTGCAAACCCCACCCCAATTTGGCACTGATCCACAATTTTCGCGGGCCAGCTGAATCAAACAGGATGTTTTTTCGGAATTGCAACTCATCATCCAAGGCCTGGGGCCAAAATATAAATATGGTGACCACAGCGACGTACCTGGATAAGTATCTTGTTCTTTAGAATACACTGTGGCCAAATATTGGCATTTAATCCAATAATTAAATGACATATTAAGGCAAGGCAGAACCCATTTTTATTTTTTTTTTCCCATTTCCCAGCTTCGAAAGCCCCACCAGGTCCTGGCGAGATCACGAGTGCGAAATTCTTTCCAAGCCTGCAAAACACCTTTTACAGTATTATTCACAAGTAACCCTGAACAATTATGCACCCATTTTGTTCCTATCAATTTGTGATTGATGATTCAGTGTGGCTGTGCTTCTCTTACCTCTAAAAGAGGATTTCCCCAGCATTCCTCCACTGCTGTGGTTAAAAATCCACACCTTGCATTTTCCAAAATGCAATCTGCCAATCCGGCCATTATGCCTCTTGGCGAGCGGCGTGTAATTACCGCACCCTTGACTGAAGCTAGTTTGATAAAGGGCGGGATGTCGGCGATGTTCGCTGCCATTCTGATTCCCTGGTTATTTCCTGGCTTGAGCTGGATGTAGCTTTAAGCTGCTCCACGCCTTGAATTCCTTTTTTTTCAGTCGGACCGTGTTTCTGTCAGGAATCCAAAGTTCCAGCTTTCCCAGCTCTTTCCTTGTGGGGATGGGGCCAGCATGGTCTATAGCTTAGTGTACAGCCGAAGCCACCTCCCGCACGGACTCGTCTGGAACCACCTTTCCCTGTGGTGTTCTGCTCCAGTTTTCTGCTCCTACAACTATTAACCTTCTTTCTTGAACATATCGGTCCACTTCGTCATTTCCTTGCCAGTGGCTTCCTTCCCTAAGGTGTGCCTTTCGATGGACAACATAAATTTTTAATGAAAGTCTCATTTCAGCTATTTTCTTCCATAACTCACTGTGAGCTACCATTTTACCTTTCGCTCCCTCATAACCATTTTCTTCCCATATGGCTAGATCTTTTTTTGAGGGCTTGTGCATAATAAAAGCTATCGGTTATAACCTGCACATGACTTATGTGTCTTTTTACTACTTCCGACAGCCCTTCTAGCACTGCTGTTACTTCTCCTGCTTGTGCGCTTCCGGCAACTTTGCCGCGACTGCGACAAACCTCTCTCCCGTTCTGTTTGAGGATGAAGCCCCAGTGTGCTGCGGGCCAGCATACGCAGCTCTTCGAGGCTGCTGGCTATAAATGTCTCTTTGCTGGACAGGCTGGGGTGCCTTCGGGGTAGATTGACGCAGCTGGTCGCCCTCACGCCGGTTGTCAGCCTCCTTTCTCCTTTCATTATAATGCTTCGTCAGCCTGTCCCATTGTTTGATTGACCCTTCAATCTTAAGAACTGAACTTTCCGGTCCCATCTTAATAAACATGGCTTGGTTTGGTTTATCTGCTACAAGCATTCTCAGGACTTTAACGTACCTGTTTGGTGTTATAATTTGCTTCAATTTGTACCACACATTCATCAAGGTGACCCCTTTTTTGAGTTGTTCCTTGGCCCGGGTCACATAAGTCTCTTCATCTTCTTCGTCTTCATCAACCCATCGTTCATAAACTCCTTGTGCGGTTTCGTGGGACATCACTGGGTCGGAAATCACTAATTGCAACCACATCTTTTTGGCTATTTCTCCTCCCGGGGCATCCTTGATCATGGGCCAAGTAGCATACAAATACTCTTTCACTGTTTCTTTTGGGTCTTTATCTCGAACCATGGCCTTCAAGGCCTTAAATGCTCGCATGTTTTTTTCCTGATCATCCAACGTAGCCAAATCATTTGGGGCCTGTGTTATTAACACAGGCTGTGCCGTGTTTTGCTGTTGCTGAGGAACAGTGACTGAGACAGGCAATGAGGAAGTTGCATATCCTGCTTGAGCGCCAGCAGGCCCCACTCCGGCCCCGTCTTGATTTATGACGTCATCCTGTTCTCTCAACTCTGCCTGAGCTTTGCAATAAGCCGCCTGTTTCACCAATTTAAGCAAAACATCATACAACACGGTCACAAAACCTTCTCTGAAATTTTTAGTCAACATTGTACAATTTATTAATGTACGATATGCGGGGGTCATCAACACATTAATTATCTCTCCATAATTCGTTTTTACAGTTAGGGATGCTTCTTCGCTGAGTTTGTCCAACCAAGCAGCAGGATAAGGATACTCTGTTTGACCTACTGACGGCACATACACACGCCTGTCATCCTTAGTCTGCAGGTAACCAACCCGGGTGTCCAGGGCTATCCTTTCCGAGGCCTTCAAAACGCTTAGGACTGGCTGCTGTTTTTTGGTCCCCTTGCGGATCGCTCCTTTTATTACTTTTGGCTGCTGAGCATGGTTAGGGCTGGTCGGGGGGGCAAATGACTCCAAGGACCCGAGGTCATCTCTCTCATCCTCAGGTGGCGCCCTCGGGCCGGTGTCCCCTTCATCCTCACTCTCTTCTTCTTCGCCGGATGAAGATGAAATCGGCGGAGCCATCAACTCAGCGTCTCTGTTTGTTTTCTTCAACGCTTTCCTACCCATGACCTCTTTGGTAACAGGGGTCGGAGGAGGCAACTCCCTATATGAGTCATCCACTCCCTGCGGCGAGGAGGCCGCTAAGCCCGGGTCTATCACAGCATCCTGCATGCTATTTCTACCTGGTGATTTTTTTATCTCCGTTAGTTTTTCCCTACCTTCTCCAGGTAGCGAGGGCCTCCAAGGCGTGGTGGGAAGGCCGCTGGGGCCGAGTTGTTCATCATCTGACACCATCTCCTTGGCAACACTCACCAGTGAACCTGTGACAGAGGAAGGGTGGGGGCCGAAGGTTACATTTTGAGTGCTCATACCTTGTTCCGTGGCCGGTGACCCGGCGCCTTCAGGAGATTTCATCAGGCGCCGCTTCTGACGCTGCGCTTCCTCCTTCAGTTGCAGCCTGGCCTCCTGCAAGGCTCGTGCAGTCCATCTCTCCATGGCCTCGGTCTCCCTCCTGTTATGCTGTTCTTGTGATATGGCCACCACGAACTCTGTATCTGGAAGCTGGGTGACAGGGGTCGCGATCTGTAGCCTAAAGGCCCCTAGGGCCACTGACTCGGCTATTGTCCACAACATTCTTCCTGATCTTATTCCGTTCACATCAATCACGACACGTGTAGCTTCCTGATCAATAGCTCCATTTATAGCTCTCTCCAAAAGTTTCATCACATTTTTCATATATACTCTTTGATTCAATTCTGGAGTCCATTTTTGTCCTGGGCAATGAACTATCATGTAAAAGTTAGAACTTCCTCCACTTGTTATTCTGTATTCCCTTGCATCAGATACTTCCTCAATTGGAGCTTGGCTCCGTATGTCTCTTCTCTCTCTTTCATATTCTATTCCAGCTGATGATTTTAAACTCGCCCCAAATTTACTATTGTACGACCTGAGTTTTACATCAGTGAGAACAATAAGAGCGCTTCCACCAATCTCCCACACATTTCCATGGAATTGACATAGCATTATACCATTTCCTACATTCACTTTTTTGGTGGTTTCATCCGGCAAAGGAATTAGCGGAGGCTGCAGCCGAAGAGGACTCATTTTTTGAGTTAGTGCTTTATGTCTCACTTCCTCTCTAGCCTGCCACTCACTTTCTTTGTTGTCATATTCCGTGTCTGTATCTTCCATCGTAATTCCTTCAGGTGTGAGTTCATAATCTGAATCAATTTCACTTCCACTTTCCAGTATATTTCCCTGTTTTCGATATACTGCTATTTCGGTTATTTGATCCAATAGTGGTTGATACTCTTTTAAGCGGGGCATAGCTCTCGTTTCACTAGGCTTTATCAACTTCCCTTCTATCTGGGCTGTTGCGGCGAGCATTTTTACCACCGGATCAAATTCTGGTTGGGTGCTGACCAATTGCACAACATTATATTCGCTGAATATTTCCACCCACCATCTTAGCCATATTTCACCTTTTTCTTTTGTCTGTCCAACACTTGGATGTTTAACTACAGCAGTTAGCAAATATCCCTGTCCTGTGAGTTCAGCATAAAAAATGCCTTTATCCTGAATAGTATCTTCTATCAACCCTCCGAGTTTATCTGGGGGGATAGACGGGTTTAGACAGTTAATTGCTTCTCTTTTTTCATGATGCCAATTTCCTATACCTTGCCCATGAAGAAAAAGCCGTGTTTGAATATGAGGTTGTCCATGAACTGACTGTTGCAGTGCCTCAGGCCCTTCTTGACCCGAGGTCACTAAATTTTCACTGGATTCGCTTGGCCCTTGCATTCTGCTGCCTTACGTTTTTACAATAGTTGTAGGTCGAAGCTATTTTTTCAGTTGCCTCCCTCTTGCGCATAGAGGGTCAGGGACTTACTATAGCCTCTGGTTACTCAATGCCTCTGGTTACAGAGTCACTTCTTCTCTACTAACAAAAGGGCTATTACTTTAGCTAACTTTTATTAGTAACTACTAGTGGTGGGATATTTCAATTAGGTTTCATACCTATTTCAACATTCCCCTAGATCAGCCTTTTTGGCGTATTTCTGAGCCCGCCTTGCCGTGCTTTGGACCTGAGCAGTCAGCCCAAATAAACTGGTGTTATTTATACTCCCTAAGGTTTTCAAACAACCAAACAAATTTTTATTTGTTACTTTAAGACTGATCTCCACTATTTTTAGACCTATTCCAGTTGTAGCCTACAGCACAATTTCCCTCTTGGATATTTATGTTGCAGGTGCTGTTCCAGGAAACTCTATTCCTCACAGCCACTGTTTATATGTCTAACTAAGCTTATCTGACACTAAATTTATGTCCTTTCTGGGGTAGCGAGGTCCTGGGAAGTCAACCCCAGCTACTCCCCGTCCAGGTTCTTCCTACGGACATGAATCAATTAACTTTAATCAATCTCATGTCCCTGTTCGGGCGCCAAGTGTCTGATCTAGCTTACCTGGCCAACTCTCCGTTACAAAGGGTTAAGGCCCCCCTTTTATCTCCAACCGTAGTAACACGGGATTTACAGAGATGACGGGGACGCTTCAAGCTGGCGTCGAAAAGGATTCGTTTAGGTTCTCACCGCCCCAGTTTTAGAGTGTCAGCCCCGGCTTCCATTAGACTACACCCTTAACGAGTAACCTTTGATGATTTAAGGATATAAAATCTAATCACACTCTTTTTACAGCGGCTCCTTTCCTTATGATCGGTTGCACTTAGAATGACCTAAATATGTTTTACTGTCCTTGTTAGAACCGTAAGGGCTTGTTTTATTTGTTTATGTAAGCCGAAATAACCTTTCAGGAATTTTTGGGAACGCAGCCGACATGTAGATGGAACTATTATCTATTCAATAAGGTATCTCTAAGTATGACTCAAATAGTGAGAGAAAAGTGTTAAAGCAGGAAGGTGAAGGTTGGGTTTAAAAAATCAATGATTAATGTGACCACACACATGAAAACCCTAAACCACATTTGTCTTTCTTGATTTATTACTTGATCAGTGTTCAAACCAATAGCAAAGCAAAATTTGTACAATAATGAATATATGTTGATTAATGACAAAAATTAATGAGTCACATCATAAATTCAAACAGAACAGAATCACATGTACTCACAAATTTGTTGCTCCTTACTCCAGACCATCAATTGAAGAAACAAGAAAAAATAAAAAGAAAAGAAAAATCAAAAACCAAAAAGGAGGGCAAAAGCTTTGAAAAAGAATTATTCCTTTGCTGGGTAGTCATGACAGGTAGCTATTCTGTGATGAACCACCTGGGCCTAATTATCCTTGAGCTAAACTAGTAGCTCAAAGAAAATAATTGAGGAAGTTTACCATTTACTACCCCGGCTGTTTAATTTAATAAAACTGATCAAAACAAGGGGAACTATTATCTTCTAACAGCCAATCAAGACAATGTGTCTACCACAAATTACTCTTATTTTGATTGTTAGAATTACTTCCTCATTTAGCATATAGGGGTAAATGGGGCGCAGAGACGAAAATGCCCTTCTCGACAGAGAGAGAGCCTCGATCTTTTTTGCACGCACGCCTCGTTTTGTCTCCGCCAATTTATAACCTCGGGATGCCGAACATAGCATGACTAAGCACAGATGAGTGTGTTCCAGTCAGTCCGTACCAAAGTTTGAACTGCTGAGTTCTAAATGTCTGGCGCTTACTTCCTCTTCTCAGTTCCTCTTAAAACTGCGACCTTAACAGCTTTGCAAAACCCATTTGTTGACAAGGTCCAATTTTTTATGCAGACAAAACATTCATGACTTTAAAATAAACTGTACTTCCCATTTGTGAATAAAATCCCTTCAAAGCTTTTTACTCATAATGCCCCACACCAATACTGATTAATATGCACATAAAACTCAAACCACACTCAAATAAAATACATGTTATGTCAAAACCACGTTTCTTGCAATCTCATGGCGACATGTCAAAAAGGCCTTTACTCCCGCACTCCATTTAAGTATGTGCTTTGACATGTGAGCGTGTTGTGTGTGCAAAGTGTGTGCAATTGTGTTACCGTAAATGGATATGTGTATATGTGTTTTATGCTGGCTGCTGGCTCACAAGTATATTTACCAATTATGGGGCATGTTTAAACGCTAATGAAGTTGACAACCACACCAAAGACATTTCAGACTAGTGTTGTGTGACATACCAGATTTGTGTGACATAGCGATTATCTCAAACAATCATTGCATCGTTGCATTCATTTGTTAATACATGGCACAGGTTCACATTATACATGTTAGTGACATCATCTATATTTTAACTTCCGGTGACATCCGCTCAGCCCTCAGCCCGTGTTACTCGTCAACGCCGGTGTAAGTCTTCCCGTCACGGCTTGTGCTGTCGGAGGCACCAAGCTTGACGGACTAGCAACAGTAACTAAGGGGGGCGGAGCTAATGCGAAAGGTCAATTGCGGTTTCAAAACAACATTGAAAACATTTTCAGTCTTTCAACCAATGCCTCGGGAAAACAATGCCAAAATGCCATTTTTGAAACTTGGCTGGTGAACGTTTTGAATCTCTGAAAGTTTGTGGGTGAAACTGTTAAAAAAAAAAAAAAAGGTTGTCATTTTGAATGATTTTTTTATACTTTTTGGAGATTCAAACCCACTTTTCAGGTTTGGAAATAGTTTTTCAACGTTTTGAGAACGTTCAGAGTTTACAGGTTTCAAAAACGGGAAACAAATAAATGCCTCGGGAGAACAATGCCAAAACGCCATTTTTGAAACTTGGCTGGTGACCATTTTGAACCTCTGAAAATTTGTGGGTGAAACACTGTAAAATCATACTTTAAAAAAATGTCTGTCTTTT
Source organism: Festucalex cinctus (assembly GCF_051991245.1). NCBI lineage: Eukaryota > Metazoa > Chordata > Actinopteri > Syngnathiformes > Syngnathidae > Festucalex > Festucalex cinctus. Next base: position 4,608,382 of record NC_135411.1, read on the forward strand.
CTAAGCATTTTTTTTTTTATTTTACAGCTTTTTCTGTGATTTTTTAGTCATTCAAAAATATTTTTGGAGATTCGAAACATTTTTTCAGTCATTCAAAAATGTTTTCGGAGATTCAAACCGAAGTTACGAGGTATTGGCAGGATTCTGATTCCAAACTTTTACCCTTGACTTCTCATTTCAAAACGAGTAATCCATCTTGTTCGGTGAGACGAATAAACATTTGGTTTCCCCGTCATAACAGCCCTCTGAGATAAACCCTGAGGACTGCAACAAAACTGAGTTTTGACACCCCTGAGCTAGTCTAACAGCACAACACCCTCCCAAAATCCCCACTTAACTGGCATTGCTGCTTGAAAGCGCCATCTTTTCTGTCATATGTGTGCACGTAAGGACCCAATATTATTTGTTGAACAGTTGTGATTCTTTCATAAACAATGAATTATACAAGTTTCCTCCTGTAAACGTCATGTAACATATCATTTACACGCCTTAAGGCAAGTTGGAAAATGTCCGAAGTCCTCTTGTTTTTAACAAATTTAAATCACCATAAATCATGCTGTCCATGGAACTGAGTGATTTAAAAAAAAAAAAAAGGGGTCCTCAAAGTGGACATACCGTCCACCCACTGACGAGATGGTAGGAGCAAGATGGCCGCCCTGTGGCTTCAACGGCTTGCACGGGCGTGTAAGGGCTATCTGCTATCCAGTCATATATACAGGTCGGTGTGCTCGTGCTACTCTGTAGTGGTGCCCCCTGCAGTCTACTCTGTGTACCTCAATGGGCCAAATTTTGCATTGACTCGCGATCAGTTGCGTTATTTTTTTGACACGCTAATTTGTGCATAATTAATTAACCTAAAATAATGTGTTCAACAACAGCCTTTTAATATGTATATAAGGCAAACTACATATGAACGGACATTTACATGTACAGATGACAGATTATAGCCGTCAGTTAGAATCTGCAGCCACTTGTCAGGTTGATGTTACGTTTTCAAAACAAACTCTCTTCTGCCCTCAGTTAGCGCAACTTAGGCAGCGAGCTAAACATGTGAAAGAGTTCCAAATAAAGACACGTGGTTGCTGTAGTCGTGGCTCTTTACTTCCTTCTTTTCTATTTTGTGAAACTGCAACATACAGATTAAAACAAGTCATAAATGCTTCTGTCTACAAATAAGTGTACAGTGTGAAAAATACCATTTAACTAACACAAGTAGGCCAACAATAACTTTAGCACAGGTTAGCAGCTAACGGCTAATAACATCGAGTCAGCGCCTTTTCAAAGAAAGTTCACCACCAAGAAACCTAAAATAATCACAAACACAAATACGTCAAAGCGTTATGACTTACAGATTATGCTCTGCCAAGGCTCCGAAATAAAAAACAATGATGAGACTTGAGGAAAATCTTGCGTTTCCTCCCGTGCTGTGACTGCGTGTGCAGGTCCTCAAAAACATAGCTGCTATTTTCATTGCTTCGCCACTAGGCGGCTCCGGTTCACTTAACAAAATCAAACACATGAACACACAATGACAAGGGCGACATCTACTGGCAAAAATAGAACATAACATTTCTACAAAACAAAAATTGACTGAGCAATATGCCTCAATTTACTGTAGTTATGAGGGACAGAACAAACTCAATTTCAAAATAGGCTAAGACACAACACACGATACAAGTACACAGATCAATCATTCATTTAGCGGTAGAAATTTCTGCACCATTTTAAATGTCAATTCCTAAATGAGATCATATCAAGCTTCATTCATCAACCGCTTTTCTCACCAGCACACTTGTGCCTCTCAGCGTTGCCCTTTGTTGGGAATCTTTGACCACAAACTGAGCAAGCAAATGGTTTCTCATCAGTGTGGGTCTTTGTGTGTCTTTTTAACGTTTCATTAGCAGTAAATTTTTTACCACAAACTGAGCAAGCAAAAGGCTTCTCTCCAGTGTGGGCTCTTGTGTGGATTTTTAAGTATCCCTTGGAAGAAAAATTTTGACCACAAACCAAGCAAGCAAAGTGCTTCTCTCCCGTGTGGATTCGCGTGTGCGTTGTTAAATTTCCCTTCCTAGAGAAACTTCGACCACAAACTGAGCAAGCAAAGGGCTTCTCTCCAGTGTGGGTTCTTGTGTGTATTTTTAATTTTTCCTTTTCAGGAAATTTCTTACCACAAACCGAGCAAGCAAAGGGCTTCTCTCCAGTGTGGGTTCTTGTGTGTCTTTTTAATGTTTCCTTTTCACGAAATTTCTTACCACAAACCAAGCAAGTAAAAGGCTTCTCTCCAGTGTGGGTTCTTGTGTGTATTTTTAAGTATCCCTTGGAAGAAAAATTTTGACCACAAACCAAGCAAGCAAAGGGCTTCTCTCCAGTGTGGGTTCTTGTGTGTATTTTTAAATTTTCCTTTTCACGAAATTTCTTACCACAAACTGAGCAGGCAAAGGGCTTCTCTCCAGTGTGGGTTCTTGTGTGTCTTTTTAATTTTTCCTTTTCACAAAATTTCTTACCACAAACTGAGCAAGCAAAGGGCTTCTCTCCAGTGTGGGTTCTTGTGTGCATTTTTAATTTTTCCTTTTCAGGAAATTTCTTACCACAAACCGAGCAAGCAAAGGGCTTCTCTCCAGTGTGGGTTCTTGTGTGTATTTTTAATGTTTCCTTTTCACGAAATTTCTTACCACAAACCAAGCAAGCAAAAGGCTTCTCTCCAGTGTGGGTTCTTGTGTGTATTTTTAAGTATCCCTTGGAAGAAAAATTTTGACCACAAACCAAGCAAGCAAAGGGCTTCTCTCCAGTGTGGGTTCTTGTGTGTCTTTTTAATTTTTCCTTTTCACAAAATTTCTTACCACAAACTGAGCAGGCAAAGGGCTTCTCTCCAGTGTGGGTTCTTGTGTGTATTTTTAAGTATCCCTTGAAAGCAAAATTTTGACCACAAACCAAGCAAGCAAAAGGCTTCTCTCCAGTGTGGGTTCTTGTGTGTATTTTTAAGTATCCCTTGGAAGAAAAATTTTGACCACAAACCAAGCAAGCAAAGGGCTTCTCTCCAGTGTGGGTTCTTGTGTGTATTTTTAACGTTTCATTAGCAGTAAATTTTTTACCACAAACTGAGCAGGCAAAGGGCTTCTCTCCAGTGTGGGTTCTTGTGTGTCTTTTTAAGTGTCCCTTGCGAGCAAATTTTCGACCACAAACTGTGCAAGCAAAGGGTTTATGACCAGTGTGGCCCATCTCGTGTCTTCTCAATTGAGACTTGGAACCAAAGGTTTTTCCACACTGAGAAGATTTCCACCGTTTGCCATCAGTGTGACATGTCACATCATCTTCACACTGTTCATCGTCAGCAGTGTGAGCAGCGTGTGACGCGTCTTCACCATCTGACATAAGAGCTAACCGGCTGTCATCATTTGTCATTTGTTGTCTGCTTGGAGACTCCGCCCCTTTGTTCTCTTCATATTGACGTTCATCTTCAGTCTTCAAATGGACACCAGTCACGGGCAACTCTGTGAAGTGCTCCTCCTCTTCAATGTATGGTGGCAGCTGCTCCTCTTTTTTGATGTTGGGAGGCTGTTGCTGCTGCTCTTCTTTAACTTGCAGAGGCTCCAAGTCCTCCTCCTGTTTCACGCCAGGGAACTCTGGCTCCTGCCGCTCAGGAAAAATATATTTTTCACCGACATCTGCGAGACACAAGATACACATGGTTTGGTAAAGTTAATTTATTGTGATGTTATGTATTTTATATTGAAGTTTATCACATGGGCCACATGAGTGAATGAATAACAAATCTATACACAAGTATTATTATTTTTTTTTACTTTTAAACATTTTTTTTAAACTCAACAAGTGAGTCACATCCTTTCAGGGCAATTCCCAAATGATTCCACAAATTAACACCTAACAGATACACACCTTTGCTTAATATTTGTTCTTGTTTTTTTGTTTTGTTTTTATAGACATGTGCACCCCTTATATCATAAGGACTGTGTCTAATTTGGTGCTAATTTAAACTCAACCAAGTCATAAAATTTCATTGTATTTAATAAATAATGGATGTGTTGATTCAGTATATTTTGATTAATTAATAATTCTTATAGCTCTCTTTTGCAATTTGAATACAGAGTTGGTGTTTGTTTTATTTGCATTTGCCCAGATTTTCACACAATAGGTCAGATATTGTAAGAATAATGAACTGTATAATGTATATAATGAGTTCATGTTCAGGACATCCTTAGTTTTATAGAGTATCCCTATGATTTTTGACATTTTCCTTTTAACATTTTCTATGTGTGGCTTCCAAAATAATTTATCATCAATAACTACTACAAGGAATTTGTTTTCATACGCCCTTTCTATTTCAATTGAATTAACTTGGGCTGGGTTCAAAATATTGATATATCGATACCGTATAGATACGCCTTTTCATATCCCAATATCGATACATAAAGCCATGTATAGATATATCGACCCCGCCCCCAACACACACACACACAACACATTCAACACACACAAACAAATCCTGGAAATTTGAATCGATACCCAGCCCTAGCATTCACCATAAATTCATCCATCCATCCATCTTCCTCCGCTTATCCGAGGTCAGGTCGCGGGGAAGGCAGCTTTAGGAGGGAAACCCAGACCTCCCTCTCCCCAGCCACTTCAACCAGCTCCTCCGGCGGGATCCCAAGGCGTTCCCAGGCCAGCCGGGAGACATAGTCTCTCCAGCGTGTCCTGGGTCGTCCCCGGGGCCTCCCGCCGGTGGGACATGCCCGGAAGACCTCCCCAGGGAGGCGTCCAGGAGGCATCCGAACCAGATGCCCGAGCCACCTCAGCTGGCTCCTCTCAACGCGGAGGAGCAGCGGCTTGACTCCGAGTCCCTCCCGGATGACCGAGCTTCTCACCCTATCTCTAAGGGAGAGCCCGGACACCCTGCGGAGGAAACTCATTTCGGCCGCTTGTATCCGGGATCTCGTTCTTTTGGTCACGACCAGTGGCGCTCCTGCCATTAGGCAGATTAGGCAGATGCTAGGGGCGCTCGTGAGCAAAAGGATGACAGGGAAAGGAGAATTTATTAATTTTTTTTACTTTTATCAGTCACGTAAACGTGCGCCTTCTGTTCAAGTAAAGCATGGCTTGCCAGCCAACCACATACATCCTTTCAAATTTGGCTTTGATTGACATCTACGGCTAGCCAATGGTAATCGGGATTGGGGGGGGGGGTGACGCGCGCTCCGGAGACGCGCATTAGCCAAATCTACTTCCGCGTTCGATAGTGGTGCACGTTCGCCGGCCGGCACTGACCCAATGACTGAGCAGTGAGCAAACGCCAAACCTCGATCCAGGATGACACAGTTGACATGGTTGGGAATCCTGCGTTCACTGGTCCACTAAACAACGTTCACAAGTGAGTGGCAAACTTTTGTTTTGATTAGTCAAGCCACACAGCACGGACAAATTGTAGCAATACACAGTATGCGGTTAACAGACCCACGCAGTCACACATACACAACAAATACTTTGGAGTATAAAATTATTTATCACTAAAGCATAGTTGCAGTACAATGTAAGTTGAATCCTCTTTTCTTTTTTTTTTTATTGCCAAGTTTGTCACGGGTGAGGACTGTCACTAAGTTATAATAATAATAACAACAACAACAACAACAACAATAATAATAATAAACAGCACTTTACACATCCTAATGGATTGATATTTTTCACTGAACGCATATGTCGTTTCTGTATATGATCGACATATCTCAACTCAATCTTTTTTTTTTTTTTTTTTTTTTTTTGAAGAGCTCAGAATTGTTCATTCGGTAGTCTTACCGATTCAACGTCTTGTCATTATTGCTCTTTTTTTTTTTTTTTTTTTTTTTGTGTGTATGTGTGCGTGCGTTTGCGTGCGTTTGCGTGCGTGCGTTTGCGTGCGTGCGTTTGCGTGTGTGCGTTTGCGTGCGTTTGCGTGCGTGCGTGTGCGTACGTGCAAATACGTATAAATTTATACTCATTCATTCACCTAAAACCTTATAAATATCCCATTACCCTTCGCCTCAACCAGGTACCTCAGAATCTTGCCAGAGTCGTGAGATTTAAATGGTCAGGAGACCAGAGAAAAGGTCAGAAAAAAAAAGAAATAAAGAGAAAAGAAAGGTAAATCAAAGTGACATCCAGCACCGACCAAACACTTCCTGCCTTCCCCATGATTACAAAATCAAAGTCTTACGCCAACCCCGGAAGCCTCTAAATTCCAGCAAATTTAGCGAGATCTCAAGAGCCCAGAGGAAAAATTAAAGAGAGGAAGGAGGGAAGGATCGATAAGGCAGAGTGAGATCAATAGAAGCCAGTACATCCAATCCATCAAAGTGAAGTCCAGCACCAACAAGACCCCTCCTGCGTGGTTACAAAACCGGAGTCTTATGCCAACCCCAGAAACCTCATACTTCTAATAAATTAAGATCTCAAGTGACCAGAGGAAAAACTAAAGAGAGGAAGGAGGGAAGGATAGATAAAGCAAAGTGAGAACCACAGACACCAGCACCAACTGATTCAAGGGGCTGTGGGAGGGAGAGGGTACTTCTGTTGAGTTTCAGTAGATGCTGGTGCGACGGATCTGGCATGCATAAGGACCACCACCAAAGAAAGAAACCGTCAACCGCGGTCCAGCAAAGCGAGCACCCCACCCCCCCCCCCGGGAATCCCCAGGCCGCGGCAGCACCAAGGCCACCCCCAAGCCACCCGAGCGGACACCCGGAACACCCCCGCCCCAGCCCCGGCCCACACCCCCGAGCCCAAGGCCGCAGAACGAGGCCCAGCGGGCCCCCACAGCGCCCCACCGGTCCCCAGCCCCATCCCCCCACGACCCCCCCGCACCCCACCCAAACCCGCCATCCACCACGACCCAGGCCCCACCACCCCCGATCCCCAAACCCCCGAACACACCCCGACCCCCAGCACCCAACCCCCCACCCACCCATACCTCCACCCCCCCCCAAACAAGCCGCCCCCCCCCACGACGGCCGCCACCCCCCCCCCCGCGAACCCGGCCCCCCCGCGAGAACCCCCCCCCCCCCCCCCGGAAACCGGCACCGGGCAGCAGCGCAGAGAGGGAAGATGTGCCCACCCCACCTCCAGCCGCGCGAGATTTGCACAGCGGCGGGAGGGGGGAAGCAGAGGAGGAAGCACCAGGGGAGAAGGCGGAACACCAGAACACCGAGCCCGGTGGGGAGAGGCCCCGGTCGTCACGCCAGAGTACTAGTGACACCTAACCCTGTTACTGAGTCCGCCAGCTCGCCGACTGGCGAGCTCTACCCTTACACCGTGAATGTGGCCCCACCCAGTGTATATACAAGTGTGTGCGTGTGGTGCATTAAAATTGGGAGCAGGTGAGTCGGAGCAGAGGGAAAAAATTTCCCCTACTCCGACACACCCGTATCCCCCCCAAAAAAATGAATATGTATATGTGTGGTGCATTAAAAAAGGGAATGGAGGGACAAAGTGGTGGGGCAGGGACACAAATGGGGGGGACCACAGCGCTGCCAGGCACTGCAGTCCATCCCCTCTGATGGCTCCCCGCCCCAACTCACCCCTCCCCTTGGACGTGAGGTGCATTAAAATTGGAGGGGAGTTGAAGGGTGAAGACGGTGTTTCCACCCTTCCCCACCCCACCAAGAAATGTGTTGTGTGCCCTATGTGTATATTTACAAAGTGTATAGTGCAAGCTAGTGAAGTGAGTAAGAGGAGCGACCAGCGGGGCCTCACCCAACCCGGCGGGTGTAGGTGGCACGCCCGCCCCCCAGCACCCCCACCCCCCGCCGCCCCCCACCTCATCCACCCGGCACCACAATGGGCGGACAGCCAGCGCAGCAGGGCTACCGGACAGCCCACCGGCCACCGGAGCCCGCCCGGGGCGCCAGGAGTTAAACCGGAGTGGGGCAGGCCCCAAACCCTCGCCCGGCCCCCGGAGCCCGACGCCCGGGCCGGGGAGGGAGCCCCAGGCCCAGGGAGAGGGAGGGGGAGGGGCCGCAGGGCAGACAGGGAAGGGGGGGGGCGGGGGAAGCGGGGAGAAGACGACAAGAAGGCGAAAGGGCGGCTGCAGGGCAGGAGGCGGGGGGGGAGAGGAGGAGGGAGGGCGACAAGGGAAAAGGGACCGGGAGGCAGAGGAGGATGGGCGGGAGGAGGCGAGGAGGGAGAGGCGACGGGGGGGAGGAAGGGGGAGGGGAGAGGGAACCACGGGGCACACCGGAGGCCCACCCACCCCGAACCGCGCCGCCGGGCACGGAGCAGCGGACCGCGCCGGGACGGCACCGCCCCGGGCACCAGGGGAAGCACCCCAACACCGCACCCCACAGGGGGCCCAGGGAGCGGCCAAGACGCAACCGCCACCGAGTAGACAACGGGGGTGGGGGGGGGGGGGGGGGGGGGGGGCAGAACAACCCCCGCCCGACCACAGGGGACGGCGTCAAGAAAATTGACTAATTAGCATGCAGTAACACCAAGTGTTGATGCTTAGTGCCCACTAGAAATAGATCTTAAGGAGTTATTGAGTATAGTGTCGTATAGTGTGGTATGCTCGAGCCCACTAGCAGCAACTAGGTTCCTGACTATATAAAAATAAAAACAATCAGATACAAAATACCAAATACAGGAGCAGCGAAAACAGAAGTTGTAACGATGTGGTGGCTCTCGTTAACAGGCAGAATCTTGGCAGGATTAAGTTGCCAAATTGAGATTAAAATATTCTATGTACATAGACCATATTTGTTTAAATCTTGATACTTGATTTTTATTTAAGGCAGAGATTTTTTCCATTGAGATATAATTTATTAGTAAGTTTAACCAGTGGTCGATATTTAGAGATTGTTTATTTTTCCAATTGACAAGGATTATTTTTTTAGCAATAGTAAGGGCTATGAATATAGATTGAGATTGTTTACATGGTAGCTCAGTTATTGTTAAGTCACCTAGTAAACACAATCTTGGAGATAAAGGAAGCCTACAGTTTAATATATCAGCGAGCTTTTCCAAGATTTTAGTCCAGAAATGCAGCACTGGAGTACATGACCATAAAGCATGAAGATAAGTATCGGCAGTGTTTTGTGAGCACTGGAGACAAATGTCGGAGTCAGAGAGTCCCATTTTTTTCATCATATATTGTGTAATATATGTTCTATGAAGTATCTTATATTGGATAAGTTGCAAATTTGTCTGTTTGGTCATTTTAAATAAATTTTCACAGATTTGGGTCCAAAAGTCTGGTTCCGGAACTATAGACAAGTCTTTTTCCCATTTTAAAGTCGGTAAATACGTTTTATTTGTGTATAAAAATAACTTATATATTTTTGATATTTTCTTTATTGTTGTTGGAGAAAGCTTTATAATATCTTTAGCTAAGACAGGCAGTTGGAGCGTATCCTGAAGTGTTGGGATTTGTTTCTTAACCATATTTTTAACTTGCAGATAATGTAAGAAATTTCCCTTTTTTATTTCATATTTCTGGACCAAGTTTGTATACGATATAAACTTATTATCTGAGAAAAGATGATGAAGGTGTGTAATTCCTTTCTGCTCCCATAGGCTTAAATGGAACGACTGATTATTAAGTTGAAAGTCGGGGTTATGCCAAATGGGAGAGAGCCCACAGGGCGCCAATTGGGAGTTTGTAATTTCTAATGCCTTCCACCAGGCAGTCAGGGTGGCGGCTATCATTGGGTTTTTAAAACAATTATGTCGTCTTATTGATTTTGTAATAAAGAGTAAATCTGACAGTCTAAGATTATTACAATCCTTCTGCTCCAATTCCAACCAACAGTTAGTATCTCTGTTGGGTTGTGTCCATAGCACAAGATATTGTAGTTGATTAGCTAAATAATAGTACATAAAGTTTGGTGCCTCTAAACCTCCTTTAGATTTACTTTCCTGAAGAGTAGATAGACTAATTTTGGCTTTTTTTTTATTCCAATAGAATTTTATGATAGCAGAGTCCAGCGATTGGAACCAGTTAGACGTAGGTTTAAATGGAATCATTGAAAATAAATAATTAATCTTTGGTAAAACTTTCATTTTTATAGTAGCTATCCGTCCTATTAAAGAGATCGGAAGATTATTCCAGCGCTCCAGGTCACTACGGATACTATCCAATAATGGTGAAAAATTTAAAGAAGTTAATTCAGTTAACTTAGGTGAAATTTTAACACCTAAGTATTTTAAATTACCTGTAGGAAAGGAGTAGTGTGGATCCTGACTTGTAGGATTCCATGAATTTTCTGTAATAGGTAATAATGTTGATTTTGTCCAGTTAATAGAGTAATCTGATAAGTGAGAGAATTTAGTTATTAATTTAAATGCTTCCCCTAGCGAGATAGCAGGTTCTTCTAAATAGAGTAATATATCATCGGCATATAGATTAATTTTATGTTCTATTGTCCCGGAGTGGATTCCTTGGATCCGTCCATCCTGACGTATAGCTAATGCAAGCGGCTCAATAAATATAGCAAATAATAAAGGAGAAATTGGGCACCCTTGTCTTGTTCCCCTTTGTAAAGTAAAACTCTGTGATGTAATCCCATTAGTAGTAACTGTAGCTTTAGGAGAATCATATAATATTGAGACCCATTGAATGAATGACTCCCCGAAGCCGAATTTATTTAAGACAGCAAAGAGGAAGGACCAGTTAACTTTATCGAATGCTTTTTCTGCATCCAGCGAAATAACAACTGCCTTTTTATCATACCGCTGTGACATACTAATCAAGTTAAAGAGTCTCCTAATATTATTAGTAGAATGACGACCTTTAATAAAACCTGTTTGATCACTATGAATAATTGTCGAGATTACCGTCTCTAATCGAGATGCCAAGGCCTTAGCGATAATTTTAATATCGGTATTAATTAGTGATATCGGTCGGTAACTTGACGGGAGGGTAGGGTCTTTTTCTGGCTTTAATAAAAGTTTAATTGCTGCTATATTCATATCTTGACGTATATCACCTTTACTTTTAATTTCAGTTACTACTCTTAGAAATAATGGAGCAAACATTAACCAGAAATGTTTAAAAAATATAGCCGGAAAGCCGTCTGGACCAGGTGCTCTGCCATTAGGCATACTGTCTAAAGCACGATACAACTCATCTATAGTAAGCGGGGTATCGAGAATATCTTTATGTTCAATAGATAACTGAGGTATATTTAAGCTGTTTAGGAATTCCTCAATATATTCAGGGTTAGGTCTATTAATTTCTGTGTATAGATTTCGATAATAGTTATAAAAAATATGGTTAATTTCTTCTGGTGATTGTGTGCATTCACCATTTATATCTTTAATAGCCGTTATAAGAGATTTTTCCCGATTCCGTTGAAGTTGATTTGCCAGGAATTTACCTGATTTATTATTATGTTCAAAATTATTATATCTCAACTGTTGTATTATAAACTCTGTCTTTTTAGATAACATGTTATCTAACTGTATTTTTATATTCTGTAGTTCTATCCATATTTGATTATTTGGGTTTAATACATATTCATCCGTTAGTTGTTTAATTTTATCTTCCAGGTATTTTTCTAATTTTTGATCCTGTTTCTTTTTATAAGTTGAATATGATATAATTTTCCCTCTAATTACCGCTTTCCCTGCTTCCCAGAGAAGAGATGGAGATATATTTGGAGAGTCATTTATTTCCAAAAAATCTGCCCACTCCCTTCTAATAATTTTATCAAACTCTACGTCTTTCAGTAATGAGATGTTAAAACGCCATATCGGGGGAGGTTTAAAGGTAGAGTCAATTTGTAGAGTGAGGGAGACTGGTGCATGATCACTTATAATTATAGAATGTATTTTTATAGCAGTTTTATCAACAATAGAATTATTTGTAAGGAAAAAATCAATTCTTGAGAATGATCGGTGCACAGCAGAGAAGAAAGTAAATTCCTTCTTAGTTGGGTTTTGAAGTCTCCAGCCATCGCTGAGGCCAAAATCCTCCATATATTCATCTATTACTTTAGCGGATCGTAATCGCCTTGTATATATCGTATTATTAGAACGATCTATTAACGGGTTCAAGACCGTGTTAAAATCACCTCCAATAATAATAGTAGAATTTGTTGCTAAATCGAGTAACCGAGAGAAAAATTCATGGAAAAAATCAGGGTCATCATTATTTGGGGCATATAAATTACCAATTGTATATACTTTATTAAATATAGTTACCTGGATAATAATATATCGGCCCTCTAAATCTGTTACTATATTATTTAGAGTAAAGAATAAATTCTTATGTATAAGTATAGAGACACCTCTTTGTCTACTATTATAGGAGGCAGAGTAAACTTGACTAAAATTTTTATCTATAAATAATTTTTCTTCTGATTTTTGTAAGTGGGTTTCTTGTAGGAGACAAATATCTGCCTTAAATTTTGAGAGATGGTCTAAAATTTTTATTCTTTTTGCCTGGGAGCGAGCGCCACACACATTCCAGGAGACCAGAACTAATTTCTGCATACAAGCAATATAGACTCAGTCTTATGTATACATCTATATAAGCTGCTTATTAATATTAACATATTGTAGGATAGCAAAAGAGTAATTAGGCAATTTATATAATTTATATAAAGAGAGAGATAGCAAGTAGATAAGTATAATAGTGAAGAAACGTGGGGGGAAGTGAGTGTGAAGGAAATCTGTGGGGGATTCAACATAACAATACACCAGTAAATGGTGACCTAAGCGAGATTATTATTATTATTATTAATTTATTTTTTTAAGAATATATTTCTATATTATTATTATTATTATTATTATTATTATTATTATTACTATATAGCCTATGCATAATATAAATTCATATTCTATTTCGTAACCCATTATCCATACATATACATACATATACATATACATATATATACATATATACACATATACATACACATACATATACATATACATACGTCAAATAATCACACAATGCTCGGCTCTACCAATTGTCAGTTAGAACAGCCAAGGGGTCGAGGTTGGGTTTCGGAATAGCTGGCCGTCGATATATAATTTATCAACGACCATCGAAGTCCGTTTACCCTCCTGCCTATTTTGTTTCATTATAGGAAACAGTACTTTTCGCCGCTCGTTTATCTCTCTTGGGAATTGATCATTCATCCCGAAAGATGTCCCTTTGAGCTCCCGTCCTTTACTTTTTACCAATTCTTTATGTTTAAAATGTTCGAACTTAGCAATAATAGGACGGGGCTTATTGCCCTTACGAGCTCCGAGCCGGTGTACACGGTAAAAAGAGATATTATTTACCGTCTCCTGTGGGATCTTTAGCGATGATGTCATGAATTTTTTTATCTCACCCTCTGGATTATCTGGAGAATTTTCGGATATACCTGAGAATATTAGATTTTCCCGCATACTACGGGATTGAACATCTAAGACCGTTTCCTTTAGCATTTTATTTTCCTTTTTAATCGTCTCCAACTCGGCTGTGACAGCGACGAGAGAGGAGCGTAGCTCGGAGTTATCGCATTGGAGATCGCTTACCTGTTGGCTAACGAATTCCAAACTTGCCTTTAATTCTTTGACGTCCTCGCGGATAAGACAGAGGACGTCAAGTTTTTTATTTATGGAATCCAGCATACTCACCGATACGTCGGCGGTTGCTAAATCGTCCGTGTCTGTTGACGAGTCATTTTTCCTTTTTTTTTTCGAAGGATTATCCCGACTAGCCGCCGGCTCATCCATCGCGCAGCTATAAAAATGATCGTCAATAATACGTTCGAGGTCGTCCACACTGGATAATATTTCCGATCTTTCTTAGAAAAGAAAAAAATCGAATTTATCTAATCATTAAATTCGGGTTTAATTAGAAATATAAAGCTAATTCTATTTTAGCAGCAGAGCGCCGCCATGTTAGATTTTCCCAGTCTCGCTACCGGTCACGCGATAGTCACAGCATCTCGCGATGGGAAATGTAGTTCCTGGCGACTCAATCTTTTTTATCAAGCACTTTACAACATCCATTGCTGCATACAAAGTGCATGGGATAGAAATCAGTCTCGTAGTGGACACAAGTGAAAGAAAATAACACAAAATAAAATTAATTATAGTAAATATAAGTAGGTAAGTATAAAAGCAAAAAAAAATAAAAAATATATATAAGATGTAGGGAAGTGAATAAGTAAATATAACTATAAAAAAAATAACACAAATTACAGAAGGCACCATAAAACACTGAAATGATGCGAAGTTTCATGCTGAGTCAAAGACCAAAGAATAAAGATGTCTGGCAAAAATGATCCGAAATTTTATCCATATCGTACAGCCCTAAATCCAAAAAGCAAATGAAGGCAACTGCTAGCTAATCTCAGATAGAAGGGGCTGGGTCACAGTCATTCCGCCGCTTTTGCAGTTGTCACAATGCCACTGTTCAACCTGAACAACATTAGATTTAGGTTGATGAAGTGTGCTCCCCCAAAAAAGGTAATGTCCCCCCTGCACTCTCTTTCTGGTGACAGGTCTGGCTCTTTAGTTAAGAAAATGAAATGAAAATGCGAGTAAGCTGTCCTGGCTCAAACCTTCAAAAAAAAAAAAAAAAAAAAAAAAAAAACTGATCACGGCCAGATTCTCAGGTGGATGTGCAGGGTGATACAGCACGGACGTCATAAATTAACTGGGCTGCTCATGCTGTAGTGAAAAGTGAAGCTGGCGGCGGCCATCTTGTGTTGCCAAACCTACAGTAAGTTGACTTTTCAGCAGCATTTTTTCCACGTTATTTTCTTCCTCTACAGCGAAAATACCACAGTGACGTACGGTTCTACCATTAAGTATAAAATAACTGTGGGAAATGCTCTAAATGTAAATATTTTGTGGTTGGTCTAATAATTTGAGTAGGGGTCGTGTTTGTGTTTGGTCTAATAAGTTGTGCACGCTCTGGGAGGGGGGGGCACTACCAGAAATCCTGCCGAGGGTACCAAGTTGCTTAGGAACGCCACTGGTCACGACACACAGCTCGTGACCATAAGTGAGGGTCGGAACGTAGGTCGACTGGTAAATCGAGAGCTTCTCCTTTTGGCTCAGCTCTTTCGTCACCACGACGGACCAATACAGAGTCCGCATTACTGCAGACGCTGCACCGATCCACCTGTCGATCTCCCGTTCCATCATGCCCTCACTCGTGAACAAGACCCCAAGATACTTGAACTCCTCCACTTGGGGGAGGATCTCATCCCCGACCCGGAGAGGACACGCCACCCTTTTCCGATTGAGGACCATGGTCTCGGATTTGGAGGTGCGGATCCTCATCCCAACCGCTTCACACTCGGCTGCGAACCGCTCCAGTGAGAGTTGGAGATCCCAGCCTGAAGAAGCCAACAGCACCACATCATCTGCAAAGAGCAGAGATGCAATGCTGAGGCCACCAAACCGGAACCCCTCGACGCCTCGGCTGCGCCTAGAAATTCTGTCCATAAAAATTATGAACAGAATCGGTGACAAAGGGCAACCTTGGCGGAGTCCAACCCTCACTGGAAACGAATCCGACTTACTGCCGGCAATGCAGACTAAACAGGGATCGAACCGCCCGTATCAGGGGGCCCGGTACCCCGTACTCCCGAAGCACCCCCCACAGGACTCCCCGAGTGACACGGTCGAACGCCTTCTCCAAATCCACAAAACACATGTGGACTGGTTGAGCGAACTCCCACGCACTCTCAAGGATCCTGCTGAGGGTGTAGAGCTGGTCCACTGTTCCACGGCCAGGACGAAAACCGCACCGCTCCTCCTGAATCCGAGATTCGACTTCCCGAGGGACCCTCCTCTCCAGCACCCCTGAATAGACCTTACCAGGGAGGTTGAGGAGTGTGATCCCTCTATAGTTGGAACACACCCTCCGGTCCCCCTTCTTAAAAAGGGGGACCACCACCCCGGTCTGCCAATCCAGAGGCACTGTTTTCACCATAATTTATATTAGAATATTAGAGATGAAAACACAAATTTCAGAAAACGGGTTGCTCATTGGTTGAATTGATTTTTGATTAGTAAAAGTTAACATTTGCCTCGAAAAAAAAAAAAAAGGCTACTGGGAATATATAGAAATATGGTTGACGTATTGTAACTTGTTCAACCATTTTTCATTGTGCAAAAAAATAAATATGCAAAAAAAACAATGCAAAAATGTTGCGGAGTCAAGGTGTGAGACGAGGGTTAACACAGCATACATTTTGATCAACATGACATCAGCAACTAATATTGGAGGCAACAAGAGAAAATTGTACATATTCAAAAAAGACCTCCGCTTATTTTTAACAATTTTTTTTCTCATTATCTGTAAATTTCAGCTTCTTAGCTCAATAGGTTCCAGGCCATGTGACCTATTGACCCCAACCAATGCTGCATCATAGTGCCATGTCTGATAGATGATGCCCACCTTTTATATTTATTTTTTTTTCATTTTAGACTTCCACTTATTTTCTGCTTAATAGCTTCTAGGTCATATGACCTATTGACCCCAAATTAGTTCTGCCTCAAAGTGGCATGTCTGCTCGATGACACACACCTATTTTTTTCTCAATTTCAACATTTCCTTCATTTTAAATTACCGTTGACTTAATATTGTACATATCAATGTTATTGCTCAATATCACCCCACAAGAGTGCATTCCCAGTGAAATTTGAATTGGTACTGTTATGGTGAAACAGCTTTTAAACTGTTAATAATAATAATAATAATAATAATAATAATAATAATAAAACCAAGCATACTTTAAACTGCGTTTGAATTCAATTTTATTTTTGAAAACCGATCTTTTATTTTGAAAACCCAATGTTGTTCTCGGTCACATTCTCCGCGCCAGCGTCTCTTCGAGCACACTACCGTAAATCCTAGAAAAGGGCGAACAGAAAAAATGAAGTGCGGCTGACTTGACCGCGTAAAAAGAAAAGGCGGCTAGCTTTGCCTCAGTTGTAGCTCTGCTAAATCCAATTCTCATCGACTGAGAAATGTACCAAACCGACTGAAGAAAAAAACTAACTGTGTATCGTAACAAAGTGACCCGGTGAAGAGTCCTTACAGAAATAAAAACGTACATATGGTTGAAAAGTGTCGATGAAACAAGTGACAAACCTGCTCTGTTCAACACAACTCGAGGCTGCTTGTAAACGGCGTCCAGCAGTTGACGTTGTCGCTCGTTGTCCTCCTGTGCTCCACAAAGCTCCTCTTCGTACTTGACTTTCGCCATTGTGAACATCTTCACACGATATTCACGACACTTTACGCTCACGATTGACGTCTGCTGAGCCAATTTGTCGATAGCAAACGCGTCTCGTTTTTTGGCGCCTAGCAAGCTAAGCTAAACTAAGCTAAGCTAAGGCAAAATAAAGAGGGCCGAGAGATACGATTGAACCAGACACGAAACGTAGCAATTATGTTTGACTTCAATAAAGTAGTGACGGGGCAAAGTGTCGATGTGTCAGTTCGTTCCGTACGAATTCGTGTTGAATTATTTGTATAGTGAAGCCGAGCGTAAACGCGTCGTGCCTGGAATGGAGTCGCTCTTCTGCTACCACGTGAAATCTACGGCAATCACAGTTGGACAAATCTCATGTCACGAAAATGTTAATATTTAATTTTACTTAAAAAAATAATTTAAAAAAGAGCTCATAAAATTATACGTTTAATTCTAGATTCATTTGGATAAGAAAAATAAATAGACCTTTAAACTGCACTGGACGAATAAGAAGAAACAAGTTTACTTCCTGTACATACGAGTAGCCCAGTTTAGTTTTTATTTTTTTTAAATCTCTATTCACTCAATCAGTATACAAACTATTGGGGGGGAAATAATACAATCATTGTATACACTATAAACAATTAGAACATAGAACACGCCAGGAAAGTTAAAACATACAAAAGCTAAACCAAATAAAATCAATAGTATAACTGAAAGAAAAGAAAATAGTTTGATACAAAATCATATAAATAAATTATAAGTTTGCAATAGTTATATGTTTTTACAGCTTTTGGACACAGACAACCAGACAATGACAAAAAATAATTTCTCATGGATACAAAAAAAAATCAATAAAGGATTGTTTCTTATGTGTAAATTTAGACTTATGAATGTAAAACTTCGCTAGAATAATCATAAGATTTATCAAATGAAACTGTGTATCGACATTATTATCAAATTCAAATATACCAAAATAAGACATGCTTCCAAAGTAAGGAGAAATCTGGATAAATGTGGATTAGAATGAATTGTGATAATGTACCCCAGAATTATTAGTAGCACAGTTTTTTTAAAACATCCTTGCTGTTTTACCTCAGACTGTAAATCTGTAAATCCACCCAAGAGTCTCTGGTCTTTTTTTTTTTTTTTTTTTTTTTTTTTTTTAAGATTTGAGCCAGGAAAAGTTCTAGTCGAGTGCCGGCAAATTCTATGCACTATTGACTACACTTTTTCTTTTCTTGCTCGGCCGAATATCGCTGCCAAAAGTCAGGTGAGTTGTATCCGTAATTGACCTTTCGCAAACTCCGCCCCCCCAAACGAGCATTGACCAATCACACATTTAGCAACCGTTGCTATGTAAGCATAGTCCGTCAAGCTTGGTGCCTCCGACAGCACAAGCCGTGACGGGAAGACTTACACCGGCGTGTATTAGTGATTTCTTTTGGAGCAATACCAGTGCAATATCCTCCAGATCGAGGCAAAAAGGTTTACAATATGCAGTGGAGGGTTATAGTCATAATATTAAATTAGCCAGCGAAGGGGAAACATACAGGACGCACGCTAAATCTGAGAAAACCCCATGACCTATACTTCAGATGCAACCAGCACAGCATTATGGACCAGTCGTGCTCTTGTACTGCCGGGTAAGTTTTCTTACTTATATTAGTCTAGTATTGTTAAAATATGAGGATTACTGTTAGGTCAGCAAGTTAGCTAAACCTCGGTGTTTATAGCTAGCTAAACATTAGTGGGGGTTTTTTGTCTTTGAAAGCATCAGATCAGTCATTGTTATTCTTTGTCCATGTAGGGGAGGAATGCTAATGGTTTGCTGGTTCAGGTGAGCGAGCTGTCTTCACACCGGGGTGTTGGCCAAACACCACTTGAGGCCGACTCAGAGCAAGGTTCCAAATAATAGTCCACACCAGGGTTGGCTTTCTTTGGTTTACTTCCAATTAAATTATTTGATTCAGTTGAATGAGTACAATATTTCTTCCATCTTCATATATATATGTTTCTGTTTCTATGGGTGTATGTGCGCAGTGGGAGAGAGTAGGTGTGTGGGTGTGGTTTCCTAAAGAAAGACAGAAATAATCCAATAAGCAAATGTATAAACGTTGGTTAAGGCATTCACACTAAACAAGCAAATTAAATTAGCGCAGTTAAGCTAGCGACATTCAGAACATGACTTCCGGTATGCGCTCTTATAGTGAAACAGTATGCGCTCTTATTGTGAAACAAATGGTAACACTTCCGGTCTCGGGCTTAGCAGCGTAACATCAACTCACGAATGCCACATGGCAACGCGAGGATGAGGAAACGCCGCGCGCACTCGTAACAAACATCTTAGAAACAAGCTATGGTTAATTCTAGCAACAAGTTCACGGACAAGAAACAAGAACAAGACCCACCAGTCATCGACGCACACCACTGGACCAACTCACGACACGGCACACACGTGAGCACCAGACTTCCTGCTATCGCTGCTGGCGAAGACTGACTGCGGTAAACGTCCACACGCACGAGCGCGAGGACAAGCTATGTCACGTGAACTTACCATCCAATCAATAGAGACGACAAATTATGCAAATTAGTATTAGTGTACGTTACGAGGTTAACAATGTTGAACGTATCAGACCCGAGGAATAGATTACATTATAGTCTTTTCTACAGCCGCCCCCAAATGTATGTAATACATTTGCACATCAATAAAAGGCTCAAAGTCTATGGTGGAACAGCAGCGGTAGCGTTGTCTTCTTCATTCTCTGTAGGAAGCATAGGGAGGACCACCAGCCTAGCAACAGGCCGGGTATAAACCCTTCCTTTCACTTTCACGTCGGCGGACCGGATACGTCCGTCAGGACTTGGATGAGTCTTAGTTACAGTCCCAATGGGCCACAAGGCTCGGGGAAGTTGAGGATCGGCAATCATCACCACAGAGTCCTGAGTGAGGTCCGTTGATGTGGCCTGCCACTTCTGACGAGTCTGAAAACTTGGCACGTAGAGCTTGATGAAACGAGCCCAGAAGTGATCAGCTAGGACTTGTGTATGCTTCCAGCGGCGGCGGCTGAGAAGCTCGGTTTCTGGATAGACGACCTGAGGTAGTGAGCCATCAGGCCGCCCCATCAGGAGAACATTGGGCGTCACTGGATCTGGGTCGCGGGCATCAGAAGAAACATAGCCAAGAGGCTTACTGTTAAGAATATTCTCCACCTCGATCAGCACTGTGTGGAGAACTTCTTCGGCAACAGGTTGTGCACCAACTGTGGCAGAGAGGGCAACTTTGACTGAGCGTATCTCGCGCTCCCACACTCCTCCAAAGTGGGGCGAAGCTGGGGGGTTGAATCGGAAGGCAATTTTTTGAGGTGCAAGGTGCTCTTGTAGTGCAGGTGAGATTTCAGCGAAAGCCTTCTGTAGTTCCTTTTCTCCTCCCTTGAAATTCGTCCCTTGGTCAGACAACAGTTCTGCGGGTGTCCCCCGGCGAGCACTGAACCGACGAAGAGCCATCAGAAAGGAGTCTGTGTCCATGGCAGTCAGCAGGTCCAAGTGGACTGCTCGGGTGGTGAGGCATTTGAAGATGATTCCCCATCTTTTTTCTCGACGGCGGCCCACCTTGATTTCAAAAGGTCCAAAGCAATCCATCCCTGTCGAATAGAAAGCAGGTTTGAATAAGCGAAGCCGAGCTACTGGGAGGTCCGCCATTCGTGGGACAACTGGCCTAGCTCTCAATCGTCGGCAATCAAAGCAACTATGCTGGTGGCGCCGGACCGCTTCACGCCCACGAAGAACCCAGAAAGAGCGTCGCAGCTCAGCAAACACCCGTTCAGGGCCTGGGTGGTGAAGTCGGTTGTCGAAGTCCTGGATCAGTAGTTTGGTCACTCTATGGTGCGGGTCGAGGACAACTGGGTGAAGGGTTCCAGGTTCCAAATCCTCTGCTCGACGGAGTCTTCCTCCGACTCGGATGAGATCTCCATCATCATCTAGCTCAGGCGATAGAGTGATAAGTCGACTGTTTCTCGGGACCACCCTGCCCCTTTTCAGTAAGCTGTACTCTTGGGGGAAACTCTCCATTTGAGCTCTCCGGAGAAGCACCTTCTCAGCCTGGCGGTATTCTTCTGCAGCAGGAGGACCATCGGAGCCGGCCGCCCCGTGCAGTTCCTGCGTTGTTGCCTCCAACAGATCCTTCCAAGAGCTGAACTGCTCTAAATCTAAGGTGTGTTGACATGAGGTCACTGTGGTGACTCCACAGAAGACCGACTTACGTAGCTCGGAGGTGTCTGGTACTTGGTCAAGAGAAGGATCTTCTGGCCAGGTATCGGGACTCTGGAGGAGAAAGGAGGGGCCTTGACTCCAGCGATTGGGCTCCACCAGCTCTCTCAAATGTTTGCCTCGGGTCACATCATCCGCGGGGTTCCTTGCTGAATCGACATATCTCCAGACATGCCCACTGGTCAGCTCCTGAATTTCTGCCACGCGGGTGCCGACGAAGACCTTGAATCGGCATGTTTCGGACTTCAGCCAGGTCAGGACAGTTGTGGAATCGGACCACAGAATTATCCGTTTGATGTCAATAGTAAGTTCTCTCTTTAGCATCTGTACTAGCTGGGCCCCAGTGAGGGCTGCACAAAGTTCCAGACGTGGCATTGAATGAGATCGCTTGGGCGCCACTCTGGAGCGAGCCATCAGGAATGACAAATGCACCTGGCCATACTTATCAGTGGACCGGAGGTACGCCACCGAACCGTAAGCTTCTTCAGAGGAGTCGCAGAAAACATGCATTTCTTGGTTAAGACCACAGGGATCCACATCCTTGGGCAAGTATGGTCGAGGCAGGGTAACTTGTGGCAGGATTTGTAATTCTTCCTCCCAGACTTTCCACTTCTGCAGGAGCCCCTGCGGCAGAAGTGGATCATCCCATCCACGGTGCTTGTCCCAGAGGTGCCGGACTAGGATCTTAGCCCGGGTTGTGTAGGGTAAGATGAATCCCAAAGGATCATACTGACTGGCCAAGACTTTATAAATGTTGCGCATTGTTGGAATGCCATACTCCACTGGACGATGCTTGTAACCAAGTACATCAGTGTGGAAGAGCCATCTTAGCCCTAGAGTGGACTCAGGAGCATCTGTCTTGTGCTGTGCTAGCCATAGCTCCACGCTAGCTGAGCGACTTTCTTCTGGGAGGTGACTTATGACTTCGGGTTCATTGCTGGCCCACTGACGCAGCTCAAAACCAGCTGAAGCTAGGAGGGCTCGTAATTTGTCTACCAGTTGCTTCCCCTCTGCAACGGTCGGGATACTTTGGAGACAGTTGTCCACATAGAAATTCCTTTCAATGGAGATCCTCACATCCTCCTCTGGCTGGCTGTTATCGTAGACGTGTCGCTGTAAGGCGAATGTGGCACAACAGGGGCTGCATGTTGTTCCGAATGGTAACACCTGCCACTCGTACACCGCAGGTGGCTCCCCTTGACTGAAATCCCGCCAGACAAACCTGAGGAGGGCGCGATCTTCGGGGAGGAGTCGGACCTGGTGAAACATGCCTTTGATGTCACCGCTGATGGCTACTGCATGCTCACGGAAGCGCAGAAGAACGCCTAGAAGTGACGCTCCGAGTGTCGGCCCAGGAAGCAGGTAATCATTTAGGCTGTGACCTTGATACTGGTGGGAACAGTTGAAAACCAGTCTGTTTTTTCCATTGTGGCGCACCATATGATGGGGGATGTACCATGCTTCCTGTCCTCCATCATCCGGGATTTCAGAGCTACACTTGATGACTGAGCCAGCCCTGATCAGTTTCTCCATCTCCTCTTTGTAGGCAGCAGCTTGGACCGAGTCCTTGGCCAGCCGTCGTTCCACACTCCGCAAGATGGGCATAACAGACTCTTTGGTAGAGTGAAGAAGTGGCATGGTTTTCTGGCGGAGCAGCGGCGTGGCATATCGGAGTACGCCGTCAACATTTACTCTTGTAGTCTTGTTCTCAAGCATAGTAATGGCCTCATGGTCTTGCTTTGAGCGAGTAACCAGTTTCTCACTTCTGAAGGGGATCGTATCGACCTGCCATAGTCTCTCAACGTGCCTCATCAACTCTTTCGCCGAAGGGGCTAGTGTCGTCAATAAGCACTGCTGTGGTTGTGCAAGGTGGCAGACTGCACCTGCTGGGCCCTGTAACGTCCAGCCCAGTCTAGTGCAGACTGCTGCAGGTCCTCCTGGAGGTCCCAACCTGACGGGTTCAGTGGGGGTGATGAGGTGAGGATGATCACTCCCAATGAGAAGTAGAGGTGTCACATCGGTGATGTTTGGTAAGGGAAGGCCAATCAGATGCTTATATTTCTTCCTGAGCTGCTGCATCGGGTAGTTGTGACTAGCTAGTCCGATCTGGGCTGAGGTGAAGGCAGCCGTGATCTTGAACCTCTTCTTCGTTTTAGCAGGGGAGGAAATGGAGAATGAGACTGATGCACCTCGTAGCACCTGGACCTCTTGTCGGATAGTACGAAGCGGGATGTCTTCTGGAGTCCCTTGTACGCCCAACTTCTCTGCGGCCTCTGGCAACAACATGGTTCTCTCAGAACCGTCATCCAATATAGCATAGGTGCTCAGTGTACGATCAGCATAATGAAGGTAGACTTTGACGACTTTCAAGAGTACTCTGCTGCCATCTGTGGGTCGGTCTAGGTACAGCACCTCAGTTGTAGCCCTCGTAGTGTGGCTCTCTCCCATTATGGGTGTGGCTGGTACTTTGGCTGGCCTCATATTGACTTCGTGCAGGACCTGGAGGTGTCTACCTTGGCAGAGGTTACAGGTCTTCTTCAAGTTGCACTGGGCTGCTTGATGAGACCGGGCGCAACGCCAACATCTCCTGTTGGTCTTAATCCATTCTGTCAACTGATCTTTGGTGAGCTTGGAAACGGCGGTGCACTTGCTAAGATAATGAGTCTCATTGTTGCAGAATGGACAGAATGGCTTGGTACCTCTCACCGTCGTGGCATTGGCTAGTGCTTGAGTTTCTGACTTAGTGCTTGCATCCTCCCTCCCATGGAGGACAGTAACGGGGCGACTGCTCTGTCGACCATCTTGTTTAGGGGCTGACTTCCCCTTAGCTTCTCTCAATGCCAACTGTCCTTCAGTGTCCTGACACCATGCCTCGTGTTTCAGCCACTCTGCCAAGTCGGGTAAGGTGTGTAGTTGGATGCCTCGGTAGAACATGCAGCGTCGAAATTCAGCTCTTTGCTCTGGTGGTAACTTGCTTAACAGGCGGGCGACGTGAGAACCACACTGTAGCTCGGCCTCTCCTTCAGGGCCCAGTGTTCTTAACATTCCCACCAACGACTGTACTACGAGTGCAAACCTCTCAAATGCAGCAATATCTCCTCTCTTGACATCAGGAGCATCCATCACGGTAGAAATCCGCCTCAATGCTATCTGATGGGGCTGACCAAACTTGTCATTCAGGGCTGCCATTGTATCGGAGAAAGGCGTTGGTGAGCTGAGGTACGCATCTGCAATCAACTGAGCCTCTTCTAGTTGCAGGTGATCGACCAACACTTGATACTTAAAACGTTCAGTGGCGTCTGGGGGTAGGAGGTTCTCTAATGACAGCTTCAGGCGTGCAAACTCCCTTGGATCACGGCGGGTGAAGTTGCCTATGGTCGGGCGTGGTCCATAGTAATTAGACGCTACCATGCTGCCTGGGTTCAGTCCAGAAGGTGGCAGCTGCATCCTTGGCCTGGCAGGAGGCGGCTGGGGACCATCTCCTGGCTCACTCTTGCAACCGGAAATTACCGGATATTTGGACTCAGGCGGGGGCGACCAGTGATGGTGGTCATGAGCAGTGGACCACTGTCTTGTAAGAGGAGCGGCACTATATGCGGTTGGCTGCCTATATGTACGGCTTCCAACAGGCGGTGAAAGACGGGTTGAGATATCCTCTTCTTCAACATGTGGATGTGCAGCTGCTCTCTGAACACTGTTACCTGGTGGTGGTGGTGGTGGAAGGTCAGCCAGTGCCATCTCGTCCATCACTGAACTCGACCACACAGGTGGAGTAGGCCAGTCATCTTCTTCGGGGCCGTCAGCCGCAGCCAATGGTGGGGACTGTACAATCTCTGGTCTGCAGACAGGAGAAGATCGGCTTGTAAAGTTCTGAAAAGCATCTACTAATTGCTTCATATCGGCCCGCAGAGCTCTCATGTCTATGAGTTCTGACGCCAAGTGCCGCTGTGTCTCTTGTAGGAGATGTCTCTCATGACGGATGTCCTCCAATTCAGATCTTATGTCCTCTTGTGGGTGACGGGGCTGCATCGCATGAAGTGGAGTAGAGTGAACAGGGGACATCTTCCGTTCTGGTGTCAGTAGGGAGACAAGCAGATCCTCTTGGGGTTGCTGCTCCTTGCCATAGTACCTGTCCATCTCTGGGAGATTAGTGTTCTGCCGCTGCATGTGGCTTGGTCGGGAAAAATCATACGCTGAGTTGAGGGGGGTCATCCTGGCCCGATCCTCCAGGTGAGGGACCTCTTCGTCCTCTCTGTACCTCCATATGCTGCGGTCCTGAAAATCCACTTCATAATCCTCATAGCGGGCAGGGGGACGAATCTGTCGTCGGGGACGTGCATCATAATCTTCATGCTCTGAGTCTTGATCCATCTTGATGTAAACACAGCTGATCCGGCTCGAAGGACCTTCAATGTAGGGGAGGAATGCTAATGGTTTGCTGGTTCAGGTGAGCGAGCTGTCTTCACACCGGGGTGTTGGCCAAACACCACTTGAGGCCGACTCAGAGCAAGGTTCCAAATAATAGTCCACACCAGGGTTGGCTTTCTTTGGTTTACTTCCAATTAAATTATTTGATTCAGTTGAATGAGTACAATATTTCTTCCATCTTCATATATATATGTTTCTGTTTCTATGGGTGTATGTGCGCAGTGGGAGAGAGTAGGTGTGTGGGTGTGGTTTCCTAAAGAAAGACAGAAATAATCCAATAAGCAAATGTATAAACGTTGGTTAAGGCATTCACACTAAACAAGCAAATTAAATTAGCGCAGTTAAGCTAGCGACATTCAGAACATGACTTCCGGTATGCGCTCTTATAGTGAAACAGTATGCGCTCTTATTGTGAAACAAATGGTAACACTTCCGGTCTCGGGCTTAGCAGCGTAACATCAACTCACGAATGCCACATGGCAACGCGAGGATGAGGAAACGCCGCGCGCACTCGTAACAAACATCTTAGAAACAAGCTATGGTTAATTCTAGCAACAAGTTCACGGACAAGAAACAAGAACAAGACCCACCAGTCATCGACGCACACCACTGGACCAACTCACGACACGGCACACACGTGAGCACCAGACTTCCTGCTATCGCTGCTGGCGAAGACTGACTGCGGTAAACGTCCACACGCACGAGCGCGAGGACAAGCTATGTCACGTGAACTTACCATCCAATCAATAGAGACGACAAATTATGCAAATTAGTATTAGTGTACGTTACGAGGTTAACAATGTTGAACGTATCAGACCCGAGGAATAGATTACATTATAGTCTTTTCTACAGTCCATCATAAAAAAAATATTTATGTCACCCTAGCCATGGATGTAGTTCAGGTTATATGGCTGGTTGGGATACTCCGGAGACGGGTGTCCGTTCACAAAATGCTGCATGAAAAATGAAAACAAGATAAGCTCGGGGCACTTATTAGGACGCTTAAGTTTGCCAAACTTGACGAAGCTTTGTGTTAACGTTAGCTCGCAACATTTAGACGAATGCAAAAGCTAACAGAAGACATTAAACTAACATTAACCACTGACTGAACAAGCTTAACTTAGATGGCAGTGACATTCTAGTAATATATTTTATTCATTAATAGTAACTACAATAACTTTGATATCGTTTTGTTATTGCCCCGAAAGCAAACTACACTACAGCTAGCTAGTTAGCCCGATAGAGTTAGCATAGTCTTACCTTAGCACAGTCCGATTTACATACTCCGTAGGCACACCGCTTCATCATTTTGGAGGTCCGGAGCTTGTTAATGGTTGTCACTCTTCTTCCGTAAAGTTTTATGGTGGTTAGCAGTCTCGTAAGCCATCAAATAAAATCAATCAGACTATGGACGTCATCGAGAGCTGAGTAAAGCTTGACGGACTATGCTTACATAGCAACGGTTGCTAAATGTGTGATTGGTCAATGCTTTTGGGGGGGCGGAGTTTGCGAAAGGTCAATTACGGATACAACTCACCTGACTTTTGGCAGCGATATTCGGCCGAGCAAGAAAAGAAAAAGTGTCGTCAATAGTGCATATAATTTGCCGGCACTCGACTAGAACTTTTCCTGGCTCAAATCTTTTAAAAAAAAAAAAAAAAAAAAAAAAAAAGACCAGAGACTCTTGGGTGGATTTACAGATTTACAGTCTGAGGTAAAACAGCAAGGATGTTTTAAAAAAAACTGTGCTACTAATAATTCTGGGGTACATTATCACAATTCATTATAATCCACATTTATCCAGATTTCTCCTTACTTTGGAAGCATGTCTTATTTTGGTATATTTGAATTTGATAATAATGTCGATACACAGTTTCATTTGATAAATCTTATGATTATTCTAGCGAAGTTTTACATTCATAAGTCTAAATTTACACATAAGAAACAATCCTTTATTGATTTTTTTTTTGTATCCATGAGAAATTATTTTTTGTCATTGTCTGGTTGTCTGTGCTGCGATTGGTTGGCAACCAGTCCAGGGTGTCCCCCGCCTACTGCCCAGAGCCAGCTGAGATAGGCGCCAGCAGCCCCCGCGACCCTTGTGAGGAATAAGCGGTCAAGAAAATGGATGGATGGATGGTTGTCTGTGTCCAAAAGCTGTAAAAACATATAACTATTGCAAACTTATTATTTATTTATATGATTTTGTATCAAACTATTTTCTTTTCTTTCAGTTATACTATTGATTTTATTTGGTTTAGCTTTTGTATGTTTTAACTTTCCTGGCGTGTTCTATGTTCTAATTGTTTATAGTGTATACAATGATTGTATTATTTCCCCCCCAATATTTTGTATACTGATTGAGTGAATAGAGATTTAAAAAAATAAAAACTAAACTGGGCTACTCTATGTACAGGAGATAAACATGTTTCTTCTTATTCGTCCGAGTGCAGTTTAAAGGTCTATTTATTTTTATTATCCAAATGAATCTAGAATTAAACGTATAATTTTATTAGCTTTTTTTTTAATTATTTGTTTTAAGTAAAATTAAATATTAACATTTTCGTGACATGAGATTTGTCCAACTGTAATTGCCGTAGATTTCACGTGGTAGCAGAAGAGCTACTCCATTCCAGGCACGACGCGTTTACGCTCGGCTTCACGATAAAAATAATTCAACACGAATTCGTACGGAACGAACTGACACATCGACACTTTGCCCCGTCACTACTTTATTGGCCCTCTCGGCACTCTTTATTTTGCCTTAGCTTAGCTTATTTTAGTTTAGCTTAGCTTAGCTTGCTAGGCGCCAAAAAACGAGACGCGTTTGCTATCGACAAATTGGCTCAGCAGACGTCAATCGTGAGCGTAAAGTGTCGTGAATATCGTGTGAAGATGTTCACAATGACGAAAGTCAAGTACGAAGAGGAGCTTTGTGGAGCACAGGAGGACAACGAGCGACAACGTCAACTGCTGGACGCCGTTTACAAGCAGCCTCGAGTTGTGTTGAACAGAGCAGGTTTGTCACTTGTTTCATCGACACTTTTCAACCATATGTCCGAATTTATTTTGAAAGGAATCTTCACCCGGGCACTTTGTTACGATACACAGTTTTTTTCTTCAGTCGGTTTGGTACATTTCTCAGTCGATACGAATTGGATTTAGCAGAACTACAACTGAGGTAAAGCTAGCCGCCTTTTCTTTTTACGCGGTCAAGTCAGCCGTCTTTTCTTTTTACGCGGTCAAGTCAGCCGCCTTTTCTATTTACGCGGTCAAGTCAGCCGCACTTCATTTTTTTCTGTTCGCCCTTTTCTAGGATTTACGGTAGTGTGCTCGAAGAGACGCTGGCGCGGAGAATGTGACCGAGAACAACATTGGGTTTTCAAAATAAAAGATCGGTTTTCAAAAATAAAATTGAATTCAAACGCAGTTTAAAGTACGCTTGGTTATTATTATTATTATTATTATTATTATTATTATTATTATTATTATTATTATTATTATTATTATTATTATTATTAACAGTTTAAAAGCTGTTTCACAATAACAGTACCAATTCAAATTTCACTGGGAATGCACTCTTGTGGGGTGATATTGAGCAATAACATTGATATGTACAGTATTAAGTTAACGGTAATTTAAAATGAAGGAAAGGTTGAAATTGAGAAGAAAATAGGTGTGTGTCATCGAGCAGACATGCCACTTTGAGGCAGAACTAATTTGGGGTCAATAGGTCATCTGACCTAGAAGCTATTAAGCAGAAAATAAGTGGAAGTCTAAAATGAAAAAAATAAAATAAAATAAAAGGTGTGCATCATCTATCAGACATGGCACTATGATGCTGCATTGGTTTGGGGTCAATGGGTCACATGGCCTGGAAGCTATTGAGCTAAGAAGCTGAAATTTACAGATAATGAGAAAAAAAAAATGTTAAAAATAAGCGGAGGTCTTTTTTTTTTTTAAGGCTGTATGCAAATGAATATGTACAATTTTCTCTTGTTTCCTACAATATTAGTTGCTGATGTCATGTTGATCAAAATGTATGCTGTGTTGACCCTAGTCTCACACCTTGACTCCGCAACATTTTTGCATTATTTTTTTTTGCATATTTATTTTTTTTGCACAATGAAAAATGGTTGAACAAGTTACAATACGTCAACCATATTTCTATATATTCCCAGTAGACTTTTTTTTTTTTTTTTTTTTTTTTCGAGGCAAATGTTAACTTTTAATAATCAAAAATCAATTCAACCAATGAGCAACCCGTTTTCTGAAATTTGTGTTTTCATCTCTAATATTCTAATATAAATTATGGTGAAAACAGTGCCTCTGGATTGGCAGGCCGGGGTGGTGGTCCCCCTTTTTAAGAAGGGGGACCGGAGGGTGTGTTCCAACTATAGAGGGATCACACTCCTCAGCCTCCCTGGTAAGGTCTATTCAGGGGTGCTGGAGAGGAGGGTCCGTCGGGAGGTTGAATCTCGGATTCAGGAGGAGCGGTGCGGTTTTCGTCCTGGCCGTGGAACAGTGGACCAGCTCTACACCCTCAGCAGGATCCTTGAGGGTGCGTGGGAGTTCGCTCAACCAGTCCACATGTGTTTTGTGGATTTGGAGAAGGCGTTCGACCGTGTCCCTCGGGGAGTCCTGTGGGAGGTGCTTCGGGAGTACGGGGTACCGGGGCCCCTGATACGGGCGGTTCGGTCCCTGTTTAGTCCGCATTGCCGGCAGTAAGTCGGATTCGTTTCCGGTGAGGGTTGGACTCCGCCAAGGTTGCCCTTTGTCACCGATTCTGTTCATAATTTTTATGGACAGAATTTCTAGGCGCAGCCGAGGCGTTGAGGGGATCCGGTTTGGTGGCCTCAGCATTGCATCTCTGCTCTTTGCAGATGATGTGGTGCTGTTGGCTTCTTCAGGCTGGGATCTCCAACTCTCACTGGAGCGGTTCGCAGCCGAGTGTGAAGCGGTTGGGATGAGGATCCGCACCTCCAAATCCGAGACCATGGTCCTCAATCGGAAAAGGGTGGCGTGTCCTCTCCGGGTCGGGGATGAGATCCTCCCCCAAGTGGAGGAGTTCAAGTATCTTGGGGTCTTGTTCACGAGTGAGGGCATGATGGAACGGGAGATCGACAGGTGGATCGGTGCAGCGTCTGCAGTAATGCGGACTCTGTATTGGTCCGTCGTGGTGACGAAAGAGCTGAGCCAAAAGGAGAAGCTCTCGATTTACCAGTCGACCTACGTTCCGACCCTCACTTATGGTCACGAGCTGTGGGTCGTGACCAGTGGCGTTCCTAAGCAACTTGGCACCCTAGGCAGGATTTCTGGTAGTGCCCCCCCTCCCAGCGCGTGCACAACTTATTAGACCAACCACAAACACGACCCCCACTCAAATTATTAGACCAACCACAAAATATTTACATCTTTTTTTTATTTATTTTTTTATCTTTATTATTTTTTTGAACATATAAACAGATGAACAGCAGAAATAAAACAGAAAACAACAACAATCAAAAGAGAAGAAAATCCCAATAAAATAATCATTCAATCAATCATAACTTACATGTTCAAAAGGGAGTAGGAAGAAGTTAAAAACTTATCTAGTCCTACCCCTTTTACTCAATATATTTAAACTTATTTCATTATTAATACAATTTTAATTTACTAATTATTAAAATAAAAAATAAAAAAATAATAATAATAATAAATGATATATATAATCCAAGTTATATATATATATATATATACACATACATACATACATACACACATACATATATACATATATATATATATATATATATATATATATATATATATATATATATATATATATACATATACATATACATATATACATACATACATATACACACACATACACAAGTGCACTTAACATATTCACATTTACCAAAAACATATATACATAAATTTACTAAACATATACCATAATACCTATCTAGATCATTTACACATACTCACATGTACATTTTTCATATTCTGGTCTGACATAGATAATTTTTTTGAACTTTACTTTTAAACATTTTTTTAAACTCCAGCATTGAGTCACAATTTTTCAGAGCAATTTCCAAATGATTCCACAGATCAACACCTTTTACAGATACACACCTTTGCTTAATATTTGTTCTTGTTTTGGGTTTTTTGTACACACTTGTACCCCTTATATCATAAGGACTGTGTCTAATTTCAAATAACTTCTGAGTACTGTGGCAGAGTAAATTGTTATAAACTTTATACATTATTTGTGCTATTTTAAAATCCACCAAGTCATAAAATTTCATTGCATTTAATTTAATAAATAGTGGATGTGTTGGCTCTGTATATTTTGATCCATTAATAATTCTTATAGCTTTCTTTTGCAATTTGAAAACGGTGTTAGTATTTGTTTTATATGCCATTCCCCATAATTCCACACAATAGGTCAAATATGGTAATAATAGTGAACTATATAATATATATAATGATTTCATGTTTAAAACATCCTTACTTTTATAGAGTATCCCTATGATTTTTGACATTTTCCTTTTAACAGTTTCTATGTGTGGCTTCCAACATAATTTATCATCGATAATAACTCCAAGGAATTTATTTTCATTCACCCTTTCTATTTCAATTGAATTCACCATAATTTTAACTTGATGAGTGATTTGTCTAGTGCCAAAAACTATGAACTTGGTTTTATTTAAATTCAATGATAATTTATTTACATCAAACCATTTTTTTATTATATTCAATTCATACTCCACAGTAGTCAGAAGCTGCTTCAGGTTTTCTCCTGAACAATAGAAAGTTGTATCATCAGCAAATAAGACACTTTTCAATATTTTTGAGACATAGCAAATATCATTTATGTACAGTATAAATAATTTAGGGCCAAGCACAGACCCTTGGGGAACTCCATGAGTGATCTTCATGTGTTCTGATTGTACATTATTAAACTGCACATACTGATATCTATTCTCCAAATAACTTTTCATCCACTTATAAGCTAAACCTCTTATTCCATATTTATTTAATTTATTCATTAATATAGAATGATCTATAGTATCAAAAGCTTTTTTTAAATCCATAAAAATCCCAACAGTAAATTTTTTATTATCTATTTCGGTAGATATTGCTTCATTTAGAGCATTTCCCACAGTTATTTTATACTTAATGGTAGAACCTACGTCACAGTGGTATTTTCGCTGTAGAGGAAGAAAATAACGTGGAAAAAATGCTGCTGAAAAGTCAACTTACCGTAGGTTTGGCAACACAAGATGGCCGCCGCCAGCTTCACTTTTCGCTACAGCATGAGCAGCCCAGTTAATTTATGACGTCCGTGCTGTATCAGCCTGCACATCCACCTGAGAATCTGACCGTGATCAGTTTTTTTTTTCCTTTTTTTTTTTTTTTTTTTTTTTTTTTTTTGAAGGTTTGAGCCAGGACAGCTTACTCGCATTTTCATTTCATTTTCTTAACTAAAGAGCCAGACCTGTCACCAGAAAGAAAGTGCAGGGGGGCATTACCTTTTTTGGGGGAGCACACTTCATCAACCTAAATCTAATGTTGTTCAGGTTGAACAGTGGCATTGTGACAACTGCAAAAGCGGCGGAATGACTGTGACCCAGCCCCTTCTATCTGAGATTAGCTAGCAGTTGCCTTCATTTGCTTTTTGGATTTAGGGCTGTACGATATGGATAAAATTTCGGATCATTTTTGCCAGACATCTTTATTCTTTGATCTTTGACTCAGCATGAAACTTAGCATCATTTCAGTGTTTTATGGTGCCTTCTGTAATTTGTTATTTTATTTATAGTTATATTTACTTATTCACTTCACTACATCTTATATATTTTTTTAATTATTTTTTTTTTGCTTTTATACTTACCTACTTATATTTACTATAATTAATTTTATTTTGTGTTATTTTCTTTCACTTGTGTCCACTGCGAGACTGATTTCTATTCCATGCACTTTGTATGCAGCAATGGATGTTTTAAAGGGCTTTATAAAAAAAGATTGAGTTGAGATATGTCGATAATATACAGAAACGACATATGGGTTCAGTGAAAAAGATCAATCCATAAGGATGTGTAAAGTGCTGTTTATTATTATTATTATTATTATTATTGTTATTATTATTATTATTATTATTATTATTATAACTTATCGACAGTCATCAACCATGACAAACTTGGCAATAAAAAAAAAAGAAAGAAAAGAGGATTCAACTTACATTGTACTGCAACTATGCTTTAGTGATAAATAATTTTATACTCCAAAGTATTTGTTGTGTATGTGTGACTGCGTGGGTCTGTTAACCGCATACTGTGTATTGCTACAATTTGTCCGTGCTGTGTGGCTTGATTAATCAAAACAAAAGTTTGCCACTCACTTGTGAACGTTGTTTAGTGGACCAGTGAACGCAGGATTCCCAACCATGTCAACTGTGTCATCCTGGATCGAGGTTTGGCGTTTGCTCACTGCTCAGTCATTGGGTCAGTGCCGGCCGGCGAACGTGCACCACTATCTAACGCGGAAGTAGATTTGGCTAATGCGCGTCTCCGGAGCGCGCGTCACCCCCCCCAATCCCGATTACCATTGACTAGCCGTAGATGTCAATCAAAGCCAAATTTGAAAGGATGTATGTGGTTGGCTGGCAAGCCATGCTTTACTTGAACAGAAGGCGCACGTTTACGTGACTGATAAAAGTAAAAAAAATGAATAAATTCTCCTTTCCCTGTCATCCTTTTGCTCACGAGCGCCCCTAGCATCTGCCTAATCTGCCTAATGGCAGGAGCGCCACTGGTCGTGACCAAAAGAACGAGATCCCGGATACAAGCGGCCGAAATGAGTTTCCTCCGCAGGGTGTCCGGGCTCTCCCTTAGAGATAGGGTGAGAAGCTCGGTCATCCGGGAGGGACTCGGAGTCTGCTCCTCCGCGTTGAGAGGAGCCAGCTGAGGTGGCTCGGGCATCTGGTTCGGATGCCTCCTGGACGCCTCCCTGGGGAGGTCTTCCGGGCATGTCCCACCGGCGGGAGGCCCCGGGGACGACCCAGGACACGCTGGAGAGACTATGTCTCCCGGCTGGCCTGGGAATGCCTTTGGATCCCGCCGGATGAGCTGGTTGAAGTGGCTGGGGAGAGGGAGGTCTGGGTTTCCCTCCTAAAGCTGCCGCCCCCGCGACCCGACCTCGGATAAGCGGAGGAAGATGGATGGATGGATGGATGGATGAATTTATGGTGAATTCTAGGGCTGGGTATCGATTCAAATTTCCAGGATTTGTTTGTGTGTGTTGAATGTGTTGTGTGTGTGTTGGGGGCGGGGTCGATATATCTATACATGGCTTTATGTATCGATATTGGGATATGAAAAGGCGTATCTATACGATATCGATATATCAATATTTTGAACCCAGCCCAAGTTAATTCAATTGAAATAGAAAGGGCGTATGAAAACAAATTCCTTGTAGTAGTTATTGATGATGAATTATTTTGGAAGCCACACATAGAAAATGTTAAAAGGAAAATGTGAAAAATCATAGGGATACTCTATAAAACTAAGGATGTCCTGAACATGAACTCATTATATACATTATACAGTTCATTATTCTTACAATATCTGACCTATTGTGTGAAAATCTGGGCAAATGCAAATAAAACAAACACCAACTGTATTCAAATTGCAAAAGAGAGCTATAAGAATTATTAATTAATCAAAATATACTGAATCAACACATCGATTATTTATTAAATTAAATACAATGAAATTTTATGACTTGGTTGAGTTTAAATTAGCACCAAATTAGACACAGTCCTTTTGATATAAGGGGTGCACATGTCTATAAAAACAAAAAAAAACCAAGAACAAATATTAAGCAAAGGTGTGTATCTGTTAGGTGTTAATTTGTGGAATCATTTGGGAATTGCCCTGAAAGGATGTGACTCACTTGTTGAGTTTAAAAAAAAATGTTTAAAAGTAAAAAAAAATAAATACTTGTGTATAGATTTGTTATTCATTCACTCATGTGGCCCATGTGATAAACTTCAATATAAAATACATAACATCACAATAAATTAACTTTACCAAACCATGTGTATCTTGTGTCTCGCAGATGTCGGTGAAAAATATATTTTTCCTGAGCGGCAGGAGCCAGAGTTCCCTGGCGTGAAACAGGAGGAGGACTTGGAGCCTCTGCAAGTTAAAGAAGAGCAGCAGCAACAGCCTCCCAACATCAAAAAAGAGGAGCAGCTGCCACCATACATTGAAGAGGAGGAGCACTTCACAGGGTTGCCCGTGACTGGTGTCCATTTGAAGACTGAAGATGAACGTCAATATGAAGAGAACAAAGGGGCGGAGTCTCCAAGCAGACAACAAATGACAAATGATGACAGCCGGTTAGCTCTTATGTCAGATGGTGAAGACGCGTCACACGCTGCTCACACTGCTGACGATGAACAGTGTGACGATGATGTGACATGTCACACTGATGGCAAACGGTGGAAATCTTCTCAGTGTGGAAAAACCTTTGGTTCCAAGTCTCAATTGAGAAGACACGCGATGGGCCACACTGGTCATAAACCCTTTGCTTGCACAGTTTGTGGTCGAAGTTTCTCTAGGAAGGAAACTTGAACAACGCACACGCAAACCCACACCGGAGAGAAGCCTTTTGCTTGCTCAGTTTGTGGTCAAAATTTTGCTCAGAGGGAACACTTAAAAACACACACAAGAACCCACACTGGAGAGAAGCCCTTTGCTTGCTCAGTTTGTGGTCAAAATTTTTCTTCCAAGGGATACTTAAAAACACACACAAGAACCCACACTGGAGAGAAGCCCTTTGCCTGCTCAGTTTGTGGTAAGAAATTTCGTGAAAAGGAAAATTTAAAAATACACACAAGAACCCACACTGGAGAGAAGCCCTTTGCTTGCTTGGTTTGTGGTCAAAAATTTGCTTTCAAGGGATACTTAAAAATACACACAAGAACCCACACTGGAGAGAAGCCCTTTGCCTGCTCAGTTTGTGGTAAGAAATTTCGTGAAAAGGAAAATTTAAAAATACACACAAGAACCCACACTGGAGAGAAGCCCTTTGCTTGCTTGGTTTGTGGTAAAAAAAAATTCTTACAAGGGATACTTAAAAATACACACAAGAACCCACACTGGAGAGAAGCCCTTTGCCTGCTCAGTTTGTGGTAAGAAATTTCGTGAAAAGGAAAAATTAAAAAGACACACAAGAACCCACACTGGAGAGAAGCCCTTTGCTTGCTCGGTCTGTGGTAAGAAATTTCCTGAAAAGGAAAAATTAAAAATACACACAAGAACCCACACTGGAGAGAAGCCTTTTGCTTGCTCAGTTTGTGGTCGAAATTTTGCTTACAAGGGAAGCTTAAAAATCCACACAAGAACCCACACTGGAGAGA
Source organism: Festucalex cinctus (assembly GCF_051991245.1). Taxonomy (NCBI): domain Eukaryota; kingdom Metazoa; phylum Chordata; class Actinopteri; order Syngnathiformes; family Syngnathidae; genus Festucalex; species Festucalex cinctus. Next base: position 4,645,687 of record NC_135411.1, read on the forward strand.
AGCCCTTTGCTTGCTTGGTTTGTGGTCAAAAATTTGCTCAGAGGGTACACTTAAAAATCCACACGCGAATCCACACTGGAGAGAAGCCCTTTGCTTGCTTGGTTTGTGGTCAAAAATTTGCTCAGAGGGTACACTTAAAAATACACACAAGAACCCACACTGGAGAGAAGCCTTTTGCTTGCTCAGTTTGTGGTCGAAATTTTGCTCACAAGGGAAACTTAAAAATCCACACAGGAACCCACACTGGAGAGAAGCTCTTTGCTTGCTTGGTTTGTGGTCAAAATTTTTCTTCCAAGGGATACTTAAAAATCCACACAAGAGTCCACACTGGAGAGAAGCCCTTTGCTTGCTTGGTTTGTGGTCAAAATTTTTCTTCCAAGGGATACTTAAAAATCCACACAAGAACCCACACTGGAGAGAAGCCTTTTGCTTGCTCAGTTTGTGGTCAAAGATTCCCAACAAAGGGCAACGCTGAGAGGCACAAGTGTGCTGGTGAGAAAAGCGGTTGATGAATGAAGCTTGATATGATCTCATTTAGGAATTGACGTTTAAAATGGTGCAGAAATTTCTACCGCTAAATGAATGATTATTCTGTGTACTTGTATCGTGTGTTGTGTCTTTGCCTATTTTGAAATTGAGTTTGTTTTGAAAACGTAACATCAACCTGACAAGTGGCTGCAGATTATAACTGACGGCTATAATCTGTCATCTGTACATGTAAATGTCCGTTCATATGTAGTTTGCCTTATATACATATTAAAAGGCTGTTGTTGAACACATTATTTTAGGTTAATTAATTATGCACAAATTAGTGTGTCAAAAAAATAACGCAACTGATCGCGAGTCTGATTGCAGACCGCAGACTGGGAACGGAACGCCCACGGAACGGAACGCCCCTATGCTCTTGATTGACGGAAAGTGACGCTGCTGTCGTGATCCAGTAGTGTTGTTCTCAACTTCTCTGCAGCGAGCGGTCGCCACGAGAACTACGAAACGAAATCATTCCATCCATTATCACAACCTCTTAGTTCTCAAAAAGTTCCCGGGGACGACACGAAATAATTTGTAAAATGACGAGTCGGGAGCAGAAAGTAAGTGGACATGTATTTTATTTAATGAACATTAGCACATAGGTCGCTAAAGAAAAGTTCGTTTCCCGCACAGAAAGTTTGAAAAATGAATTGAAATGATTTAGTGGAACACAATGTTTTTCTTCCATATCTCTCTCGTTGAATTCCAATTGTTATTTCGCATGGAACAATAGTTTGAACCTGTGTACCGTACAATATGCTGACCTAAAAGTAGTAACTTGCAAATGGGGAATCCACCGTGACGCTGTACGTAATGCAAAATGGTGTAAGCCCAATACGTCACATATTTGCAGCAGATAGGCCTGTATAGCGTAGCTACGTAATTAATTACCATTAATGTATCGATGGGATTTGAATAATAACATAATTTTACTCTGTTGTGGCATGAACGTTAAGAAATCTTTACATGAGTCCAGTTTTTTCTATTTCTGTTGGTATGTTTTTGGATTGTAATTGGCCAATTCTACAGTCGGATGACAAAAGATTTATACAAATAAAATGTGTTCTAATTTGCACTCAGCTTCATCGAACCGTCTATAAAGATGGACACCTACCAGCACCCATTTTGGAAGGCTTGAACCGATACAGATGCAGCATTTGTGCCAAAGGTGGAGAGTTTGCATATGTTGTGGCACATCTGCAAACTCAAGATAAGACGGCAGTTTGTCATGAAGGTATGTTGTAGTTTGAAGACCACTATAATCAATTTAAATTTTGTCAATATGGCAATTCTTTCTTAGTTGCCATGGTAAGCAATTTTTATAAATATGAAAAAGAATGTATTGTTAGTTTTATGAATGATGAATACATTTCGCTACAACCTAAAAAGTACTCACTGATACTGATGCCAAGTAATGGATGCCACTAGTACTCTATACAGAAAATTACAATTAAACAAATGACACAGACTTTTAAAGAAAGACCTTTCAAATTTGAAAAGCTTTTTCTAACCTAATGCACAGAAATAAGGCTGGCTCGCATTTCCAGAAAGAGGAAAATAGATTAGAATGCCAAGGTAAGAATAATGGACAGAATTTTCCAAACCCCAATTAATCTATGCAAATTGTCATTGTAGTGTATACATGTCCAAAACATACAATTAATCCCATTCCCTTGAACTTAAGGAGGAACGTCCGATGTCAGCAACCAAGGTCAAGAAGCCTTCTGCAGAGAGAGTGGTCGCTTCCATCTGTCAGGCATGCATGCAATAATTTTTATTTATGTATTTTACACTTTGGAGGTGAAGCACAGTTATGAACTGATGATATACACTCACTGGCTAGTCAAACAGAACTACACAGAGTAGAGACTTTAATATTGCATCTTTATCAGAGAATCATGTGGCTCTGACATTTATACAATATAAACAAATTATGTGAAAGCTACAAAAACATGCTGATAAGGAATTCTTCATTGCACTTCTCTTGTTCCAAGAAGATAATGATGATCATATTGATGATGAAGACAAGTCTATTTTTAGTTTATGCGGTTATGTTCACAGCTACCAGAGGAGATTTTACGATCCATCCTGATTCTTGCTGTCCTCAATGATGGCGAAGGCGCAATCCACGTGCTGGCCCTGACATGCACCCGATTCTGGATGATCATCAGATAAGAATCATTTCGTAGGGAAGCACATTTTCAGTGGCTAGACAGTAAGTTGTGAGGGAGTGGGGATCATGAGGATAAGTGGTTAAGATCATGGATGGGTGGACACAAAAAAAAAAATTCTGTCTGTCTATCTATCTGACAGCTAAGGCTGTTTGAAAGCACTATATACATAAGATGACTTGACTGTCTGTCTGTATGTCTATCTATCTACCAGGTGTCGTCAACTGGAGTGCATTTTCACCCGATTTCAAAAAGATGTACAGGATCCCCTATTGCCTCACCCCTTGCATCCAATGCAATTCTATATTTAAAGAATATAGAGGGTTCTGGGGACATGGAAAAAGAGGAGAACTCATTGGTTTTTATTCAGATTACAACATTCACAGACGCTGCAGCAACTGCATAAATTGATGTCACAAAATAAATGTGATTTGGAAAACAAAAAAATGGGAGTGGTTATTTGAAGTTACAGAAGCATGTACATTACATAATGCTTACATGTATCATAAAATCATGTTTGGAGAGGAATTTAAAAAAAAAATGATGAAGTAGGCTACTTTTTGTCATAAATATACCACCTAGTATTGCTTGTTGTAGGCCTTTATGGAAAAATATATTTTAAAGATGGCTAACAAAAAATAACATTTTGTATGTATATCACAATTAAACCAACTTTAAAATACTATTTCCACCTCATAATTTTGTGGAAATAGTCTTTTTCATATGTGCTACGTTTGTGTGTTTGTTGCAATAAAGTTTAGTTTGTCGCGCCATTAATTGCATTAAGTTGCTATTCTGTTTCTAAATAGTCTGTAATCTCCTGGCACTCTTAGCACCTGTCCATAGACCAACTCGGCCGACGAACACTGCAGGTCCTCCTTAGGTGCAGTACGAAGGCCCAGCATGATCCAGGGTAGCTTGTCGACCCAATTACCTTCAGAAAGACCAGCGCGCAAAGCGGCTTTCATCGAACGATGGAACCGTTCGCACAGCCCATTAGCCTGAGGGTGATAAGCGCAGGTGCGGTGTAGCTTGACCCCGAGGCCCTCAGCAAACCTCTGACGTGAACTGCGCACCCCTGTCGGACGAGAGGTCCGCCGGCGGTCCAAACCGAGCGACCCAGGTCCCGATAAACGCCCGGGCCACGTCACTGGTCGATATGGAGGTCAGGGGAACGGCCTCTGGCCAGCGGGTCGTCCTGTCCACCATCGTCAGGAGGTAGGTGAAGCCCTGGGAAGGAGGAAGCGGACCTACGATGTCGACGTTGACATGGTCAAACTTCCTCACAACAAAAGTCTCCAAAGGCGCCTTGGTGTGACGGTGGACCTTGGCTCGCTGACAAGCCACGTATGAATCGACCCAGGCCCGTACATCTTTCTTCAACCCAGACCAGACGAACTTCTGAGCCACCAACCTCGACGATGCCTTCCTGCCGGGGTGTGAGAGACCATGCACCATGTCGAAGGCGGCCCTCTGCCAACCAGAGGGCACCAGCGGTCTAGGCCGGCCCAAGGAGACTTCACACCACAGCTCGACCCCGGAGTCGTCGACCGCCACCCTTTCAACTTGCAACCCGGTGTCGGAGCTCCGAAGCAACTGGGTGCCACGATCGGAAGCCTGGTCGGCCGCCATCCGGGAAAAGTCGAGGCCCAGCTGTACCGTGTTGACGGCTGCCCTGGACAGACAATCCGCGACCACGTTGTCCTTGCCAGCGATATGTCGGATGTCCGTGGTGTATTCAGATATGAACGACAACTGGCGCTGTTGCCGCGCGGACCACGGCTCGGACAACTTCGACATGGAGAAGGTGAGCGGCTTGTGATCAACGAAGACCGTGAACTCACGGCCCTCCAGGATGAAGCGGAAGTGGCGGATCGCCAGCCAGACAGCAAGGAGCTCCCTGTCGAACGTGCTGTACTTGCGCTCCCGAGGGACTAACCGGCGGCTGAAAAAGGCGAGCGGCTGCCACGCACCTTCGACGCGCTGCTCCAAAACGGCCCCGACGGCAAAATCGGATGCGTCAGTAGTGAGGGCGATCGGGGCATCCGGGCGCGGGTGGGCCATCAAGGCCGCTCGGGACAGCGCAGCTTTCGTCTCTTCAAAAGCCTTGACTCTCACATCGGTCCAGTCGACCGCACGGTCAGGAGCCACACCCTTAAGTGCGTCGTAAAGCGGGTGCATCACATGGGCAGCGTGGCGGATGAACCTGTGGTAAAAAGTCACCATCCCGAGGAACTCCCGAAGACCCTGGGGATCCGGGGTCGAGGAAAAGCGGCAACAGCTTCCACTTTTGCCGGGAGCGGGGTGGCGCCGTCCTCGTTGATGAGGTGGCCGAGGTATTGGATGGAGGGCACACCAAAGACACATTTAGCTCGGTTAATAATCAGTCCAGCCTGGCTGAGCTTTGAGAAAAGCTGCCGGAGGTGTGAAAGGTGTTCCCCGATGGAGGAGCTGGCCACTAGGATGTCATCCAAGTAGACGAAGACGAACGGCATGTCCCGGAGAACAGAGTCCATGAGACGCTGAAAAGACTGGGCGGCGTTTTTAAGGCCAAATGGCATCCTGAGAAACTCGAACAGTCCGAAAGGTGTTATCACAGCAGTCTTAGGCACATCGGCGGGGTGTACCGGAACTTGGTGATAGCCCCGTACCAAGTCCACCTTGGAAAACACCTTCGCACCTGCCAGGTGGGCAGAGAAGTCCTGTATGTGCGGGACCGGATAGCGATCGTGCGTCGTGGCATCATTGAGGCGGCGATAGTCTCCACACGGTCGCCAGCCGCTGTCCGACTTCGGAACCATGTGGAGAGGCGAGGCCCACGGGCTGTCCGAACGACGAATTATGGCAAGGCGTTCCATGTTGGCGAATTCGGACTTAGCTGTGGCCAATCTATCAGGGTTGAGGCGTCGGGCCTTAGCATGAACCGGCGGGCTCACGGTCTCGATGTGGTGCTCGACCCCATGCTTGGTAGTAGTGGCTGCAAATGTAGGCGTGGTCAGGCTGGGGAATTCTCCAAGAAGCCGCGTGAACACGCCGTCATCTGAGAGCGGGCTGGCAAGGCCCTCAAACGTCTCCACATCACACCCACAAGCAACAGTGGAAAACGTCACAGCGTCCAACAGGCGGCCATTTTTAACCTCCACCAGTAGACTGTGGGCACACAAAAAGTCCGCGCCAAGAAGGGGAAAAGAAATGTCCGCAGTGACAAAGTCCCAAGTGAACCGGCGCTCCCCAAAACATACATCCACTGTCTTAGTGCCGTAGGTCCGGATAGGTGCATCGTTGGCCGCTGACAGGTGCGGGCCGTGAGTGCCCCCGGCAGCATCTTCAGCCGAGGCAGGCAACACGCTTCTGCGGGCGCCGGAGTCACAAAGGAATTTGAGTCTGGAGAGGGTGTCCATGATAAACAGCTGTCGGCACTGTGCGCCCCCACTCACAGCTGCAACTGAGTGGAGGCGTTGCCGTTTTCCGACGCAACAAAGGACCAAGGGGCGCGGCACCTCTTCGCCTTGGTTCCAAAACGTGCGTGAAAATAGTATAAGCCAGGGGCTGATCGGCCATCCACGGCAGAGCGTGCCTTATGAGGTGCAGTTGCGGCCGCCGGGACTGGGAAGGCGAAAATTGTTACATAGAAAGATAAAATGTGCAAAATGCACGAGCATATGGCGTGTTAGCTCGCATGGAGCTGTGGTGGTTTGATCTCGGGTTGAGTTAGCAACAAAAAAAGGGAAAAAAAAAAAAAAAAAAAAAGTAGGACTTTTGCGTCAATCATTTCAGTGAGACAGAAGAAAATAGAGAAAGAAAATAGACTAAACTGTGAATTTAGTCGACTAAAATTGGATCAAAACTAAAATACAATCAGAAGACTAAATTATGACTCAAACTTGTTAATTTTAGTCAAAAGACTATAACTAAAACTAAATTAAAATTTCTTGTCAAAATTAACACTGGTTGCAACAGCAGTGGAATGTAATAATGCAGTAATCATGACAAAACTGTGACTGTTTTGTAAAAAAAAAAATGTATGTGGGAAACAGGGATATGTATACCGACAAAAAAAATTTGCAGTATTGTACCACCGTTTTAATACAGTCTTATTGTGCACCTAAGTGTTCTTAAAATCGCACACGTCTTGTCAGATACATTGGTATGACTGTCTCATGACTGTATAATCGGCCCCTGTCCGGAATCAACCAATCAAATCAATTTATTTCACTATTTAAAATAACAGTTGAATTGAATTACTGTGTACAGCAATGAGGACTGCAGTGAATTTTTTTAACGCTATATAGTAGTGCTAAGCAAGGGAGAGTAATAACAAGTGTACAAACCTGCTGCGTGTAGCACAATTCGAGACTCCTCGCAAACGTCGTCCAGCAGTTGAAAATGTTGCTCGTTCTCTTCTTTGACTCCAAAGAGTTCCTCCTCGTCCTTTGGTGTCGTTCTCGCCGACATTTTGGCACAATAATGCCAACAAAGTCACACTTGGTCTCTTCCTGACCACGTGTTATGTGCTTCTCTTTGTTAGCGGCTAGCGAGCTAAACTAAGCTAAGCTAAGCTAAGCTAAGCTAACTAGGCCGAGAAGCATCAACGCGCACCGAGACGAGTTTAAACACACGCCGACATTTAATAAACGGTGTCGCAGACCTTCAAAATCGTGATGGGAGTCCTGTGTGTTCAGTCCAACACCAAATAAGAAAGAATGATTTAGCAGAGGACGTCTGATGAAACGCGATGTGGCCGCCCGCCACGGCAGTGAGCACGTGAAGAAACGAATGGAGACGTGCGGCGGAAGTCAGGCAGGACACGCCCCCGCTGCGTTACGATTGGCTGTTGGAAATTGTCCGGGGGCTTCAGAGCAAGCAATGCCATCAAGTCATCGGCAGATGTCGCCATTTTTGCTGCAGTTGGAATCGAAAGCCTCATTCCCTTTTTCAGTGTTTTGATCCCGATACAATTGTAAAGTTTAAATGCCCGTTTAAATTTAATTTATTAAAAAGAGTTCAATTTTTCTGTGGGGTTGCGTGTCGTAAAAGGGGCCCGGTCGAAATTGTCGGCTGCGTGACGTCACTCCCGCGGAAATTTGAAAGCACGCACGTTTTGGTTTTTTTTACGCACTCATTCACACATGTGAGCTTTTGTGAGTGAGTGAGTGAGTGAGTGAGTGAGTGAGTGAGTGAGTGAGTGAGTGAGTGAAAAATAATAATACGTGCGTGCTGTCAAAATCCGCATGAGTGACGTCACGCAGCCGACAAATTCACTCATCTGCGTTTGCGGAGCTGGGCGAATCATTGTAAATTAACATTTTAACTTTGCCCTTTGCCTTTGTGAATACCTTAAAACAAAACTAAAACTGACACGACGAGGAGAGGTAGGACTCAGACGCAGGATAAAGGTAGGCCACAAAGGCAATAGGTTTATTTCCGGCCAACAGCTGTCTCCTCTCAACTTGAGAGGAGAAAGGGGAATCAAAAAGTGGAGAACTAAAAACGCTCCACTGGGGAGGAAAAAGAAAAAACAGGCAAAAGGTACAGGGGACAACAAAAGGCGCTCCGCTAGGGAGGAAACAAGGCTCAAGGCACAAGGGGTAACTAAAGGCGCTCCGCTGTGGAGGATAAGGCACAAAAACAAGGCAAAACAACAAGGCACCGGGAACAAGGACTCGAGGACTGTGGGACGCTTCCATGCACTGACTGTGACACTTCGGCAACGGAGGGGAGAATGCAGGTGGCTTTTATTGCTGTAGGTTATTGGTGGAAGGTGGTGATAATCATGGGCGGGGACCGGTAATTAGTGAGCGGCAGGAAGGGCAAGTGACCTGGGGTGAGAGGAGAGTTAGATTTTCAGGGTAAAACAGGAAACATGAACACTAAGATAAAACCGTGGGCCGTCACGCCGGTGGCGGCGTGACAGTACCCCCCCCCCCTCAATGGCCGGCTCTTGACGGCCCTTCAACATAAAAAGTCCAAAAAACAAGGGCGGGTGGAAGGGGGCACGGAGGCGGGAACACGGCCCACCCATCCGTCCCAGACAAGAGGCAGTTCAGGAGGGCGTCCCCGACGCCAGACGAGAGTCCCGTCGGGGCCGTTCAGGATGTTCCAGATAACAGACTTTATTTTAACGAAAGATCAGGTTCGGAAGGTACCACGGGAATCTCGTGGACCGGTTTGACTTGGTAGACGGCTTTGGCGTGGACGGCGTGATGCAGTGACTTGGCATGACGTGATGCAGAGGCTTGGCGTGACGTGATGCAGAGACTTGGCGTGGCTTAGGGTCTTCGAGCTGCACCCGGCGAGGCTCGGGGGCTTGAGGCGGCGCCCAGCGAGGCTCGGGGGCTTGAGGCTGCAGCAGGCGAGGCTCAGGGGTAAGAGGCTGCAGCACGCAAGGTTCAGGGGCGAGAGGCTCAAGAGTCACCAGGTTGACTGCGGCTGAGGATGCACTGGTCGCTGATTGGTCCAAGACGTGTTCCATACAGTCTTTTCCCCATTCCAGTACGTTCCCGGAGTTCCAGTCGATTCGGGGGTTGTGTTGACGTAGCCAAGGGTGTCCCAGAACCAAAGTGGTAGACGAAGCATGGATTACGTGGAAACGGAGATTTTCGATGTGTTGTCCAATTCGTACTTCCAGGGGTTCGGTGATGTGGGTGATGCTGAAGAGCTCCTTGCCATTCAGGGCTCTGGCCTGGATGGTCCGGGGAAGGGGTTCGGTGGTGGCTCGTACTTGCTTAACGAGGCCCCAGTCCAGGAGGCTCTCGTCGGAACCGGAATCGATGAGGGCTGGCATGTCAATGGTCATAGCATGGTGGCGTATCTGGGCTTGCGTGATTCTTTGTGTCTTAGCAGGTCGGGGTGACAAGAAACTCACCGGTGAACCTCTTTTCGCGGTGCAAGTTCCCACCAGATGACCAAGTTCACCACAGTAGAAGCAGCGGCCTTCTTGGCGGCGACGCTGTCGCTCCTCGGTGGTTAACTGGGCCCGACCAAGCTGCATGGGTTCCTCCTCAACGTTACGCACTTCCCTTGGCGCTGGTCGGGGAGGTAAGATGAGCTGTGGCATTTCTGTTTCCATTGGCGGTGAAAAGGGGGTTGGTTCTACCCTTCTATGGTACCCGCTGGACTTGGTCAACTCTCGTCGGCGATGATCAGCACGAATCGCTAGGGAGATCAGAGCATCCAAGTCGGTTGGAAGTTCCACGGGAATCAGGAGTTCTTTTATGGCGGGTGAGAGTCCTTTCAGAAAGTGGTCCTGTAATGCTGTGGAGTTCCAGCCACTGTTTGTGGCCAAGGTGCGAAAGCGGATTGCGTAATCGCTGACGGGTTCTTTGCCTTGTTGGAGCCGGCTCAATGCTCGTGCCTTCTCTCGGTCATTGTTGTCGGGATCAAAGACCTGGCGCAAGGCGGCTTGAAAATCCTGTACATTTTGGCAGACCGAGGAGCCCCTGGCCCATTCCGCGGTTGCCCAGGTTTTGGCCTGTCCAGTCAGGTGGGACACCATGAAGGCTACCCGGGACCTAGCTGTGGAAAATGCCTGTGGTGAGTGTTCAAAACGGATGTCACACTCCGTGAGAAAAGTCTGACATTGTCCAGGTTCACCGGAGTATCGTTCTGGGGAGGCCAGTCTCAATCCTACCCCGGTAAATGACGTGGTCGGGACAGAGAGTTCGGGGAGGGGTAGCTGTCTGGTGGGGGCTGGAGCTCGACGCCGCGTTTGGCTCACCAATTCGTGGACCTGGCTCGACAGCTCCTCCAGCTGCGAAATCACGGCTTGCTGAACCTTTTCCTGGTTGGCAAGCCGGACCTCAAGGCTCTGCAGCGTAGCCTCGACCTTTCCTGCTGGGTCCATGCTGGCCGAAGTGTACTGACACGACGAGGAAAGGTAGGACTCAGACGCAGGATAAAGGTAGGCCACAAAGGCAACAGGTTTATTTCCGGCCAACAGCTGTCTCCTCTCAACCTGAGAGGAGAAAGGGGAATCAAAAAGTGGAGAACTAAAAACGCTCCACTGGGGAGGAAAAAACAGGCAAAAGGTACAGGGGACAACAAAAGGCGCTCCGCTAGGGAGGAAAAAAGGCTCAAGGCACAAGGGGTAACTAAGGGCGCTCCGCTGGGGAGGACAAGGCACGAAAATAAGGCAAAACAACAAGGCAACGGGAACAAGGACTCGAGGACTGTGGGACGCTTCCATGCACTGACTGTGACACTTCGTCAACGGAGGGGAGAATGCAGGTGGCTTTTATTGTCTGTCTTGATTGGTGGCAGGTGTTCATAATCATGGGCGGGGACCGGTGATTATGGAGCGGCAGGAAGGGTAAGTGACCTGGGGTGATAGGAGAGTTAGGATTTTCAAAGTAATACAGGAAACATGAACACAAAGATAAAAGCATGGGCCGTCACGCCGGTGGCGGCGTGACACTGCCACCGAGGAGATTTCCAACCACCTCAGTGACTTTGGCCCCGGAGATAGGAAAGCCCACCTCAGAGTCGCCAGACTGCTTCCTTCAAAGGAAGACGTCTTGGTGCAATTGAGATCTTCGAAGTATTCCCCCCACCGACTCACGACGTACCGAGTCGAAGTCAGCAGCACACCATCTCCATTATACACAGTGTTAATGGTGAACTGCTTTCCTCTCATGAGACGCCGGATGGTGGACCAGAATTTCCTCGAAGCCGTCCGGAAGTCATTTTCCATGGCCTCAAACGAACTCCTCCCATGTCCGAGTTTTTGCATCAGCGACCGCCGAAGGCCGGTAACTGTCTGCTGCCTCCGCAGTACCACAGGCCAAAAAGGCCCGATAGGACTCCTTCTTCAGCTTGACGGCATCCCTTACCGCTGGTGTCCACCAGCGGGTTCGAAGATTGCCGCCGCGACAGGCACCGACCACCTTACGGCCACAGCTCCGATCGGCCGCCTCAACAATGGAGGCGCGGAACATGGCCCATTCGGACTCAATGTCCCCCGCCTCCCCCGAGACAAGGGAGAAGCTCTGCCGGAGGTGGGCAGTGAAACTCTTTCTGACAGGGGATTCCGCCAGACGTTCCCAGCAAACCCTCACAATACGTTTGGGTCTGCCAGGTCGGACCGGCATCTTCCCCCACCATCGGAGCCAACACACCACCAGGTGGTGATCAGTTGACAGCTCCGCCCCTCTCTTCACCCGAGTGTCCAAAACATGCGGCCGCAAATCCGATGACACGACTACAAAGTCGATCATCGAACTGCGGCCTAGGGTGTCCTGGTGCCAAGTGCACATATGGACACCCCTATGTTTGAACATGGTGTTCGTTATGGACAATCCGTGATGAGCACAGAAGTCCAAAAGCAAAACACCACTCGGGTTCTGACCGGGAGGGCTGTTCCTCAAAATCACGTCCCTCCATGTCTCACTGTCATTGCCCACGTGAGCATTGAAGTCCCCGGGGAAGCACTCTCCAGCACACCCTCTCTGGACTCCAAAAAGGGTGGGTACTCTGAACTGCTGTTTGGTGCATATGCACAAACAACAGTCAGGACCCGTCACCCCACCTGAAGGCGGAGGCAGGCTACCCTCTCATCTACCGGGGTGTACCCCAACGTACTGGCGCTGAGCCGGGGGGCAATAAGAATGCCCACAACTGCTCTGTGCCTCTCACTGTGGGCAACTCCAAGAGTGGGAGAGAGTCCATCCCCTCTTGACAGGACTGGTACCAGAGCCCAAGCCGTGCGTGGAGGACAGTCCGACTATGTCTTGTCGGAACTTCTCTGCCTCACACACCAGCTCAGGCTCCTTCCCTGCCAGAGAGGTGACATTCCATGTCCCAAGAGCCAGCTTCTGCAGCTGGGGGTCGGTCCGCCAAGGTCTCCTCCCATGGCTGCCACCCAGCCTCCACTGCACCCGACCTCTTTGGCCCCTCCCACCGGTGGTGAGCCCATGGGAAGGTGATACAGTATCTGATATATTATTGATATATATATATATATATATATATATATATATATATATATATATATATATATATATGCAACATTTATTTGTACTGCAAGTAATACAAAAGACTTTTGGCCAGTTTTTCTCATCTGTTGCTCTCACACTTTCCTTCAGCAAATTTTGACGCAACACTTACCTTCCAATGAAGGTAAAATGTTCGTGATGACTGATGATGACAAGCCATTGAAGTCAAGGATGCGGGCCTCAGAGCCAAGGAGTAAGTTGAGGGCAGGTACCAACTGACTCCTTATGTAGGGGGGGCACTAATGCTGATTGGCTAGGGATGTAAGGTATTGCCACACACTTCCCACCAGGGGGAGCATCATCTCATCAGCGCCACACTCAGAAGTACAAATGCAATTACATTGTACTGTCGGTTCTCTTAATGTGATCATTTTTGTCGGAACGCCGCCTGTGAGTCGCAGCGGTGGCCGGAAACGGAGCTGGTGTGTGAAGCCCGGAAGTCCAGGTGGCATCTACTCCATTTGATTTGTATTTTGATTTCAAAATGTGATGAAAGGTTGTTTGACGACAAGAACAATCTGCCTGCAGAGGCAAAAGTGCCACATGAACAGAAATTATATTACCACATGCAAAATGAAAGAATCAAAACCAGGTATGGACACAATTTTGTTCTGATGTCATCTGAATATTGTATGCTAATCATGTCCAAATTGTTACATAGAAAGATAAAATGTGCAAAATGCACTAGCATATGGCGTGTTAGCTAGCACGGAGCTGTGGTGGTTGAGTTAGCAACAAAGAGTAGGACATTTGCGTCAATCATTTCAGTGATAACACTGTTCCACAAAAAATTTTAATCGCAGATGGCTTTGTGTGTCTGAACGTATTCTCGACGCTTATTTGGGGAAAATTGCAAGGTGGCTTTATTTCTATTTCATACACAAGGCAACTCAATGTGCTTCACACAAGCAAATACACAACACGTACAAACATCAACAAACAACCATTAACAACATTCAGAAGCAAACAAAAATAACTTCCTAAATTACGTACAAAAAAAACCATACATTGACATTTAAACACATTAACAGCAAACATTTAATATTTACAGGTTGAGTAGATTTGAAAGCATTACATTTACACTTTTAAGATGCATTGACACTTTTACAGCACACCAGTCTCACTTCCCTTCATTTTTTTGAAGCTTCAAAGATGACTGCCATTCTCACCAGCACACTCGTGTCTCTCAGCAAGCTTTTTACAAGAGAATCTTTTAGCACAAACACTGCAACTGAATGGTTCCTTCCCACCATGTGTTCTTGTGTGCTTTCTTAAATTTGTCATGGAAGAGAAGCTTTTTCCACAATCTGAGCAGGAATACGGTTTCTCTCCAGTGTGTGTTTTTGCATGTGCTGTTAAAGAATTGGTGGAAGCGAAGCTTTTCACACATTTTGTGCATGAATATGGTTTCTGTCCCGTGTGTGTGTTCTTATGTGGCTTCTTAATTCAGACTTGGCAGGGAAGCTTTTGCCACAGTCTGAGCAAGAAAAAGGTTTCTCGCCACTATGGATTCTTGTATGTCTTGTTAAAGTTGACTTGTCAGAGAAGCTTTTGCCACAATCTGAGCAAGAAAAAGGTTTTTCCCCAGTGTGTGTTCTTGTATGTTTTTTTAAATTTGACTTATGAGAGAAGCTTTTGCTACAGTGGGTACAAGCAAAAAGTTTTTCCCCAGTGTGTGTTCTTGAATGTAATGTTAAATTTGACTTATGAGAGAAGCTTTTGCTACAGTGGGTACAAGCAAAAAGTTTTTCCCCAGTGTGTGTTCTTGAATGTAATGTTAAATTTGACTTATGAGAGAAGCATTTGCCACAGTGGGTACAAGCAAAAAGTTTTTGCCCAGTGTGTGTTCTTGTATGTGTTGTTAAATTTGACTTCGAAAAGAAGCTTTTGCCACAATCTGAGCAAGAAAAAGGTTTCTCGCCAGTGTGTGTTCTTGAATGTAATGTTAAATGTGACTTCTGAGAGAAGCTTTTGCCACAATCTAAACAAGAAAAAGGTTTTTCCCCAGTGTGTGTTCTTGAATGTTTTGTTAAATATGACTTCCAAAAGAAGCTTTTGCCACAATCCAAACAAGAAAAAGGTTTTTCCTCAGTGTGTCTTCTTGTATGTTTTGTTAAATTTGACTTCCAAAAGAAGCTTTTGCCACAATCCAAACATGAAAAAGGTTTTTCCCCAGTGTGTCTTCTTGTATGTTTTGTTAAATCTGACTTGTCAGAGAAGCTTTTGCCACAATCTAAGCAAGAAAAAGGTTTTTCCCCAGTGTGTGTTCTTGAATGTAATGTTAAATGTGACTTCTGAGAGAAGCTTTTGCCACAGTGGGTACAAGCAAAAAGTTTTTCCCCAGTGTGTGTTCTTGTATGTGTTGTTAAATTTGACTTCGAACAGAAGCTTTTGCCACAATCTAAACAAGAAAAAGGTTTTTCCCCAGTGTGTCTTCTTGTATGTGTTGTTAAATCTGACTTCCGAAAGAAGCTTTTGCCACAATCCAAACAAGAAAAAGTTTTTTCCCCAGTGTGTGTTCTTGAATGTAATGTTAAATGTGACTTCGAAGAGAAGCTTTTGCCACAATCTAAACAAGAAAAAGGTTTTTCCTCAGTGTGTATTCTCAAGTGAATTTTCAAACTTCCTTTTGAACTCAATGTTTTCCCACAGTGAGAAACTTCGCAGGATTTGTCGTCAGTGTGACACGACCTATCATCAGCAGCATGTTCATCATTACCATGCAGATTATCATCATCATAAGAAGAAGAAAGGGACCTTATGTCATCACTTTTTGCTTTTGATGATCCCCAGTGGTCTGCATCACTTTCTGGAATCATGTTTTGAGGATTTAAGATCCTGTTTGGAGGCTCCGCCCCTCTGCCCTCCTCACTCTCACCCTTGACTTCATCTTCACTCTTTAAAGGGGCGAAGGTCATTGGTGACTTGGTGACGTCATCCTCAACCTCCTCCTCTTTGACACGAACGGGCTTTTCCTCCTCTTCGATGTAAGGATGTTCTTCCTCCTCTTTAACATTCGGAGGCTTCATGTCCTGTTGGTCAGGACGAAGATATTTCTCAGCGACGTCTGCAGGACACAAGAAGACAAACACACATTTGGGTTGGTCAAGTCAAATTTCAAGCGTGAGATGATGTGCATTATTGTTTCTACAGTACACCTCGACTTGGGGCCACCGCACACTCGGATTGGCCCATCCCAAAAAAACAAAGAAAAAGGAAAAAAAGTATTGGCCTTGTTAAAAATCTGACAGCCGATATAAGGTCAAATCTAAAACTATTTTAATCTCTCTCTATTGATTGAAGTCGACTAAATTGAGTTGAGTTGATATTGTCCATCCGCATACATTTCAACTTTTACATAGAAAATTAAAACACCTATTTGTAACCATAGTTAGGCTGGAAGACCCCTACTTCCACATGATTCATCCCATTCTCATCTTTCCAATTTAAACATATATTAGGTCGCTTGCACATCGTAATGCATCATGGGAGTTTTTCCTTCGGGCGCCATATTGGGTGTCCGCCGGTTCACAAGGTACACTCGCGAGTTACACGGTAGAGCTTATCAACCTGATGTAATTTTCGCAGTATTTTCACGATTTACCGGAAGATCAAAAACAACGATACAGGCAGAAGGTGTCTCTGTGTGGCGGGATTGATCATAATTACGTCCTGACCAAGGGTGATTTTTTTTTTTGACGGAGAAAGCTTGCTGGCCAAATGTGACATCTCTGGACATCTTTCCCTACCTCGTGTTGACAACATGCTCCATAACACGCCAACAAATCCCTGGAGGCTTACAATTATTTTGTAAGCGGGTGGATACAGAGTGTAAACTTTAACATCGCATCAGAAGAAACGGTTGCTGTTGCACGTAAGTAAACCACATGGTGTTGGTAATTCTGCACACAAAAATGTTGATTTGTTCTCAGGCTTCCTGTTATCATTGTGTTTACATGCACAGCTAGGTTTACCTGATGTGGTTTTTCTAACAATTTTATAACAGGCAAATATGGCAGAGCGTATAAGAATAAAAAGTAACTATGCACAGCCTCCCCGTGGCTTAATTAAATTTAATGCTACCCTTTCACTAGTTACATGTTACTTAATCAACTTATTCTAAATGGTTAAGGTTAACCACTCTCAGAGGACATATTTTTAGTTTCAGTTTCCAGTACAATAAAACGTGTTCATGGTAACTACTGAGCATACTGACAGCTTTTCTTATGATCTCACGGTTAAGGAGGCTGTCACAACACCCAATTTCTGTCTGGTGCCAGATGGCAACAATTCCCATCACTTGTCACGACAACACCAATAGTATTACCAGGTATGTATGGCTTTACTTTTTGTAGTTTCTTATTTAATTCTATGTTTCATATTTTCATTACAATGTTTGTAATATTTTCAGATTCAGGCACAGATGAGTTTAACTGGACGGACTTCTGCGACTTTGTGGTGTGGACAAAGTGTGATTGAGCGAGTCCACCCAGATCGCTCGTTTTGGCCAGTTGGAAAAGCCAGAGTTTTTTTTTCCCAAAATCCCCTCCTTACCTGAACTGCTCGGGAGAGCATTTACTAGATCAGCAGTGGACTTCCAGTGTTCCTGCTCAGCCGCTGTCACCTACCACTTGCTCATGTACTTCAAAGATGCGGAATAAAGTAGTTTTTTGTGCTGCAGCAGATTGTAAAATCAAATGATATCACTTGAAGTGTGCCAATCTAGACTGCCAAAAGGACAGTGGTTTTGTGACAAGTGTGAAACAAGGATTATTGGGAAAACTGTAACACAGTACTGGTACTTGTCTTACATTAAACAAATTTAAAAGAGAGCAACTTTTTCCTCTGTACATAGCATAATGAAAGTCATTGCGTACCCCATCAACATTACATCATACCGTCATCTCAGGATGGTAGGCACCTGTGCTAAAATAAACATTAATTAACAGTTCAATTTTTAACCCTGAAATTACTACATCTAATCATTATTCACTTCATTTTTTGTGCTTTTAGAAATAATAGAGATTTATGCCATTACTTTAAGAGGGACCATATTGCACATTGAGTCAAATCCTGTCATTTGTATTATGTATAGCTTTGTAAACAAACCCAACAATAGAATTTGTATAAACGCTGCCTTTATTAGCGCCAAACAAACAGTCGCATGTTGTCCTCCTCCAATGCTTTGATGCTCGCCTTCGTTTCCATCATGTCATTGGCAATCAAGTCGGTGTGGCATGAGATCCCTAAAGAAAAAAATAAATTAAAAAAAATCACAAAAAAATACGGTACCAGTAATAGGTTTAATATAGTAAAGTAGTATAGTTTTTTTGTCAGTGTAAAAGAAATGTACACATTTTGTTGCATTTTTTAATGTATGAACATTGCTACAGGCAAATACTTATTTCTATAAACACTTCCAAATGTCTCTAAAATATAAGGTGCGTGTACACACACAAACAAACACATACATTCACTCATGCATACAATATATCATGTAATGAATTCTGAGTGGCATACCAGAGTCAATGATGTCAGCAGTACTTGAGGGTACAGGTTACTGGAGCCATCTGGCTGCATAACTGCAACAAACTCTCTGCCACTTCGAGTCGTCTTTTCTTTGCTTGTCTCTCCTGTGCACGTTCATATCTTGGCACCGACTGGGCTGAGACATAGATGTTGTAACTTGGGACCCAACTTTAATGTTGGAGCCCAGTCGGGATGATTGGACAGAAAAACGGGCGCAGGGCGACCTGTTAAAATAAACAAATATATAAACAAATAAAATATGGAAAGACTGGTTATTTTACCGCAGTAGGGTGGCCGTGAATAAGTTCTTTAGCATGATGTGTAGGCTACCGGGGGTGTTTTCTTGCATCACCCCCGGGGGTCTGTTTTCTTGCATCAGCCCCTTCTGTCTCTTTTTTTTTCCAAGTTTACATTTTGCCACCAAAAAACATGTTATCGGCATTAAAAGCCCAAGACTAATCAATCCAATTTCAGCAGTAAACACTTTGCACTGGCACTACTTGGGTGAAAATGTTCGATGTTAGCTTTCGGCTAACGTCCGCTAGCCAGCTTGTACTACCGAACTTGCTTGCTCATGAATCCAAAACATAAGCAACTTGCCCATATATGGGCGGTCGAAACGTTATTAATCCTCATGCATTAAATAAAGGTAAACAAGCTTACCGCTCACAAAGTGATCGCTGCACACACGAGCCCAAAGTAACGACTTCCCTCCGGAGTCCGCACTCCTCTGTCTCCAGGCCCTGGTTCCTAATTATTTTCGGAATTCGGAAAAAAGACCGACCATTTTCCCCCTTGGCTTTGTTCGAACAGCCAACGATGCAGCAACAATGTACCATTTTAAACGCAGAAAACAAACGTGATAGATACGTGTTAGACCGAATCGCTACGTAAATGGAGGCCACCCAGCATGGCGACTACGAGAAATCCGAGGCGGAAGTGACGACATGTGCAAGCGACCTATTCCAAATATTCACGCCTTACCCACAATTCCCGATTTTGTACCCAATTTTTCCTCATGCATTCTTCATGGAAGATTCAAAATTTCCTTCCACATTTTTCATCCAATTTACTTCATTCCAACGTCAATATATTCCACCAAATCATACCACGAGCTCTTTTCCTGTTCCAAAATTCACGCCTTACTCGCAATTCCCGATTTCGTACACGTTTTTTCCAATGTATTCATAATGGGAGATTCTACATTTCACATTTACTTCCACAATTTTCATCCGATTCACTTTGTTCCAACTTCAATATATTCCACCAATTCACACCATGAGCTCTTCTTTTTCACTTCCAAAATTAACGCCTTACCACAATTCCCCATTTTGTACCCTACCTCTCCCTCCATTCTACATTTCACATTTACTTCCACATTCTTCATCCAATTCACCACATTCCAACTTCAATGTAGTCCACCAATTCTCCATCTTTAAAAGGCGCTTTCACACCAAAAAGCCCATGAACTTTGAGTTCATGGTAGAGTCAGTTCCGGGTCCGAAGAACTTGTGAGCGGCCCACGAGTTTGCGTTCACACAGCATGAAAGCGGGCAAGGTAGCTTATTCAAATGAGACTGATGACGTATGTCAGGGGGAAGGAAAAAAACAGCACTACCCCGCCTGTCCAGCAAGTGGCGGTACCGGTAAAACCGAATGACAAACAAGCAGGGTGACGTTGAAAAACGCGACCTTGGACCCTCCATCGCCATTTGTTGTGATACAAGGCGGCATGTTGGAGCATTATCATCTTTTTCTCTTCCTTGTCATGTTGCACAAAGTTGTGGTTGCAACTATTAGAACGTCAAGGGAGAGGTTGATGACAACCATTCGGACCTGCCGTACCTCAGCAAGACGAGAAATGGGTGGGCAGAACTCGCTCACACCTCGTGGAAAGACGGTCAAACCTGCAAACACGAAGACGCTTACTCCTGCAAGCGCGAAGACGTGCACTGGTAAGGCTTAAAAACACAATTATACGGAATTTATTTCACATTGGTAACTTGTAACATAATGTGATTAAAGTGAAGCGTGTTTCCGCGCGCGTCGGTCTTGTTTGTGGATATCTTGCCGTGACGCGCGCTTTCATGAACTCGGCAATCGCTGGAAACTGGTGTTACCAGCCTAAGTTATCGTGCAATTCACGGCAAAATAGGGCTTGATGGCGATTTGCTGTTCACGCTAAATCTACGCTTCGTAATTCATAATATCGTTGGAGCTGGATGTATTGTTAGACTGTCCACGTGTTGCTTTTTGCTTTAAAAAAAAAAAAAAAAAAAAAAAAAAAAAAAAAAAAAGACCGATCCAAAGTGTTGAAATGGCTTGCTTTCTTTGACAATGCACAAATGATAAGACAGACGTGCCGGGATTTAGGGAAAAGTTATTAATTTGGGAAGTGTTAGATTGCCACCTCAAGCTAGTGGTTTATTATAGGGCCACACATATAGGTGCATATTCTGCTATTTTAAGATGTTCTGGTATCATGTCATCTTAAAATAGCAGAATATGCACCTATATGTGTGGCCCTATAATAAACCACTAGCTTGAGGTGGCAATCTAACACTTCCCACACTTCCTTTTTTAAGATGTTCTGGTATCATGTCCCCCTCCGTGAGCCGGCACCTTAACGTGGTGGAGGGGTTTGCGTGTCCCAATGATCCTAGGAGCTATGTTGTCTGGGGCTTTATGCCCCTGGCAGGGTCACCCATGGCAAACAGGTCCTAGGTGAGGGGCTAGACTAAGAACGGCTCAGAAGACCCTTATGATGGAAAAGAACTTTGGAGACGCGTTTCCCTTGCCCGGACGCGGGTCAACGGGGCCCCCCTCTGGAGCCAGGCCTGGAGGTGGGGCTCGCTGGCGAGCACCTGGTGGCCGGGCCTGCACCCATGGGGCCCGGCCGGGCACAGCCCGAAGAGGCAACGTGGGTCCCCCTTCCCACGGGCTCACCACCGGTGGGAGGGGCCAAAGGGGTCGGATGCAGTGTAGGCTGGGTGGCAGCCAAGGGAGGAGACCTTGGCGGACCGACCCCCGGCTACAGAAGCTGGCTTTGGGACATGGAATGTCACCTCTCTGGCAGGGAAGGAGCCCGAGCTGGTGTGCGAGGCCGAGAAGTTCCGACTAGACATAGTCGGACTCGCCTCCACACACGGTTTGGGCTCTGGTACCAGCCCTCTTGAGAGGGGTTGGATTCTCTTCAACTCTGGAGTTGCCCACGGTGTGAGGCGCAGAGCAGGTGTGGGCATACTTATTGCCCCCCGGCTCGGCGCCTGTACGTTGGGGTTTACCCCGGTGGACGAGAGGGTAGCCTCCCTCCGCCTTCGGGTGGGGGGACGGGTCCTGACTGTTGTTTGTGCATATGCACCAAACAGCAGCTCAGAGTACCCACCCTTTTTGGAGTCCTTGGAGGGTGTGCTGGAGAGCGCTCCCTCTGGGGACTCCCTCGTCCTGCTGGGGGACTTCAACGCTCACGTGGGGAATGACAGTGAGACCTGGAGGGGCGTGATTGGGAGGAACGGCCCCCCTGATCGGAACCCGAGCGGTGTTCTGTTATTGGACTTCTGTGCTCGTCACGGTTTGTCCATAACGAACACCATGTTCAAGCATAAGGGTGTCCATATGTGCACTTGGCACCAGGACACCCTAGGCCGCAGTTCGATGATCGACTTTGTAGTCGTGTCATCGGATTTGCGGCCGCATGTTTTGGACACTCGGGTGAAGAGAGGGGCGGAGCTGTCAACTGATCACCACCTGGTGGTGTGTTGGCTCCGATGGTGGGGGAAGATGCCGGTCCGACCTGGCAGACCCAAACGTATTGTGAGGGTTTGCTGGGAACGTCTGGCGGAATCCCCTGTCAGAAAGAGTTTCACTGCCCACCTCCGGCAGAGCTTCTCCCTTGTCTCGGGGGAGGCGGGGGACATTGAGTCCGAATGGGCCATGTTCCGCGCCTCCATTGTTGAGGCGGCCGATCGGAGCTGTGGCCGTAAGGTGGTCGGTGCCTGTCGCGGCGGCAATCTTCGAACCCGCTGGTGGACACCAGCGGTAAGGGATGCCGTCAAGCTGTCCAAAGAGTTCCTCCTCGTCCTTTGGTGTCGTTCTCGCCGACATTTTTGACACAATAAGGCCAACAAAGTCACACTTGGTCTCTTCCTGACCACGTGTTGTGTGCTTCTCTTTGTTAGCGGCTAGCGAGCTAAGCTAAGCTAAGCTAAACTAAGCTAAAACTAAGCTAACCGAGACGAGTTTATACACACGCCGACATTTAATAAATGGTGTCGCAGACCTTCAAAATGGTGATGGGAGTCCTGTGTGTTCAGTTCAATACCGAATCAGAAAGAATGATTTTGCAGAGGACGTCTGATTAAACGCGATGTGGCCGCCCGCCAGTGCAGTGAGCACGTAAAGAAACGTGCGGCGGAAGTCAGGGGCAGGACACGCCCCCGCTGCGTTACGATTGGCTGCTGGAAATTGTCCGGAGGCTTCAGAGAAAGCATTGTCATCAAGTCATCGGCAGATGTCGCCATTTTTGCTGCAGTTCGAAAGTCTCATTCCCTTTTTCAATGTTTTGTTCCCGATATAATCGTAAAGTTTAAATGCCCGTTTAAATTGGACTTATTCAAAAGAGCTGAAGTTTATTGTGGTGAATGTCTAGTTTAAAAATTTGCCATCAAAGTTGAACAAGCATTTTGATGTAAACTGAATGTTTATTATCAGGGATGAGTTTAATTTGTTGTAATAGCTTATAATGTACCGGCCCGAGCTATGAATAAATGTTTGATAGCGTATCTGATATAAAGTAAAGAAAAAAGAAAAGTAAAGAAAGTAGTATACTTCCCAATTAATTGTAAATTGACAGATTTTTTTTCCACTTTGTACAGCCATTACTTTTTTAGTTTATTATATTGAACATAAATATTCGTGTTTAACACATTATTCTTGGGCCTTTAAATTGATATTAACACAGAATTTTTAAAAAGGTAATAAACTGAAATGATAATCATCTTACTAGAAAAATACGAGATGCAAAATGCATTAGGGCATCATAAGTCCCACGGTAACAGGTTGGATTATTTACAGTTTCGGTTCGGCCCGTCTGTGTTCCGTTCGGTCGCTTTCACACAGCACTTTTTTTTTTTTTGGTACCCCTTCATGGGTTGCTAATCCAATATGGCGGCATCCATGGTTATCTCGTCATATCCTTCCAGCGACGCTGTAGCCAATCATATTGCAGCGGGGCGGGTACAGCCTCAGAACAGCTACCAGCTAGCATGCTACATCACACCAAAATCTGGAAAGGGTGGGGGGGGGGGGGGGGTGCCTTTTGGCGGGGCGTTTGCAATTTATGCAATGGACTTTGGAACTGTTTTTGTTCACCAAGGGACATCGCTATTGCGTCTTCTAATCCAACGCAAGATTCATCATCGAACGTTGGAATTCCAACTGGCTGGAAATCGTTTTGGTCATGACTGAATTGTGCGTTTTGTTTCAAACGGGATCTTGGTTTAAACGCAATATTCGATGTTAGCATAGCACGACTTTAGTTTTGTAAAACTCGTAGGCAGGGAAATCCCGCTCAAAATAAAGGTGGGACGTCATCTTGTCCGTTTCATTTGACATCCAGTGTGGTGGTGTTGAGAGAGCGTGAATGAAGAGATGAGGTGCATACTTTGAGAATAAAGTAGGTAAATATAAGTAGGTAAGTATAAAAGCAAAAAAATATATATATATATATATAAGATGTAGGGAAGTGAATAAGTAAATATAACTATAAATAAAATAACAGAAAATACAGAAGGCACCATAAAACACTGAAATGATGCGAAGTTTCATGCTGAGTCAAAGACCAAAGAATAAAGATGTCTGGCAAAAATGATCCGAAATGTTATCCATATCGTACAGCCCTAAATCCAAAAAGCAAATGAAGGCAACTGCTAGCTAATCTCAGATAGAAGGGGCTGGGTCACAGTCATTCCGCCGCTTTTGCAGTTGTCACAATGCTACTGTTCAACCTGAACAACATTAGATTTAGGTTGATGAAGTGTGCTCCCCCAAAAAAGGTAATGCACTCTCTTTCTGGTGACAGGTCTGGCTCTTTAGTTAAGAAAATGAAATGAAAATGCGAGTAAGCTGTCCTGGCTCAAACTTTCAAAAAAAACAAAACAAAAAAAAAGGAAAAAAAAAAACTGATCACGGTCAGATTCTCAGGTGGATGTGCAGGCTGATACAGCACGGACGTCATAAATTAACTGGGCTGCTCATGCTGTAGCGAAAAGTGAAGCTGGCGGCGGCCATCTTGTGTTGCCAAACCTACAGTAAGTTGACTTTTCAGCAGCATTTTTTCCACGTTATTTTCTTCCTCTACAGCGAAAATACCACTGTGACGTACGGTTCTACCATTAAGTATAAAATAACTGTGGGAAATGCTCTAAATGTAAATATTTTGTGGTTGGTCTAATAATTTGAGTGGGGGTCGTGTTTGTGGTTGGTCTAATAAGTTGTGCACGCTCTGGGACGGGGGGCACCACCAGAAATCCTGCCTCGGGTGCCAAGTTGCTTAGGTACGCCACTGGTCACGACCCACAGCTCGTGACCATAAGTGAGGGTCGGAACGTAGGTCGACTGGTAAATCGAGAGCTTCTCCTTTTGGCTCAGCTCTTTCGTCACCACGACGGACCAATACAGAGTCCGCATTACTGCAGACTCTGCACCGATCCACCTGTCGATCTCCCGTTCCATTATGCCTCACTCGTAAACAAGACCCCAAGATACTTGAACTCCTCCACTTGGGGGAGGATCTCATCCCCGACCCGGAGAGGACACGCCACCCTTTTCCGATTGAGGACCATGGTCTCGGATTTGGAGGTGCGGATCCTCATCCCAACCGCTTCACACTCGGCTGCGAACCGTTCCAGTGAGAGTTGGAGATCCCAGCCTGAAGAAGCCAACAGCACCACATCATCAAATAGTTGACAAAGATGTGATGAGAATGGACAAGCTAAGAGGTTTGTGAACAGTGTTAATAAACACGGGGATCTTGATGCTTCAGACTACAGGTAACATATAAATCATTGAAACACATTTATGAAATCTATGGGGAGAGATTTGTCTAAAATCTCACTGTTTCAGAGAAAAATAGTTTGCTGACAAGCTCAATTTAAGTTAAAAATAAATAAATAAATAAAATTGATTCTCTAAAAATGAAAACCAGTTGGTTGTTAATTATTACATGCAAATGTGTTTTTTTGTCTTCTGTATTTATATTGTTCTTTGACCAAGAAAGTATATAGGCCTATCGGTATATTTGTATTTCTATCCAAATATACGATTATTCACTAGAATTTTCAGTAGGATATCCGAATACCAAAATATTCGATAGCTGCAGCACTAATAATACTAATTTTGAGTTGTGGCACGCCCACACGAGTTATTTTACCACACACCCATGTCAAAACTAGCTTACTGCACACACACTGCACCCCAACTTCAAATTTTTGCTAACGTCATAATAATAATAATAATAATAATAATAATAATAAATATTATACATTTTGTTGGGTCCAAAAGCAACTTACATAACTATAGTTTCATATGATTGTAATTGTCTTATTTTCAAATGTTTAAATATTTTCTTGATTTGAACAAATTATAATTGTTTTGAATAATCTTGATTTCAATTATTACCAAAATAATTGTGATGATTATTTTTTTCCATAATAGAGCAGCCCTAGTCTGATGTGAATATGTGTATCTTGTGCTCATCTTTCCCTTCAATTTTCTATTTCAGGCAGGATATACTGAAACGAAGATTGAGGTGTGATTTCCCCCAGCTGGTTTTTCACACCCCTTTCCAGCAACAACTCTGAAATGGTTTTTGTAGAGACATTATCAACAACTGACAAACTTTTAGACAGGGTACCTCACTCATCAGATACATCAACTACTGAGTCTACTGATGTAAGCCAAGAAAGTGACACTAACACATAGCTGGTACAACATCAGGTTGGAAAATCACAGGGCATACGAGGACACTTTAAAATGCAGGGCTGTAAAATCTATGTAAAATCTGCCATTTTGTTTGTTTCATTATCAAGATGTTAACTCTCCATTTTAACACTTTTCAAGCAAAAATAAAAATGTCTGTATTCAATTTTCCACAAAAAAATGCCCAAAACAAAGCTGTTCCATTGAAGTTCCATGGTTTTATTGTGAATGCACATTTGATTTTTATTTGATTTTTTTTTTTTTTTTATATTAATATTTTATTGTGTGTCGGGCATAAATAACATGCTGTGATGACATAATCTGATACTTTAATAAATATTCTATGTTATAATAATCTGGGCTCTGAATGCATCTATTTTCATCTAGTCCATTTTGCCTTGTTCCAGGTTTGTGGTGCATGGTAGTATTTTTGGCCAATGTATGCTGCTTCTTGTGTACCTTTCATGACGCAATAGGTTGTGAATTGTTTTCATATATGAAACATAAACATAGCTAAATGTAACATCCGTGTGCTGGTTTCACTTCTAGTTGAAGCGTTTCTTTGTTTTTTTGGCACAAATTTAATATATTTAATGATCTAAATTCACATGATTGCACCAAACCACCAATACTTGTTTCTGATGTTAGGTACATGTATTTATAACATCTGGGAATGATTTTCTGTCGCCAAATTTAATGTAAGACGTTTTACAACCAAAAACAGCAGCACAAGATTTTCGTTTTTTGTTATTTACCTAAATATGCATTTCTGGCTTGTGACAAAATTGGGGCAGGAAAACATTGGGTGAACTTTTAACCCAAAGTTCAGAAGGGTATTATCTATCAAAAAATGCATTGAACAAGTAGTGCCCAGACAGTGGAGCGAAACTCATTTTCTAGGCACTTTTTTGGGGTTCACCCCACGGCCTAAAAGGGCGAACAGAAAAAAATGAACTGACTTGACCGCGTAAAAAGAAAAGGCGGCTAGCTTTGCCTCAGTTGTAGCTCTGCTAAATCCAATTCTTATCGACTGAGAAATGTACCAAACCGACTGAAGAAAAAAACTGTGTATCGTAACAAAGTGCCCCGGTAAAGATTCCTTTCAAAATAAATTCGGACATATGGTTGAAAAGTGTCGATGAAACAAGTGACAAACCTGCTCTGTTCAACACAACTCGAGGCTGCTTGTAAACGGCGTCCAGCAGTTGACGTTGTCGCTCGTTGTCCTCCTGTGCTCCACAAAGCTCCTCTTCGTACTTGACTTTCGCCATTGTGAACATCTTCACACGATATTCACGACACTTTACGCTCACGATTGACGTCTGCTGAGCCAATTTGTCGATAGCAAACGCGTCTCGTTTTTTGGCACCTAGCAAGCTAAGCTAAACTAAGCTAAGCTAAGCTAAGCTAAGCTAAGCTAAGGCAAAATAAAGAGGGCCGAGAGATACGATTGAACCAGACACGAAACGTAGCAATTATGTTTGACTTCAATAAAGTAGTGACGGGGCAAAGTGTCGATGTGTCAGTTCGTTCCGTACGAATTCGTGTTGAATTATTTTTATAGTGAAGCCGAGCGTAAAAGCGTCGTGCCTGGAATGGAGTCGCTCTTCTGCTCCCACGTGAAATCTACGGCAATTACAGTTGGACAAATCTCATGTCACGAAAATGTTAATATTTAATTTTACTTAAAAATTTAAAAAAAAAAAGCTCATAAAATTATACGTTTAATTCTAGATTCATTTGGATAATAAAAATAAATAGACCTTTAAACTGCACTCGGACGAATAAGAAGAAACATGTTTATCTCCTGTACATACGAGTAGCCCAGTTTAGTTTTTATTTTTTTAAATCTCTATTCACTCAATCAGTATACAAAATATTGGGGGGGAAATAATACAATCATTGTATACACGATAAACAATTAGAACATAGAACACGCCAGGAAAGTTAAAACATACAAAAGCTAAACCAAATAAAATCAATAGTATAACTGAAAGAAAAGAAAATAGTTTGATACAAAATCATATAAATAAATGATAAGTTTGCAATAGTTATACGTTTTTACAGCTTTTGCACAGACAACCAGACAATGACAAAAAATAATTTCTCACGGATACAAAAAAATAAACAATAAAGGATTGTTTCTTATGTGTAAATTTAGACTTATGAATGTAAAACTTCGCTAGAATAATCATTAAGATTTATCAAATGAAACTGTGTATCGACATTATTATCAAATTCAAATACACCAAAATAATACATGCTTCCAAAGTAAGGAGAAATCTGGATAAATGTGGATTATAATGAATTGTGATAATGTACCCCAGAATTATTAGTAGCACAGTTTTTTTTTTTAAACATCCTTGCTGTTTTACCTCAGACTGTAAATCTGTAAATCCACCCAAGAGTCTCTGGTCTTTTTTTTTTTTTTTTTTTTGGACAGCGTGATTTATGGTGATTTAAATTTGTTAAAAACAAGAGGACTTCGGACATTTTCCAACTTGCCTTAAGGGCGTATAAATGATATGTTACATGACGTTTACAGGAGGAAACTTGTTTAATTCATTGTTTATGAAAGAATCACAACTGTTCAACAAATAATATTGGGTCCTTACGTGCACACATATGACAGAAAAGATGGCGCTTTCAAGCAGCAATGCCAGTTAAGTGGGGATTTTGGGAGGTTGTTGTGCTGTTAGACTAGCTCAGGGGTGTCAAAACTCAGTTTTGTTGCAGTCCTCAGGGTTTATCTCAGAGGGCTGTTATGACGGGGAAACCAAATGTTTAAAAAATGTTTTAAAAAAAATAAATAAAAATGCTTAGAAAAGACAGACATTTTTTTAAAGTATGATTTTACAGTGTTTCACCCACAAATTTTCAGAGGTTCAAAATGGTCACCAGCCAAGTTTCAAAAATGGCGTTTTGGCATTGTTCTCCCGAGGCATTTATTTGTTTCCCGTTTTTGAAACCTGTAAACTCTGAACGTTCTCAAAACGTTGAAAAAATATTTCCAAACCTGAAAAGTGGGTTTGAATCTCCAAAAAGTATATAAAATCATTCAAAATGACAACCCTTTTTTTTTTTTTTTTTACAGTTTCACCCACAAATTTTCAGAGATTCAAAACGGTCACCAGCCAAGTTTCAAAAATGGCATTTTGGCATTGTTTTCCCGAGGCATTGGTTGAAAGACTGAAAATGTTTTCAATGTTGTTTTGAAACTGCAATTGACCTTTCGCATTAGCTCCGCCCCCCTTAGTTACTGTTGCTAGTCCGTCAAGCTTGGTGCCTCCGACAGCACAAGCCGTGACGGGAAGACTTACACCGGCGTGTATTTGTGATTTCTTTTGGAGCAATAGCAGTGCAATATCCTCCAGATCGAGGCAAAAAGGTTTACAATATGCAGTGGAGGGTTATAGTCATAATATGAAATTAGCCAGCGAAGGGGAAACACACAGGACGCACGCTAAATCTGAGAAAGCCCCATGACCTATACTTCAGATGCAACCAGCACAGCATTATGGACCAGTCGTGCTCTTGTACTGCCGGGTAAGTTTTCTTACTTATATTAGTCTAGTATTGTTAAAATATGAGGATTACTGTTAGGTCAGCAAGTTAGCTAAACCTCGGTGTTTATAGCTAGCTAAACATTAGTGGGGGTTTTTTGTCTTTGAAAGCATCAGATCAGTCATTGTTATTCTTTGTCCATCATAAAAAAAAAAATGTCACCCTCGCCATGGATGTAGTTCAGGTTATATGGCTGGTTGGGATACTCCGGAGACGGGTGTCCGTTCACAAAATGCTGCATGAAAAATGAAAACAAGATAAGCTCTGGGCACTTATTAGGACGCTTAAGTTTGCCAAACTTGACGAAGCTTTGTGTTAACGTTAGCTCGCAACATTTAGATGAATGCAAAAGCTAACAGAAGACATTAAACTAACATTAACCACTGACTGAACAAGCTTAACTTAGATGGCAGTGACATTCTAGTAATATATTTTATTCATTAATAGTAACTACAATAACTTTGATATCGTTTTGTTATTGCCCCGAAAGCAAACTACACTACAGCTAGCTAGTTAGCCCGATAGAGTTAGCATAGCTTACCTTAGCACAGTCCGATTTACATACTCCGTAGGCACACCGCTTCATCATTTTGGAGGTCCGGAGCTTGTTAATGGTTGTCACTCTTCTTCCGTAAAGTTTTATGGTGGTTAGCAGTCTCGTAAGCCATCAAATAAAATCAATCAGACTATGGACGTCATCGAGAGCTGAGTAAAGCTTGACGGACTATGCTTACATAGCAACGGTTGCTAAATGTGTGATTGGTCAATGCTTTTGGGGGGGCGGAGTTTGCGAAAGGTCAATTACGGATTCAACTCACCTGACTTTTGGCAGCGATATTCGGCCGAGCAAGAAAAGAAAAAGTGTCGTCAATAGTGCATAGAATTTGCCGGCACTCGACTAGAACTTTTCCTGGCTCAAATCTTAAAAAAAAAAAAAAAAGACCAGAGACTCTTGGGTGGATTTACAGATTTACAGTCTGAGGTAAAACAGCAAGGATGTTTTAAAAAAAACTGTGCTACTAATAATTCTGGGGTACATTATCACAATTCATTAGAATCCACATTTATCCAGATTTCTCCTTACTTTGGAAGCATGTCTTATTTTGGTATATTTGAATTTGATAATAATGTCAATACACATTTTCATTTGATAAATCTTATGATTATTCTAGCGAAGTTTTACATTCATAAGTCTAAATTTACACATAAGAAACAATCCTTTATTGATTTTTTTTTTGTATCCATGAGAAATTATTTTTTGTCATTGTCTGGTTGTCTGTGCTGCGATTGGTTGGCAACCAGTCCAGGGTGTCCCCCGCCTACTGCCCAGAGCCAGCTGAGATAGGCGCCAGCAGCCCCCGCGACCCTTGTGAGGAATAAGCGGTCAACAAAATGGATGGATGGATGGTTGTCTGTGTCCAAAAGCTGTAAAAACATATAACTATTGCAAACTTATTATTTATTTATATGATTTTGTATCAAACTATTTTCTTTTCTTTCAGTTATACTATTGATTTTATTTGGTTTAGCTTTTGTATGTTTTAACTTTCCTGGCATGTTCTATGTTCTAATTGTTTATAGTGTATACAATGATTGTATTATTTCCCCCCCAATATTTTGTATACTGATTGAGTGAATAGAGATTTAAAAAATAAAAACTAAACTGGGCTACTCGTATGTACAGGAGATAAACATGTTTCTTCTTATTCGTCCGAGTGCAGTTTAAAGGTCTATTTATTTTTTATTATCCAAATGAATCTAGAATTAAACGTATAATTTTATTAGCTTTTTTTTTATTATTTGTTTTAAGTAAAATTAAATATTAACATTTTCGTGACATGAGATTTGTCCAACTGTAATTGCCGTAGATTTCACGTGGTAGCAGAAGAGCTTCTCCATTCCAGGCACGACGCGTTTACGCTCGGCTTCACGATAAAAATAATTCAACACGAATTCGTACGGAACGAACTGACACATCGACACTTTGCCCCGTCACTACTTTATTGAAGTCAAACATAATTGCTACGTTTCGTGTCTGGTTCAATCGTATCTCTCGGCCCTCTTTATTTTGTCTTGTCTTAGCTTAGCTTAGCTTAGTTTAGCTTAGCTTAGCTTGCTAGGCGCCAAAAAACGAGACGCGTTTGCTATCGCCAAATTGGCTCAGCAGACGTCAATCGTGAGCGTAAAGTGTCGTGAATATCGTGTGAAGATGTTCACAATGGCGAAAGTCAAGTACGAAGAGGAGCTTTGTGGAGCACAGGAGGACAACGAGCGACAACGTCAACTGCTGGACGCCGTTTACAAGCAGCCTCGAGTTGTGTTGAACAGAGCAGGTTTGTCACTTGTTTCATCGACACTTTTCAACCATATGTACGTTTTTATTTCTGTAAGGACTCTTCACCGGGTCACTTTGTTACGATACACAGTTGTTGTTTTTTTTCAGTCGGTTTGGTACATTTCTCAGTCGATACGAATTGGATTTAGCAGAACTACAACTGAGGTAAAGCTAGCCGCCTTTTCTTTTTACGCGGTCAAGTCAGCCGTCTTTTCTTTTTACGCGGTCAAGTCAGCCGCCTTTTCTTTTTACGCGGTCAAGTCAGCCGCACTTAATTTTTTTCTGTTCGCCCTTTTCTAGGATTTACGGTAGTGTGCTCGAAGAGACGCTGGCGCGGAGAATGTGACCGGTTTTCAAAATAAAAGATCGGTTTTCAAAAATAAAATTGAATTCAAACGCAGTTTAAAGTATGCTTGGTTTTATTATTATTATTGTTATTATTGTTATTATTATTATTATTATTAACAGTTTAAAAGCTGTTTCACAATAACAGTACCAATTCAAATAGGTCGCTTGCACATCGTAATGCATCATGGGAGTTTTTTCTTCGGGCGCCATCTTGGGTGTCCGCCGGTTCACAAGGTACACTCGTGAGTTACACGGTAGAGCTTATCAACCTGATGTCATTTTCGCAGTATTTTCACGATTTACCGGAAGATCAAAAACAACGATACAGGCAGAAGGTGTCTCTGTGTGGTGGGATTGATCCTAATTACGTCCTGACCAAGGGTGATTTTTTTTTTGACGGAGAAAGCTTGCTGGCCAAATGTGACTTCTCTGGACATTTTTCACTACCTCGTGTTGACCACATGCTCCATAACACGCCAACAAATCCCTGGAGGCTTACAATTATTTTGTAAGCGGGTGGATACAGAGTGTAAACTTTAACATCGCATCAGAAGAAATTGTTGCTGTTGCACGTAAGTAAACCACATGGTGTTGGTAATTCTGCACACAAAAATGTTGATTTGTTCTCAGGCTTCCTGTTATCATTGTGTTTATATGCATAGCTGGGTTTACCTGATGTGGTTTTTCTAATCATTTTATCACAGGCAAATATGGCAGAGCGTATAAGAATAAAAAGTAACTATGCACAGCCTCCCCGTGGCTTAATTAAATTTAATGCTACCCTTTCACTAGTTACATGTTACTTAATCAACTTACTCTAAATGGTTAAGGTTAACCACTCTCAGAGGACGTATTTTTAGGTTCAGTTTCCAGTACAATAAAACGTGTTCATGGTAACTACTGAGCATACTGACAGCTTTTCTTATGATCTCACGGTTAAGGAGGCTGTCACAACACCCAATTTCTGTCTGGTGCCGGATGGCAACAATTCCCATCACTTGTCACGACAACACCAATATTATTACCAGGTATGTATGGCTTTACTTTTTGTAGTTTCTTATTTAATTCTATGTTTCATATTTTCATTACAATGTTTGTAATATTTTCAGATTCAGGCACAGATGAGTTTAACTGGACGGACTTCTGCGACTTTGTGGTGTGGACAAAGTGTGATTGAGCAAGTCCACCCAGATCGCTCATTTTGGCCAGCTGGAAAAGCCAGAGTTTTTTTTTCCCCAAAGTCCCCTCCTTACCTGAACTGCTCGGGAGAGCATTTACTAGATCAGCAGTGGACTTCCAGTGTTCCTGCTCAGCCGCTGTCACCTACCACTTGCTCATGTACTTCAAAGATGCGGAATAAAGTAGTTTTTTGTGCTGCAGCAGATTGTAAAATCAAATGATATCACTTGAAGTGTGCCAATCTAGACTGCCAAAAGGACAGTGGTTTTGTGACAAGTGTGAAACAAGGATTATTGGGAAAACTGAAACACAGTACTGGTACTTGTCTTACATTAAACAAATTTAAAAGAGAGCAACTTTTTCCTCTGTACATAGTATAATGAAAGTCATTGCGTACCCCATCAACATTACATCATACCGTCATCTCAGGATGGTAGGCACCTGTGCTAAAATAAACTACATTAACAGTTCAATTTTATCCCTGAAATTACTACATCTAATCATTATTCACTTCATTTTTTTGTGCTTTTAGAAATAATGGAGATTTATGCCATTACTTTAAGAGGGACCATATTGCACATTGAGTCAAATCCTGTCATTTGTATTATATATAGCTTTGTAAACAAACCCAACAATAGAATTTGTACAATCACTGCCTTTATTAGCTCCAAACAAACAGTCGCATGTTGTCCTCCTCCAATGCTTTGATGCTCGGCTTCGTTTCCATCATGTCATTGGCAATCAAGTCGGTGTGGCATGAGATCCCTAAAGAAATAATTAAAAAAAAAAAGATCACAAAAAAATACGGTACCAGTAATAGGTTTAATATAGTACAGTAGTATAGTTTTTTTGTCAGTGTAAAAGAAATGTACACATTTTGTTGCATTTTTTAATGTATGAACATTGCTACAGGCAAATACTTATTTCTATAAACACTTCCAAATGTCTCTAAAATATAAGGTGCGTGTACACACACAAACATAAACACATACATTCACTCATGCATACAATATATCATGTAATGAATTCTGAGTGGCATACCAGAGTCAATGATGTCAGCAGTACTTGAGGGTACAGGTTACTGGAGCCATCTGGCTGCATAACTGCAACAAACTCTCTGCCACTTCGAGTCGTCTTTTCTTTGCTTGTCTCTCCTGTGCACGTTCATATCTTGGCACCGACTGGGCTGAGACATAGATGTTGTAACTTGGGACCCAACTTTAATGTTGGAGCCCAGTCGGGATGATTGGACAGAAAAACGGGCGCAGGGCGACCTGTTAAAATAAACAAATATATAAACAAATAAAATATGGAAAGACTGGTTATTTTGCCGCAGTAGGGTGGCCGTGAATAAGTTCTTTAGCATGATGTGTAGGCTACCGGGGGTCTGTTTTCTTGCATCAGCCCCTTCTGTCTCTTTTTTTTCCAAGTTTACATTTTGCCACCAAAAAACATGTTATCGGCATTAAGAGCCCAAGACTAATCAATCCAATTTCAGCAGTAAACACTTTGCACTGGCACTACTTGGGTGAAAATGTTCGATGTTAGCTTTCGGCGAACGTCCGCTAGCCAGCTTGTACTACCGAACTTGCTTGCTCATGAATCCAAAACATAAGCAACTTGCCCATATATGGGCGGTCGAAACGTTATTAACTCATTGACTGCCATTTACGGAAAAAGACGTCAAATAATGCATTTTTGCTGGGCTGGCAGTGAATGTTTTAAACACAATGTGCCAATATATTTTGTGATTATATTGCAGCATCCTTTCTTCCCTTTTTCTTTTTTTAAGGCAAATTTTGCTTAAAAATCCGTCAATTTTGGTTACATCTCATCTTAACTCATTGATTGCCATTGACGGAAAAAGACGTCAAATAATGCATTTTTGCTGGGCTGGCAGTGAATGTGTTAATCCTCATGCATTAAATAAAGGTAAACAAGCTTACCGCTCACAAAGTGATGGCTGCACACACGAGCCCAAAGTAACGACTTCCCTCCGGAGTCCGCACTCCTCTGTCTCCAGGCCCTGGTTCCTAGTTATTTTCGGAATTCGGAAGAAAGGCCGACCATTTTCCCCCTTGGCTTTGTTCGAACAGCCAACGATGCAGCAACAATGTACCATTTTAAACGCAGACAACAAACGTGATAGATACGTGTTGACCGAATCACGACGTAAATGGAGGCCACCCAGCATGGCGACTACGACAAATCCGAGGCGGAAGTGACGACATGTGCAAGCGACCTATTTCACTGGGAATGCACTCTTGTGGGGTGATATTGAGCAATAACATTGATATGTACAATATTAAGTTAACGGTAATTTAAAATGAAGGAAAGGTTGAAATTGAGAAAAAAATAGGTGTGTATCATCGAGCAGACATGCCACTTTGAGGCAGAACTAATTTGGGGTCAATAGGTCATATGACCTAGAAGCTATAAAGCAGAAAATAAGTGGAAGTCTAAAATAAAATAAAAGGTGTGCATCATCTATCAGACATGGCACTATGATGCAGCATTGGTTTGGGGTCAATAGGTCACATGGCCTGGAAGCTATTGAGCAAAGAAGCTGAAATTTACAGATAATGAGAAAAAAAATTGTTAAAAATAGGCGGAGGTCTTTTTTTTTTTTTTAAAGGCTGTATGCAAATGAATATGTACAATTTTCTCTTGTTTCCTACAATATTAGTTGCTGATGTCATGTTGATCAAAATGTATGGTGTGTTGACCCTAGTCTCACACCTTGACTCCGCAACATTTTTGCATAATTTTTTTTTGCATATTTTTTTTTTTTTTGCACAATGAAAAATGGTTGAACAAGTTACAATACGTCAACCATATTTCTATATATTCCCAGTAGACTTTTTTTTTTTTTTTTTTTTTTTTTTTTTTTTTTTTTTTTTTTTTTTTTTTTTTTTTTTGGGCAAATGTTAACTTTTAATAATCAAAAATCAATTCAACCAATGAGCAACCCGTTTTCTGAAATTTGTGTTTTCATCTCTAATATTCTAATATAAATTATGGTGAAAACAGTGCCTCTGGATTGGCAGACCGGGGTGGTGGTCCCCCTTTTTAAGAAGGGGGACCGGAGGGTGTGTTCCAACTATAGAGGGATCACACTCCTCAGCCTCCCTGGTAAGGTCTATTCAGGGGTGCTGGAGAGGAGGGTCCCTCGGGAAGTCGAATCTCGGATTCAGGAGGAGCGGTGCGGTTTTCGTCCTGGCCGTGGAACAGTGGACCAGCTCTACACCCTCAGCAGGATCCTCGAGGGTGCGTGGGAGTTCGCTCAACCAGTCCACATGTGTTTTGTGGATTTGGAGAAGGCGTTCGACCGTGTCCCTCGGGGAGTCCTGTGGGAGGTGCTTCGGGAGTACGGGGTACCGGGCCCTCTGATACGGGCGGTTCGGTCCCTGTTTAGTCCGCATTGCAGGCAGTAAGTCGGATTCGTTTCCGGTGAGGGTTGGACTCCGCCAAGGTTGCCCTTTGTCACCGATTCTGTTCATAATTTTTATGGACAGAATTTCTAGGCGCAGCCGAGGCGTTGAGGGGATCCGGTTTGGTGGCCTCAGCATTGCATCTCTGCTCTTTGCAGATGATGTGGTGCTGTTGGCTTCTTCAGGCTGGGATCTCCAACTCTCACTGGAGCGGTTCGCAGCCGAGTGTGAAGCGGTTGGGATGAGGATCCGCACCTCCAAATCCGAGACCATGGTCCTCAATCGGAAAAGGGTGGCGTGTCCTCTCCGGGTCGGGGATGAGATCCTCCCCCAAGTGGAGGAGTTCAAGTATCTTGGGGTCTTGTTCACGAGTGAGGGCATGATGGAACGGGAGATCGACAGGTGGATCGGTGCAGCGTCTGCAGTAATGCGGACTCTGTATTGGTCCGTCGTGGTGACGAAAGAGCTGAGCCAAAAGGAGAAGCTCTCGATTTACCAGTCGACCTACGTTCCGACCCTCACTTATGGTCACGAGCTGTGGGTCGTGACCAGTGGCGTTCCTAAGCAACTTGGCACCTTAGGCAGGATTTCTGGTAGTGCCCCCCCTCCCAGCGCGTGCACAACTTATTAGACCAACCACAAACACGACCCCCACTCAAATTATTAGACCAACCACAAAATATTTACATTTAGAGCATTTCCCACAGTTATTTTATACTTAATGGTAGAACCGTACGTCACAGTGGTATTTTCGCTGTAGAGGAAGAAAATAACGTAGAAAAAATGCTGCTGAAAAGTCAACTTACTGTAGGTTTGGCAACACAAGATGGCCGCCGCCAGCTTCACTTTTCGCTACAGCATGAGCAGCCCAGTTAATTTATGACGTCCGTGCTGTATCAGCCTGCACATCCACCTGAGAATCTGACCGTGATGAGTTTTTTTTTTTCCTTTTTTTTTGTTTTTTTTTTTTTGAAAGTTTGAGCCAGGACAGCTTACTCGCATTTTCATTTCATTTTCTTAACTAAAGAGCCAGACCTGTCACCAGAAAGAGAGTGCAGGGGGGGCATTACCTTTTTTGGGGGAGCACACTTCATCAACCTAAATCTAATGTTGTTCAGGTTGAACAGTGGCATTGTGACAACTGCAAAAGCGGCGGAATGACTGTGACCCAGCCCCTTCTATCTGAGATTAGCTAGCAGTTGCCTTCATTTGCTTTTTTGATTTAGGGCTGTACGATATGGATAAAATTTCGGATCATTTTTGCCAGACATCTTTATTCTTTGATCTTTGACTCAGCATGAAACTTAGCATCATTTCAGTGTTTTATGGTGCCTTCTGTATTTTGTGTTATTTTATTTATAGTTATATTTACTTATTCACTTCCCTACATCTTATATATTTTTTTTATTTTTTATTTTTTGCTTTTATACTTACCTACTTATATTTACTATAATTAATTTTATTTTGTGTTATTTTCTTTCACTTGTGTCCACTACGAGACTGATTTCTATTCCATGCACTTTGTATGCAGCAATGGATGTTTTAAAGGGCTTTATAAAAAAAGATTGAGTTGAGATATGTCGATAATATACAGAAACGACATATGGGTTCAGTGAAAAATATCAATCCATAAGGATGTGTAAAGTGCTGATTATTATTATTATTATTATTGTTATTATTATTATTATTATAACTTAGTGACAGTCATCAACCGTGACAAACTTGGCAATAAAAAAAAAAGAAAAGAGAATTCAACTTGCGTTGTACTGCAACTATGCTTTAGTGATAAATAATTTTATGCTCCAAAGTATTTGTTGTGTATGTGCGACTGCGTGGGTCTGTTAACCGCATACTGTGTATTGCTACAATTTGTCCGTGCTGTGTGGCTTGACTAATCAAAACAAGAGTTTGCCACTCACTTGTGAACGTTGTTTAGTGGACCAGTGAACGCAGGATTCCCAACCATGTCAACTGTGTCATCCTGGATCCAGGTTTGGCGTTTGCTCACTGCTCAGTCATTGGGTCAGCGCCGGCCGGCGAACGTGCACTACTATCTAACGCGGAAGTAGATTTGGCTAATGCGCGTCTCCGGAGCACGCGTCACCCCCCCCCAATCCCGATTACCATTGGCTAGCCGTAGATGTCAATCAAAGCCAAATTTGAAAGGATGTATGTGGTTGGCTGGCAAGCCATGCTTTACTTGAACAGAAGGCGCACGTTTACGTGACTGATAAAAGTAAAATAAATAAATAAATAAATTCTCCTTTCCCTGTCGTCCTTTTGCTCACGAGCGCCCCAAGCATCTGCCTAATCTGCCTAATGGCAGGAGCGCCACTGGTCGTGACCAAAAGAACGAAATCCCGGATACAAGCGGCCGAAATGAGTTTCCTCCGCAGGGTGTCCGGGCTCTCCCTTAGAGATAGGGTGAGAAGCTCGGTCATC
Source organism: Festucalex cinctus (assembly GCF_051991245.1). NCBI lineage: Eukaryota > Metazoa > Chordata > Actinopteri > Syngnathiformes > Syngnathidae > Festucalex > Festucalex cinctus. The sequence continues at coordinate 4,685,183 of NC_135411.1, forward strand.
CGGGAGGGACTCGGAGTCTGCTCCTCCGCATTGAGAGGAGCCAGCTGAGGTGGCTCGGGCATCTGGTTCGGAGGCCTCCTCGACGCCTCCCTGGGGAGGTCTTCCGGGCATGTCCCACCGGCGGGAGGCCCCGGGGACGACCCAGGACACGCTGGAGAGACAATGTCTCTCGGCTGGCCTGGGAACGCCTTGGGATCCCGCCGGAGGAGCTGGTTGAAGTGGCTGGGGAGAGGGAGGTCTGGGTTTCCCTCCTAAAGTTGCCGCCCCCGCGACCCGACCTCGAATAAGCGGAGGAAGATGGATGGATGGATGAATTTATGGTGAATTCTAGGGCTGGGTATCGATTCAAATTTCCAGGATCGATTCGATTCGATTAATGATTCACAACGATTTTCGATTCATTTGAGGAATTCATGCAGCACCTATTTTAGACAGTCAAAAGTACCAGTGCTGTAAATAGTAGAAACTTCTTGCTGTAATTGAATGCATTAGTAAAAATATGAATATTTACATTAATTGAATCAATTGCAGTTACATTAATACTGTTTTATTTAACATGGCCTTATAAAAACAATAAATAATTAAATCAATTACAACCACAGTACAGGCTATGTAAAAAAAAAAAAAAAAAGTAACAAAAAACACTGACACTCATTCACATTGTTTTTTGTGCAAATGTTCCAATGGTGGTTGAGGGGATGGGGTGGGTGGGGAGATGATCGATACTGGCTTCCTCCGTGTAAGTGACACGGGCTCGGAAGCATTTGTTTGTGTGTGTTGAATGTGTTGTGTGTGTGTGTGTGTGTGTGTGTTGGGGGCGGGGTCGATATATCCATACATGGCTTTATGTATCGATATTGGGATATGAAAAGGCGTAACTATACGATATCGATATTAGAGGTGGGAATCTTGGGGCACCTCACGATTCGATTGCGATTACGATTCAGAGGCTACGATTCGATTATAAAACGATTATTGATTTCCCCCCCAGGCAGCAGAAAAAAAAACAATGTATTTTGGTGCTTTTAATGTTTCGTACATTAGTTACAAAAATAGTACAAAAGTCCTCTCAGGCCTAAATTACTATTTCACTATCAAGTTAACAGTTCAAAACAGTAAATAAAATACTCAAGTCCTCATTCTGTAACAACAGCTTTTAAGTATATTCAGTCTTCAACAGAATAAAACATAGCATTGAGCAAAAATATATTATTTTTATCCACTCAAAAGTGCACTGAGGTATAAATGAAAGACAATGTGAACTACTACTTCAATACAAATGCCTAAAAAAAAAAAAAGTGCTTTCCTGCTTTTTAAGTTGTGTAAAGATGAACATGTAAACATTAAAGTTTCTCAGAGGTACAAAAAAAAAACAAAAAAACAAAAAAAAACCTCAAGTGCTTTTCTGCTTTTTAACTTGAGTAAACATGAACGTGTAAACATTAATGGGATCGTTCGGCTTTTTTAACATGAATCTCAATTTGATCCTCACCTCCCGTGTGTGCGATCAGCACTGACTTCTTTCTGACAGCGTTCTGTGACACGCGTTCTGGTTCGGCGTTGGACGAGAGGAAAATAGTCCACCAAGCTGGCTGGGGTCTCGGAAATAAAGCGTTTTTCTTCTAAAAACTTTTTGTTTTCAAAAGCGTGATACATTTCCACCACAATACTCTTTTCTGAATAAAGTCAGACGCCATTACCGCCAGCCACTACTTTTCTGTTTGTTCGTTCGTATCACTGCGCGGCGCCCTGTAGAACGCTAACCGACGCACTGCAGCCAGCTAGCTGATACTTCCGCCTCAAGTTGTTTGCCTTTCGGAGCAGGTCTGATCCCACGAAGAGGTGGGTTGGTCAGCTCAGCCATGCTTGTTGTTGTTTTGAATCTCGAGGCGTGAGTTGTGGATGTGTAATCTCGGTCCGTCCCAAAAAGCGTACCGAAGACCGCGCGCGCTACTGCGTTTCAGTTCCGCGTACTTTTCGCTCGGGTCACTTTAGTTTCGCTTCCCTTGGCATATTTATATAATCGGAATTTGGACGTTTGTGAATTGTTCTCGATTGTTCCACGGCCGAATCGTGAATAATCTAAGAATCGGAAATTTTGCACACCTCTAATCGATATATCAATATTTTGAACCCAGCCCAAGTTAATTCAATTGAAATAGAAAGGGCGTATGAAAACAAATTCCTTGTAGTAGTTATTGATGATAAATTATTTTGGAAGTCACACATAGAAAATGTTAAAAGGAAAATGTCAAACATCATAGGGGTACTCTATAAAACTAAGGATGTCCTGAACATGAACTCATTATATACATTATACAGTTCATTATTCTTACAATATCTGACCTATTGTGTGAAAATCTGGGCAAATGCAAATAAAACAAACACCAACTCTGTATTCAAATTGCAAAAGAGAGCTATAAGAATTATTAATTAATCAAAATATACTGAATCAACACATCCATTATTTATTAAATACAATGAAATTTTATGACTTGGTTGAGTTTAAATTAGCACCAAATTAGACACAGTCCTTATAATATAAGGGGTGCACATGTCTATAAAAACAAAAACAAAAAAACAAGAACAAATATTAAGCAAAGGTGTGTATATGTTAGGTGTTAATTTGTGGAATCATTTGGGAATTGCCCTGAAAGGATGTGACTCACTTGTTGAGTTTAAAAAAAAATGTTTAAAAGTAAAAAAAAAAATACTTGTGTATAGATTTGTTATTCATTCACTCATGTGGCCCATGTGATAAACTTCAATATAAAATACATAACATCACAATAAATTAACTTTACCAAACCATGTGTATCTTGTGTCTCGCAGATGTCGGTGAAAAATATATTTTTCCTGAGCGGCAGGAGCCAGAGTTCCCTGGCGTGAAACAGGAGGAGGACTTGGAGCCTCTGCAAGTTAAAGAAGAGCAGCAGCAACAGCCTCCCAACATCAAAAAAGAGGAGCAGCTGCCACCATACATTGAAGAGGAGGAGCACTTCACAGAGTTGCCCGTGACTGGTGTCCATTTGAAGACTGAAGATGAACGTCAATATGAAGAGAACAAAGGGGCGGAGTCTCCAAGCAGACAACAAATGACAAATGATGACAGCCGGTTAGCTCTTATGTCAGATGGTGAAGACGCGTCACACGCTGCTCACACTGCTGACGATGAACAGTGTGACGATGATGTGACATGTCACACTGATGGCAAACGGTGGAAATCTTCTCAGTGTGGAAAAACCTTTGGTTCCAAGTCTCAATTGAGAAGACACGCGATGGGCCACCCTGGTCATAAACCCTTTGCTTGCACAGTTTGTGGTCGAAGTTTCTCTGTGAAGGGATCCTTAAAAATCCACACACGAACCCACACTGGAGAGAAGCCTTTTGCTTGCTCAGTTTGTGGTCGAAGTTTCTCTGTGAAGGGATCCTTAAAAATCCACACACGAACCCACACTGGAGAGAAGCCTTTTGCTTGCACAGTTTGTGGTCAAAACTTTGCTCAGAGGGAACACTTAAAAACACACACAAGAACCCACACTGGAGAGAAGCCTTTTGCTTGCTCAGTTTGTGGTCGAATTTTCTCTCAGAAGGGATCCTTAAAAGTCCACACAAGAACCCACACTGGAGAGAAGCCCTTTGCTTGCTTGGTTTGTGGTCAAAATTTTTCTTCCAAGGGATACTTAAAAATACACACAAGAACCCACACTGGAGAGAAGCCCTTTGCCTGCTCAGTTTGTGGTCAGATATTTCCTGAAAAGGAAAAATTAAAAACACACACAAGAACCCACACTGGAGAGAAGCCTTTTGCTTGCTCAGTTTGTGGTCGAATTTTCTCTCAGAAGGGATCCTTAAAAGTCCACACAAGAACCCACACTGGAGAGAAGCCCTTTGCTTGCTTGGTTTGTGGTCAAAATTTTTCTTCCAAGGGATACTTAAAAATACACACAAGAACCCACACTGGAGAGAAGCCCTTTGCCTGCTCAGTTTGTGGTCAGATATTTCCTGAAAAGGAAAAATTAAAAACACACACAAGAACCCACACTGGAGAGAAGCCCTTTGCTTGCTTGGTTTGTGGTCAAAATTTTTCTTCCAAGGGATACTTAAAAATACACACAAGAACCCACACTGGAGAGAAGCCCTTTGCCTGCTCAGTTTGTGGTCAGAAATTTCCTGAAAAGGAAAAATTAAAAACACACACAAGAACCCACACTGGAGAGAAGCCCTTTGCTTGCTTGGTTTGTGGTCAAAATTTTTCTTCCAAGGGATACTTAAAAATACACACAAGAACCCACACTGGAGAGAAGCCCTTTGCCTGCTCAGTTTGTGGTAAGAAATTTCGTGAAAAGCAAAAATTAAAAAGACACACAAGAACCCACACTGGAGAGAAGCCCTTTGCTTGCTCGGTTTGTGGTAAGAAATTTCCTGAAAAGGAAAAATTAAAAATACACACAAGAACCCACACTGGAGAGAAGCCCTTTGCTTGCTCAGTTTGTGGTCGAAGTTTCCCTAGGAAGGGAAATTTAACAACGCACACGCGAATCCACACGGGAGAGAAGCCCTTTGCTTGCTTGGTTTGTGGACAAAATTTTTCTTCCAAGAGATACTTAAAAATCCACACAAGAGCCCACACTGGAGAGAAGCCTTTTGCTTGCTCAGTTTGTGGTCGAAAATTTACTGTTAATGAAACGTTAAAAAGACACACAAAGACCCACACTGATGAGAAACCATTTGCTTGCTCAGTTTGTGGTCAAAGATTCCCAACAAAGGGCAACGCTGAGAGGCACAAGTGTGCTGGTGAGAAAAGCGGTTGATGAATGAAGCTTGATATGATCTCATTTAGGAATTGACGTTTAAAATGGTGCAGAAATTTCTACCGCGAAATGAATGAATGATTGATCTGTGTACTTGTATTGTGTGTTGTATGTGTCTTAGCCTATTTTGAAAATGAATTTGTTTTGAAAACGTAACATCAACCTGACAAGTGGCTGCAGATTCTAACTGACGGCTATAATCTGTCATCTGTACATGTAAATGTCCGTTCATATGTAGTTTGCCTTATATACATATTAAAAGGCTGTTGTTGAACACATTATTTTAGGTTAATTAATTATGCACAAATTAGCGTGTCAAAAAAATAACGCAACTGATCGCGAGTCAATGCAAAATTTGGCCCATTGAGGTACACAGAGTAGACTGCAGGGGGCACCACTACAGAGTAGCACGAGCACACCGACCTGTATATATGACTGGATAGCAGATAGCCCTTACACGCCCGTGCAAGCCGTTGAAGCGACAGGGCGGCCATCTTGCTCCTACCATCTCGTCAGTGGGTGGACGGTATGTCCACTTTGAGGACCCCTTTTTTTTAATCACTCAGTTCCATGGACAGCATGATTTATGGTGATTTAAATTCGTTAAAAACAAGAGGACTTCGGACATTTTCCAACTTGCCTTAAGGGCGTATAAATGATATGTTACATGACGTTTACAGGAGGAAACTTGTTTAATTCATTGTTTATGAAAGAATCACAACTGTTCAACAAATAATATTGGGTCCTTACGTGCACACATATGACAGAAAAGATGGCGCTTTCAAGCAGCAATGCCAGTTAAGTGGGGATTTTGGGAGGTTGTTGTGCTGTTAGACTAGCTCAGGGGTGTCAAAACTCAGTTTTGTTGCAGTCCTCAGGGTTTATCTCAGAGGGCTGTTATGACGGGGAAACCAAATGTTTAAAAAATGTTTTAAAAAAAATAAATAAAAATGCTTAGAAAAGACATTTTTTTAAAGTATGATTTTACAGTGTTTCACCCACAAATTTTCAGAGGTTCAAAATGGTCACCAGCCAAGTTTCAAAAATGGCGTTTTGGCATTGTTCTCCCGAGGCATTTATTTGTTTCCCGTTTTTGAAACCTGTAAACTCTGAACGTTCTCAAAACGTTGAAAAAATATTTCCAAACCTGAAAAGTGGGTTTGAATCTCCAAAAAGTATAAAAAATCATTCAAAATGACAACCTTTTTTTTTTTTTTTTTTACAGTTTCACCCACAAACTTTCAGAGATTCAAAACGGTCACCAGCCAAGTTTCAAAAATGGCATTTTGGCATTGTTTTCCCGAGGCATTGGTTGAAAGACTGAAAATGTTTTCAATGTTGTTTTGAAACTGCAATTGACCTTTCGCATTAGCTCCGCCCCCCTTAGTTACTGTTGCTAGTCCGTCAAGCTTGGTGCCTCCGACAGCACAAGCCGTGACGGGAAGACTTACACCGGCGTGTATTAGTGATTTCTTTTGGAGCAATAGCAGTGCAATATCCTCCAGATCGAGGCAAAAAGGTTTACAATATGCAGTGGAGGGTTATAGTCATAATATGAAATTAGCCAGCGAAGGGGAAACATACGCTAAATCTGAGAAAACCCCATGACCTATACTTCAGATGCAACCAGCACAGCATTATGGACCAGTCGTGCTCTTGTACTGCCGGGTAAGTTTTCTTACTTATATTAGTCTAGTATTGTTAAAATATGAGGATTACTGTTAGGTCAGCAAGTTAGCTAAACCTCGGTGTTTATAGCTAGCTAAACATTAGTGTTTGTTTGTTTTTTTTGTCTTTGAAAGCATCAGATCAGTCATTGTTATTCTTTGTCCATCATAAAAAAAATATTTATGTCACCCTAGCCATGGATGTAGTTCAGGTTATATGGCTGGTTGGGATACTCCGGAGACGGGTGTCCGTTCACAAAATGCTGCATGAAAAATGAAAACAAGATAAGCTCGGGGCACTTATTAGGACGCTTAAGTTTGCCAAACTTGACGAAGCTTTGTGTTAACGTTAGCTCGCAACATTTAGACGAATGCAAAAGCTAACAGAAGACATTAAACTAACATTAACCACTGACTGAACAAGCTTAACTTGGATGGCAATGACATTCTAGTAATATATTTTATTCATTAATAGTAACTACTATAACTTTTGATATCGTTTTGTTATTGCCCCGAAAGCAAACTACACTACAGCTAGCTAGTTAGCCCGATAGAGTTAGCATAGCACAGTCCGATTTACATACTCCGTAGGCACACCGCTTCATCATTTTGGAGGTCCGGAGCTTGTTAATGGTTGTCACTCTTCTTCCGTAAAGTTTTATGGTGGTTAGCAGTCTCGTAAGCCATCAAATAAAATCAATCAGACTATGGACGTCATTGAGAGCTGAGTAAAGCTTGACGGACTATGCTTACATAGCAACGGTTGCTAAATGTGTGATTGGTCAATGCTCGTTTGGGGGGGGCGGAGTTTGCGAAAGGTCAATTACGGATACAACTCACCTGACTTTTGGCAGCGATATTCGGCCGAGCAAGAAAAGAAAAAGTGTCGTCAATAGTGCATAGAATTTGCCGGCACTCGACTAGAACTTTTCCTGGCTCAAATCTTAAAAAAAAAAAAAAAAAACAGAGACTCTTGGGTGGATTTACAGATTTACAGTCTGAGGTAAAACAGCAAGGATGTTTTAAAAAAAAAACTATGCTACTAATAATTCTGGGGTACATTATCACAATTCATTATAATGCACATTTATCCAGATTTCTCCTTACTTTGGAAGCATGTCTTATTTTGGTATATTTGAATTTGATAATAATGTCGATACACAGTTTCATTTGATAAATCTTATGATTATTCTAGCGAAGTTTTACATTCATAAGTCTAAATTTACACATAAGAAACAATCCTTTTATTGATTTTTTTTTTTTGTATCCATGAGAAATTATTTTTTGTCATTGTCTGGTTGTCTGTATCCAAAAGCTGTAAAAACGTATAACTATTGCAAACTTATCATTTATTTATATGATTTTGTATCAAACTATTTTCTTTTCTTTCAGTTATACTATTGATTTTATTTGGTTTAGCTTTTGTATGTTTTAACTTTCCTGGCGTGTTCTATGTTCTAATTGTTTATAGTGTATACAATGATTGTATTATTTCCCCCCCAATAGTTCGTATAATGATTGAGTGAATAGAGATTTAAAAAAATAAAAACTAAACTGGGCTACTCGTATGTACAGAAAGTAAACATGTTTCTTCTTATTCGTCCGAGTGCAGTTTAAAGGTTTATTTATTTTTATTATCCAAATGAATCTAGAATTAAACGTATAATTTTATGAGCTTTTTTTAAAATTATTTTTTTAAGTAAAATTAAATATTAACATTTTCGTGACATGAGATTTGTCCAACTGTAATTGCCGTAGATTTCACGTGGTAGCAGAAGAGCTACTCCATTCCAGGCACGACGTGTTTACGCTCGGCTTCACGATAAAAATAATTCAACACGAATTCGTACGGAACGAACTGACACATCGACACTTTGCCCCGTCACTACTTCATTGAAGTCAAACATAATTGCTACGTTTCGTGTCTGGTTCAATCGTATCTCTCGGCCCTCTTTATTTTGCCTTAGCTTAGCTTATTTTAGCTTAGCTTAGCTTAGCTTAGCTTGCTAGGCGCCAAAAAACGAGACGCGTTTGCTATCGACAAATTGGCTCAGCAGACGTCAATCGTGAGCGTAAAGTGTTGTGAATATCGTGTGAAGATGTTCACAATGGCGAAAGTCAAGTACGAAGAGGAGCTTTGTGGAGCACAGGAGGACAACGAGCGACAACGTCAACTGCTGGACGCCGTTTACAAGCAGCCTCGATTTGTGTTGAACAGAGCAGGTTTGTCACTTGTTTCATCGACACTTTTCAACCATATGTACGTTTTTATTTCTGTAATGACTCTTCACCGGGGCACTTTGTTACGATACACAATTTTTTTCTTCAGTCGGTTTGGTACATTTCTCAGTCGATAAGAATTGGATTTAGCAGAGCAACAGCTGAGGTAAAGCTAACCGCCTTTTCTTTTTACGCGGTCAAGTCAGCCGCCTTTTCTTTTTACGCGGTCAAGTCAGCCGCCTTTTCTTTTTACGCGGTCAAGTCAGCCGCACTTCATTTTTTCTGTTCGCCCTTTTCTAGGATTTACGGTAGTGTGCTCGAAGAGACCTGCAGCAAAACTGGCGACATCTGCCGATGACTTGATGACAATGCTTGCTCTGAAGCCTCCAATTTCCACCAGCCAATCATAACGTAGCGGGGGCGTGTCCTGCCCCTGACTTCCGGCGCACGTCTACTTTGGTTTCCGGAGTCATCACTGCCGTGGCGGGCGGGTACATGGCGTTTAATCATTATTTCTGATTCGGTATTGAACTGAATGCAGCCTCCACACAGGACGCCCGTCACCATTTTGAAGGTCTACGACACCATTTGTTAAATGTCAGCATGTTTGTCAACTCGTTTCGGTGCGCGTTGATGCTTCTCGGCCTTAGTTAGCTTAGCTAATGTTCCCCCAGAGCTATTTCGGACCAACCGGGAAATATTTAACCTCACCATTCCCCATTTCATCTCGTCACTGGACAGGTGGTGAACGAGCGCACACCCTCAAGATGAATCGATTCTTAAAAAAATAAAATAAAATTCAAGCGTGACAGTATTATCAACTCACCGTTGAAATTTGACTTGACCAAACCAATGTGTGTGTTCTTCTTGTGTCCTGCAGACGTCGCTGAGAAATATCTTCGTCCTGACGAACAGAAGGTGAAATCTCCTCAAGTGAAAGAGGAGGAGGAAAAGCATCCTTATTTTAAAGAAGAAAAAAAGTCCCCTGGTGTCAAAAAGGAGGAGGTTGAGGATGACGTCACCAAGTCACCAATGACCTTCAAGTCATCAATGACCTTCGCCCCTTTAAAGAGTGAAGATGAAGTCAAGGGTGAGAGTGAGGAGGGCAGAGGGGCGGAGCCTCCAAACAGGATCTTAAATCCTCAAAACATGATTCCAGAAAGTGATGCAGACCACTGGGGATCATCAAAAGCAAAAAGTGATGACATAAGGTCCCTTTCTTCTCATGATGATGACAATGATGATAATCTGGATGGTAATGATGAACAGGCTGATGATAGGTCGTGTCACACTGACGACAAATCTTGGGAATGTTCGCACTGTGGGAAAACATTGAGTTCAAAAAGAAGTTTGAAAATTCACTTGAGAACACACACTGGGGAAAAACCTTTTTCTTGCTCAGATTGTGGCAAAAGCTTCTCTTCGAAGTCACATTTAACAACACATACAAGAAGACACACTGGGGAAAAACCTTTTTCTTGTTTAGATTGTGGCAAAAGCTTCTCTTTGCAGTCAAATTTAACAAAACATTCAAGAACACACACTGGGGAAAAACTTTTTGCTTGTACCCACTGTGGCAAAAGCTTCTCTCAGAAGTCACATTTAACATTACATTCAAGAACACACACTGGGGAAAAACCTTTTTCTTGCTCAGATTGTGGCCAAAGCTTCTCTTTGAAGTCACATTTAACAAGACATACAAGAAGCCACGCTGGTGAGAAACCTTTTTCTTGCGCAGATTGTGGCAAAAGCTTCTCTTTGAAGTCACATTTGACAAGACATACAAAAAGCCACACTGGCGAGAAACCTTTTTCTTGCTCAGATTGTGGCAAAAGCTTCTCTTCGAAGTCAAATTTAACAAAACATACAAGAATCCATAGTGGCGAGAAACCTTTCTCTTGCTCAGATTGTGGCAAAAGCTTCTCTCACAGGTCATATTTAACAATACATACAAGAAAACACGCTGGTGAGAAACCTTTTTCTTGCTCAGATTGTGGCAAAAGCTTCTATCGGAAGCACCATTTAACAATACATACAAGAAGGCACACTGGCGAGAAACCTTTTTCTTGCTCAGATTGTGGAAAACGTTACTCTGACAGGTCAAATTTAGAGAAACACACAAGATCGCATGGGAAGAAACCGTTCAGTTGCAGTGTTTATGCTGAAAGATTCTCTTGTAAAAAGCTTTCTGAGAGACACGAGTGTGCTGGTGAGAATAGCAGCCATCTTTGAAGCTTCAAAAAAATGAAGGGAAGTGAATCTGATATGTTATTTCGTAATAACACAACATTCAAAGCTGCCTGGGGCCTGTCATAATGATTCACGTTCATTACTCAAATAAAAGTAGAGATATTAGGATTTCAGAAGACTGAAGAAGTATCAACTCCAGCGTCTTACTTAAAAGTGTAAGTAATGCTTTCAAAACTACTCAACCTGTTAATATTAAGTTTTTGACTTTTACTGTTCATGTGTTTAAATGTCAATTAATGTCAGTTTTTTTTATGTAATTTTGGAAGCTATTTTTGTTTGTTTTGCTTCTGAATGTTGTTAATGGTTGTGTTTGCTGAAGTTCGTAGGTGTTGTGTTTTTTGCTTGCGTGAAGCACATTGAGTTAGTTTCCTTGTGTATGAAATCGAAATAAAACCACCTTGTGTTGCCTTGCAATTTTCCGCAAATCAGCGTCGAGAATACCTTCAGACACACAAAGCCATCTGGGATTCAAATTTGCTGTTGAACAGTGTCATCTCTGAAATGATTGACGTGATGGGCGTTTCGTCAACATTGAAGGAAGGTCCGTCAACGGCGGGCGTCCGTTTTGTTGTCGATTGGCGATTGACGGCTAACTTAAAAAAAAAAAAAAAGGACGAATGAACCATTGACGGAAGTAAGTTTCCTTCCGTCAATGTAATCATCAATCCGTCACACCGTCAATTAACATATCCCAATGACAGACGTCAAATTCGTCAATAAATGTGTCACTGTGTGTAAAATAGATATGTGTCTATGTGTGTCAATACGTCGATAATATAATCGATACCGTATGTGTCTATGTAGCGTCTTCGTCATTCGCCCCACCATGAGGTGTTCAGGTAGTTTTACGTAAATGTATGAACAAACGGCCGACGAATTTGTGCAGAAATTCAAACAATTGGCGATTGATGAAGGCACAGTAGGTTTTTTAATTGTGACGAGAGGGGCCTGAAGTTTCCAGGAAGTTTCGGAATTTGTTGAAAAGAATCACCCAGAAAGAGTGTTCCAGAACTAATTCATTTGTGCATTTTACTTGGATATGTTCCTCGCTGTCCATCAGCCCGTCAATGACGCATGCATGACGAATGACGGATTGATGATTACAATGCCGCTGAGATTCAGATATTGACGGATTTACGAAGACGGAAGATGGTCCTGAGACCGAGCAAGAGCTCGTCTTTTATATCGCCCTCAATATTCCAATCACTAACCTTTTACTTTTATTGGAAGGTAAGTGTTGCGTCAAAACTTTGCTGGAGGAAAGTGTGAAAGCCACAGATGACAAAAACTGGCCTAAAGTCATTTGTATTACTTGCAGTACAAATAAATATTGCATATATCAATAAAATATCAGATACTGTTTCAAACATTTATTAATAGCTAGGGCGGGTACATTATAAGCTATTACAACAAATTAAACTCATCACTGATAATAAACATTCAGTTAACCTCAACAAGCTTGTTCAACTTTGATGGCGAATTTTTAAACTGCACATTCACCACAACAAACTGGGGCTCTTTTCAATAAGTCCAATTTAAACAGGCATTTAAACTTTACGATTATATCGGGAAACAAAACTCTGAAAAAACCGGAATGAGACTTTCGAACTGCAGCAAAAATGGCGACATCTGCCGATGACTTGATGACAATGCTTGCTGTGAAGCCTACAATTTCCAGCAGCCAATCATAGCGCAGCGGGGGCGTGTCCTGCCCCTGACTTCCGCCGCACGTCTACTTTGGTTTCCGGAGTCATCACTGCCGCGGCGGGCGGGTACATGGCGTTTAATCATTATTTCTTATTCGGTATTGAACTGAATGCAGCCTCCACACAGGACGCCCATCAACATTTTGAAGGTCTACGACACCATTTGTTAAATGTCAGCATGTGTGTAAACTCGTTTCGGTGCGCGTTGATGCTTCTCGGCCTTAGTTAGCTTAGCTTAGCTTAGCTTAGTTTAGCTTAGCTCGCTAGCCGCTAACAAAGAGAAGCACACAAGACGTGGTCAGGAAGAGATCAAGTGTGACTTTGTTGACACTATTGGGCCAAAATGTCGGCGAGAACGACACCAAAGGACGAGGAGGAACATTTTGGAGTAAAGGAAGAGAACGAGCAACGTCTTCAACCGCTGGACGATGTTTGCCAGCAGCCTCGAATTGTGCTACACACAACAGGTTTGTACACTTCTTATTACTCTCCCTTGCTCAGCGCTACTATAAAGAGTTAAAAACAAAACAATAAATGCAGTCATTACTGTACACAGTAATTCAATAAGCCGAATCGGAATTACAACTGCGCATGTGCGGCCACTGGCTCTTATGCTTCCTGTTTCGGGGACGTTGCTATCCAGATCGCCATATGAATGCATTGGAAATAACCGAAAAGAGTCATTATTTTTTATTTTGAGGTCAAATTTGGGTAGTACGCCAGTCGCCCATTGTTCCATGCGTGATTGTCACAATGGTTTACGTGGACTCAAAAAGCGGATGAAGGAATTTTGCCACGTTCACTCGTGCAATAAAGGAACTTGACGTTGCGCCTGCGACCCACCTTATTTATACTCATTCCATTTCCTACTGAAAGAAAAGCTTCAGAACGTCGTGCCGAATGGACTACATTGGTAAGTTTATATTTCAGATACTAATATTTCTAATTTGTAACCATGCCATATGTAAATTTATCAACTTCTGAGCCTGGAGTAGCAGTATAAATATATGTTTGCAAATGAGCTGGAATGTGTAGACAGCCTCATTTTCATTGGGCCTTCACCTTTCGTTGCATTTATCATTTTAGTTATTTATTTATTATTTTTTTTACCCAGGTGAACAGACAGAACATCAAAACAGGCAAAAACTGGGCTATAAACAAGAACAGCCGTGTATGCTTTTTGTCGATGGTGCGCCTTCCACCTCCTTTCCAAACCCAACACTGAAACTAGGTACAGCGGCACAGCCATTTGCAATATATTTGGAGATGGAAATTTGTACGGGGACTAAATTTTCAATTATTAAGATCAATAAAGTCAAGTCTAAGTCTTGTAAATTATATTTATATTTAATACTGTCTATAAAGAGCAAGTGGAATCAAATAAATTCAAGACCTGTGGGTAGGATTTATTTTTATTTTTTTACTACTAACATGATGAGCATATACTATAAACAGTGCTGGGGACGGACCCGTCGCCATGGGCGGGCCTTGGGGGTCCGTGCCCGCCCTGTCACTCAGCCATGCCCGCCCTAGCAAGATGACTCACCAACTATTCGTCCTATCAGTCACGTAAACTTGCGCCTTCTGTTTCAAGTCAAGCATGGCGTGCCAGCCAACCACATACCTCCTTTCAAGTTTGGCTGTGATTGACAACTAAACGAGCCAATGACAATCAGGATCAGGAGGGATGAGGTGGGGTGGGGGGGGAGACGCGTGCTCTGCAGACGTGCCTTAGCCAAATCTACTTCCGGGTAGAGAGTGCGCATTTGCCGGCTGGCGCTGGCATAAAGACTGAGCAGTGAGCACGTCGTGCCGCTTTAATGTCAGCCACCAAATGCCAAACCTCGATCCAGGATGACACAGTTGACATCAATGGGAATCCCGAGTCCACTGGTTACGTTTACAAGTGAGTGTCAAACTTTTATTTGAATTAGTCAAGCCACACAGCACGGATGAATTGTAGCAATACACAGTATGCTGTTAACAGACCCAAGCAGTCACACATACACAACAACAACTAAGGAGCATAAAATTATTTATCACTAAAGCAGTTGCAGTACAATGAGAGTTGAATTCTCTTTTTTTTTTTTTATTGCCAAGTTTGTTCATGTTGATGACTGTCACTAAGTTCTAATTAAAAAAAAAACAGCACTTTACACATCCTTTTGGATTGATATTCTGCTTAGTTTTTCACTGAACCCATATGTTGTTTCTGTATGTCATCGACATAACTCAACCTTATTTCTAAATCACTTTAAAACAGCCGTTGCTGCATACAAAGTACTGTGCATGGAATAGAAATTAGTCTTTTAGTAGATACAAGTGAAATAAAATAACACAAAATAAAATTAATTAGAGTAAATATAAGTAGATAAGTATACACGCAAATAAAATACAAAAAAAAAAAATCTGTACAAGAATAGAAATAAAATAACACGAAATACAGAAGGCACCATAAAAAAAGTCAAATGATGTGAAGTCTCATGCTGAGTCAAAGATCAAAGAATAAAGATGTCTGGCAAAAATGAAAGGAAATTTTGTCCATATCGTACAGCCCTAATCCAACACGCAAACGAAGGCAACTGCTAGCCAATTCCAGATAGAAGGGGCTGGGTCACAGAGTCATTCATTCGGACATAGTTGTTTACAGAAGTGAAGAGTGGATTTGTTTCAAATGAACTTTTGAGTTGAATAAATGCAAAATGAACTACACATTTTTTTTTTCAGTTTGTCTTTTAGATTTCAGAACGAACTGCCGCTTTTAAGTGACAGAAAATATTTCTGAACACTTTTGCAGTTGTCACAATGCTGCTGTTCAACCTGATGAACATTTGATTTAGGTTGATAAAGTGTGGCCCCCCCAAAAAAAGGTAATGCCCCCCCTTACAATTTCTTTCTGGTGACGGGTCTGCCTATAACAGAAGTGACGTGTTTACATTATTTTTGCTGTATTGAGTTTATATTTCACTATTATCGTGCATGTCTTGTTTATGCAGTGCAGGAAAAGTCAATTGTTAAATGGGCTGTCTGCCAGATTCACTCAGGAAAATGCATTTTTTTAAATACAGGATGTACACACTTGAACTTTCTCTTAGTCTACACATCGATGTTTTTGTTCATCTTTTGTGGTAATTTCGTCCTAACCCCCCACCTCCCCAGCCCGTATTTTGCCATTTTTGTGTTTTTTTTTGTAAACAGCGGGACGTTTCAGTGGAAAGACAGTGTTTACAACCTTCCAGCCAATCGCAGAGCGGGGGCGGTGGCGTGTCGCAAACGGGGCCGGGCGAACGTGTCGGCTGCGTGACGTCACTCCCGCGCCAATTTGAAAGCACGCACGGATTTTATTTTTCTTCACTCACTCATTCACACATGTAAGCTTCTGCGAGTGAGTGAGTGAGTGAGTGAGCGAGTGAGTGAGTGAGTGGAAAAAATAATAATCTGTGCGTGCTTTCAAATTGCCGCGGGAGTGACGTCACGCAGCTGACACGTTTGCCCGGCCCCGTTTGCGACCGTTAACTATCTCTTACCGAAATAGATAAAAATTCTAAATAGGTGGTAGCTGTATTCCTTTACACATTCACTGCCAGCCCAGCAAAAATGCATTATTTGACGTCTTTTCCCGTCAATGGCAGTCAATGAGTTAAGATGAGATGTAACCAAAATTGACGGATTTTTAAGCAAAATTTGCCTTAAAAAAGGAAAAAAAGATGCTGCAATATAATCACAAAATATATTGGCACATTGTGTTTAACACATTCACTGCCAGCCCAGCAAAAATGCATTATTTGACGTCTTTTTCCGCAATGGCAGTCAATGAGTTAAATCCTATTGTGTTACTTCGGCTTAAAATAAGTAAAAATAAAACAAGCCCTTGCGGACCTAACAAGGTCAGCTAAAATTATTTAGGTCATAACAAGTTCAACCGATCATTAGAAGAGGAGCCGCTGTAAAAAGAGTGTGATTAGATTCCTATCCTTAAATCAATAAAGGTTACTCTTTAAGGGTGTTAATCTAATGGGGCTGATGCTCTAAAACTGGGGCGGTGAGAACCTAAACGAATCCTTTTCGACACCAGCTTGGAAAGTCCCCGTCACCTCCGTAAAATCCGTGTTACTGCGGTTGGAGCCAAAGGGGGATTTTAACCCTTTATAACGGAGAGTTGGCCAGGTAAGCGAGATCAGACACTCTGTAAATTGAGAAGTAGTTTGATTGTTTAAATCCTGTATTTACAAAGTGCATTTTCCAGAGTGAAAATGGCAGACGGCGCCTTTAAAGAGCTAAAATACTTGATGCATACTTGACATAACAGTGTTTCAATATAGGACAGAATATGTAAAAATAAAATAAAAAAAAAACGAGTCATCATGATAAACAAGTTTTACCTTTGCCATGACGATGTAGCACCTCGTTGCAGACACCCAGCCAAGCAGCAAACAAAACTGCTCTGCGCCGAGACTTTTATGAGCTTTTAAATCGGCTCCATTATTGACAGCATAGCGATACATGTCGTGCACCGTGAATTCCGTGAAAACAGGGGGACACAAAGTAAGGGTCTGTTTTCAAACTAGCCATCTCCCGTTTCTGTAAGTATCGCACTCGACGAGCACCGACGAAACGTTCCACTTCTGCCGACAGGCGAACGTCAGTTGAACTAGCGCATTCCATGGCTCGATGGACATCAACTTTCCATTTGTAAAATGAAAATCGCTATAGTACTTAAATCGCTCCGCAGCCCGTCCACTTTCATTCAACTGTCATTTCATTCCGCTGTCCATGGTGGCGCAATCACGTGATTACGTGACGTCGGTGCAAATGGTCAATGGTGATGTTCCCCCAGAGCTATTTCGGACCAACCGGGAAATATTTAACCTCACCATTCCCCATTTCATCTCGTCACTGGACAGGTAGTGAACGAGCGCACACCCTCTAGATGAATCGATTCTTAAAAAAATAAAATAAAATTCAATCGTGACAGTATTATCAACTCACCATTGAAATTTGACTTGACCAAACCAAATGTGTGTTTTGTCTTCTTGTGTCCTGCAGACGTCGCTGAGAAATATCTTCGTCCTGACCAACAGGACATGAAGCCTCCGAATGTTAAAAAGGAGGAAGAACATCCTTACATCGAAGAGGAAGAAAAGCCCGTTCGTGTCAAAGAGGAGGAGGTTGAGGATGACGTCACCAAGTCACCAATGACCTTCAAGTCATCAATGACCTTCGCCCCTTTAAAGAGTGAAGACGAAGTCAAGGGTGAGAGTGAGGAAGGCAGAGGGGCGGAGCCTCCAAACAGGATCTTAAATCCTCAAAACATGATTCCAGAAAGTGATGCAGACCACTGGGGATCATCAAAAGCAAAAAGTGATGACATAAGGTCCCTTTCTTCTCATGACGATAATGATGATAATCTGGATGGTAATGATGAACACGCTGATGGTGACAGGTCGTGTCACACTGACGACAAATCTTGGGAGTGTTCTCACTGTGGGAAAACATTGAGTTCAAAAGGAAGTTTAAAAATTCACTTGATAATACACACTGGGGAAAAACCTTTTTCTTATTTAGATTGTGGCAAAAGCTTCTCTTTGAAGTCAAATTTAACAAAACATTCAAGAACACACACTGGGGAAAAACGTTTTGCTTGTACCCACTGTGGCAAAAGCTTCTCTCTGAAGTCACGTTTAACAACACATACAAGAAGCCACACTGGGGAAAAACCTTTTTCTTGCTCAGATTGTGGCAAAAGCTTCTCTTCGAAGTCAAATTTAACAACACATACAAGAATACACACTGGGGAAAAACCTTTTGCTTGTTTAGATTGTGGCAAAAGCTTCTTTTGGAAGTCAGACTTAACGACACATACAAGAACACACACTGGCGAGAAACCTTTTTCTTGCTCAGATTGTGGCAAAAGCTTCACTCACAGGTCAGCTTTAACAATACACACAAGAAAACACGCTGGTGAGAAACCTTTTTCTTGCGCAGAATGTGGCAAAAGCTTCTCTCACAGGTCATATTTAACAATACATACAAGAAAACACGCTGGTGAGAAACCTTTTTGTAACAAGAGTACCAAGACGACCTGTTGAGTGTACACTCTTGCCTTTATAAATGATCTTTGATGTATTGCCGCGCTCTGTCATGTGACCGCACATACCACCAATAAGAGCCGCTTATGGTCAGTAGTGCGGAAGGAGCCAGGCAACGCGTGTGGAAATGTTTGTTATGGATCGAGGTGGGTTTTTTTAGAAAGCTCTATCTTGAATATAGTTATGTTGAAACTTAAACGCCTACTTATTGACTTGTAGAGCCGACTGCCAGCACCGGACTGCATTGTTTCACCGTCGCGATTGTTTGAAAAGTTGAACTGGTGAGTCATGTGTTAACATGAGCCATTTCTGTGGTGCTTTGACATGGTTCTCAAACGACTGAATGAAGTGATTAATGGTACTGATTATTCACTGTTAGCTCGTATTTTATGTACAATGTGGCGTTTTACCCAGATTTGATTGTTTGAAATGTAATAATACTGAACAGTATTTTACTAAATGAAGTTGTTCTTTTTGATAATTGAATGTACTTGAATTGTGTAGGTTTTATACATCTTCATTAGAATACATTATTCTAATGAATTAAATTTAATGCTGCTATTGCTAATTTTGCACAACTTTAGCACTTTCATATAGTACGTTAGTTTTGATAAATTGACATGTCTAATAGATTTATATTGTACAATATTGATGATGGATTGGAACTTTTGGATTGATAATGCTGTTAGTGTTATTTATGCAATGTAGTTTCTTATTTGTGTACACAAAGAATATTAAGATGGTCCTGTTTCATACAGGCCAGACTTGAATTGATGGTGAGCTAAGCCCAGGAACAGTCAACGAACATTGAATGCAGCTAAGGAAATGGAGATTCCTGCCAGGAACCCCAGCCACCTGCTCTGTTCGGGCTGGTAGGAGGCTCTCGTAGCCGACCCTGCATTTTCCATCACTTGCACTCTGATCTGCAACCCCTCCGGATTCATTCTTTCAGTTACTCACATTCACTCATACACCTCGGTTGCTGGACAATCGGATCACTATAGTGCTGGTTGCATGAACTGTGACTACATTTTTGCGCAAGTGAACTGTGACTGTGCGATTGCCAACCAATGAACTTCATATTGCAGAACTTGGGAAATTATCAATCAGATAGTTCAATCCGTGCCTCGATAAAGAGTTGTTCCTTTTCTTTTCCCTTCTTTTCTTTATTTTGAAAATTTATTACTTTCATTGAATGGCCATTCATTTTGTCTCTTGTACATATGTGTATATTTGTCCTGTCCACTAGGGTTGTTGTTGTTCACGTTGTAATTTAATACATGGTGAAATTACCAAACACAAGCTTTAGTCTCTGCCTCCTCTCTTCCCGAGCCGGACCTTAATCTTCTGATACCTAGCCTATTCCTACTTCTGTCCTTTTGTTACGATATGCAGCAAATATTGGCTACATAATTTGGTGAGCTAGCCAGGAGAGAGTTGGCAGAACTGTTGTGGACAGAGAAATATACAACATTAAAATGGATGTGTTTGAGAACTATGGCATAAAAATACCCAATGCAGTTTTGATTGAAGGAGTCACTAAGACAGAAACGGATGAAGAAGTCATAGGATTTTTGACAAAATATGGCTCAATTTTAAAAAGTCAAGTTATTGATGAGCCAGAGTCTGTGTTTAACCGTAAATGGGTTGTTGAGTATAAATCTGGTGCTGCCATAGTTGCACTTCGTGACACTTTGCCATACACATTTGTGAGCGATGATGGAAAACTAACGTATGATATTTTAGAACTGTCAACAGTGTGTGCTACTCAAATAGAGAAGCTAAAAACTGATGCTTATTTATCAGAATTAAAAGACTTGGCTAAGCGTACAGGAAAGGATTTTACAGAAGTCCTTAATGAGGTGATGTCTCTGCTTGGCCACTCTGTTACGCAATTAAGGCCAGCCCCACAAGATTCTGCCTCACTTGCCCAATCTAACCCACTGCCACCATCTGATGTCACCTTAAATTCGCTGGCTGTCTCCACTTCTAATGCTGAGAACTCGAGTCAAGAATCAGACGAGCCGGAACATAAGACTTCACATACACCAAGATTCTCTTTCCCACATAATGCCGCTTCTGATCTTAATCCACAAGAAGTCCAGCGTTATGTGGTAGAGCATATAGTTAAAAATGAGGACAGTGCAATGCTTCATCTTTCCAGCCAGCGACTCAGGGCTTTTTCTGGGAGGTTGCCCCGGCCCCAGAATGAATCAGATTATGAGACATGGCGTTCTACTGTCGATCTGATGTTAAATGATCCATCTTTCTCCGACTTACAACGGTCAAGAAAAAATTTTGAAAGTCTCTTGCCTCCAGCTGCAGACATGGTCAAGCATTTGAAACCAGAAACACGCCCAGCAGTCTATCTTCAAATTTTGGATTCAGCATACAGTACCGTGCAAGATGGCGATGAGCTCTTTGCAAAATTCATGGACACTTTCCAAGATGCAGGAGAAAAGTCATCTTCATATCTCCAGCGGTTGCAAGTTGTCCTCAGTCTAGCCATTAAGAGAGGGGGAGTTCCACACACTGAAACCAACAAACACCTGCTTAACCAGTTTTGCAGAGGGTGTTGGGACAATACATTGATCTCCGAACTCCAACTCAAGCAACGAAAGCATAATCCGCCATCTTTTGCTGAATTATTACTGCTGTTGCGTACTGAGGAGGATAGGGAAGCAGCAAAGACCATTCGAATGAAGCAGCATCTCGGTCCATCCAAAACAAAGGCCATGACTCATGCTCAGTATGCTTATGCTGGGGGTGAAGACCATCAAGCCATAACACTGGAAAAGTTAACAAAACAGTTAGCAGACATACAGAGACAGTTGGCAGCTTTGACTGCAGCCCAATCCGCTCAGAAGCAGTCATTATCAGCAAAACCTATCCCTCCTGGTTCCGGTGCCAAACCAAAATCTGCATCACGATCCTTAAGACCCGCACCAGCGGGACCGAAGCCAGGTTTTTGTTATCGATGCGGGGAAGACGGACACATTAAACCAGCGTGTGACAATCCCCCGAATTCTGCTTTGGTGACTTTCAAGAAGAAGCAGCATGCTGACAAACTGCAGAAATGGCACAAATTCAATCCCCCATCAAGCCAGTCTTTAAACTGAGCCCAGTTCCTGTTACGGGGCGCACTGGAACTGCTTCGGACCAACAATGTCCCAAGAACTCTCCTTCAGTTACCTGTACAGAGTTGACTTCGTCACCACCTCTCAACACTCGATTACCAAAGGGATTAATAGGATCCAAGTGTACAAGTGAAGTTACCATCACGGGCCAAACCTGTTCTTGTCTACTTGACACTGGGTCACAAGTCACCACCGTTCCTGTTTCATTTTATAACAAGCATTTTTCCTCTCAACCACTGAAACCCCTTTGTGATCTCCTCCAAGTTGAAGGCGCAGCTGGTCAAGCTGTTCCCTACTTGGGGTATATTGAGATGTCAGTAACGTTCCCCAGTGACTTTGTGGGGGTTGAAATGGAAGTGGCTACATTGGCGCTCGTGATTCCAGATTCACGTCCAGAGCTTCAATCACATGTTTTGATTGGAATGAACACTCTAGAACCTTTGTACGACCAGTATATTGAGAGCAACCCCGGAAGCTTTCAGCCCTTAGCACATGGGTACCGAGCTGTTTTGAAACTGCTCCAATTACGTCACCAACAAGCGCAGCTGGGCACCAATGGAATTGTGAGACTCTCAGGCAAAGCTCCAATTGTCATTCCTGGGGGTCAGACTGTTGTCATTGAAGGCTCAATCAGTACTAGCATCCCACTAGCACGCTCCTGTGTGCTCATTGAACATCCAGCATCTCCATTGGCAGGTGGACTGTGTGTTGTAAATTGTCTGATTACAGTTTCACCGCATGCCTTTCACAAAGTACCAGTTATTATAAAAAAGGAATCAGAACACGATGTGTGTATTCCACCCTTGAGCCCGATTGCCAATCTTGTGCTAATGCCTCAAATCCTCTCACATGATGCCAGTGTGAAGGTTGACTCCACACTACCCCCTCCCCGTGATCTACAATTTAATTTTGGCGATTCATCCATCCCACAAGAATGGAAAGAACGGATTATGAACAAACTGAATGGAATACCGGAAGTTTTCTCCCATCACGATCTAGACTTTGGCAGAACCAATAAGGTCAAACATAACATCAAGTTGCATGACGAAACCCCATTTAAACACCGTCCACGGCCAATCCATCCACAGGATATTGAGGCAGTGCGACAACACCTGCGGGATCTTCTGAAGACTGGAGTTATTAGGGAATCAGTCTCTCCATTTGCTTCACCCATCGTGGTAGTCCGTAAAAAGAACGGCGATGTTCGTCTATGCATTGACTATCGAAAGCTGAACCTCCAGACCATAAAGGATGCCTACGCCCTTCCCAATCTCGAAGAGTCGTTTTCTGCACTGACTGGTTCCAGGTGGTTCAGTGTATTAGATCTTAAGTCTGGTTATTACCAGATTGAAATGAGTGAAGTTGACAAAGAAAAAACTGCGTTTGTAACACCATTAGGGTTCTGGGAGTTCAATCGCATGCCACAAGGTGTCACCAATGCTCCCTCGACGTTCCAACGCCTCATGGAGCAGTGTATGGGAGACCTTCATCTTAAAGAAGTACTTGTGTTCTTGGACGACCTGATTATCTTTTCCAGGACATTGGAAGAGCATGAGGACCGCTTGCTGCGAGTCCTCACTCGTCTGAAAGAGTTCGGTCTTAAACTGTCCCCGGAGAAATGTATGTTTTTCCAAACATCTGTACGTTACCTGGGTCATGTGGTATCAGAAAAGGGAGTAGAGACCGACCCAGAGAAGATTTCTGCTTTAAAGACTTGGCCAATTCCACGAACCCTGCGAGAATTGAAATCATTCTTAGGATTCGCCGGATACTACCGGAGATTCATCCGGGGATATGCCACTATAGCCAAGCCGCTGAATGACTTGACTAGGGGTTACGTACCCACTCGCAAGTCAGGAAAGAAAAAACCCCATACCAAGCATCAGGACCCAAAGCATCTACCCTTTGGAGAGAGATGGTCTCCAAAATGCCAGCATGCTTTTGAGACCTTGATTGACCAGCTGACCACTGCACCTGTCCTGGGTTTTGCTGATCCGAAGAAACCCTACATCTTACATACAGATGCGAGCGCCACAGGGCTTGGTGCAGCGCTGTATCAACAGCAAGATGGACACCTCAGAGTTATTGCGTATGCCAGTCGTGGGCTTTCCATCAGTGAATCAAGGTATCCAGCACATAAACTGGAATTTTTGGCATTGAAGTGGAGTATTACAGAGAAATTCCACGACTATCTCTATGGAGCTAATTTTGTTGTGGTTACGGACAATAACCCACTCACATACATTCTTACGTCTGCCAAATTGGATGCTGCTAGTCATCGTTGGCTTGCTGCTCTTTCCACATATACTTTCACACTCCAGTATAGGGCTGGAAAGCAAAACCTTGATGCCGATGCGCTGTCACGCCGTCCACATACATCTGCTTCTGATGCTTCTTCTGATTTGGATCTTGTCAGCCAGTTCACTTGTGATCACAGTGGTGACCCTGCATGTGGAGTTGCGCCAGATGTAGTTGCAGCTATTTGCCAAAACCATCTTGTGAAACCCTGCTCGTTGACTCTCTCTGCTGATTCCCATGCTTTCACATTAGTCGAGTCCATGACTATGTCCGCCAAGGCTATTCCCGAAAGCTATATTGATGAAAGTCAACATGGATTGCCAGTTGTTCCATCTCTATCTCTTCAAGAACTTATGACGAAACAAAGATCTGATCCATCCATCCAAGCAGTGATTCACCAGTTGGAAACCGGCGAGCGAGTCCCTCCCACAGCAAGACAAGAGCTTCCTGAACTTGCTCTTCTACTTCGGGAGTTAAACCGCCTGAAACTGTTGGATGGTGTTTTGTACAGGAAGAGGCAGGATGGCGAACAAACCATATTTCAACTTGTTCTCCCTGAAGAGCTGCGATCCTTGGTTCTGAAAAGTCTACATAACGACATGGGACATCTAGGTGTGGAACGTACTTTGGATCTCGCACGTTCCAGATTCTTTTGGCCGCGCATGTCAGCTGACGTTGAGACCAAAATCAGAACCTGTGATCGGT
Organism: Festucalex cinctus; assembly: GCF_051991245.1. Taxonomy (NCBI): domain Eukaryota; kingdom Metazoa; phylum Chordata; class Actinopteri; order Syngnathiformes; family Syngnathidae; genus Festucalex; species Festucalex cinctus. The sequence continues at coordinate 4,710,069 of NC_135411.1, forward strand.
GTGTCAGAAGGAAGTCCCTTCCGGAGAAAGCTGCGCCTTTGGTCAATATCACTACCACCCGGCCGCTTGAATTGATTTGTATGGATTTTTTGTCACTAGAACCGGACCAAAGCAACACCAAAGACATTCTTGTCATTACAGATCACTTCACGAAGTTTGCTCTTGCTCTACCCACGCCAAATCAAAAGGCGCGGACTGTGGCACGTTGCTTATGGGAAAACTTCATAGTCTACTATGGCATTCCTGAACGTCTTCATTCTGATCAAGGACCTGATTTCGAATCTAAGCTTATAAAAGAACTCTGTGAAATTGCCGGCATTGTTAAGACAAGGACTACTCCATACCACCCACGGGGAAACCCTGTGGAGCGGTTCAACAGAACTCTTCTAAGTATGCTTGGTACTTTGGAACCCAAGCAGAAGCTGCGATGGAAAGAATATGTAAAACCCCTCTGTCACGCATACAACTGTACGAAAAGTGATGTTACTGGATTTACACCGTACGAACTAATGTTTGGTCGTTTACCCCGTCTTCCAGTCGACCTTGCCTTTGGTCTTCCAGTTCGAGAGAGTCAGACCAAGTCACATTCACAATATGTCGAGCAGTTACGGTCCAGGCTTGAGCAAAGTTTTCAACTTGCCACCAGGAATGCAGAGAAATCAGCAGAGCGAAACAAGACTCGATTTGACCGACGTATAATTCCATCTTGTCTGGAAGTTGGGGATCGTGTTCTTGTTCGCAACGTCAGGCTGCGTGGAAAACACAAATTAGAAGATAAGTGGGAGCGTGACACGTATATTGTTCTCAGTCGTGCTGGAGATCTCCCAGTGTACACTGTCAGACAGGAGAAACAGGAAGATGCTCCAACTCGGACACTTCACCGTGATCTTCTTCTCCCTTGCGGATTTCTACCTTCTAATTCTTGTCAGACACCTTCTGAGGTCACACCCCCTCGGAGACCAGTGACTCGCAGTCAACACAATGCTGTTCCTATTACTGAAGACTTGAGTGATGAGGAAGATTGTGATCTGCCTTTATTTGCGAACCCCTTTCCAGAGACATTTGAAATTAAAAAGACAGTTGCCGAACCACTTTCACCTCCACGCCCCACAAGTCTCTTGACCTCGCCAACACTGAGGGACGCACCAGCGCCTACACTTGCTGAACCTGTGGAGGACCACTTAGCTGATCTTGGAGGATCCTCTGTTGATGTCACAATTCAACCTCCATCTGTGGAAAATAATAAAGAACGCTTACCTGCAGCAGATGGGTCTGTCGCAATCCAACCTGAAGTCAGGGATCTGGACAAGATGGATGGAGAAGCAGAGAATGGTGGCCAAGCAGAGACATCCGTCAAGTCGGCTGAGAGTGTCCCTAACCAATTAGATGTACTTGATGACTCTGGAAATACTGTACCATCGGTGGTTGAGCCTGAGATTGTCCGTCGCTCTTTAAGACAGTCACGGCCACCCACCCGCCTTGCCTATTCTACTTTAGGTAATCCTTTGATTTCGGTTGTTCAGACGCTTTTCCATAGTCTGGCTGATGCCTACGGCGAGGCATTTACTGCCACCCCGGTAGTAAACTCAAAGTCTGATTCTCCGGTTCGCATTGTGTAACATGCACGCGGAGGTGCATGGTCTAAAGGGGGGAGGGTGTAACAAGAGTACCAAGACGACCTGTTGAGTGTACGCTCTTGCCTTTATAAATGATCTTTGATGTATTGCCGCGCTCTGTCATGTGACCGCACATACCACCAATAAGAGCCGCTTATGGTCAGTAGTGCGGAAGGAGCCAGGCAACGCGTGTGGAAATGTTTGTTATGGATCGAGGTGGGTTTTTTTAGAAAGCTCTATCTTGAATATAGTTATGTTGAAACTTAAACGCCTACTTATTGACTTGTAGAGCCGACTGCCAGCACCGGACTGCATTGTTTCACCGTCGCGATTGTTTGAAAAGTTGAACTGGTGAGTCATGTGTTAACATGAGCCATTTCTGTGGTGCTTTGACATGGTTCTCAAACGACTGAATGAAGTGATTAATGGTACTGATTATTCACTGTTAGCTCGTATTTTATGTACAATGTGGCGTTTTACCCAGATTTGATTGTTTGAAATGTAATAATACTGAACAGTATTTTACTAAATGAAGTTGTTCTTTTTGATAATTGAATGTACTTGAATTGTGTAGGTTTTATACATCTTCATTAGAATACATTATTCTAATGAATTAAATTTAATGCTGCTATTGCTAATTTTGCACAACTTTAGCACTTTCATATAGTACGTTAGTTTTGATAAATTGACATGTCTAATAGATTTATATTGTACAATATTGATGATGGATTGGAACTTTTGGATTGATAATGCTGTTAGTGTTATTTATGCAATGTAGTTTCTTATTTGTGTACACAAAGAATATTAAGATGGTCCTGTTTCATACAGGCCAGACTTGAATTGATGGTGAGCTAAGCCCAGGAACAGTCAACGAACATTGAATGCAGCTAAGGAAATGGAGATTCCTGCCAGGAACCCCAGCCACCTGCTCTGTTCGGGCTGGTAGGAGGCTCTCGTAGCCGACCCTGCATTTTCCATCACTTGCACTCTGATCTGCAACCCCTCCGGATTCATTCTTTCAGTTACTCACATTCACTCATACACCTCGGTTGCTGGACAATCGGATCACTATAGTGCTGGTTGCATGAACTGTGACTACATTTTTGCGCAAGTGAACTGTGACTGTGCGATTGCCAACCAATGAACTTCATATTGCAGAACTTGGGAAATTATCAATCAGATAGTTCAATCCGTGCCTCGATAAAGAGTTGTTCCTTTTCTTTTCCCTTCTTTTCTTTATTTTGAAAATTTATTACTTTCATTGAATGGCCATTCATTTTGTCTCTTGTACATATGTGTATATTTGTCCTGTCCACTAGGGTTGTTGTTGTTCACGTTGTAATTTAATACATGGTGAAATTACCAAACACAAGCTTTAGTCTCTGCCTCCTCTCTTCCCGAGCCGGACCTTAATCTTCTGATACCTAGCCTATTCCTACTTCTGTCCTTTTGTTACGATATGCAGCAAATATTGGCTACATTTTTCTTGCTCAGATTGTGGCAAAAGCTTCTATCGGAAGCCCCATTTAACAAGACATACAAGAAGCCACACTGGCGAGAAACCTTTTTCTTGCTCAGATTGTGGAAAACGTTACTCTGACAGGTCAAATTTCAAGAAACACACAAGATCGCATGGGAAGAAACCGTTCAGTTGCAGTGTTTGTGCTGAAAGATTCTCTTCTAAATATCTTGCTGAGAGACACGAGTGTGCTGGTGAGAATAGCAGCCATCTTTGAAGCTTCAAAAAAATGAAGGGAAGTGAATCTGATATGTTATTTCGTAATAACACAACATTCAAAGCTGCCTGGGGCCTGTCATAATGATTCACGTTCATTACTCAAATAAAAGTAGCGATATTAGGATTTCAGAAGACTTAAGAAGTATCAACTCCAATGTCTTACTTAAAAGTGTAAATGTAATGCTTTCAAAACTACTCAACCTGTTAATATTAAGTTTTTGACTTTTACTGTTCATGTGTTTAAATGTCAATTAATGTCAGTTTTCTTTATGTAATTTTGGAAGCTATTTTTGTTTGTTTTGCTTCTGAATGTTGTTAATGGTTGTGTTTGCTGAAGTTCGTAGGTGTTGTGTTTTTTGCTTGCGTGAAGCACATTGAGTTAGTTTCCTTGTGTATGAAATCGAAATAAAACCACCTTGTGTTGCCTTGCAATTTTCCGCAAATCAGCGTCGAGAATACCTTCAGACACACAAAGCCATCTGGGATTTAAATTTGCTGTTGAACAGTGTCATCTCTGAAATGATTGACGTGATGGGCGTTTCGTCAACATTGAAGGAAGGTCCGTCAACAGCGGGCGTCCGTTTTGTCGATTGGCGATTGATGGTTAACTTAAAAAAAAGGACGAATGAACTATTGACGGAAGTAAGTTTCCTTCCGTCAATGTAATCATCAATCCGTCACACCGTCAATTAACATATCCCAATGACAGACGTCAAATTCGTCAATAAATGTGTCACTGTGTGTAAAATAGATAATAGATGTGTGTCAATACGTCGATAATATAATCGATACAGTATGTGTCTATGTAGCGTCTTCGTCATTCGCCCCACCATGAGGTGTTCAGGTAGTTTTACGTAACTGTATGAACAAACGGCCGACGAATTTGTGCAGAAATTCAAACAATTGGCGATTGATGAAGGCACAGTAGGTTTTTTAATTGTGACGAGACGGGCCTGAAGTTTCCAGAAAGTTTCGGAATTTGTTGAAAAGAATCACCCAGAAAGAGTGTTCCAGAACTAATTCATTTGTGCATTTTACTTGGATATGTTCCTCGCTGTCCATCAGCCCGTCAATGACGCTGATGCATGACGAATGACGGATTGATGATTACAATGCCGCTGAGATTCAGATATTTTCGCTGTAGAGGAAGAAAATAACGTGGAAAAAATGCTGCTGAAAAGTCAACTTACTGTAGGTTTGGCAACACAAGATGGCCGCCGCCAGCTTCACTTTTCGCTACAGCATGAGCAGCCCAGTTAATTTATGACGTCCGTGCTGTATCAGCCTGCACATCCACCTGAGAATCTGACCGTGATCAGTTTTTTTTTTCCTTTTTTTTTTTATTTTATTTTATTTATTTATTTATTTTTATTTTTTTGAAGGTTTGAGCCAGGACAGCTTACTCGCATTTTCATTTCATTTTCTTAACTAAAGAGCCAGACCTGTCACCAGAAAGAGAGTGCAGGGGGGGCATTACCTTTTTTGGGGGAGCACACTTCATCAACCTAAATCTAATGTTGTTCAGGTTGAACAGTGGCATTGTGACAACTGCAAAAGCGGCGGAATGACTGTGACCCAGCCCCTTCTATCTGAGATTAGCTAGCAGTTGCCTTCATTTGCTTTTTGGATTTAGGGCTGTACGATATGGATAAAATTTCGGATCATTTTTGCCAGACATCTTTATTCTTTGGTCTTTGACTCAGCATGAAACTTCACATCATTTCAGTGTTTTATGGTGCCTTCTGCATTTTGTGTTATTTTATTTATAGTTATATTTACTTATTCACTTCCCTACATCTTATATATTTTTTTTATTTTTTATTTTTGCTTTTATACTTACCTACTTATATTTACTATAATTAATTTTATTTTGTGTTATTTTCTTTCACTCGTGTCCCCTGCGAGACTGATTTCTATTCCATGCACTTTGTATGCAGCAATGGATGTTTTAAAGTGCTTTATAAAAAAAAGATTGAGTTGAGATATGTCGATAATATACAGAAACGACATATGGGTTCAGTGAAAAATATCAATCCATAAGGATGTGTAAAGTGCTGTTTATTATTATTATTATTATTATTATTATTATTATTATTATAACTTAGTGACATCAACCGTGACAAACTTGGCAATAAAAAGAAAAGAAAAGAGAATTCAACTTACATTGTACTGCAACTATGCTTTAGTGATAAATAATTTTATGCTCCAAAGTATTTGTTGTGTATGTGCGACTGCGTGGGTCTGTTAACCGCATACTGTGTATTGCTACAATTTGTCCGTGCTGTGTGGCTTGACTAATCAAAACAAAAGTTTGCCACTCACTTGTGAACGTTGTTTAGTGGACCAGTGAACGCAGGATTCCCAACCATGTCAACTGTGTCATCCTGGATCCAGGTTTGGCGTTTGCTCACTGCTCAGTCATTGGGTCAGTGCCGGCCGGCGAACGTGCACCACTATCTAACGCGGAAGTAGATTTGGCTAATGCGCGTCTCCGGAGCGCGCGTCACCCCCCCCAATCCCGATTACCATTGGCGAGCCGTAGATGTCAATCAAAGCCAAATTTGAAAGGATGTATGTGGTTGGCTGGCAAGCCATGCTTTACTTGAACAGAAGGCGCACGTTTACGTGACTGATAAAAGTAAAAAAAATGAATAAATTCTCCTTTCCCTGTCGTCATTTTGCTCACGAGCGCCCCTAGCATCTGCCTAATCTGCCTAATGGCAGGAGCGCCACTGGTCGTGACCAAAAGAACGAGATCCCGGATACAAGCGGCCGAAATGAGTTTCCTCCACAGGGTGTCCGGGCTCTCCCTTAGAGATAGGGTGAGAAGCTCGGTCATCCGGGAGGGACTCGGAGTCAAGCCGCTGCTCCTCCGCGTTGAGAGGAGCCAGCTGAGGTGGCTCGGGCATCTGGTTCGGATGCCTCCTGGACGCCTCCCTGGGGAGGTCTTCCGGGCATGTCCCACCGGCGGGAGGCCCCGGCGACGACCCAGGACACGCTGGAGAGACTATGTCTCCCGGCTGGCCTGGGAACGCCTTTGGATCCCGCCGGAGGAGCTGGTTGAAGTGGCTGGGGAGAGGGAGGTCTGGGTTTCCCTCCTAAAGCTGCCGCCCCCGCGACCTGACCTCGGATAAGCGGAGGAAGATGGATGGATGGATGGATGAATTTATGGTGAATTCTAGGGCTGGGTATCGATTCAAATTTCCAGGATCGATTCGATTCGATTAATGATTCACAACGATTTTTGATTCATTTGAGGAATTCATGCAGCACCTATTTTAGACAGTCAAAAGTACCAGTGCTGCAAATAGTAGAAACTTCTTGCTGTAATTTAATGCATTAGTAAAAATATTAATATTTACATTAAGAATTGAATCAATTGCAGTTACATTAATACTGTTTTATTTAACATGGCCTTATAAAAACAATAAATAATTAAATCAATTACAACCACAGTACAGGCTATGTTAAAAAAAAAAAAAAAGTAACAAAAAACACTGATACTCATTCACATTGTGTTTTGTGCAAATGTTCCAATGATGGTTGAGGGGATGGGGTGGGTGGGGATATGATCGATACTGGCTTCCACCGTGTAAGTGACACGGGCTCGGAAGCATTTGTTTGTGTGTGTTGAATGTGTTGTGTGTGTGTGTGTGTGTGTGTGTGTGTTGGGGGCGGGGTCGATATATCTATACATGGCTTTATGTATCGATATTGGGATATGAAAAGGCGTATCTATACGATATCGATATATCAATATTTTGAACCCAGCCCAAGTTAATTCAATTGAAATAGAAAGGGTGTATGAAAACAAATTCCTTGTAGTAGTTATTGATGATAAATTATTTTGGAAGCCACACATAGAAAATGTTAAAAGGAAAATGTCAAAAATCATAGGGATACTCTATAAAACTAATGATGTCCTGAACATGAACTCATTATATACATTATACAGTTCATTATTCTTACAATATCTGACCTATTGTGTGAAAATCTGGGCAAATGCAAATAAAACAAACACCAACTCTGTATTCAAATTGCAAAAGAGAGCTATAAGAATTATTAATTAATCAAAATATACTGAATCAACACATCCATTATTTATTCAATACAATGAAATTTTATGACTTGGTTGAGTTTAAATTAGCACCAAATTAGACACAGTCCTTATGATATAAGGGGTGCACATGTCTATAAAAAAAAAACAAGAACAAATATTAAGCAAAGGTGTGTATCTGTTAGGTGTTAATTTGTGGAATCATTTGGGAATTGCCCTGAAAGGATGTGACTCACTTGTTGAGTTTAAAAAAAAATGTTTAAAAGTTTAAAAAAAAATACTTGTGTATAGATTGTTATTCATTCACTCATGTGGCCCATGTGATAAACTTCAATATAAAATACATAACATCACAATAAATTAACTTTACCAAACCATGTGTATCTTGTGTCTCGCAGATGTCAGTGAAAAATATATTTTTCCTGAGCGGCAGGAGCCAGAGTTCCCTGGCGTGAAACAGGAGGAGGACTTGGAGCCTCTGCAAGTTAAAGAAGAGCAGCAGCAACAGCCTCCCAACATCAAAAAAGAGGAGCAGCTGCCACCATACATTGAAGAGGAGGAGCACTTCACAGAGTTGCCCGTGACTGGTGTCCATTTGAAGACTGAAGATGAACGTCAATATGAAGAGAACAAAGGGGCGGAGTCTCCAAGCAGACAACAAATGACAAATGATGACAGCCGGTTAGCTCTCATGTCAGATGGTGAAGACGCGTCACACGCTGCTCACACTGCTGACGATGAACAGTGTGACGATGATGTGACATGTCACACTGATGGCAAACGGTGGAAATGTTCTCAGTGTGGAAAAACCTTTGGTTCCAAATCTAATTTGAGAAGACACGCGATGGGCCACACTGGTCATAAACCCTTTGCTTGCACAGTTTGTGGTCGAAGTTTCTCTCGGAAGGAAACTTTAACAACGCACACGCGAACCCACACCGGAGAGAAGCCTTTTGCTTGCTCAGTTTGTGGTCAAAATTTTGCTCAGAGGGAACACTTAAAAACACACACAAGAACCCACACTGGAGAGAAGCCCTTTGCTTGCTCAGTTTGTGGTCAAAATTTTTCTTCCAAGGGATACTTAAAAACACACACAAGAACCCACACTGGAGAGAAGCCTTTTGCTTGCTCAGTTTGTGGTCAAAATTTTGCTCAGAGGGTACACTTAAAAACACACACAAGAACCCACACTGGAGAGAAGCCCTTTGCTTGCTCAGTTTGTGGTCAAAATTTTTCTTCCAAGGGAGACTTAAAAAGACACACAAGAACCCACACTGGAGAGAAGCCTTTTGCTTGCTCAGTTTGTGGTCGAAAATTTGCTCACAAGGTTCACTTAAAAACACACACAAGAACCCACACTGGAGAGAAGCCCTTTGCTTGCTCAGTTTGTGGTCAAACTTTTTCTTCCAAGGGATACTTAAAAACACACACAAGAACCCACACTGGAGAGAAGCCCTTTGCTTGCTCAGTTTGTGGTCGAAGTTTCTCCCAGAGGGGAAGTTTAACAACGCACACGCGAATCCACACGGGAGAGAAGCACTTTGCTTGCACAATTTGTGGTCGAAAATTTGCTCAGAGGGTACACTTAAAAATACACAGAAGAACCCACACTGGAGAGAAGCCCTTTGCATGCTCAGTTTGTGGTCAAACTTTTTCTTCCAAGGGATACTTAAAAACACACACAAGAACCCACACTGGAGAGAAGCCCTTTGCTTGCTCAGTTTGTGGTCAAAATTTTTCTTCCAAGGGATACTTAAAAACACACACAAGAACCCACACTGGAGAGAAGCCTTTTGCTTGCTCAGTTTGTGGTCGAAAATTTGCTCACAAGGTTCACTTAAAAACACACACAAGAACCCACACTGGAGAGAAGCCCTTTGCTTGCTCAGTTTGTGGTCGAAGTTTCTCCCAGAGGGGAAGTTTAACAACGCACACGCGAATCCACACGGGAGAGAAGCACTTTGCTTGCACAATTTGTGGTCGAAAATTTGCTCAGAGGGTACACTTAAAAATACACAGAAGAACCCACACTGGAGAGAAGCCCTTTGCATGCTCAGTTTGTGGTCAAACATTTTCTTCCAAGGGATACTTAAAAACACACACAAGAACCCACACTGGAGAGAAGCCCTTTGCTTCCTCAGTTTGTGGTCGAAAATTTACTGTTAATGAAACGTTAAAAAGACACACAAAGACCCACACTGATAAGAAACCATTTTCTTGCTCAGTTTGTGGTCAAAGATTCCCAACAAAGGGCAACGCTGAGAGGCACAAGTGTGCTGGTGAGAAAAGCGGTTGATGAATGAAGCTTGATATGATCTCATTTAGGAATTGACGTTTAAAATGGTGCAGAAATTTCTACCGCGAAATGAATGAATGATTGATCTGTGTACTTGTATTGTGTGTTGTACGTGTCTATTTTGAAAATGAATTTGTTTTGAAAACGTAACATCAACCTGAGAAGTGGCTGCAGATTCTAACTGACGGCTATAATCTGTCATCTGTACATGTAAATGTCCGTTCATATGTAGTTTGCCTTATATACATATTAAAAGGCTGTTGTTGAACACATTATTTTAGGTTAATTAATTATGCACAAATTAGTGTGTCAAAAAAATAACGCAACTGATCGCGAGTCAATGCCAAATTTGGCCCATTGAGGTACACAGAGTAGACTGCAGGGGGCACCACTACAGAGTAGCACGAGCACACCGACCTGTATATATGACTGGATAGCAGATAGCCCTTACACGCCCGTGCAAGCCGTTGAAGCGACAGGGCGGCCATCTTGCTCCTACCATCTCGTCAGTGGGTGGACGGTATGTCCACTTTGAGGACCCCTTTTTTTTAATCACTCAGTTCCATGGACAGCATGATTTATGGTGATTTAAATTTGTTAAAAACAAGAGGACTTCGGACATTTTCCAACTTGCCTTAAGGGCGTATAAATGATATGTTACATGACGTTTACAGGAGGAAACTTGTTTAATTCATTGTTTATGAAAGAATCACAACTGTTCAACAAATAATATTGGGTCCTTACGTGCACACATATGACAGAAAAGATGGCGCTTTCAAGCAGCAATGCCAGTTAAGTGGGGATTTTGGGAGGTTGTTGTGCTGTTAGACTAGCTCAGGGGTGTCAAAACTCAGTTTTGTTGCAGTCCTCAGGGTTTATCTCAGAGGACTGTTATGACGGGGAAACCAAATGTTTATTCGTCTCACCGAACAAGATGGATTACTCGTTTTGAAATGAGAAGTCAAGGGTAAAAGTTTGGAATCAGAATCCTGCCAATACCTCGTAACTTCGGTTTGAATCTCCGAAAACATTTTTGAATGACTGAAAAAATGTTTCGAATCTCCAAAAATATTTTTGAATGACTAAAAAAATCACAGAAAAAGCTGTAAAAAAATGCTTAGAAAAGACAGACATTTTTTTAAAAGTATGATTTTACAGTGTTTCACCCACAAATTTTCAGAGGTTCAAAACGGTCACCAGCCAAGTTTCAAAAATGGTGTTTTGGCATTGTTCTCCCGAGGCATTGGTTGAAAGACTGAAAATGTTTTCAATGTTGTTTTGAAACTGCAATTGACCTTTCGCATAAGCTCCGCCCCCCTTCGTTACTGTTGCTAGTCCGTCAAGCTTGGTGACTCCGACAGCACAAGCCGTGACGGGAAGACTTACACCGGCGTGTATTAGTGATTTCTTTTGGAGCAATACCAGTGCAATATCCTCCAGATCGAGGCAAAAAGGTTTACAATATGCAGTGGAGGGTTATAGTCATAATATTAAATTAGCCAGCGAAGGGGAAACACACAGGACGCACGCTAAATCTGAGAAAACCCCATGACCTATACTTCAGATGCAACCAGCACAGCATTATGGACCAGTCGTGCTCTTGTACTGCCGGGTAAGTTTTCTTACTTATATTAGTCTAGTATTGTTAAAATATGAGGATTACTGTTAGGTCAGCAAGTTAGCTAAACCTCGGTGTTTATAGCTAGCTAAACATTAGTGGGGGGGTTTTGTCTTTGAAAGCATTAGATCAGTCATTGTTATTCTTTGTCCATCATAAAAAAAATATTTATGTCACCCTAGCCATGGATGTAGTTCAGGTTATATGGCTGGTTGGGATACTCCGGAGACGGGTGTCCATTCACAAAATGCTGCATGAAAAATGAAAACAAGATAAGCTCGGGGCACTTATTAGGACGCTTAAGTTTGCCAAACTTGACGAAGCTTTGTGTTAACGTTAGCTCGCAACATTTAGACGAATGCAAAAGCTAACAGAAGACATTAAACTAACATTAACCACTGACTGAACAAGCTTAACTTAGATGGCAATGACATTCTAGTAATATATTTTATTCATTAATAGTAACTACAATAACTTTGATATTGTTTTGTTATTGCCCCGAAAGCAAACTACACTACAGCTAGCTAGTTAGCCCGATAGAGTTAGCATAGTCTTACCTTAGCACAGTCCGATTTACATACTCCGTAGGCACACCGCTTCATCATTTTGGAGGTCCGGAGCTTGTTAATGGTTGTCACTCTTCTTCCGTAAAGTTTTATGGTGGTTAGCAGTCTCGTAAGCCATCAAATAAAATCAATCAGACTATGGACGTCATCAAGAGCTGAGTAAAGCTTGACGGACTATGCTTACATAGCAACGGTTGCTAAATGTGTGATTGGTCAATGCTCGTTTGGGGGGGCGGAGTTTGCGAAAGGTCAATTACGGATACAACTCACCTGACTTTTGGCAGCGATATTCGGCCGAGCAAGAAAAGAAAAAGTGTCGTCAATAGTGCATAGAATTTGCCGGCACTCGACTAGAACTTTTCCTGGCTCAAATCTTAAAAAAAAAAAAAAAAAAAAAAAAAAAAAAGACCAGAGACTCTTGGGTGGATTTACAGATTTACAGTCTGAGGTAAAACAGCAAGGATGTTTTAAAAAAAAAAAAACTGTGCTCCTCATAATTCTGGGGTACATTATCACAATTCATTATAATCTACATTTATCCAGATTTCTCCTTACTTTGGAAGCATGTATTATTTTGGTATATTTGAATTTGATAATAATGTTGATACACAGTTTCATTTGATAAATCTTATGATTATTCTAGCGAAGTTTTACATTCATAAGTCTAAATTTACACATAAGAAACAATCCTTTATTGATTTTTTTTTTTGTATCCGTGAGAAATTATTTTTTTTGTCATTGTCTGGTTGTCTGTGTCCAAAAGCTGTAAAAACGTATAACTATTGCAAACTTATCATTTATTTATATGATTTTGTATCAAACTATTTTCTTTTCTTTCAGTTATACTATTGATTTTATTTGGTTTAGCTTTTGTATGTTTTAACTTTCCTGGCGTGTTCTATGTTCTAATTGTTTATAGTGTATACAATGATTGTATTATTTCCCCCCCAATAGTTTGTATACTGATTGAGTGAATAGAGATTTAAAAAAAATAAAAACTAAACTGGGCTACTCGTATGTACAGGAAGTAAACATGTTTCTTCTTATTCGTCTGAGTGCAGTTTAAAGGTCTATTTATTTTTATTATCCAAATGAATCTAGAATTAAACGTATAATTTTATGAGCTTTTTTTTAAAAAAAAAATTAAGTAAAATTAAATATGAACATTTTCGTGACATGAGATTTGTCCAAGTGTAATTGCCGTAGATTTCACGTGGGAGCAGAAGAGCGACTCCATTCCAGGCACGACGCGTTTACGCTCGGCTTCACGATAAAAATAATTCAACACGAATTCGTACGGAACGAACTGACACATCGACACTTTGCCCCGTCACTACTTTATTGAAGTCAAACATAATTGCTACGTTTCGTGTCTGGTTCAATCGTATCTCTCGGCCCTCTTTATTTTGTCTTGTTTTAGCTTAGCTTAGCTTAGTTTAGCTTAGCTTAGCTTGCTAGGCGCCAAAAAACGAGACGCGTTTGCTATCGCCAAATTGGCTCAGCAGACGTCAATCGTGAGCGTAAAGTGTCGTGAATATCGTGTGAAGATGTTCACAATGGCGAAAGTCAAGTACGAAGAGGAGCTTTGTGGAGCACAGGAGGACAACGAGCGACAACGTCAACTGCTGGACGCCGTTTACAAGCAGCCTCGAGTTGTGTTGAACAGAGCAGGTTTGTCACTTGTTTCATCGACACTTTTCAACCATATGTACGTTTTTATTTCTGTAAGGACTCTTCACCGGGTCACTGTGTTACGATACACAGTTTTTTTCTTCAGTCGGTTTGGTACATTTCTCAGTCGATAAGAATTGGATTTAGCAGAGCTACAGCTGAGGTAAAGCTAGCCGCCTTTTCTTTTTACGCGGTCAAGTCAGCCGCCTTTTCTTTTTACGCGGTCAAGTCAGCCGCACTTCATTTTTTTCTGTTCGCCCTTTTCTAGGATTTACGGTAGTGTGCTCGAATATGGAGAGAAATTTGTGTCTTTATTTTCAATCAAACAAAAAAGGAATTTGCAATCAAAAAAAATTTTCAATCAAACAAAAAGGGGATTTGCAACCTCAAATAAATTTTAATCAAACAAAAAAGGGTTTTCATATAAAATACAAATTTGCAAACAAAAAAAAACATTTCAAACATGGATTTGTATTTTAATAAAATTTTTTGCAAGCATTTTTTTCGTTTTGTTTGCGAATCTTTTTTTTGGTTGCAAATCTGTTTTTTGGTTGCGAATCTGTTTTTTGGTTGCGAATCTGTTTTTTGATTGAAACCTGTTTTTTGGTTGTGAATCTTTTTCTGTGTTGTGTCGGCGGGGTCCTCCGTTCAACCGATGATAGAAGCCTTGTCATTGGTCAGCTTGGAAGCCGCTGCGACAACTTTCATTGGTCAGATAGGAATGGGGGTGTGACAATGTTCGTCTGACTATTTCCTGGTTCATTTTGTCCAGTCGCCGCCAGCATCGAGGTAAATATAACCCCCCCCCCCCCCCCCCCTCACTTCTCGTTTTCCGTTTTGTTTATCTGACATTTATCTAAAAGCAACCCTTGATCTACCGTTTATCCGGTGATTTGTTCTAACCATTACAATTAACGTAATCACTCACTCAGCATTGCTTAGCCATGTTAGCTAGCTAGGTAACTGATGGTCCGATACATGAGTCAGTCATGAAGCTATGTTGTTGGCAGTCAAAACACAAATATACGACTCATTGGGATAGCGGTTAGGATGAAGTTTTTTTTTTTTTTTTTTAATACTCATAAAGAAACCTTTGCATTTGTTTCACATACAGGCAGGACTGGGAATCGAATTTATTTACACTTGCTGCTTCCCCTTAATTTTGAATGTTTGAAGTAGAGATTAAATTCGTGATAATTCTGTGATTATTATTTATTGGTCCTGGTTGTTTACTGTATGAGTCAGATTGAAACAGAAGGGGAATCTGAGTTGTAGGTGTACTTTTGCAATTACACTGACTAGATTTTTTATTTTAGAGTGTGAGCAGACCAAGGGGTAGAAAATTTAGACATAGCGAGATGCATGTTTACTGTAAGAGGAGCAGGCCAAGGCAGTTTTATTGCTGGTAAAAGCGTACATAACCAGAGGAAAAAACTTTATATGAGTAAAAGTTCTTGGAGTTACTGTAGCTTTCATAAATGTATTTGATATTACAGATCCAGCAAGCTGAAGAGACACTACCCTTGGACCATCACGATGAACACGGGATCGTTATACCTGACATCCACTGTCGTTTACCTGAGGAAAGACTTGTTGCTTTACGGCAAATCAATCCAAACAAGAAGTCCTTGAGTTTTGGTCGCGTCATTTATTTATTTATTTGCAGACTCTCAATGTTGCTTCTTGTGCTAGTGTCTCACGGCCCAAAGGGTCATTTAAATTTATGTAAAAAATGAAAATAAATTCCTGTGTAAAACAGTTTGACTTTTATTTCATAAAAAAAAGCATGCATATGAACTAACAACCAGTCATTTATTCAGCATTTTATAGATTTCATACAGACATTTTTCTCAAGAAATGATTGGCCTGCCAACAAGAAATCAAGAAAGCTCAGAAAATGAACTGTTAAACTTAAAACAAACATTTTGGTAGGAACAGCCTGTAATTACTCCAAAAAATGAAATGGATGTGATTTTTTTTTTTTTTTTTTTTTTTGCCCTTTCAATTAAACTGTGTCAAATCTGGCATCAAAGGCAGCAGTCAGATAGCAGTCAGTAGATGTGATTTAAAGGAATGGTAATCACTCATATGAGCAGTTGGAAATGTAATGGTGTTTGTGCAGGGGGTAACATAATGTGTGACCTGGCATTTGTACCTCACAATTGTGGTCAAAGTTTATTGATATTTTAAATTGCTCTCTGTCTGACATAAGCAGGTGCTTGTGGCCCTGCTCAGTTATCCACAGCATCACCTCATGAATGGAGGTGACCAACCACCAACTTCATCTTCTGCATCTAAAAAGTAAAGAAAAGTGTGCTTGAATTAAGTACCAAACATGTAAAAAAAAAATTCTGACAAAGTTATGTTTGACACACGTTTTGAACATTATTGAAACAGGAAAACTACAATGAAACAATCACAGGAACTAAATGTATTTATATTACGTAATCTGTCACTTCCTCTGTATTTCAAACACCCAAGACATAATAAATGTAGCAGAGGCTTACAAAAAACAGATTTGCAACCAAAAAAAAGATTCGCAAACAAAACGAAAAAAATGCTTGCAAAAAAATTTATTAAAATACAAATCCATGTTTGAAATGTTTTTTTTTGTTTGCAAATTTTTATTTTATATGAAAACCCTTTTTTGTTTGATTAAAATTTATTTGAGGTTGCAAATCCCCTTTTTGTTTGATTGAAATTTTTTTTTGATTGCAAATCCCCTTTTTGTTTGATTGAATGTTTTTTTTGATTGCAAATTCCTTTTTTGTTTGATTGAAAATAAAGACACAAATTTCTCTCCATACTCGAAGAGACGCTGGCGCGGAGAATGTGACCAAGAACAACATTGGGTTTTCAAAATAAAAGATCGGTTTTCAAAAATAAAATTGAATTCAAACGCAGTTTAAAGTATGCTTGGTTTTATTATTATTATTATTATTATTATTATTATTATTATTATTATTAACAGTTTAAAAGCTGTTTCACAATAACAGTACCAATTCAAATTTCACTGGGAATGCACTCTTGTGGGGTGATATTGAGCAATAACATTGATATGTACAGTATTAAGTTAACGGTAATTTAAAATGAAGGAAAGGTTGAAATTGAGAAAAAAATAGGTGTGTGTCATCGAGCAGACATGCCACTTTGAGGCAGAACTAATTTGGGGTCAATAGGTCATATGACCTAGAAGCTATTAAGCAGAAAATAAGTGGAAGTCTAAAAGGAAAAAAATAAAAATAAAAGGTGTGCATCATCTATCAGACATGGCACTATGATGCTGCATTGGTTTGGGGTCAATAGGTCACATGGCCTGGAAGCTATTGAGCTAAGAAGCTGAAATTTACAGATAATGAAAAAAAAAATTGTTAAAAATAAGCGGAGTTTTTTTTTTTTTTTTTTTTTTTTTTTTTTTTTTTTTAAGGCTGTATGCAAATGAATATGTAAAATTTTCTCTTGTTTCCTACAATATTAGTTGCTGATGTCATGTTGATCAAAATGTATGCTGTGTTGACCCGAGTCTCACACCTTGACTCCGCAACATTTTTGCATTATTTTTTTTTGCATATTTATTTTTTTTTCCACAATGAAAAATGGTTGAACAAGTTACAATACGTCAACCATATTTCTATATATTCCCAGTAGACTTTTTTTTTTTTTTTTTTTTTTTTGGGCAAATGTTAACTTTTAATAATCAAAAATCAATTCAACCAATGAGCAACCCGTTTTCTGAAATTTGTGTTTTCATCTCTAATATTCTAATATAAATTATGGTGAAAACAGTGCCTCTGGATTGGCAGACCGGGGTGGTGGTCCCCCTTTTTAAGAAGGGGGACCGGAGGGTGTGTTCCAACTATAAGAGGGATCACACTCCTCAGCCTCCCTGGTAAGGTCTATTTAGGGGTGCTGGAGAGGAGGGTCCCTCGGGAAGTCGAATCTCGGATTCAGGCGGAGCGGTGCGGTTTTCGTCCTGGCCGTGGAACAGTGGACCAGCTCTACACCCTCAGCAGGATCCTTGAGGGTGTGTGGGAGTTCGCTCAACCAGTCCACATGTGTTTTGTGGATTTGGAGAAGGCGTTCGACCGTGTCCCTCGGGGAGTCCTGTGGGAGGTGCTTCGGGAGTACGGGGTACCGGGCCCCCTGATGCGGGCGGTTCGGTCCCTGTTTAGTCCGCATTGCCGGCAGTAAGTCGGATTGGTTTCCGGTGAGGGTTGGACTCCGCCAAGGTTGCCCTTTGTCACCGATTCTGTTCATAATTTTTATGGACAGAATTTCTAGGCGCAGCCGAGGCGTGGAGGGGATCCGGTTTGGTGGCCTCAGCATTGCATCTCTGCTCTTTGCAGATGATGTGGTGCTGTTGGCTTCTTCAGGCTGGGATCTCCAACTCTCACTGGAGCGGTTCGCAGCCGAGTGTGAAGCGGTTGGGATGAGGATCCGCACTTCCAAATCCGAGACCATGGTCCTCAATCGGAAAAGGGTGGCGTGTCCTCTCCGGGTCGGGGATGAGATCCTCCCCCAAGTGGAGGAGTTCAAGTATCTTGGGGTCTTGTTCACGAGTGAGGGCATAATGGAACGGGAGATCGACAGGTGGATCGGTGCAGCGTCTGCAGTAATGCGGACTCTGTATTGGTCCGTCGTGGTGACGAAAGAGCTGAGCCAAAAGGAGAAGCTCTCGATTTACCAGTCGACCTACGTTCCGACCCTCACTTATGGTCACGAGCTGTGGGTCATGACCAGTATGTTCCTAAGCAACTTGGCACCCTAGGCAGGCTTTCTGGTAGTGCCCCCCCTCCCAGAGCGTGCACAACTTATTAGACCAACCACAAAAACGACCCCTACTCAAATTATTAGACCAACCACAAAATATTTACATTTAGAGCATTTCCCACAGTTATTTTATACTTAATGGTAGAACCGTACGTCACAGTGGTATTTTCGCTGTAGAGGAAGAAAATAACGTGGAAAAAATGCTGCTGAAAAGTCAACTTACTGTAGGTTTGGCAACACAAGATGGCCGCCGCCAGCTTCACTTTTCGCTACAGCATGAGCAGCCCAGTTAATTTATGACGTCCGTGCTGTATCAGCCTGCACATCCACCTGAGAATCTGACCGTGATCAGTTTTTTTTTTTCCTTTTTTTTTTTTTTTTTTTGAAGGTTTGAGCCAGGACAGCATACTAGCATTTTCATTTCATTTTCTTAACTAAAGAGCCAGACCTGTCACCAGAAAGAAAGTGCATTACCTTTTTGGGGGGAGCACACTTCATCAACCTAAATCTAATGTTGTTCAGGTTGAACAGTGGCATTGTGACAACTGCAAAAGCGGCGGAATGACTGTGACCCAGCCCCTTCTATCTGAGATTAGCTAGCAGTTGCCTTCATTTGCTTTTTGGATTTAGGGCTGTACGATATGGATAAAATTTCGGATAATTTTATTCTTTGGTCTTTGACTCAGCATGAAACTTCGCATCATTTCAGTGTTTTATGGTGCCTTCTGTATTTTGTGTTATTTTATTTATAGTTATATTTACTTATTCACTTCCCTACATCTTATATATTTTTTTTATTTGTATTTTTTGCTTTTATACTTACCTACTTATATTTACTATAATTAATTTTATTTTGTGTTATTTTCTTTCACTTGTGTCCACTGCGAGACTGATTTCTATTCCATGCACTTTGTATGCAGCAATGGATGTTTTAAAGTGCTTTATAAAAAAAAGATTGAGTTGAGATATGTCGATAATATACAGAAACGACATATGGGTTCAGTGAAAAAGATCAATCCAGAAGGATGTGTAAAGTGCTGTTTATCATTATCATTATTATTATTATTATTATTATTATTATTATTATTATTATTATTATTATTATTATTATTATTATAACTTAGTGACAGTCATCAACCGTGACAAACTTGGCAATAAAAAAAAAAGAAAAGAGAATTCAACTTACATTGTACTGCAACTATGCTTTAGTGATAAATAATTTTATGCTCCAATGGTTGCCAAATGTGTGATTGGTCAATGCTCGTTTGGGGGGGCGGAGTTTGCGAAAGGTCAATTACGGATAAAACTCACCTGACTTTTGGCAGCGATATTCGGCCGAGCAAGAAAAGAAAAAGTGTAGTCAATAGTGCATAGAATTTGCCGGCACTCGACTAGAACTTTTCCTGGCTCAAATCTTAAAAAAAAAAAAAAAAAAAAAAAGACCAGAGACTCTTGAGTGGATTTACAGTCTGAGGTAAAACAGCAAGGATGTTTAAAAAACAAAAAACAAAACCTGTGCTCCTCATAATTCTGGGGTACATTATCACAATTCATTATAATCCACATTTATCCAGATTTCTCCTTACTTTGGAAGCATGTATTATTTTGGTATATTTGAATTTGATAATAATGTCTATACACAGTTTCATTTGATAAATCTTATGATTATTCTAGCGAAGTTTTACATTCATAAGTCTAAATTTACACATAAGAAACAATCCTTTATTGATTTTTTTATTTTTTTGTATCCATGAGAAATTATTTTTTGTCATTGTCTGGTTGTCTGTGTCCAAAAGCTGTAAAAACATATAACTATTGCAAACTTATCATTTATTTATATGATTTTGGATCAAACTATTTTCTTTTCTTTCAGTTATACTATTGATTTTATTTGGTTTAGCTTTTGTATGTTTTAACTTTCCTGGCGTGTTCTATGTTCTAATTGTTTATAGTGTATACAATGATTGTATTATCCCCCCCCCCCCCCCCCCCCCCCTTCCCCCCCCAATAGTTTGTATACTGATTGAGTGACTGGACAGCTGGTGAACGAGCGCACACCCTCTAGATGAATCGATTCTTAAAAAAAATAAAATAAAATTCAATCGTGACAGTATTATCAATTCACCGTTGAAATTTGACTTGACCAAACCAATGTGTGTGTTCTTCTTGTGTCCTGCAGACGTCGCTGAGAAATATCTTCGTCCTGACCAACAGAAGGTGAAATCTCCTCAAGTGAAAGAGGAGGAGGAAGAGCATCCTTATTTTAAAGAAGAAAAAAAGTCCCCTGGTGTCAAAAAGGAGGAGTTTGAGGATGACGTCACCAAGTCACCAATGACCTTCAAGTCACCAATGACCTTCGCCCCTTTAAAGAGTGAAGACGAAGTCAAGGGTGAGAGTGAGGAAGGCAGCAGGGCGGAGCCTCCAAACAGGATCTTAAATCCTCAAAACATGATTCCAGAAAGTGATGCAGACCACTGGGGATCATCAAAAGCAAAAAGTGATGACATGAGGTCCCTTTCTTCTCATGATGATGATGATAATGATGATAATCTGGATGGTAATGATGAACACGCTGCTGATGATAGGTCATGTCACACTGACGACAAATCTTGGGAATTTTCGCACTGTGGGAAAACATCGAGTTCAAAATCAAATTTGAAAATTCACTTGAAAATACACACTGGGGAAAAACCTTTTTCTTGTTTAGATTGTGGCAAAAGCTTCTCTTTGAAGTCAAATTTAACAAAACATTCAAGAACACACACTGGGGAAAAATTTTTTGCTTGTACCCACTGTGGCAAAAGCTTCTCTCAGAAGTCACATTTAACATTACATTCAAGAACACACACTGGGGAAAAACCTTTTTCTTGCTCAGATTGTGGCAAAAGCTTCTCTCAGAAGTCAGCTTTAACAACACATACAAGAAGACACACTGGGGAAAAACCTTTTTCTTGCTCAGATTGTGGCAAAAGCTTCTCTCAGAAGTCACATTTAACAACACATACAAGAAGACACACTGGGGAAAAAACTTTTTCTTGCTCAGACTGTGGCAAAAGCTTCTCCCGGAAGTCAGAATTAACAACACATACAAGAAGACACACTGGCGAGAAACCTTTTTCTTGCTCAGACTGTGGCAAAAGCTTCTCTTTGAAGTCAAATTTAACAAGACATACAAAAAGCCACACTGGCGAGAAACCTTTTTCTTGCTCAGATTGTGGCAAAAGCTTCTCTCACAGGTCATATTTAACAATACATACAAGAAGGCACACTGGCAAGAAACCTTTCTCTTGCTCAGATTGTGGCAAAAGCTTCTCTCACAGGCCATGTTTAACAATACATACAAGAAAACACGCTGGTGAGAAACCTTTTTCTTGCTCAGATTGTGGCAAAAGCTTCTATCAGAAGCACCATTTAACAAAGCATACAAGAAGACACACTGGCGAGAAACCTTTTTCTTGCTCAGATTGTGGAAAACGTTACTCTGACCAATCATGTTTCAACAAACACACAAGATCACATGGTGCGAAGGAACCATTCAGTTGTGGTGTTTGTGCAAAAAGATTCTCTTGTGAAAAGCTTTCTGAGAGACACGAGTGTGCTGGTGAGAATAGCAGCCATTAGGGGTGTTAAAAAAAATCGATTCGGCGATATATCGCGATACTACATCGCGCGATTCTCGAATCGATTCAATAAAAAAAATCGATGATTTTTTTTTTTTTTTTTTTTTTTTTTTTTAAGAGCTCAGAATTGTTCATTCGGTAGTCTTACCGATTCAACGTCTTATCATCATTGCCTTTTTCTTTTTTTTGTGTGTGTGTGTGAATCGATTTTTAACTCATTCACTGCCAGTCATTATAGAAAATGTTTACATTTCCAATACTCACGTGATATTACATTCAATAATTATATATAAACCGAATCTACCAAATAACAGAATAGACTCCCTACTTTTTGTCCCGTCCCGTTCTTTTATAATTGACAGCAGAAAAATGTAGGTTTGCCAAAATACAGCCATTTCTCCCATGGACTCTGAAACTGTGTTTATTTCCTATAAAATGGGGCAATGATGTCATCTACCGGTGGTTGGGCATCAGTAAAGTTGTTTCCAAGTTTGATATTTACAGTGGAGCATGCTCAGATTCGCCCCCATTTAGCACCGCTCTAAAAAATACAATTGACAAGTATACTTGTCAAAGGCAGTGAATGAGTTAAACTTCCATTTTTAATGGAAAAATATTCAACAAAATGTCTGACTTCGGGTTAGGATTCACACCTTGAGCATGGAAGAATGTTATATGAACGGAACATTAAGCCTTAATATTTTATTTTAATCCTGTTCAAACATGAAACAGATTACAACCTCTATAAGACTGAAATTTCAGATAAATAAATAATACATTTTCATATCAATCTTACACTCTACAAGCGTACTGATTAGTATTTTCTAAATTTGAATGAAAAAAAATCGCAACAATCGACTTATAAATTCGTATCGGGATTAATCGGTATCGAATCGAATCGTGACCTGTGAATCGTGATACGAATCGAATCGTCAGGTACTAGGCAATTCACACCCCTAGCAGCCATCTTTGAAGCTTCAAAAAAATGAAGGGAAGTGAATCTGATATGTTATTTCGTAATAACACAACATTCAAAGCTGCCTGGGGCCTGTCATCATGATTTCCGTTCATTAC
Source organism: Festucalex cinctus (assembly GCF_051991245.1). Taxonomy (NCBI): domain Eukaryota; kingdom Metazoa; phylum Chordata; class Actinopteri; order Syngnathiformes; family Syngnathidae; genus Festucalex; species Festucalex cinctus. The sequence continues at coordinate 4,733,095 of NC_135411.1, forward strand.
TCAAATAAAAGTAGAGATATTAGGATTTCAGAAGACTTAAGAAGTATCAACTCCAATGTCTTACTTAAGTGTAAATGTAATGCTTTCAAAACTACTCAACCTGTTAATATTAAGTTTTTGACGTTTCCTGTTAATGTGTTTAAATGTCAATTAATGTCAGTTTTTTTTATGTAATTTTGGAAGCTATTTTTGTTTGTTTTGCTTTTGAATGTTGTTAATGGTTGTGTTTGCTGAAGTTCGTAGGTGTTGTGTTTTTTGCTTGCGTGAAGCACATTGAGTTAGTTTCCTTGTGTATGAAATCGAAATAAAACCACCTTGTGTTGCCTTGCAATTTTCCGCAAATCAGCGTCGAGACACACAAAGCCATCTGGGATTCAAATTTGCTGTTGAACAGTGTCATCTCTGAAATGATTGACATGATGGGCGTTTCGTCAACATTGAAGGAAGGTCCGTCAACGGCGGGCGTCCGTTTTGTTGTCGATTGGCGATTGACGGCTAACTTAAAAAAAAGGACGAATGAACCATTGACGGAAGTAAGTTTCCTTCCGTCAATGTAATCATCAATCCGTCACACCGTCAATTAACATATCCCAATGACAGACGTCAAATTCGTCAATAAATGTGTCACTGTGTGTAAAATAGATATGTGTCTATGTGTGTCAATACGTCGATAATATAATCGATACCGTATGTGTCTATGTAGCGTCTTCGTCGTTCGCCCCACCATGAGGTGTTCAGGTAGTTTTACGTAAATGTATGAACAAACGGCCGACGAATTTGTGCAGAAATTCAAACAATTGGCGATTGATGAAGGCACAGTAGGTTTTTTAATTGTGACGAGACGGGCCTGAAGTTTCCAGGAAGTTTCAGAATTTGTTGAAAAGAATCACCCAGAAAGAGTGTTCCAGAACTAATTCATTTGTGCATTTTACTTGGATATGTTCCTCGCTGTCCATCAGCCCGTCAATGACGCTGATGCATGACGAATGACGGATTGATGATTACAATGCCGCTGAGATTCAGATATTGACGGATTTACGAAGACGGAAGATGGTCCTGAGACCTCGCAAGAGCTCGTCTTTTATATCGCCCTCAATATTCCAATCACTAACCTTTTACCTTTTATTGGAAGGTAAGTGTTGCGTCAAAACTTTGCTGGAGGAAAGTGTGAAAGTCACAGATGACAAAAACTGGCCTAAAGTCATTTGTATTACTTGCAGTACAAATAAATATTGCATATATCAGTAATGTATCAGATACTGTTTCAAACATTTATTAATAGCTAGGGCCGGTACATTATAAGCTATTACAACAAATTAAACTCATCCCTGATAATAAACATTCAGTTAACCTCAACAAGCTTGTTCAACTTTGATGGCGAATTTTTAAACTGCACATTTAACACAACAAACTGGGGCTCTTTTCAATAAGTCCAATTTAAACAGGCATTTAAACTTTACGATTATATCGGGAAACAATACACTGAAAAAAACGGGAATGAGACTTTCCAACTGCAGCAAAAATGGCGACATCTGCCGATGACTTGATGACAATGCTTGCTGTGAAGCCTCCGGACAATTTCCACCAGCCAATCATAACGTAGCGGGGGCGTGTCCTGCCCCTGACTTCCGCCACAGGTCTACTTTGGTTTCCGGAGTCATCACTGCCGCGGCGGGCGGGTCCGTGGTGTTTAATCATTGTTTCTGATTCGGTATTGAACTGAATTCAGCCTCCACACAGGACGCCCATCACCATTTTGAAGGTCTGCGACACCATTTATTTAATGTCGGCGTGTGTTTAAACTCGTTTCGGTGCGCGTTGATGCTTCTCGGCCTTAGTTAGCTTAGCTTAGCTTAGTTTAGCTTAGCTTAGCTTAGCTTAGCTTAGTTTAATTTAGCTCGCTAGCCGCTAACAAAGAGAAGCACACAAGACGTGGTCAGGAAGAGACCAAGTGTGACTTTGTTGGCATTATTGTGTCAAAATGTCGGCGAGAACGACACCAAAGGACGAGGAGGAACTCTTTGGAGTCAAAGAAGAGAACGAGCAACATCTTCAACCGCTGGACGATGTTTGCCAGCAGCCTCGAATTGTGCTACACACAACAGGTTTGTACACTTCTTATTACTCTCCCTTGCTCAGCGCTACTATATAGAGTTAAAAAAAACAAAACAATAAATGCAGTCATTACTGTACACAGTAATTCAATAAGCCGAATCGGAATTACAACTGCGCATGTGCGGCCACTGGCTCTTATGCTTCCTGTTTCGGGGTCGTTGCTATCCAGATCGCCATATGAATGCATTGGAAATAACCGAAAAGAGTCATTATTTTTGATTTATTTATTATTATTTAAGATCAATAAAGTCAAGTCTAAGTCTTGTAAATTATATTTATATTTAATACTGTATATAAAGAGCAAGTGGAATAAAATAAATTCAAGACCTGTGGGTGGGATTTTTTTTTTTTTAATTTCACTACTAACATGATGAGCATAGACTATAAACAGTGCTGGGGAGAATACTTTCAAATTGTAATCAGCTACATAATTCTGAATCCTGTCTCAAAAATGTATTTTGGAACGTATTCTATTGCATCATTCAATGTAGGGGGGTATGGTAAAAATTTCATATCACGGTTCTATTAAAAAAAATAAATAAATAAATCACAATCTCGATTTTATCACGATTCTTTTTTTTTTTGCATATATTTTTAGGCTAATCTTCACATTTCTGAACATTTTTCTAATATTTAAAGCATATTTAAAATTTATATAAAACCCTAAAAGAGAAAAATTACAGCCATCTTAAGCCAACTAAGCTTTCTGAGCAGGTTGGAATTGAAATGCATGTAAACACTAGTGTTGTTCCGATACCGTTTTTTGGCCCCCGATACTGATACCCAGTTTTGCAGGATCGCCCAATACCAGACCGATACTTGAGTTTTTTTTTTTTTTCCTTAACATGAAAAATCTGTCCTGCTATTGGTTCAGAGCATTCAAGGGCCAATAGGATATCTTAGATCGGCATGCAGTGAACATGTCACATACCGGTGAATGTCGTGCACCAGCAAGACACAAGATGCTGCATTGAAAATCCTATATTAGTGTTAGAATTGATGGTATCGGCATGTTACTTGTGAGTAGTCACAGACACCGATACTGTTTCAATGAAGTATCGGCACCTCTGCCGATACCAGTATCGGTATCGGAACAACACTAGTAAACACAAATGGTAATGAACAGTAGAGGTGTGCAAAATTTCCGATTCTTAGATTATTCACGATTCGGCCGTGGAACAATCGAGAACGATTCACAAAAGTCCAAATTCCGATTATATAAATATGCCAAGGGAACCGAAACTAAAAGTGGACCGGAGCGGAAAGTACGCGGAACTGAAACGCAGTAGCGCGCAGTAGCGGACGCTTAATGGGACGGACCGAGAGTACACATCCACAACTCACGCCTCGACATTCAAAACAACAACAAGCATGGCTGAGCTGACCAACCCACCTCTTCGTGGGATCAGACCTGCTCCGAAAAGGCAAACAACTTCAGGCGGAAGTATCAGCTAGCTGGCTGCAGTGCGTCGGTTAGCGTTCTACAGGGCACCGCGCAGTGATACGAACGAACGAACAGAAAAGTAGTGGCTGGCGGTAATGGCGTCTGACTTTATTCAGAAAAGAGTATTGTGGTGGAAATGTATCACGCTTTTGAAAACAAATAGTTTTTTTTTAGAAGAAAAACGCTTTATTTCCGAGACCCCAGCCAGCTTGCTGGACTATTTTCCTCTCGTCCAACGTCGAACATGAACGCGTGTAGTCAGTGCTGATCGCACACACGGGAGGTGAGGATCAAATTGAGATTCATGTTAAAAAAGCCGAACGATCCCATTAATGTTTACACGTTCATGTTTACACAAGTTAAAAAGCAGAAAAGCACTTGAGGGTTTTTTTTTTGTACCTCTGAGAAACTTTAATGTTTACATGTTCATCTTTACACAACTTAAAAAGCAGGAAAGCACTTTTTTTTTTTTTTTGGCATTTGTATTGAAGTAGTAGTTCACATTGTCTTTCATTCATATCTCAGTGCACTTTTGAGTGGATAAAAATAATATATTTTTGCTCAATGCTATGTTTTATTCTGTTGAAGACTGAATATACTTAAAAGCTGTTGTTACAGAATGAGGACTTGAGTATTTTATTTACTGTTTTGAACTGTTAACTTGATACTGAAATAGTAGTTTATGTAGGCCTGAGAGGACTTTTGTACTATTTTTGTAACTAATGTACGAAACATTAAAAGCACCAAAATACATTGTTTTTTTTCTGCTGCCTGGGGGGAAATCAATAATCGTTTTATAATCGAATCGTAGCCTCTGAATCGTAATCGCAATCGAATCGTGAGGTGCCCCAAGATTCCCACCTCTAATGAACAGCCTCAGTTACTTCTTTCCACCGCTTGCTTGCTTGTTTTCGTTTCAAGACCAAATATTAAGCAAATGTGTGTTTCTGTAAGAGGTGTTCATTTATGGAATAATTTTGGTAATGACTTGAAAAGATGCAAGTCAGTCGTTGAGTTTAAAAAAAAAAAAATGTTCAAGAGTCTTATTTGGATCAGACGTGAACCGGTACAATTATAGAAATGAAATGTTCTTTTTGATTCCATTGTTTGGGTGATGAGGGTTGAATGTGCGAGTACGATGATGTATTGTTGCGGTGTGCGCCCAGGGGGTTCATGCACATGCGCTATTGGCAATTGTGTGTTGAAGTGGGGTTGTCCACATGAGTATGATTGCACGTTTTCTTTTATTACGATGTGTTAATTTACTGTTGAAATACGATGTAAGGGATAAGGAGTAGGACTAGATAAGTTTTAACTTCTTCCTACTCCCTTTGGACATGTAAACAATTTCTAATGATTGTTATGAGGTTTTTTTTTTCTCCCGATTTCTATTTGCTGTTTGTTTATGTTTGTATGTTATGTTTACATGCTCAATAAACTTCAAAACTTCAAACTTTTTTCATATGGAGTACCCTTGGCAAATGACTGTGTTACCGTGGATTGGGTTAGCTTAGAGCTGCTAGCGGCTGGTCTCTGTCTCTGTTAGTTTTGGCTGTCTGCGTCCAGTTTCGGGGTCCGTAGGGAAGTCGAATCTCTGATTCTGAGTCTGGGGACTCTGAGGTGGGCTCGCCTATCTCTGGGGTCAAAGTCACTGAGGTGGTTGGAAAGCTACTCGGTGGCAGGGCCCCGGGGGTGGATGAGATCCACACGGAGTTCCTAAAGACACTGGATGTTGTGGGGCTGTCATGGTCGACACGCCTCTACAACATCGCGTGGACATCGGGGACAGCGCCTCTGGATTGGCAGACCGGGGTGATGGTTCCCCTTTTTAAGAAGGGGGACCGGAGGGTGTGTTCCAACTATAGAGGGATCACACTCCTCAGCCTCCCTGGTAAGGTCTATTTGAGAGGTGCTGGAGAGGAGGGTCCGTCGGGAAGTCGAATCTCGGATTCAGGAGTAGCAGTGTGGTTTTCGTCCTGGCCGTGGAACGGTGGACCAGGTCTACACCCTCAGCAGTATCCTCGAGGGTGCGTGGGAGTTCGCCAAACCAGTCCACATGTATTTTGTGGATTTGGAGAAGGAATTCGACCATGTCCCTCGGGGAGTCCTGTGGGCGGTGCTTTGGGAGTACGGGGTACCGGGCCCCCTGATAGGGGCTGTTCGGTCCCTGTACGGCCGTTGCCAGAGTTTGGTCCGCATTGTCGGCAGTAAGTCGGATTCGTTTCCAGTGAGGGTTGGACTCCGCCAAGGTTGCCCTTTGTCACCGATTCTGCTCATAATTTTTATGGACAGAATTTCTAGGCGCAGCCGAGGAGTTGAGGGGATCCGGTTTGGTGGCCTCAGCATTGCATCTCTGCTCTTTGCAGATGATGTGTTGCTGTTGGCTTCATCCAGCCGTGATCTCCAACTCTCGCTGGAGCGGTTCGCATCAGAGTGTGAAGCAGTTGGGATGAGGATCAGCACCTCCAAATCCAAGACCATGGTCCTCAGTCGGAAAAGGGTGGAGTGTCGTCTTCAGGTCGGGGATGAGATCCTGCCCCAAGTGGAGGAGTTCAAGTATCTTGGGGTCTTGTTCACGAGTGAGGGTAGGATGGAGCGGGAGATCGACAGGCGGAGGTCTGCAGTGATGTGGATGCTGTATCGGGCTATTGTGGTGAAAGAGGAACTGAGCTGCGAGCGAGCGGTCTGGCCGAGGAGGCAGCCCCGACCCACCTTTTTGTCGGATAAATGTTTGGCGAGCCTACTTTCTTCTGCTCTGGAGATACCCTGTCTTGAAAAAGTGTTTTTTGCAAATGTAGCATCCGCTAGCTTGACTGCTCATGAATGAATTGTGGCACATTACGTCACCGCCGCTACACGAATCTGATTCCAGAAGATAACGGCTTCTGTAATCATATTACAATCGGAACATTGCAACGTTCATTGATTTCCGTCACAAAATATGAACAATCGGTCACTGTCAGCAACTCTAATAACTTTACTCATTGAGCCGCTCCCGTCTCATGTAAGTCGCTTGCTGGGTGTGGGTGCCGTAGTTGGCGATCCAAGATCGCCGATCTTCTGCGCATGCGTGTCACCGATTGTGCAGGGGTCATTGATAGCGTCTTGACACAAATATCCAGTAATAAAGACAATGTTTGCTTGTGCTTGTGGTGTTCCCCAGGCGTCCGTATTCGGGCCAATAGTATTTAATATGTAAATTAACTCTTTTACTGCCACACGTTATCAAAAAACAACCCCCAAAGACAGCGGATTTTAAGCATTTTAACTTATTTTTTGATGTAAACTGAAAATTATATTGTTTTGGTACATATATAACATGGGTACCACAAGAAAGATCACATTCCATTCTTTCATTAGAAAAAAAAGTGTGTTTCTACCTTATTACGTTCTTTAGAAATCACCATTTGAAAACAGGTAATTTGAGTGACATTGAGCGAAAATTGGAAAAAAAGATACATTTTCTCCACAACAGTGACTTTCATACTAATATTTTTTGTTTAGTGACGCTCCGTCAAATTAGGTTTAATGTGACAAAGGCTGTGATCATTCACGACGGCCTTGAAAACGTTCAATTTCATCAGATTGCGTCATGGTTCATTGTAATTCGCAGCTCTAGTTAGGGCCCGAGCAGCTACCGCTGTGAGGTTAAATAATCCTGAGTTGAGTTGAGTAATTCCATACACCGGCAGCCCATTGAAAAGAGATACAATGCTGCCATCTGCTGGCCATAGTTAGTGGATGTATTTGATTTCACAACTCATTGACCTGGCTGTGCTGCACTTGGATGTTGCACTGACCACTGATATATTTAAAAATAAAAAAATGTAGTTAACTTGAACTTAACGTTCATGGCGGCATAGATCGTGATTTTACTAAACGTTATTAAACGTTTTTGGCGGTCAAAGAGTTAATAACATTTTCAATGTGTCTCAGACATTCAAACTTGTACTTTTCGCGGATGACACTAATATATTTTATAGGGGTAATAATTATAATGAGCTTGTGAGTGCTGTGAATAATGAACTTGATAAAATAAAAATGCGGATTGATATGAATAAATTATCGTTAAATGTAGAAAAAACAAACCATAATCTTTAGTAAATCTAGAATACATTTTGAATCGCAGATAACTATAGATGGCATCCTAATTGATAATGTAAGTGAGATTAAATTTGTAGGTGTTATAATTAATAAATTTATCTTGGAAAGCTCATATCAGACACACAAAAAATAAAATCTCTAAATGCCTCCCAATTTTGAATAAAGTAAAGTCATGTCTTGATGAGGATTCTCTCCGTACATTATATTGTACGCTGGTCCTCCCTTACTTCACATATTGTGTTGAAGTGTGGGGTAACACCGACCAGTGTACAATAGAGCCATTCATCATATTACAAAAACGTGCTTTGCGGATTATACATAAAGTTGGATTTCTTGAACATACACACAGTCTTTACTCAAATTTAAAGATCTAGTTAAATGTAATACTTTGATAATCTGATATAAAGCATTTAATAAATTATTGCCAATTAATCTACAACAGTTATTTCAACTTAAAGAGTTAGTTCATAATTTGAGAGGATATGGAGACTTTATAATGCCCAAATTTAGAATAAATTGCAAACGTTTTTGTGTGTCAGTATGTGGTGTGAAATATTGGAATAGTCTGGGTACTCGACATAAGCGATCCCAAAATATTTTCAGATTTAAAAAGTTATATAAAAACATGGTTTGGTCACAATATGTCGGAGGACCTTGAATTTATAAATACTTGGTGTAAATGTGTCCTTGCTGCTACTACTGCTGTTATTGTCTATTACTAAAGTTATGTATGTTTATGTCTTATTCTTGGAATATATAATGTATGACCATCGTTTGTATGAACCATAAAAATGTGATATCTGTTACCTACAAAAACATCATCACCATTATTAGCACTTAATAATTCAGTTAATGGTATGCCATTATATTGTCTATATATATGATAAAAAAAAATTTAAGATAGAAAGATTGTAACTTGCAGGAAGTACTGTATATTTGGCACGTACACACGCAAACGCACGCACACATACACAAAAAAAAAGAAAAAAAAAGTAATTTTATAGATTAGAGACGGGGGTGGGATTAAATAAGTTTTCTTCTTCCCACTCCCTTTCAGGCAGAATCAAATTTTCCTCTTTTCTTATTTATTTTTTCTCTGTTCATATTATGAAACTACAGTATGACTTGTTGTTGCTGTGTTCAACTGTACACTATTGCGTGAAATAAATGAAAATGAAATGAAATGTGTTTCTCTTCTTGTGTCCTGCAGATGTCGGCGAAAAATATCTTTGTCTTGATGAACAGGAGGTGAAGTCTCATGTGAAAGAGGAGGAAGAGCATCCATATTTTAAAGAAGAAAAAAAGACCCTTTGCGTCAAAAAGGAGGAGGTTGAGGATGACGTCACCAAGTCACCAATGACCTTCGCCCCTTTAAAGAGTGAAGATGAAGACAAGGGTGAGAGTGAGGAGGGCAGAGGGGCGGAGCTTCCAAACAGCATCTCAACTCCTCAAAACATGATTCCAGAAAGTGATGCAGACCACTGGGGACCATCAAAAGCAAAAAGTGATGACATAAGGTCCCTTTCTTCTAATGATGATGACAATGATGATAATCTGGATGGTAATGGTGACAGGTCATGTCACACTGACGGCAAATCTTGGGAATGTTCTCACTGTGGGAAAACATTGAGTAGAAAAGGAAGTTTGACAATTCACTTGAGAAGACACACTGGGGAAAAACCTTTTTCTTGTTTAGATTGTGGCAAAAGCTTCTCTTGCAAGTCATATTTAACAAAACATACAAGAACACACACTGGGGAAAAACCTTTTTCTTGTTTAGATTGTGGCAAAAGCTTCTCTTGCAAGTCATATTTAACAACACATACAAGAATACACACTGGGGAAAAACCTTTTTCTTGTTTAGATTGTGGCAAAAGCTTCTCTTGCAAGTCAGATTTAACAAGACATACAAGAATTCACACAGGCGAGAAACCTTTTCCTTGCTCAGATTGTGGCAAAAGCTTCTTTGACAAGTCGAATTTCAAAGCACATACAAGAAGACACACTGGCGAGAAACCCTTTTCTTGCTCAGATTGTGGAAAACGTTACTTTGCCAAGTCGGATTTAAAAAAAACACACAAAGTCACACACTGGGGAAAGACCTTTTGCTTGTGCACACTGTGGCAAAGGCTTCTCTTACAAGTCATCTTTAACAGCACATGTAAGAAGCCACAGTAGCGAGAAAACTTTTTCTTGCTCAGATTGTGGCCAAAGCTTCTCTCGCAGGTCAGCTTTAACAACACATAAAAGAATCCATACTGGCGAGAAACCCTTTTCTTGCTCAGATTGTGGCAAAAGCTTCTCTTTGAAGTCTAATTTAACAAGACATACAAGAAGACACACTGGCGAGAAACCTTTTTCTTGCTCAGATTGTGGCCAAAGCTTCTCCCGGAAGCCAGAATTAACGATACATACAAGAAGACACACTGGTGAGAAACTTTTTTCTTGCTCCGATTGTGGCAAAAGCTTCTTTGACAAGTCCAATTTCAAAGCACATACAAGAAGACACACTGGCGAAAAACCTTTTTCTTGCTCAGATTGTGGAAAACGCTTCTCTGACCAATCATGTTTCAACAAACACACAAGATCACATGGTGCGAAGGAACCATTCAGTTGCGGTGTTTGTGCTAAAAGATTCTCTTCTAAATATCTTGCTGAGAGACACGAGTGTGCTGGTGAGAATAGCAGCCATCTTTGAAGCTTAAAAAAATGAAGGGAAGTGAGTCTGGTATGTTATTTTGTAATAAAACATTGAAAGCTACCTAGGTCTGTCATGATTCACGTTCATTACTCAAGTAAAAGTATAGATTAGATATTAGGATTTCAGAAGACTTAAAAAGTATAAACTCCAGCATCTTAGTTTTAGTGTAAAAGTAATGCTTTCAAAACTGCTCAACCTGTAAATATTCAAGTTTTTAACGTTTTCTGTGAATGTGGTTAGACGTTGTCAATGTATGTTCTTTTTGTAATTTTGGGAGCTATTTTTGTTTGCTTTGCGTCTGAATGTTGTTTATTGTTGTGTTAGTTGATGTTCGTAGGTGTTGTGTTTTTACTTGTGTGAAGCACATTGAGTTGCCTTGTGTATGAAATAGCAATAAAGCCACCTTGCTTTGCCTTGCCAATTTCCCCAAATAAGTGTTGAGAATACCTTCAGGGACACACAAAGCTGTCTGGGTTTAAAATTTGCTGTTGAACAGTGTCATCACTGAAATGATTGACGCAAATGTCCTATCTTTGTATACAATATTAAAAGAGTGACTGTAGACAAGCTGGCCAGGCTAACTCAACCCGAGCTCAAACCACCACAGCTCCGTGCTAGCTAACGTGCCATATGCTAGTCTTTGGATGTACAATATGTACAATATTCAGATATAAGAACAAAATTGTATCCATATCCGATTTTTCAGTTTGCATGTAATAATGTACAAGTGCCTCTTGGCAGCTTGTAAGGACGTCAAATCGAATGTTCCGGTGCTCTGGAATGCCCTCCCCTCGGAGGTCAGGGCTGCTACCTCTGTCGAAGCGTTTAAATTACTCTTGCATTTGGCTGAATGTTGTGGTCCTGGTGACTGCCGCTCGCTCTAGACTGTAAATTGAAGACTATTATTGTACAGGAAATATAAGGAACAATGGGTTTTATATCTAGATTATCCACTCAATTCAACACATGTTCAAAACTAAAAAAAGAAATTAAAAAAATAAAGTTGATGAGTCGTTAAAAATATGAGAAGTTGAGTCGATTTAAAAAAAAAAAAAAAAAAAGTTGTTAGTCACAGTCCTATTTTTAGCCTTCCTTAGCCCGTGACAGAACGGCTTGCTTGCTAATGCTCCCTAGCATCAGCATGCCGCCACCAGCAGATATAAACAATGCGCCTATTGGCTTGGAGCGATGTTGTGTATGAACTATAACCGATCATCTGCGTCACTGGAGGATCGCGATAGTGACAGTACTATCAACTCCCACTTGAAATTTGACTTGACCGAACCAAATGTGTGTTTTGTCTTCTTGTGTCCTGCAGACGTCGCTGAGAAATATCTTCGTCCTGACCAAGAGGACATGAAGCCTCCGAATGTTAAAAAGGAGGAAGAACATCCTTACATCGAAGAGGAGGAAAAGCCCGTTCGTGTCAAAGAGGAGGAGGTTCAGGATGACGTCACCAAGTCACCAATGACCTTCGCCCCTTTAAAGAGTGAAGATGAAGTCAAGGGTGAGAGTGAGGAGGGCAGAGGGGCGGAGCCTCCAAACAGCGTCTCTACTCCTCAAAATATGATGACAGAAAGTGATTCAGACCATTGGGGATCATCACGAGCAAAAAGTGATGACATAAGGTCTCTTTATTCTTATGCTGACTTTGATGATGATGATGATAATCTGGATGGTAATGATGAACACGCTGAGGGTGACAGGTCGTGTCACACTGACGACAAATCTTGGGAATGTTCTCACTGTGGGAAAACATTGAGTTCAAAAGGAGGTTTTAACAATCACTTGAGAAGACACACTGGGGGAAAACGTTTTGCTTGTACCCAGTGTGGCAAAAGCTTCTTTCAGAAGTCAGATTTAACAACACATAAAAGAATCCATAGTGGTGAGAAACCTTTTTCTTGCTCCCATTGTGGTAAAAGCTTCTCTTCAAAGTCACATTTAACCAGACATATAAGAACCCACACTGGCGAGAAACCTTTTTCTTGCTCATATTGTGGCAAAACTTACTGTCAGCAGTCAGATTTAAAAATACACACAAGAAGACACACTGGGGAAAAACCTTTTGCTTGTACACACTGTGGCAAAAGCTTTTCTCAGCAGTCAATTTTAACAAAACATACAAGAACACACACTGGGGAAAAACCTTTTGGTTGTACACACTGTGTCAAAAGGTTCTCTCAGAAGTCATATTTAATAGAACATGCAAGAACACACACTGGGGAAAAACCTTTTTCTTGTTCAGATTGTGGTAAATGCTTCTCTCAAAAGTCATCTTTAACAACTCATACAAGAAGAAAAAAAAATTTAAGCCACACAAGAAGACACACGGGAGAGAAACCTTATTCCTGCTCAAATTGTGGAAGAAGTTTCTCTTACAAGTCAAATTTAAGAAAACACACAAGAACACACGAGCTGCTTTTCCACCAGCAAGACCAGGAACTTTGAGTTTTGGGTCATGGGAGTTCTTGGTTGTAAAAGTTCAGCTGATGTAGAGACAACGCCCCCGAATTCGACCAATCAGCCATGGCCATTGCGGCCCGCCCCCTCAAAGTTCTTGCCTGGCTCAGCAAGACCCTGCTGCCGAGAGAGTACTTGGATGCCCCCTGGGGAATTTAATTACCCTGCTAATTGTTGATGGTGGAAAAACACCCAAACTGAATTTTACCAAGGTAAACTGAAAAGTTATCCAAACGTTCCGACGGTGGAAAACCCGTATAGTGAGAACGGGGAAGGAACCATTCAGTTGCAGTGTTTGTGTTAAAAGATTCTCTCGTAAAAAGCTTGCTGAGAGACACGAGTTTGCCGGTGACAATAGCAGCGATCTTTGAAGCTGAAAAAAAAAAAATGAAGTGAAGTGAGTCTGGTGTGCTGTAAAAGTGTCAGTGAATTGAATTAAAAAAAAAACGAGTGTAGGAAATATTGGATCCCCCTGCTGCTTATTATTGTTCTTATTATTAGTAGTTGGATTAAAACGCTCGCTCAAACGCTGATCTTTGAATTATTCTCAGATCAATTTATTATAATTCAACTATTCAAATTGTAAGATCAAGTTATTGAATGTTTTATTTGATGAACAGAAGACAGGGATGTGTCATAAGTCATATCGAATATGGATAGAGTAAAATGTGTGTGTATATTCCTCTGTTTATATGATGTGTAAATGAGCTCAGCTCATTCTCGAAGTGATGCACCTCATCTCTTCATTCACGTTCTCTCAACACCACCACAATGGATGTCAAATGAAACGGACAAGATGACGTCCCATCTTTATTATGAGCGGGATTTCCCTGCCAACGAGTTTTACAAAACTAAAGTCGCGCTATGCTAACATCGAATATTGCGTTTAAACCAAGATCCCGTTTGAAACAAAACGCACAATTCAGTCATGACCAAAACGATTTTGGAATTCCGACGTTCATTTTACGTCACAAATCTTGCGTTGGATTAGAAGACGCAATAGCGATGTCCCTTGGTGAGCAAAAACAGTTCCAAAGTCCATTGCATAAATTGCAAACGCGCCGCCAAAACGCCCCCCCCCCCCCCCCCTCCGGCTTTTTGGTGTGATGTAGCATGCTAGCTGGTAGCTGTTCTGAGGCTGTACCCGCCCCGCTGCAATAGGTCGCTTGCACATCGTAATGCATCATGGGAGTTTTTCCTTCGGGCGCCATATTGGGTGTCCGCCGGTTCACAAGGTACACTCGCGAGTTACACGGTAGAGCTTATCAACCTGATGTAATTTTCGCAGTATTTTCACGATTTACCGGAAGATCAAAAACAACGATACAGGCAGAAGGTGTCTCTGTGTGGCGGGATTGATCCTAATTACGTCCTGACCAAGGGTGATTTTTTTTTTGACGGAGAAAGCTTGCTGGCCAAATGTGACATCTCTGGACATCTTTCCCTACCTCGTGTTGACAACATGCTCCATAACACGCCAACAAATCCCTGGAGGCTTACAATTATTTTGTAAGCGGGTGGATACAGAGTGTAAACTTTAACATCGCATCAGAAGAAACGGTTGCTGTTGCACGTAAGTAAACCACATGGTGTTGGTAATTCTGCACACAAAAATGTTGATTTGTTCTCAGGCTTCCTGTTATCATTGTGTTTACATGCACAGCTAGGTTTACCTGATGTGGTTTTTCCTAACAATTTTATAACAGGCAAATATGGCAGAGCGTATAAGAATAAAAAGTAACTATGCACAGCCTCCCCGTGGCTTAATTAAATTTAATGCTACCCTTTCACTAGTTACATGTTACTTAATCAACTTATTCTAAATGGTTAAGGTTAACCACTCTCAGAGGACGTATTTTTAGTTTCAGTTTCCAGTCCAATAAAACGTGTTCATGGTAACTACTGAGCATACTGACAGCTTTTCTTATGATCTCACGGTTAAGGAGGCTGTCACAACACCCAATTTCTGTCTGGTGCCAGATGGCAACAATTCCCATCACTTGTCACAACACCAATAGTATTACCAGGTATGTATGGCTTTACTTTTTGTAGTTTCTTATTTAATTCTATGTTTCATATTTTCATTACAATGTTTGTAATATTTTCAGATTCAGGCACAGATGAGTTTAACTGGACGGACTTCTGCGACTTTGTGGTGTGGACAAAGTGTGATTGAGCGAGTCCACCCAGATCGCTCGTTTTGGCCAGTTGGAAAAGCCAGAGTTTTTTTCCCCCAAATCCCCTCCTTACCTGAACTGCTCGGGAGAGCATTTACTAGATCAGCAGTGGACTTCCAGTGTTCCTGCTCAGCCGCTGTCACCTACCACTTGCTCATGTACTTCAAAGATGCGGAATAAAGTAGTTTTTTGTGCTGCAGCAGATTGTAAAATCAAATGATATCACTTGAAGTGTGCCAATCTAGACTGCCAAAAGGACAGTGGTTTTGTGACAAGTGTGAAACAAGGATTATTGGGAAAACTGTAACACAGTACTGGTACTTGTCTTACATTAAACAAATTTAAAAGAGAGCAACTTTTTCCTCTGTACATAGCATAATGAAAGTCATTGCGTACCCCATCAACATTACATCATACCGTCATCTCAGGATGGTAGGCACCTGTGCTAAAATAAACTACATTAATTAACAGTTCAATTTTTAACCCTGAAATTACTACATCTAATCATTATTCACTTCATTTTTTGTGCTTTTAGAAATAATAGAGATTTATGCCATTACTTTAAGAGGGACCATATTGCACATTGAGTCAAATCCTGTCATTTGTATTATGTATAGCTTTGTAAACAAACCCAACAATAGAATTTGTATAAACGCTGCCTTTATTAGCGCCAAACAAACAGTCGCATGTTGTCCTCCTCCAATGCTTTGATGCTCGCCTTCGTTTCCATCATGTCATTGGCAATCAAGTCGGTGTGGCATGAGATCCCTAAAGAAAAAAATAAAGAAAAAAATCACAAAAAAATACGGTACCAGTAATAGGTTTAATATAGTAAAGTAGTATAGTTTTTTTGTCAGTGTAAAAGAAATGTACACATTTTGTTGCATTTTTTAATGTATGAACATTGCTACAGGCAAATACTTATTTCTATAAACACTTCCAAATGTCTCTAAAATATAAGGTGCGTGTACACACACAAACAAACACATACATTCACTCATGCATACAATATATCATGTAAAGAATTCTGAGTGGCATACCAGAGTCAATGATGTCAGCAGTACTTGAGGGTACAGGTTACTGGAGCCATCTGGCTGCATAACTGCAACAATCTCTGCCACTCCGAGTCGTCTTTTCTTTGCTTGTCTCTCCTGTGCACGTTCATATCTTGGCACCGACTGGGCTGAGACATAGATGTTGTAACTTGGGACCCAACTTTAATGTTGGAGCCCAGTCGGGATGATTGGACAGAAAAACGGGCGCAGGGCGACCTGTTAAAATAAACAAATATATAAACAAATAAAATATGGAAAGACTGGTTATTTTACCGCAGTAGGGTGGCCGTGAATAAGTTCTTTAGCATGATGTGTAGGTTACCGGGGGTCTGTTTTCTTGCATCACCCCCGGGGGTCTGTTTTCTTGCATCAGCCCCTTCTGTCTCTTTTTTTTCCAAGTTTACATTTTTCCACCAAAAAACATGTTATCGGCATTAAAAGCCCAAGACTAATCAATCCAATTTCAGCAGTAAACACTTTACACTGGCACTACTTGGGTGAAAATGTTCGATGTTAGCTTTCGGCTAACGTCCGCTAGCCAGCTTGTACTACCGAACTTGCTTGCTCATGAATCCAAAACATAAGCAACTTGCCCATATATGGGCGGTCGAAACGTTATTAATCCTCATGCATTAAATAAAGGTAAACACGCTTACCGCTCACAAAGTGATCGCTGCACACACGAGCCCAAAGTAACGACTTCCCTCCGGAGTCCGCACTCCTCTGTCTCCAGGCCCTGGTTCCTAATTATTTTCGGAATTCGGAAAAAAGACCGACCATTTTCCCCCTTGGCTTTGTTCGAACAGCCAACGATGCAGCAACA